>NC_136426.1:145181278-145797111 GCF_052849685.1 Lactuca virosa
TTATAATTTTATATAACTAAAATATATCTTTCAATTAATAATTTATTTATAATAATTGATTAATAATTTTGAGTTTTTAGTATGAAAGTTTAATTAATTTTATAATCGTGGTTCGTACGGGTTATATATATATATATATATATATATATATATATATATATATATATATATATATATATATATATATATATAGTTGAAGAAGAGTAGAAGACCCATCCTCCAAAGAAACTAACTATGCATGTTATCCGTATGGATCATTACATTAAGTATTTAATTTCAAATATTCACAAAAACTATCAAACATCGTCTAGATACGTCTTGTTTAAAATGGGTTTAATAAACTGAAATCAAGACCCATAAGTCCAGGAAAGGGCTTCGTGTCTTGTTTGTACATCTTTGCTTTCTTGCTGTGTCTGTTTGATTATTTGTTTGTTTTTAATATAATTTAATAATATTAATTCCCACAGAGAATGTAGTGCACAAAAATAAGTTGCACATGAATGTTACTATCAAAAATATAGTATTCTTCCCTTTTACACATAACAAAAATACTCTGCCCATTCAATAGAGACTTATCCATTAAAATATGTTATATATATATATATATATATATATATATATATATATATATATATATATATATATATATATATATATATATATATAGGGTTAGGATAATGTGAGATCATCATATTTTCTGAGACATGGGGACGCAATCTTAAAATTCATTTCGGAGATAAAAAAATATTTTTAAAATGCAAAATAAATGAAAGTATTCGGAAAAAAAAAATTTAATATTATTTTCGTAATTTTAAAAAAAAATTAGCATTTTTTTCAAAAAAATGCATTATCTATTCTAATAGAATATTATACTGTAAATATTCAAATCGAATTTTTAGAATATTTAGAATAAATAATTTTAACGAAGTTATAGTATATGTCACAAGGGTTCCGTACATATAAAGAACGTCGAAATCCGAGTTATAACAAAGAAGTTATGACATGTCGAAGTTTCGCGACAAAACCGGCACGACGTTGTGTGACGTAAAAAATGAGTTTACGTAATGTACTTTTTAACCTTAGCGATCTAAATTAAAGTCGTAGTATACGTTAAACCGAGAGCGTGCATAAAAAGAACGTCCAAATCTGACTTCGTATGAGGAAGTTATGATTTTTTTCTAAAATTTCTTATACCAGTACACAGGTCGGAATTCGAATTTTAGATCGATCGATTTTTAGCCGACACAATGTAGACGAGAATCAAAGATCTCGTTAATAAGGGCTCGACGATAAAAAAAAACAGACGAACACGGACGTCGGATGACAGAGTTATGACTTTTTAACGGACTTTACCTGTCAAGGCCTGTTAAAATATAACTTTAAAAATAAAGTTAAAATTAGACAACGGAGTCTAAATGAAAGTTGTAGAGTACGTCGCCGCCTACGAAAACGGAGCTTGTATGCGAAAGTTACGGAATTTAGAAGTCGGGAGGGTGCTGATCCGAAGAGGGTGACGTAGTCGAATCTCAGCCTTTTCTTGCTCCCCAAGGTCTTCGCTGCGGATACTGACAGGTGCCCCCCCCCCTCGTACACACAGCGTACCCTCGTACGCGCAGCGTACCTGGAACGCACAGTGTCCCTCCGAGGAACGCTATGCGTACCGAGGACCAGGCTGCCTATAAAAGGGATGCGAGGGCTGCCATAATTTCTCACACCATAACCTTTCTCTCTCTAACTTCTCAATAAACCTCTCCCAAGCCCTAGTACTTCCCAAGTGCTAAGAGGCGAGTCCCGGAGTATTAGAAGGCTCTGAGAAGAAGAACTTTCGGCTCGGAAGTTCTGCCCTCGCAGAGCCTGGTTCCTAGCCAAACCTCATAGTAAGTGAGTTATGTTTACCCTACTTATGTATAGCTTATGTTGAAGTTCAATATCGTTATTATGAACTTTTAAACAATATATATATATATATATATATATATATATATATATATATATATATATATATATATATATATATATATATATATAATATACAAAGTGTTATTATAGTATCTTTTTACTATTCGCGATACGGGGAATCTGGTTTGAAGGGCCGCATAGGGTTGTTGGATTTCAGATGTGCTATAATGCCAAAATGGTCCTGCCCTCCGGTGTTTCATGTCTGGACCCTGTCTGTACATAGTAGTTGAAAAATATTGTTTAACATTTATAAAACAATATCGCTCGTAAATAGCATCCATAAATATTAGACTAAAATTTAGCGGTAATGATACTAGGTTTCGCCGAAGGAAAATAGAATTGTTAGAAGCGAAGCGCTGCCCAAGTTTGGAATCATCACTTTAACAAGTGAGTGCTTAGTTACTTTCATCTTACACATAGATATGAAGTATTTAAAATAAATTACGTGCTATATGTGCATATTACCTGTGTTCTTGATATCTATGCTGGATGAACCAAATATACATGTTTTATTGGATGTAAACTATATATATATATATATATATATATATATATATATATATATATATATATATATATATATTTTATACCTATAAAAATATTGGGTAAAGATAGGTAGATAAATGATGAGGGATGAAAGATGATATAGATGAACATTGGCAGCTGCGCCACAACCTGTAGATGTTTTTCAACTACGATGTACTTTAAACATCCTAGCAGCTGCGCCTAAAGGATAATATCGGCGGTTGCGCCTAATAGAGAACATCATAATCCTGGCAGCTACGCCTAAACGATAATATCGGCACCTGCGCCTAATAGAGAACATCATAATCCTGGCAGCTATGCCTAAATGATAATATTGGTAGTTGTGCCTAATAGATAACATTGGTAGCTGTGCCATCGGCAGCGATGGACTTCGTGCCTATTCCTTAGGACAATCAAAGTCTATACCCGTCTAAACACCAAATCTTAACGAAACAAACTTAACAATTCAACCTAACTATTCATGTAACGTATTATTATTTGATAACAATGTTGTTATAATAAATTTGAACTTTTATAATTCAAATTAAATATTTTATACAACCTTTATACCCTATTTTCTTTATAAAAACTTCACCATTTTATAAAAAGTGCTAGGATTTATAAAAGTTTGACTTTTATTTTTATAAAAATCACTGGTTAATTAGGATGTACTCTTGTCTTAATTAGCCAACTACTAACCCTAAAGTAGACCACCTTTAAGTCTCATCCATTTTCCCCCTCATCACCCCTCATAAGTCACCCTACCCACCCCACCCATCATCTTCCTGATGGGTTTGAGCCATAAGAACTTTCCTATGTGCACATGCAAAACCTAATGCTTGGATCTAGGTTTCTCTATTGAACATGCAATTTATCTAAGTCTTGCAAACCCTAGATCTAGTGTATACAATTCGAATTTGACATAAGAAACTCAGATCTAGATGATTACCTCTTGTAGCTTGCTTGATTCTTCTTGTCTTGGAGCTTAGAGTCACAATTGCCACTCCTCTAATGGCTTACAAACACCAACTAGCAAGAGGATGATTTGGAGAGAGGAGAGAGGTATGAAATCGGCCCTAGGGTTCCAAGGAAGCAAGTGTAGCCGATTTCCACAACCCAAGGGGTCTATTTATATTGTGAGCTTCTAGGGTTTCAGCCAAAACCCTAATGGACAACTTAATCACCAAGCAGCCCATGGAACCTTCTGGATTAAGGCCATGGACGAAAATATGATGGACTCCCATCATAATTTCGTTCACCCCTTGCTCCATTGGGTTTCCCAGCCCAATAACTCAATTATCCAATAATTCTAGTTCAGTCCCCTATAATTAATTAATCTCTTTTAGTCACCAAATTAATTCTTAATTAATCTATGACTAATATTAATTAAATAATATGATTATTCCTTTAATATATTATTCACATAATATATTAATAAACCATAATATTTTCTCTCTCTTCATAAATCACCCTGTCAAGTTGCTATGGTGAAGGCAACCCAAAAGGACCATGCACAACCGGGTCAAGTACTTACCAAATATAGTTACGGGCTTAGAAACTAATCCAACAGTCCCCCACTTGGATAAGTCTAGTAACTACAAATGCAAGCCTAATCCGATTAGCAATCGTAGCTCTCAAAGACGATGTCGAACTCTGATCTTATCAGTAACCTGTCCTTTAGATAAGGGATCGTATAATCCTCTGGTCTAGATATCGTGCGGACAATTACATGGAACATAGTCATACTTATTGTCCATCAGTTAGTTTCTCGATCTCCAGATTCATTTGACATAGAACTTAATTGAACACATCAATTCAGTCCTGACCGGGCCCGGCACATAAGTCAACTCAAATAATCGAGGGGCCCTGATATCGCTTTTAGCCTCTTAGGATAAAAGGAACAGATAAACTTCGACTTATATGCATTTACTATCCACTAATCAAATCATACACAACAATGTGTTTTATAACATCTAGTTACTGATGCGTTTACGCATTATCAATGCACAATCAATTAACAAACAATAAACCATATATCTAGGTTTTAAGACCATATGATATTATCGTCTTGCGATCACTCATGATGAATTCCATGAAGCGATTCCAGCAAGCGTGGGTTTATTCCAATGCTCAAATCAAGTTCATAAGCACTCATGAACGTTGTAGCAAACTATTGCTATGTCTAACACCCTTCAAACAATCTACACACCAATTCATGACAGTCTTCATTCATATCTACTTCCAACATATGAACGACTGTGGACCGTTCGAATAATTCGATTATTATCAAATAATTCAATTATTCAAGAAGTCAAAACATGCAAAATGAAACAATAGGTAAATGATTAACATAAGACAGTAACATTACTAATAAATAATACTCTTTTATTTAATCATCGAATGTTAATTACAATTTATCTATTACACGTTTCTAAACTATCTAATTTAAACTAATATCGTCATTCAGCCCGGTGCTCCTAGCGTGCTGCAAGTGCTTAACCCTACTCAGTCCCTTCGTAAGGGGATCTGTTGGGTTATCCTCCGACGATACCCTCTTTACTACGAGGAGTCCCTCTTCCACCCGATGTCGAATAAAGTGATATTTTCTGTCGATATGTCGAGATCTACCGTGATCTCTTGGTTCCTTGGTCAAGGCAACCGCTCCTTCATTATCACAGAAGATATCCATAGGCTCCTTTATGGCTGGCACAACTCCAAGGTCTCCAATGAATTTCTTCAACCATATTGCCTCCTTTGACGCTTCGCTTGCTGCAATGTACTCTGATTCGCACGTTCAATCAGCTACGGTCTCCTGTTTGGAACTTTTCCAAGTCACTGCTCCTCCATTAAGGGTAAAGACCCAGCCCAACTGCGAACGGTAGTTGTCTCTGTCGGTCTGAAAACTGGCGTCACTGTACCCTCGCACCTTTAAGTCAACACTCCCACCGAGGACTAGAAACCATTCCTTGGTCCTCCGAAGGTACTTAAGAATATTCTTGACTGCAATCCAATGTGCTTTGCCAGGTTTCCCTTGATATCTGCTGACCATGCTCAAAGCGAAGGCCACATCAGGGCGAGTACAAGTCATAGCATACATGATTGAGCCAACTGAAGAAGCGTAAGGTACTCGGCTCATCTCTGCTATCTCGACTCCAGTATTCGAACTTTGAGTCTTACTCAACTTGGCATTACTTTGGATTGGTAATTCCCCTTTCTTTGAATTTTCCATACTAAAACGTTTTAGTACCCTGTCCAAGTAAGTATTCTGACTAAGTCCAATTAGTCTCTTACTTCTGTCTCTCACTATCCTTATTCCCAAAATATAGGAAGCATCTCCGAGGTCCTTCATAGCGAAGCACTTCCCGAGCCAGGACTTAAACTCATGCAGTGTCGGGATGTCGTTTCCTATGAGTAGTATGTCGTCGACATACAATACGAGAAATGATGAATCAATGAATCAAGTATTGAATTAATCAGAGTATGAATTTAAGTAAGAATGGGAGATTGAACACCGGATGTAAATATAATCTTGTTTCAGCTTTATTACGCTTTCGTATGTTTACAGAGTGCAATAGACAGGTCTGTAAAAACTCTTCTCTAACTCTAGTAAATAACCCTATTTATAGGGAACCTAAAGCGTACAATAAATATACTAAGGCATAGACACTTAAGCTTCGAATAAAAGCGCCCTAGTAAAATACATTACAAAACATTCGAAGAGACAAAATATATTTCGACTAATTACAACAATTCGACCCTTACAATCTCCCCCTTTGTAATCATAGTCGAAATCCTTAATTCGTAAGAAGTGTGATGGAATACAGTAGCACTCTTCGAATCTCCGTGTACCAGGAGATAATCTTCTTCAGCTCTTTCTTATCTCCTTCATTGTTCTTCTTGCAATGATTCATACGAACAATTAAGTTTGTATATTGAGACGTTGAATATCTCTCCACTTCGCATGCCTGAAATAAGAACCGTTTAGCTTTTCCAGCTTTGTCTTTTCCTGCGAATACCATTCCAAAAGGCTTCAAGCAGATTTCACCATCAGCATACTTTTTCAATTCTGCTTGAGTCTTTGTTGGAGCCATCAGAGCTTTAATTTCCATACCTTTAGCCGTAGCTAACTCCACATCTGTAAGAGCCAAACACTCGTAGTAATTTTCTATGAAAATCTTGATGTGAGCAACTCCAAGCTTGAATTCATCAGGTTCTGTGTTTTGAAGATATGAAAATGATTTGTCTTTTAAAAGTAATGCAACTTGTATAAGATCATACAAGTTCATCAATGGAAAATCTGCAACAGTGAATTCGCAAATATTTCCATTTGCCCTGGCAACCACATATTTGAAATTTTGGACTGTGTTTTCGAATACCACATCCTTTTTCATACTGATCACTTTCTTGATTTGAACCAGTGACCACACTTCCTCAGGGGCTTTTGCAAGAACAACATGAAAACGAATTTTCATGTGAGTACCTTCATCTTTTTCTTTAAAATTTCCTTCAGCTTTGAACTGAGGCATGATGAACATCATTTCATTTATCGGAAAATCCAGCTGACTTGTATCAGTATTCGTAATCAAATAAGTTTGTTTTGGTTTCTTCTTAAATGAATACATGTGATTATACGCTACCTTGGCCTCGATTGTTTCGTAATTGTAGTGTTTGGCAGGATCACCTTTGTCCATTCCCTTCGGATCACCAGCACGCTGAGCTATAATGCTTTGAATCAACCTCAGTTTTTCGATTTCAGCTTCTGCTGCAGCCTTCTTTTCTTCTTTTGACATTTCCACTACAATCGATTTTCCTTTATCTTTCAAAGCTGGATTGTCAATTCCCTCTTTTGGTTTCGAACCACTTTCACCGGTCTCTGTGGATTTACCAATTACAATTCCTTTCGAAATAGGTCTTGTAATAGGTAATGTTGTTACGACTGTTGAAGTCACCATCCCAGCAGAAACTATAACTGGCTTTGTTGTTGGGATCTTCGAAGAAAATACTTTTCCTACAACTTTCGCATCTTCACCACCAGCCTTCGATTCACCAGTTTTTCTTTCTCCCCCTTGCACCCCTATGAAAACAGGTGGGGCATTTGTTGTTGGAAGAAGGCTTGATATTCGAAAGAGAGGAGCAAGTTGTTTGTTGAGGATGGCTTCGAATTGGATAAACTTCTGTGATAAAAATTCAGGAGTAATCAAGGAAGAAGAAACCGGTCTGGCAGAAATTTCTTTTAACTCCTTGAGCAAAGTTATCACTTCCTCAAAGTTTGTTTTTTCGGATGTTGAAAGTTGAGTAAGTTGCGGACTCAAATTTTCATATAATTTAACAAATCTTGTGACTGCATCACAAATTATATCAACCTTTTGATTCAAGGATGCATAATCTTGTTGAACAGTAGCAACTTCTTTTTGCATGTCTTCACGAAGTTCATGAATCTGCAAATTTACATCCTCCCTGACCTGCTTCACTTCTTGCACAAAAAGAACATGCCTTTCCTTTGTGACATTCTTCAAAATTTTCACATCACTGGAAAACATTGAATTTTGAGATTTAATCTGAATTTCATTATTTTGATCATTATCAACCTTCTCCAAAATTCGAGATTCAGAATCAGTAATCATGCCAGAGACTTTTCTCACAACTCTGGCTTCGAGCATTTTCAACATTGAATCAACCTCCAAACTAGAAACAGATGAACCACCCCCCAGATCAGCTTGAGATTGAATTATCGAATTCAACTTCTGATTTAGAATTTTAAACTAATTCATGGTCATCAGCATATGATCTGGAAACTGCTCTTCTTCTTCATGAAATTCCAATTCGTCAAACGTGCCTCCAAACCCCTCAGTATCAGTTTCTGTCTCCATAAAAATGGTTTCTTGAACATTCGAAGTCGGTTTGGGTGTGTCAGTGGATTGAGAAGAAAAAATAGAAGTGAATGGTTGATTGATAATGTGTTCGAATGTAGGAGAATCAGTGGTAGATGTAATGGGAATAGTGGATGAGGGTAAAGAAACAATACTTTCGAAAGGAGCAGAAGTAGATTTATTTTGATCATCATTTTTCGAATCTCCATCACCCATATGAACATGTGCATCCGTATCAGATACGTTTGCAGGGATGCCTGAAGTTCGTACCGCCTCAGAAACCGATTTGGTAACCGAATCTTCGGGTGGAATGATGACTATCTGCTCAGGAGTTGAACTTCCTGCATTAGGATTTAACTCTGGGGTTTCTGGAATTCTTTCATCATCATCTTCTGTTGACTCAGTAGAAATCACGAGTTTTCGAGTCTTCTTCTTCTTCTTCTTTGACAAATGTTCTTCCATATCCTCAGCCCTTCGTTTCTTGGACACCGGAGAAACAGGTGCTGGCACTTCTCGAATTAACACCCCTTGATGAGTGATTTGAGGTTTTCGAACCACTTTGTGTGTAGGAGACTTGCTTTTATGAGATGACTTCATTTTGATTCTTCGAAACATACCAGTCTTCGAAGGAATGATGACATTCTCTTGTGTTTCTTCAATAATAGGCTCAATCACTTGAGTCTCAGTAACGGACACTTCAATGGTTTCAGGCTTCTTCTTTGGAGATTTCAAAGATTTTGACTCAGTTTCATTCTTCTTCGTCTTCTTGGATTTCTTATCATCTCTTCCTAACAGTATGCCAGTTTCGACTGTTGAATCAATGGTCTTCAAATATGCTACCAAAACAGAATTCGAAGGATCAACTCTTTTAAGCATTGCATCAGGAATACGAGCAACTGATGGAAAAACTTCAGCACTGTCTGTGACCTCCTTCGGATAGTGGTACGATTGAAAAACGGCTCTTTCTTCATCATTGGGCACCAAAATCCCTTCCTTGTTGTAAAAATACTGCAAAATCAAGCTCCAGTATCTTGCACACGAAATACCATGAATAGCATTCGTGTGTTCTACACCCTTTTGGAATTCCTTCCATAATTGTGTAGAATAGTCCACTTGCAGATCATAATATATGCCAGCAACCATAGCATAAACCTCCATTCTTCCCTTATCAAGACCAACTGTTCTCCCAGTTAAACATCGTAGAAAGATTCCAAACAAGAAATTCCATAGTCGTGGAAGACTAGATTTCTTAAAATCACTGATCTTAGACAATGGAGGCTGATATCCCATCTCATTAAACATGTTAACGATTTGAGGGAATGTGAAAGCAACATAAGGAGGTGAATTCGAAATTTCAAGAATTTGACAAAAGAGTTTCTTGGTTAGCCTGACCTTTTTGTCATTCACCAGATGAAAAGTAATCGTATCAGAAGCTTGTTGGATTAGGTGTCTAAGCCCATAACTATAATTGGTATGTACTTGAATTGATAGCAGCACAGTCCTTTTGGGTTGCCCTCAACCTAGCAACTGGACAAGGAAATTCTGAAAGGAGAGATATTAATTTATAAGATTAATGAATTAATATAAATGATTTATTAATATGTTAAAAGATTAATATATTAATTAGAAATCATTATGTTTAATTAATAGTTAGCCAGAAATTAATCAGAATTAATTTTGGGGTTAAAAGAATTAATTATAAAGTAAAGGGACTAGTTTGCAATTAACTAATAGTTGAGTGGAAGATTCCAGAACCCCCTTGGAAGGAGGTGGACGAAATTCTTAGGGGAAACCCTAGAGATTTCGTCCAAGGGGTCCAAATAAGGCCTTTGGATCTTGCTTAGGCCCTAAGCAAAGGATAACTAGGGTTTTCCCTAAACCCTAGATCCCTCAGCTATTTAAGGAGCCTCCTGGCTCACATTTGAGGTGACTGATTTCTTTGGAAGAAACCCTAAGGCCGAAATTGCATACTCTCTCCATCCTCTCTCCTCCAAGTTTCTTTCTTGCTAGTTCTTGGGTGTGATTCCATTAGAGGCATTACATTTGTGGTGCTAAGCTTCCAAGAAGATCAAGATCAAGATCAAGAGGATTATCAATTGTTTGCTATAACAATTGAAAGGTATGTAACTCCTAAACCCTAGTTTGTTAATTTCGAAATTAGCCTCTCTCCTCTAGGGTTCTTGTTTTGCAATTCAAAGTTATATGTTCAATAGTTAAAACATAGATCCAAAGTAGGTTGCATGTGAACTTAGGAATTGTTTTCTAGTTTATTTGTTTTACCTAAAACCCATCAGTGGTATCAGAGCCATTGTTTGTTTTAAATTGAATTGCTATAATAGTTGAATTGCAAATTAGGGTTTATAGCCATTAAACCCTAAAGGCCAAATTTTCGCAATTAGGGTTTTGGATTGAAGGGTTTTCGAAAACCCTAGCCTCCAAAGAACCCTAATCGAAATTAGGGTTAGGGTTTTGAAAACCCTAGCCTCCTCCCTTGTAAATTTCGAAATTGCTAGAAGTTTTAGGGTTTCTTGTTTTGGATAATTGTTACTTAATTAGATTAATTGGATAATTATCCTTACCCTATTTTTCGAAATTTAGAGGGATAAGGATTAGGATTAAATTAATTGATTAATTTAATTAGATAATCCTTACAAGATTTAATAATTTGATTAATAGTTAATTAAAAGATAAATATTAAATCTAGTTAATTGGTTTATTTAAATTTAAATTTAATAGTTTGAATTTCGAAATTTATATAAACCCTTGAAGTTTTAAAATGTTTTAAAACACACCCTATATATGTATTATGATTAAAAGTTTAATATTATATATGTATAAGAATATGGTCAGTCAAATCGCTAGTATGCCTCATTCACGAAGCTAATCTATAAGGGGGGTATAAGGAAACTGCCTATAAAATGGTAGTTGAATGGGTGTCCACTCTCACCCACCGCTTCCTTGATTAGTGGAGGGTCGTTAGCAGAACGGATTTGATAGGACAACTACTTCTCATTAAAAGTATAATGACATTAAAGAAAGTACTAGAACATTATTTTTAAAAATCCCAACTCTAGTTACTTTAGGAAAAATGTGAAAAGTATGCTAATCCATGAAATTGCACATTATGCTTTATTGGTCGTTAGTGGAGCGTGTGTGGTTAACCAGCACACTAAAGGGCACTAATAAAGAGTAGTAATGGGTATCTCATAATTGTCATTTTGATGGAGCGTGTGTGGTTTACCAGCACATCAATAGTTAATGATAAAGACAATGAGGTTACCAAGCACATTTGCATGGTTATTCACATCTTGTTTGTGATCCTCGGCATCCCAGTCACAAATAGAAGAGCATAATCTGAGATTAAAACATGTCATTGAATAGTTTCAATGTATCTCAAAAGAATTAGGAATTTCACTTCGTTTGTTTCGTCTAATGGTGGAATTGGTGAATCATCATTCACCTACCTTTATGAAATTTACACTTGGATCTCGGCATCCCATTTCTAAGTTGTGAATCTTCATAGTTGGATCCTAACCTTGATATTTTATCTTTGGGTTATTATATTGAGGTATCTTGAAATCTAACTAAAACTTTCTTTCTTTTCAGATGTCTACTCCTGGAAACACTTCTGCTTCATCCTCCTCCAACTAGAACTTCTCTTTGCTCAATATCTACTCCAAAGTCGTTATGGATGGCTCAAACTATAACGATTGGATGCGCAACATCAAGATGGCTCTTCGTTTTGAGAACAAAGAATATGTTCTTGAAAAGGAGCTCAAAGAGCTTGATGAGTCTGAAGCTACTCCTGAAGATCTTGCTGCCTACAAGAAACATTACGATGATGCTACCAAAGTGGCGTGCATCATGGTGGCAACCATGTCCCCAGAACTGCAGAGGTACTATGAGGACTACTGGCCTTTTGAGATGAACAAGGACCTTATGGAAAAGTACCATAAGCGAGCTCGTCAAGAAAAGTTTGAAGTAGTCAAGTCACTCATGGCTTGCAAGATGAAAGAAGGGGAATCGGTTGTGTCACATGTGCAAAGAATGCAACGCTACATAGAGCGTTTGGTCAAGCTCAACATTCACTTTGATGAGGAATTGGCCATTGACATGGTCTTGAACTCACTACCTGATTGTTATGGTCAGTTTATTCTAACTTACCATTTGAACAATACTGAGCAGACCTTGGCCCAATTGCACAACTTGTTGCAGACAGCTGAGGCAGGAATGAAGGGTAAAAGTATACCCTCCACGCCTATAAGTGCCCCTGTGTTGGCTATTGGACAGGGAAAGGGGAAAAAGAGGAAAGGTCCTCCCAAGCAAAACTGGAAGAGCAAGGCTCAAGCTGGGTCGTCTAGTAATGGCCCAAAGGCTAAGCCCAATGGTTCCACTCCCCATGTTTCTGATCCAAAAGAGGCCGTTTGCTTTTACTGCAATCAAAAGGGGCATTGGAAGAGATCTTGCCCACAATATCTGCAAGATATCAAGGATGGCAAAGTGAAGCCATCTTCGGCAGGTATTTACACTATTTCTGCTAATAACTCATTATCTTCTCGTTCATGGGTCCTTGATACAGGATGTGGTTTTCATATCTGTTCTGATTTGCAGGGACTAAAGGAAAGTGAGGAGATAGAGCGAGGAAGGATAAACTTGATCATGGGAAACAGAAAGTCTTCACCAGTGACCAAGATCGGAGTTTATCAGCTTCTGCTTAGCAATGATGTTAGATTAGATTTAATAAATTGTTGCTATTCGTCTGAGATGACGAGAAACATTATTTCATTTCATGCATTGTTCAGACAAGGTTTCAAATAATCTTTTAATGATTTGAATGGTTCAATTTCTGTTTATAAGAATGGTGTTTTTATGTTTGAAGCTTTACCTTGTGATGGTGTGTATGAAACAGTGACTTGTGTTGATAGCTTAGGAAATAGTGTACTTAATATTGACTTGTCTAATAGTGTAGACAAGGCATGCTTGTGGCATTGTCGTCTTGGACACATTAACAAGAAACGCATAGCCCAACTCCAAAAGGATGGAGTGTTGGAATCATTTGACCTAAAATCAGATGATATGTGTGAATCTTGTCTTTTGGGAAAGATGACAAAATCACCATTCACAGGGTCTTGTGAAAGAGGTAAAGGTCTGTTGGATCTCATACACACAGATGTGTGTGGGCCCTTCAGATCAACTACAAGAGATGCTAATCGATTCTATGTGACTTTCACTGACGATTATAGCAGATATGGATATATCTACTTGATCAAGCATAAGTCAGAAACTTTTGAAAAGTTCAAAGAGTTTAAGCATGAAGTCGAAAATCAATTGGGCAGAAATATAAAGATACTTAGATCCGATAGAGGCGGGGAGTATCTTAGTATCGAGTTTAACGACTATCTGAAAGAATGTGGGATAGTCTCACAGTTGACTCCTCCTAGGACACCACAGTTAAATGGTGTAGCTGAGAGGCGTAATCGAACCTTGTTAGACATGGTTCGTTCTATGATGAGTCGGGCTTCGCTTCCCATTCACTTCTGGGGGTATGCCTTAGAGACAGCCGCCCACATCCTCAATCTTGTCCCTACAAAGAAGGTTGCCAAAACACCTCACGAAATGTGGACAGGGAAAGTTCCCTCGTTAGCACATATTAAAGTCTAGGGTTGTGAAGCTTTCGTAAGACGAGAGACTCACGACAAGCTAGCAGCTAGAAGTGAGAAATGTGTTTTCATTGGTTACCCAAAGCAGTCTTTTGGATATTTGTTCTACAGGCCTAGTGAGAACGTGGTCTTTGTAGCACGAAGAGGAGTCTTTCTTGAAAGAGAGCTCATATTCAAAGAGGACAGTGGGAGCACTATTGACCTTGAAGAAATTCAAGAGTCAGCCAATGAAGGAACCTTAGATGACACTAGCACTCAACCAGAGGAAACAGTTCCTGTTGAACCAATCGATAACTCATTACCTCTTAGAAGATCCACTAGGGTGAGTGTGCCACCTGAGTTGTATGGTTTTCATATTACTTCAGATGGTGACACATTCATAAGTGACAGAACACTGGTAAACTTAGATGAACCAGTCACTTATAAGGAAGCAATGGCAAGCCCAGAGGCTTCCAAGTGGAAAGAGGCAATGGACAGCGAGATTAAGTCCATGTATGACAACCAAGTTTGGAATTTGGTTGATAGTGCACCAGGTCGTAAGACAGTTGGGTGCAAATGGATCTTCAAGAAGAAGACAGACATGGATGGAAATGTGCACACATTCAAGGCTCGACTGGTTGCAAAAGGTTTCACTCAAACCCCAGGGGTTGACTATGATGAGACCTTCTCGCCAGTGGCTAAGATTAAATCTATTAGGATATTGCTCGCCATAGCTGCCTTTCATGATTATGAAATCTGGCAGATGGATGTCAAAACTGCTTTCCTTAATGGGAAGTTGGCTGAAGATGTTTACATGAGTCAGCCAAAGGGTTTTGTTGTTGCAAAGTTCCCCAATAGAGCGTGCAAGCTTGAGAAATCCATTTATGGATTGAAACAAGCATCTCGCAGTTGGAATCTTTGCTTCCATGAGAAAGTCAAAGAGTTTGGTTTCTCTAGAAGTGAAGATGAGTTCTGTGTGTATATCAAGGCTAGTGGGAGTATAGTAACTTTTCTGGTGTTGTATGTCGATGACATATTACTCATTGGTAACGACGTTCCAACCTTGAAAGAAGTTAAGTCTTGGCTTGGAAAGTGTTTTCCCATGAAAGACCTTGGAGAAGCTGCCTATATTCTTGGGATTAGAATATTGAGAGATAGAAAGAAGAGACTAATTGGACTTAGTCAGAGCACATACGTGGATAAGGTACTAAAGAGGTTTAGTATGGAAAATTCCAAGAAGGGAGAGCTACCTATCCAGAGCAATACCAAATTGAGTAAGACTCAATGCCCGAGTACAGATGTTGAAATAGATGACATGAGTCGTGTACCTTATGCTTCCGCTGTCGGATCGATCATGTACGCTATGACATGTACTCGCCCTGATGTGGCATTTGCTTTGAGCATGGTCAGTCGCTATCAGGGAAACCCAGGTAGAGCTCATTGGATAGCAGTTAAGAATATACTCAAGTATTTGCGAAGGACAAAGGACTGGGTCCTTGTGCTTGGTGGCAGTGATACTTTGAGAGTAGATGGTTACAGTGATGCCAGCTTTCAGACGGATAGAGATAACTTACATTCTCAGTCGGGCTGGGTGTTTTTACTGAATGGAGGAGCAGTTACTTGGAAGAGTTCCAAGCAAAATACGGTGGCTGATTCTACTTATGAATCAGAGTACATAGCAGCAAGTGAAGCGTCGAAAGAAGCAGCTTGGTTGAGGAACTTCATCGGGGATCTCGGAGTTGTTCCAACCATCCAGGAGCCTATGGAACTGTTCTGCGATAATGAAGGAGCGGTTGCCTTGACAAAGGAACCGAGAGATCATGGTAAGACCAGACATATCGACAGAAAGTACCATTTCATCATACATAGAGTTGAAGAAGGCCATCTTATAGTAAAGAAGGTGTCATCTGAAGATAACCCAGCAGATCCCCTCACAAAGGGTCTGAGTAGGGCTAAGCATATTCAGCATGCTCAGAGCATAGGACTGAAAGATGATATTAGTTTTAGTAGTTAGATTAATTTTGTTCTGAAACTTGTAACAAAGTAAATGTAATTGACTTTTGGTGATTAAATAATAAAGTATTATTTATAAGTTCGGTTTATGCCTTTTGTCAATTGTTTATTATTGTATTTCATTTTTGCATGTTTTACTTCCCGAATAATAAGATTATTCAAACTCTACAGTCGCTCGTACTTTTGGAAGTAAGTAGTGAATCAAGACTGTCATGAACTGGATTGTAGATTGTCTAAAGGATAGACATGGCAATAGAATTGCTGCAACATTCATGAGTACTCAGAAATTGAGATTTGAGTATTGGATAAACCCTCGCTCAGAGTATCACTTCATGGAATTCATCACGAGTAATACTAAGACGATAATATCTTATAATCTTGAAACAAGGATATATGAGTTGTAATTTACAAGTCGGTCATGCATTGGTGATACGAAAACGCATCAGTAATTTGGTGTTATAAAACGTATTGTCATGTATAATTTGATGAGTAAAAGATACAAGCATATGAGTCAACGTTTATTCTTTCCTTTTGCCCTAAGCGGAAAAGCGATATATGTGGGCCCCTCGATGATTTGGTGTTGACTTATGTGCTGGGCCCAGCCAGGACTAAATTGATGTGTTCAATTAGAAGTCCTACATCATCACAAATCAGGAATCGGGAAACATAGATTCTGGACAAAGAGATTGATTATATTCCATGTCTTATGTCTAGGGATATCTAGTAGAACGAAGGATTATATGATCACTTATCTTAGGACACGTAACTGACTGGGTCAGAGTTCGGCAGCAGCTTTTGGAAGCTACAATTTGCTGGTCAAATTTAGAAGGCATACTAGCAATTATAGTTACAGACTTATCCAAGTGGGAGACTGTTGGATTAGGTGTTTAAGCCCATAACTATAATTGGTATGTACTTGAATTGATAGCAGCACAGTCCTTTTGGGTTGCCCTCAACCTAGCAACTGGACAAGGAAATTATGAAAGGAGAGATATTAATTTATAAGATTAATGAATTAATATAAATGATTTATTAATATGTTAAAAGATTAATATATTAATTAGAAATCATTATGTTTAATTAATAGTTAGCCAGAAATTAATCAGAATTAATTTTGGGGTTAAAAGAATTAATTATAAAGTAAAGGGACTAGTTTGCAATTAGCTAATAGTTGAGTGGAAGATTCCAGAACCCCCTTGGAAGGAGGTGGACGAAATTCTTAGGGGAAACCCTAGAGATTTCGTCCAAGGGGTCCAAATAAGGCCTTTGGATCTTGCTTAGGCCCTAAGCAAAGGATAACTAAGGTTTTCCCTAAACCCTAGATCCCTCAGCTATTTAAGGAGCCTCCTGGCTCACATTTGAGGTGACTGATTTCTTTGGAAGAAACCCTAAGGCCTAAATTGCATACTCTCTCCATCCTCTCTCCTCCAAGTTTCCTTCTTGCTAGTTCTTGGGTGTGATTCCATTAGAGGCATTACATTTGTGGTGCTAAGCTTCCAAGAAGATCAAGATCAAGATCAAGAGGATTATCAATTGTTTGCTATAACAATTGAAAGGTATGTAACTCCTAAACCCTAGTTTGTTAATTTCGAAATTAGCCTCTCTCCTCTAGGGTTCTTGTTTTGCAATTCAAAGTTATATGTTCAATAGTTAAAACATATATCCAAAGTAGGTTGCATGTGAACTTAGGAATTGTTTTCTAGTTTATTTGTTTTACCTAAAACCCATCAAAGCTTTGTTGTATGTAGCAGTAGATCCTGCTTGAGACAGCCATGACATTGGAACAGAGAATGAACTGAACATCGCCTTTGACAAAACAGAATTCCTCAAAGCAACAATTAGCATCTTCAAGTCTTATGGGTATTGAGAAACATCACCCTCCAAGTGATAGTTTGTTGCTTGAATCTTCATTATTGGTAATGAAGAGGCATCTTCAGTGGTATGAGAATCAACATGAGCAGAAGTCGCCATTGTTAGGGTTGGAAGATTTTGATGATCAGAGAATTTGGAAATTTTTGCTTTTTGATCGCGTCAACTGATAATGAACCCTTGAATCCCCTTTTATATGTAACCTGAAGTTTGAATTTGAAGCGGGATAGGTAATTAATGATATCTGACGTGGCACCTTGAAAATCGGACCATTACTGCGTAAAAGTAGTCATGCGTCAAAAAGTAGTTGTCACATCGCCTTGAAAAACGGACAGAATACCATACGTCATTTATAAACAGCCTGTCTTGTTTTCCCTAAGAATATTGTAACCGTCAGAACACTTCGAATGGAAGCAAGGCTCTTTCACTTTTGGGATTAAAAGCGAAGTCATATGCCAGAAGTTTTGAAATCATCAGCCTGAGTTGGTATTACTCAGAACCTCAAGGATTTCGTGATTGCAGTGTTCCAAAGAATGTAGATGAGAAACAAATATAAGAAAATTTGGGAATATCGTGATGTCAAACAATTGACACAAAAGCAGATAAAATCTCGGGCAAAGATTACTTCATTAATCATTAAGAGAAATGATCAATTGCTTGTGTGGGTTCCCGAGAATTACAATCGAATATTTGTTGATAAATATCGAAGGGCTTCTTTTATTAAGCATCGTGGCTAGTTAAAATATTTCGTTACATGTCAACCTAAACATAAGGTGATAAACTATAACCGAAATTACTTGTTTGACCAGTGTAGTCAGTGACAAGTTTGCTTTGAGAAATTTGAAATGACTTTGACATTCGAATGAAACTCACACGGAAATCATATTCAAGAATAAAAATTTGTGTTGGATCTTGTTGGATAACAAACATCATGGGTTTCAAATGTTTGATCAAGACCACTCATTCGAAATGAATATGATTTGGAGTTTCGAATTTTGGTACAGAAACAAAAGTTTCGTGAGAATCTGGATCATTGTTCCCCGTCAATTCCTTAAAAGTGTAGTGAAAATTGGGTTTCACTTTCATCACGGTCTCATGATGTCAGATCATAAACACAGATTTTTGATATGTTTAAGTCTCGATGGGTTTGATCACAGACCTCTCGGACATATGTCTTCGTGTGTGATCGTGTAAGAATTTTATAGATGAAAAAGATTAATGTAAGACACGAAAAGTACCTCTGTTATAGTAGGACCAAACAGTAAACTCTTAACTCCTTTTGAGAAGAGTCGGGTAGCTCAGAGACTAATGTGAATATAAGCCTGATTGGTAAGAAATTTTCGTATGAAAAATTTCATTAAGGCTTTCGTACACACACATTGAGTCATTGGAGGCTTTTGGACAACATGCAGCAGCATGCTTCTAGGGGCATCTTAACTAGTTCAAAGGATGAAAATTTTATCAATTCATACGAAAAAGGTACCTGAACCTAGAACTGCTAGCATAATCCACTCTGTATCTTCAAGATTAACTGCAACAAAATATTAAAAAGAAATAAGAATCAAAATATTTTTGTTGTTTTGATTTTTCGAAAGTAAAGACATAACATATGAAAATCTTTTTGGATTTTTAAATTTTCGAAAATTAAATGACAAAACAAACGAAAATCTTTTTGGATTTTTGAATTTTCGAAAATGAAATGACAAAACAAAAGAAAATCTTTTTGGATTTTTGAATTTTCGAAAATGAAATGACAAAACAAAAGAAAATCTTTTTGGATTTTTGAATTTTTAAAAATGAAATGACAAAACAAAAGAAAATCTTTTTGGATTTTTGAATTTTCGAAAATGAAATGACAAAACAAAAGAAAATCTTTTTGGATTTTTGGATTTTCGAAAATGAAAATATACTGTACTTGTTGCAAAAACACGAAATTTTATCATTCCCTGATTTGTGAAAAATGTACGAATTCGAAGGGGTCGAAGGGTTGACTATGAACAGTAACCTCTGAATCAACCCGTAAAATAAGTAACAAATTTACAAATTCGAAGGGGTCGAAGCATTGACTATGAACAGTAACCTCTGAATGCTGAATGACTTTGCATTGTCTTTTATTCAGCGCCTCTGAATCATTTCTTGTCAACCGTCATTCTCCTTTTTCGCATGGAACAGAATTTCCATCGATCATTCCAAGTCCTTCTATAATTTTCACAAGCGATTTTTCATCCAAAGGTTTCGTGAAAATGTCAGCTAACTGATAAGTTGTTTTCACGAAATGCACTTTAATATTTCCATCTTCCACGTGATCTTTGATGAAATGATAGCGAAGTGCTATATGTTTAGTTTTCGAATGTTACACAGGATTATGACAAATTCTTATTGCACTTTGAGAATCACAATATAATGGAATCTTTTTCATATTGATTGCATAATCACGCAATTGACTTTGAATCCATATAATTTGTGAAGTGCAAGCAGCAGTAGCCACATATTCTGCTTCAGTTGTTGAGATTGAGACACATGTTTGCTTTTTCGACTGCCAGCTCATCAATTTGCCATCGAGAAATTGACATCCACCACTTGTGCTTTTCCTATCAAGATTACAACCACCCAAGTCTGCATCCGAATATGCTTGTACAAAGAACCCAGTGTTCGAAGGATACCACAATCCTAACGAAATTGTTCCTTTAAGATAACGAAATATATTCTTCATAGCAGTGAGATGTGGTTCTCGTGGATTTGACTGATACCTAGCACAATTACACACAGAAAACATGATATCAGGTCTACTTGCTGTAAGATAAAGTAATGAACCAATCATGCTCCTGTACAGAGTTAGGTCAACTGCAGGTTTATTTAACGAAGGTGTCAATTTTATGCCAGTTGCCATAGGAACTCGTAACTTTCTGCTATTCGTCAATCCAAACTTCTCTAGTAGATTTTTCGTATATTTTTCCTGATTAATAAAAATCCCTTCTCTGTTTTGACGAATATTCAGTCCAAGAAAATTATTGATTTTTCCCATCATGCTCATTTCAAACTTGCTTTTCATCATATCTTCGAATTCTCTAGACAAGGCAGGGTCAGTTGAGCCAAAAATAATATCATCAACATAAATTTGAACAAGCATTAGATGATTCCCAACTTTCTTTCGAAATAATGTGGGATCAACAGATCCTTGTTTAAATTTAGATTGTTTCAAAAATGAAGTAAGTGTTGCATACCATGCTCGTGGTGCTTGTTTCAAACCATAAACTGCCTTATCTAAAATATAAACATGATTTGGAAATTCTTCGTTAATAAAACCTGGGGGTTGTTCCACGTAAACAGTTTCTTCAAGCTCTCCATTTAGAAATGCACACTTCACGTCCATTTGATAAACATCAAAATCTTTGTGAGCTGCATAAGCCAGAAATATACGAACAGCCTCGAGTCTTGCGACAGGGGCAAAAGTTTCTTCATAGTCGATTCCTTCTTGTTGTGAATATCCTTTAACAACAAGTCTAGCTTTGTTTCGAACAATGTTTTCATCTTTGTCGGTTTTATTTTTGAAAATCCATTTTAACCCAACAACTGAAACATTTTCAGGTTTAGGAATTAATCTCCAAACCTTGTTTCGTTCAAATTCAGACAATTCAGATTGCATTGCAACAACCTAATCTCAGTGGTCCATTGCATTCTTAACTGTTTTTGGTTCAATTTTAGAGATGAAAACATTGAACATGCAAAATTCTTGATGAGTATTCAATACCTCATTCTTTGCACGAATTTGAGCTCTTGTTAAAACTCCCTCTTGTGGATTCCCAATTACTTGATCCTTCGGATGATCTCTTGTCCACTTTTCCATTGGTGGATATGCTGGATCAAATTCCAAAGGTGCATCTTCATACATATCATCATTCTCTGATCCTGCAATTGAACAAACATCATCAAAATCATTATTATTCTCAATGTTTTCTAAATGCTCCCCCTCAACATTATGCTCCCCCTCAACATCAGCATTCAATCTTCCATTCTCCCCCTCGAAAGAATGTTCTTCCTCAACTAGAGTATTCGAATCCAATTGCTCCCCCTCCACTGGATTGGTTTGCATACTTTCGTCTTTCTCTGGAGAATTTGATGTTGAATCATCAGTAAGCTTCGTTAGTTCAGAGAGATGATTATCATTTGCTTTTATTTCAGCATCAACAGCATGATCTGAAATTCCAAAAATTAAATCATAATCAATATCTAATGTTTGTAAGGATTCAGATTCATCTTGTATGTCTTTTAGAATAGGATGATTTTCAAACTGTGAGGTAGTTTGTTTAATGTAATGATCATCAAATGTAAGATTAAAAGTTTCTTCAACTTTTCGTGTTCTTTTATTCAACACTCGATATGCGACTGAAGTATGCGAATATCCCAAGAAAATCCCTTCATCTGCTTTTGCTTGAAATTTCGTAAGATTATCCTTGAGATTCATAATGAAGCACCTACATCCGAAAACATGAAAAAATTTAACGTTAGGTTTTTTATTGTTGAGAATTTCATATGGAGTAATGTTAAATCGACGATGAATGAAAGATCTGTTTTGAGTGAAACATGCGGTTGATACTGCTTCAGCCCAAAGGTATTATGGAAGATTCGCATATGCCAACATAGTCCTTGCCACTTCGCATAGTGACCTATTTCTTCGTTCAACAACACCATTTTGTTGTGGAGTGTATGGAGATGAAAAGTTATGCGAAATTCCTTTGTCCACCAAAAATGAATCAAGAACATTGTTCTTAAATTCAGTTCCATGATCACTCTTAATTTTTTGAACAATCTTTTTCAATTTTGTTTCCATCTTTTTGATAAAGTCAATCATGATTTTTGCAACTTCGGATTTAAGCCTGAGAAAATAAACCCACGTAAATCTGGAAAAGTCATCAACAATAACTAGAATGTACCTTTTCTTGTTGAGAGTTGAAAAAGTTGAAGGACCACACAAATCAATATGTAAGAGTTCCAAAGGTGCAACAATTTTCGAATCAATCGTAATTGGATGACCTTGTTTATGTTGCTTGCCAACTTCACAAGCTGCACATAAAGAATCATTGTCAAATTTAAGTACAGGTAAACCTCTTACCAGATCTTGTACCACAAGTTTATTAATGTTTCAAAAATTGAGATGAGAAAGTCTTCGATGTCATAGCCAACTTAAGTCTGTTGTTGCTTTCGAAAGAAGACATATAGCAGGTTTCCCTACTATCGGATTGATATCCAAAGTGAACATGTCACCTTTCCTTTTGGATTTCAGTAAGACTTCTTTTGTGTTGACATTCGAAATAACACTTCCTTCTTCGTTAAAAAGAACTTGATTGCCAGTGCCCACAACAAGTTGAGAAACACTTATCAAGTTATGTTGAAGACCTTCAACATATGCAACACGATTCACTGTGAATTGTCCATTCATGATCTTCCCATATCCTTTGACTTGACATTTTTGATTGTTCCCAAACTTCACTACTCCAGCATTTTTGAGACTCCGAAAATCACGTAAATTTTCCTTCTTCCCAGTCATGTGACGAGAGCAACCACTATCAATGTACCACTTGTTATCATATTGCTCGTCACATAGTACCTTTAATCAGTGGAAAAATTTAGGTACCCAAGGCTTTTTGGGTCCTTGGAAATTAGATTTCAATTTCGAATGTAATGAAGAACTTTTAACCCAATCACAAACTTTGGTTTTGAGACTATCAATTAAGTTTACATCTTCATTTAAAGGAACCGAAACATAAGTTGTTGATGGTTTCGAATGTTCGCTGATATTACCCTTTGAATTCTGAGTTTGTGAATGAACATTCTTTGCTTTTATTACTGGTTTCCAAGCTTTGACTGAAATGTTCGAATCCTTAGAAGATGAACTGCCATTTGATGAAGTATTCACATACTTCTCATATGCTTCGTGAATTTGCTCCTTTGAAAATGTATTCGACTGATACATCTTTCCTTTACTTTCAAGCCAATGATCAATGTTCTTCCTTGAAGTCATTCCTTTTTCCCGTGAAGTTTTCATATGTTCTTTCTTCGTATGATTAGGAAAATTTGGCTTTTGAGGAACAAAATCAACTTTTGGATTTGTTAGAAAAGATTGAGCATAAGATGTACCAACTTTTGATTTAAAATTTTGACGTTGAAAGAATTTTTGATTTTGATTTGATTTATTTGAAAATGTTCTTGAATTGTTAGGTTCTGAAACTTTCGAAAATCCTGGTTGTTTATTCACTTCAGACCTTGAATGATTTGATTGAGATGAATGTTGAGGTTTTGTTGAAAAAGAGGAATTTTTAGCTTTGAAAACATTTTTGGGTGATTGTGATTCAGACATCTTTTGAGTCTCAACATTTTGCCAAAATATTTTCTTTCTTGCTTGTCTTTTTGAAATGTTGTTTTCTTTCTAAAATTTGTCAATTTGATCTTTAAATTCCTTAGAGTTTAGTTTGACAACTTTTTCACATTCCTTTACAACTTGTTTTGAATTCTCTTTTTCAATTTTTGATTTTTCAACCCATTTTCTTTGTGGTTTTTGACGTTGGAACACATACGAATTCTTTGTTAAGTTGTTTTCAACTGTGCTTTGATTTGCGAAAAAACCTTCATCAGTTGTTTTTGAATTATCCTCCTCAACTAACTTCTTTAATTCTGGTTTGACATTTTCAACATTTCCAGTAGTTATGAAAACTTGATTTGGAAAAATGACATCATCTGTACATTTGAAATTTGGATAAACCACTGTATTCGTTTCAAGATAGCGTTCACCTTTTTCATTCATTACTTTTTCGAACTTTTGTGTATCACCATACACTTGATCAACCACTATTCGAGGAATTTCTTCTTCCTTTGAAGATTTCTTTTCCTTCGAAATTTTCTTTTCATCTTCATCATCACTATCATCAGTTTGACTGTCTTTGAGATCCACAAAGTTCATATCACAAACATTCGAACTTGAAGGTATATCAGTTTCATTTTCAACCATCAAATCCTTAACTTTTTCTTTCCCTTTAGATGTTGATGCAACATTAACAACAGACAACTGAGAACAATCAACATCTTCAAGTTCACTAATTTCACTAATATTGTCAGAATTATCTTCAATATCAGCAAAATTAGATTGAGAATCAGATGTTGAATTCTCAGTCTCTTTCAAAATTTGAATTTGTTCAGATTTAGTCAAAGTATCATTCACTATGTTAACTAATTCATTCGCATCAAGACATTCATCAATTTTGACAATTCCATATTTATATCTATCATCAGGAACTTTGTCAAAAGCAGCTATTATTTGCTCACAATCATACGAAATATTATCTACCTTAGCTCTTTCGAATGCTAGAAAAGGTAGTAATTTTCTATGTTGCTCTTTACTTATGTCACACGAATGATGTAAATCAGTTAATTTGCCATAAAGTCTTTTAGCAGAATTACAATAAATGTTTCTTTGTGCTAACAAAAGTTTGACTTCACTCGTTAAAGTATCCCTATCACACATAATATTTGTTATTTGTAATTCCAAACATTCAATTTTGCTTATTTTCAAGTCTAATCTCTTTTTGGTCTCTAACAACTCCGTGGACAATTTGTTGGCCTCATTGCTAGCAGACACAACAATTGAATCAAAATAAGTAACCGTCTCATCAAAAGATATTAGTTCAGAATCATAAGCATGTGTAGGAATATTAAAAGATTCGAGAATTTTACGTACCTTTGTTGTCATTGGAGATTTGTCAGCTGCTTTGGATACGAAGCATCGTCCTCTCACTTCGAATTCCTCATCATCCGAGTCCTCCTCCATTTTCGCATACAACGCTCCGTGTGTCGGATTTCGCATTTCTTCATCGTCTGATCCGGGTGACCAGATTTGATAAGTTCCATCTTCATCCTCATGTTCACCCTTTGCAACCAATGACAAATTTTTGGCTTTCGCACGAACCTCCTCAAGCCTCTCTGCATAATACGCCTCATCCTTTACTTTATTCTTCCTCTCATCCTTCTTTCGAAGCATACAGTCATTCGCAAGATGATTCACACCGTTGCAATAGTGACAATCTATTCCAGCATCACCTCTCAGCTTTTTCTCAATTTTTCCTTCAGACACTTTCGAATCTTTCTTCTCAACTTTCTTTTTCTCCTCATCAGTAGTTTTACTCACAACACTTCCTTTTACCTCAGCAAGCTTACTTTTCGGATTGAACGGCTTTTTGAAAAACTTCTTAACATGATTATTCGAGTAAAAAGCTATTGCCTCATCATCCGAATTCATGATGAATCCTTCTTCTTCCTCAGAATCACCATTTTCTGCTTCTTTCTCAGATATTTTTGACACAAGTGCCAATGGACCTCCCAAATTTTGCTTCGTCTCTTCAGCAATTTCATTTACTTCTGTTTCGTGTGTTTTCAACTGATTGTACAAACCATTGAGAGTTGATGTATCAAAACTTTGCTGATTCTTCACCATCATACTAACACTTCTCCATTCTTTTCGAAGACCCATCACAGAGATGAGATTGAATTCCATTGAAGTCCTGGTAATTCCATAGCGATTACAACGATAGGTTAATTCGTTCAGTCGATCATAGTAAACTTCGATTGTTTCACCTTCTTTTTGTCTGAAGTCTTTCAGCTCAACCAAGCACTGTTTGACTGAATTGATTTTCGTCTTCTCACTTCCTTGAAACTTATCTTTCAGACTGTTCCAGATTTCCTTTGCAGTTATACAGCTCCTTATGTAGTTGTATACAACTTGAGGTAAAGCTCCTCGCAGTTCTCTGATACACCTCTTCTCCAGTTCTTCAGACGATCAGATTGATTATCAACTCCAGAATTTGTAGAAGATGATCCAATTGGTTGAACATTCACTGGAACATTGACATTTCCAGTGATACATGACCATAATTCTTCATCCAGACCATTCAGATAACCCTGGATACGATCAGCCCACTGATCATAATATTCAGGGATTAGCATTGGAAGGTTTCCTCGTAGTCAACTCCAGGAGTTTGAGTGAAACCCAGGAGTTTGAGTGAAACCCAGGGTTCTGACTGGTGAGAAGGTTTCCTCGTAGTCAACTCCAGGAGTTTGAGTGAAACCCTTCGCAACCAACCGCGCCTTATAGGTATGCACATTTCCATCCACGTCAGTCTTCTTCTTGAAGATCCACTTGCACCCGACCGTCTTACGACCTGGTATATTGTCAACCAAATTCCAAACTTGGTTGTCATACATGGACTGAATCTCGCTGTACATAGCCTCTTTCCATTTCGCAGACTTCGGGCCTGCCATGGCTTCCTTATAGCTGTAAGGTTTGTCCAGATTCACTAGTGTACTATCACTAATGAATGTATCCCCTTCTGTAGTAATATAAAAACCATAAAACTGGAGTGGAACACTAACCCTTTCGAAACGTCTAAGAGGCAAGGACTCGTCAATCGGTTCAACCATAATTTCCTCCTCAGGTTGAGCGCCAGTGTTAGAGGTTCCTTCATCGCTCGACTCTTGAAGCTCTTCAAGATCAATTTGCCTCCCACTGTCTCCTTGGCTTATGAGTTCTCGCTCTCGGAAAACCCCTCTCCTCGCAACGAACACAACATTGTCACTCGGTCTGTAGAAGAGATATCCAAAGGATTTATGTGGGTAGCCGATGAAAATACATCGCTCACTTCAAGGTTCGAGCTTGTCGTGATTCTCTTGTCTTACGAAGACCTCGCAACCCCAAACCTTGATATGTGCTAACGAGGGAGCCTTCCATGTCCACATTTTGTGAGGTGTTTTGGCAACCTTCTTCGTAGGGACTAAGTTAAGGATATGGGCGGCAGTCTCTAAGGCATACCCCCAGAATGAGATAGGTAGTGAAGAACGACTCATCATGGAACGAACCATGTCTAGCAAGGTTCGATTACACCTCTCAGCCACACCATTCAACTGTGGTGTCCTAGGTGGCGTCAATTGTGAAACTATTCCGCATTCCTTGAGGTAGTCGTGGAATTCAAGACTTAGGTACTCTCCACCTCGATCAGATCGAAGCATCTTGATTTTCCTGCCCAATTGATTCTCCACTTCTTGCTTGAACTCTTTGAACTTTTCAAAGGTTTCTTGCTTGTGTTTGATTAAGTAGATATACCCATATCTGCTGTAATCATCTGTGAAAGTCACATAGAAGCGGTTCGCATCCCTTATGGTGGATCTAAAGGGCCCACATACATCTGTATGCATGAGATCCAATAAACCCTCACCCCTCGCACAAGTGCCCGTGAAGGGTGACTTGGTCGTATTTCCAAGTAAACAAGACTCTCACACGTCATCATCCCTAAGGTTGAATGACTCCAACACTCCATCCTTTTGGAGTTGGGCTATGCGTTTCTTGTTGACATGTCCAAGACGACAATGCCAAAAGCATGCTTTATCCATACTATTGGAAGAATCCACACACAACACATCATTTCCTAAGTTATCTACAACCATCACAGTTTCATATATTCCATTACAAGGAAATGCTTCAAAATATAAAACATTATTAAGATAAGCACAAATAGAACCCTTTTCATTATCAGAAGAATATCTAAAACCTTGTCTATATAAACCATGAAATGAAATGATGTTTCTTGCCATATCTGGAGAATAGCAACAATTGTTTAAATTCAAATCTAATCCATTACTAAGCACTAAGGAATATACTCCAATCTTGGTGACAGGCAACGTTCTTCTGTTTCCCATGATCAGATTCATCCTTCCATGCTCCACATCCCTATTTCTTCTTAGTCCCTGCAAATCAGAACATATGTGAAAACCACATCCTGTATCAAGAACCCAAGAAGTAGCATGTGATAAACCATTAGATTTAATTGTGTAAATACCTGCGAAAGATGGCTTGATCTTCCCATCCTTGATGGCCTGCAGATATTCTGGGCAGCTTCTCTTCCAATGCCCTATCTTGTGGCAGTAGTGGCACTCTGCCTCCTTTGGGTTTGAGTTGGGTTTAGCAGAACCAACTTTGGTTCCACTAGAAGAGGTGCCATCTTGGGACTTTCCCTTGTGGTGGCCCCTTGAGGGAGCCTTCCTCTTCTTACCCTTCCATTGCCCTATTGCCAATACAGGGGCAGCATCGGGAGTTGGAGTTGATGCAACAGATTTGTCTTTGAGGTTGCTCTCAGCAGTCCTCAACAAGCCCTGAAGCTTGCTCAAAGATACCTCTTCCTTATTCATGTGGTAGGTCATGCGGAACTGGCTATAGCATGGATGCAATGAATGAAGGATGATATCAATTGCCAACTCTTCATCGAAGTTCACATTTAACTTCAGCAGGCGATCGACATATCTCTGCATCTTTTTCAGATGAGCGGTAAGGGACTCTCCATTACCCATTTTGGTAGTGATCATCGAAGTGATGATCTCGTACCTTTCTTGCCTAGCGCTCTGGTGGTAGCGTTCCAGCAGATCTTGATGCATCTCATAGGGGTATTGTCCTCATATGACTTCTGGAGTTCTGCAGTCATAGTCGCTAACAAGATGCAATGGAATTTCGTGGCATCACGCTTGTGGGCCTCATAGGCCGTGATCTCTTCAGCGGTAGCAGTGTCGATGTCAGTCTCCTTTAGCTTCTTATTGAGGACATATTCTTTGTCCTCGTAGTGAGTGACCATGCGAATGTTGCGGATCCGATTACTGAAATTGGTCCCATCAAAGATCACTTTCCCACACAAGTTCATGAGTGAGAACGAACCAGAGGAGTTTGAACCAGAAGCGTTGTTGTTTGCGTTCGAAATCTAAAAAAGAAAAAAGAACAAAGTTCATTAGAAACGAATTTCCCCAATTAATCACCCAAATGAGAAATTAGGGCTAGGAACCAAAAGCATTATTCACAAATTAGAAAAGGGATGTCGTAATCTAACAAGTAAATAATTTGAAGGCAAGTGAATGTCGATTCACTAATTCTTCACCTTGAAAAACGAAAAAAGATTAGGTTTTAAATGTATTGAAAAACTCCTAGATCTTTTGAGATTCATTGAACTTTTCAATGGCATGTTTAAATCTCGATATGCCCCTCTAGTTTGTGACTGGGATGCTGAGGATCACAAAGCGGGTGTGAATAACCATGCAAATGTACATGGTGTCCTCATTGTTAAAGTCACCTATTCGATGTGCCGGTTAACCACACACGCTCCATCAAACTATGACAAACAATGAGTCACCCTTTTCCACCTTTGCTTAGAACCCAATTAATGTGCCGGTTAACCACACACACTCCATTAATGTCTTAGCAAGGGTACAAAGTGTAATTTCATGGAATTGCATCAAATTCACTTTTGCCTAAAGTAACTAAGATTGGGAATTTGGTGAAAACATTTAGTTACCTTATATAGATTCATTATACTTTTAAATGAGGAAAGTTTTCCCTATCCTACCCGTTCGGCTAACGACCCTCCACCAATCAAGGAAGCGGTGGGTGAGAATGGACACCCATTAAAAGGCCATTTTATAGGCCATAACCTTATACCCCCTTATAGATTGGCTTCGTGAATGAGGCCTACTAACGGTAAGACTAACATTTAAGTTATACATATATATATATATATATATATATATATATATATATATATATATATATATATATATATTAATCTTATAATACTATAAAGTATAAGGTTGAATTTTAAAACTTGTAAAATTCTAAGGTTTGAAATTTAAATAGTTCAAATTAAACTTTTAATCACCAAGATTTAAATTTCAAAACTTGAGGACAAGTTTTGAACTTTTCAATCAAGGAAGCGGTGGGTGAGAATGGACACCCATTTTATAGGCCATAACCTTATACCCCCCTTATAGATTGGCTTCGTGAATGAGGCCTACTAACGGTAAGACAAACATTTAACTTATACATATATATATATATATATATATATATATATATATATATATATATATATTAATCTTATAATACTATAAAGTATAAGGTTGAATTTTAAAACTTGTAAAATTCTAAGGTTTGAAATTTAAATAGTTCAAATTAAACTTTTAATCACCAAGATTTAAATTTCAAAACTTGAGGAAAAGTTTTGAACTTTTCAAAACACAAAGGATCAAATAGCAAATAATATAAACTAACCAATTAATTTAATGATTATCTAAATTTGACCTAGTCAATATTACTTGCAAGATAATTCAACAATTAACTCAAATAATCAATTATTATCAAATAAGGAAATTATTATTTAAACAATTGGTAATTATCTTTTGTTTTGTTAAAGATATTGTCAAACAGGGTATAAAATTCGGATTTTATTAAACCAAAACGATTTAGGTAAGAATCCTTAAGCAAAACAACAAGAAATCCCGAAAATCACTCTGACAGATGCTCCAACACTTCCCCCCCCCCCCCCCCTCTCTTTAAGGTACGGCCACAAGGCCATTTCCCTTCACCATTTCTTCATCTTTTGTTCTTCTTCTCCAAGAAAGACTCTCAACTTCCCAACCCTAATTTCTCCCAAGTTGATTCTTGAAGTTTTGGTAAGTATTTTCTTCATCTCCTAGTGATTCTACACACTTCTATACTAGTTTCAATCCATTTACACACATTTCATGTGTTACCATTCATAGAATCTTCAAATCTTCAAAGTGTTCTTGGCTTGAAACTTTTCATCTACAGCCTTTCATTCATCAAGAAAACCACACCAAAGGTAAGTTCATACCCCTTCATTTTCGAGATTTCTAAGGTTTTTTTTTTTTTTTGGGGGGGGGGGGGGGGAAGAATACAAGTAAACTTTTAAAAATATACAAGTTATTATGAATATTTACTTATATGTTGTAAAAAAGTGCTAAATACTTGAAATAATGTTATTACCAAGCTTTATGAACATTTAGATGTAGATTTTGTTTAAAATACAAAACTATGAAACACAAATTTAAACATGCTATATTTTCTTAAGAAAAAGCCATAAACACAAAACTATAAAAACTATGATTTTTATGAATGTAATATGACTTTTTTAGCAAAGATGGTTATAACCAAGTTATTACACCATTTTTGTGGGATATAAACCAAAATATGTTATTTGGGACATATTTGCTTGAAACTAGTTAAAAATACCAACGATTTAGTTTTACAAAAAAAATTAAAAATCTATCGTTTTATGTAAAAATGGGCTTTTCTAACAAAAATGGTCATAACTAGGTTATGGCACCATCTTTGTGGGTCTTGACCAAAAATATGTTGTATAAAACATATAAAGTTAACTTGACCTAAAAATTACAAAAAGGTAAAAAAAAAAAAAAAAGTTTACATAACTATATTTCACTAATTGCCGTTTGTGACATTAAAAGTCAAAAACTAGAAAAAATGGACATTTTCATACTAAGGACTCACTTATTTGTGCTAGATGTAAAATACTTGTTATTTATGAATATCTAAGTATGCTATCCTCTCTCTCTCTCTCTCTATATATATATATATATATATATATATATATATATATATATATATATATATATATATATATATATATATATATATATATAGGTACAAAAATCAAATATTATAATTAACTATATAAGTATAGTTTAAGGATCATTAACATTATTGTAACATGTTGAGTAAAGTGCATAATTATATAAAGATATATATAATTATTTTATACTATTTTATTATCATGGAAAAGTGATAATTACACATACAAAGGTTTTCATTACAACAACACGTAAACTCACTGAATCAATATTTATGAGTCAAAGTCTTCATCATACCTATCAGGGTGCCTACAAAAGTCATGTATTATAACCAGAGTCTCCCGTAAGAGAGTGTGATACTTGTGTATAGATCTATATGGGACTGAAAATCTCGCACCTAAGTTGCTTGCAACAGCTACACCGACAGGTCTGGGGTGACATATGTCATACTATTCCGACGCCTGAAGAACGTCGTAACAGACCATCTATGTCTTTAGCACGGTTATAATAACTCGCATGGGGAAACAACGATACATTTAGTTTATGGGGAAACATTCATTCAAACGGTTTTATATAAATTAAAACTGCATATTACTATTTTAAGTATGGAAATACTTGTACATTTCGGTCTTAGGGTTTCTAAGACTACAACTCATTTTTAAGGAAAATATTGGATTTTCTGGAAACAAGCACTATCATTTTACAAGGAAAGGCTTACAATTCTTCATACAAACTCTTATGATCTCATCAACTTAAGTGTTGGCACTTTTTCAAAACTACTTGTATTCTCAGGAAATCACTAAAACATGTAACACAAGCTTTTGAGGATGGGACGCTAAGGTGTCAGGCAAATCTTTTTCTCATCATATTGTAATTGATTTTGAAACATGCAACTCTTACAACAATGTAACTTTTTCAATTATATATATGATGGTTGTGCTTGATTTGATCACTATTATTCATTATGTTATGATACAATACATGAAAGTCATCCACCCCTGGACGTTTCCGCCATCCTGGTTTGGGGGTGTGACAGATTGGTATCAGAGCATTGTTTATAGTGAGCTAAGTATATCAAACCATGTAAGATATACAACTATAAATACAATGGGGCTAAAACTCTCTAACTAAACATTTTTGCACAAGTATACTTTTAAAATATAATGATATTTTTATAAAAGTATAAGTACATACATACATACTAGAACGGAGTCATAACAAGAACAATACAAAAGTAAAAAGATAAGTTGAACACTACGATTAATCCTAGATAGTTATGTAATCATATCTGGGATAAATATTGCCTGATCAACTATATTTATGCGAGATATCACTAACATGTGTTTGGGAATAGTCGTGGTGAACAACGAGTCTAAAACTTACCAACACTCCATACAAAAAAACTCTAAGAACCAAACATAAAGTTTAAAATACTATAGGAGTATTTTATGATACTATAGAACCATACATCTAGACTCTTTATGTGTCTCTTATGCCTCTATTCTTGCACAGTAGACATAACAACCGTATAGTTGAGACGTTCTATTTCGATAATACTCGATTCATAACCATAATCGAGAACTTACCATCATTCCATCTTTGAACTTTATGGCAGAAGGATGCCACCACAGAGAACTACCAGAAGTGTCGTCAACACATCAACGACTCCACTGCCACTACCTCCACAGATGGACTCTGCTGTATTCCAAGCCGCCGTGACTTCCGCTGTGGTATCCGCCATGGCGCAAATTAGTACTAATGGTACGAATAGGAATGGGAACAGTACCAATAGTTCTAATCATGGCGAAAGCCATGGACACCCAAGAGGATGCTCCTACAAGGACTTCTCAAATTGCAAGCCCAATTCCTTCTATGGCAGCGGAGGCGTCATTACCCTGACGAGATGGTTCGAGAAGACAAAGTCAATATTCGAGATCTGTGCATGCCCGGAAGAAAGCAATGTCAAATTCGCAGCCTGCACTTTCGCTAACGGGGCCCTTTCCTGGTGGAATGGCCACGTCAAATCAATAACACTCCTGGTGGCTAACTCCATGAGCTGGGATGACTTAAAGATCATGATGTTGGAGCAATACTGCACGAGGGCGAAGTGAAGAAGCTGGAGCAAGAGCTCTGGAACCTCACAATGACAGGCTCCAATGTAGCAACCTATACTACCAGGTTCAGCGACTTGGTGGTACTATGTCCTGGGATAGTCACCCCGGAAAGCAAGAAGGTGGAGCGTTATATCTGGGGACTATCCCCCCGATTCAAGGGAATATGGTATATGCAATGTTGGGTTTTGAGCATTCTAACACTCCTATGGTGTACATGCAACCCTATAAACCTTGGATCTATGTTTTCTCTATTATACATGCAAATATTAGCTATTCCAAGGTTTCATCCTAACTAGCATATTATGAAGCACCTATACTACAAAGTTCTAGTTAGATGACATACCTTTTGATGTAGCTTGATGTCTTCAAGCTTTAAGAGCTTAGCCTCAATAGTGTGGAAGCCTCAAATGGAATCACAAATCACCAAAACACCTTGGAAGAACTTGAGAGAATATGTATGCACACTAAAATCGGCCCACTCTTATTTTCACACACTTGTTCCAATTTTGTGAGCCAAGGACCCCTTTATATATTATGGAGGATTAGGGTTACATCCATATAAACCCTAATACCCATGACCTTTCATTTACATAGGATCCATGGGTTAAAAGCTCCATGGACCATCCATGAAAGCTTAGCCCAACCTAAATGAACTTGACCCATTCCATATATATAAGAGTCCATATTTAATTAGTTCTTTTTGATCACTTAATTAATTCTAAATTAATTCTTGATCAATACTAATTAAATAATATGATTCCATATTAATATATTAGAACTTATAATATATTAATATAAATCATAAATATACTATTCTCAAAAGACTATCCATATAAATTGTGTCGGTGAAGTGCAACCCAAATGGACCATGCCGGGTCGGGTCAAGTACATACCAAATATAGTTATGGACTTAGACATTAATCGTAGCTCTTATTGAGTATGACTTCAAAACCTAACTGGCAATCGTAGCTCTTAAAGCCGCTGTCGAACTCTGACCTTGTCAATGACTTGTCCATTAGATAAGGGATCATATATTCCTCCATTCTAGATATCATATGCACCGAGACATGGATTATAATCATTCTCTCTGTCCCTTTGTTGTTTCCCGATTTTCGATTTACGATGACTGACTGATTGAACAAATCAAATCAGTCCTGGCTTGGCCAAGCACTCACATGTGTCATCGCTAAATCATCGAGGGGCCCACAGATATCGCTTTTATCCCAAAGGTAAAAGGAATGGATAAACTTCGACTCATATGGATTGTTCTACTACTTGTTGAATCATACACAAAGGCACATTTTATAACATCGAGTTACCAATGCGTTTTCGTGCAATCAATGTATAACCAACTCATAGTAACAACTCATATCTCTAGGTTTTAAGAATATAAGATATTATGTTCTCATGATCACTCGTGATAAAATCCATGAAGTGATTCAAATGAGCGTGGGTTGAATCCAATACTCAGAACTTATGAGCACTCATGAGTGTTGTAGCACCACTTTGTCCACCAACTTGGACCTCTACAAACCAACCCATGACAGTCTTGATTCATATCTACTTCCAATATATGACCGACTGTGGATGGTTTGAATAACTTAGTCATTCAGGAAGAGCGACTTAGTTATTCTGGAAGTCAAAACATGCAAAGTGAAACACAAGAATAAATGAATCAAATATGGTATCAAACCCTATGAATATAAATAAACACTTTTATTTATCACCATACTGATTACTCATTATTCATTGTTTCGGTTTTATCAACTTTATACTTGAATTAAAAACACTAGTTGTCCCATGCTCCAAGCATGTACACTATGTTTTTCTTAAACAATAGCTTTGCCATACACCAAGTATGCACTCTATGTTTGTCTATGATCCTTACTTTGTGAAATAAACCAATTGAACATAATTTCAATGATTCTAATTTCACACTCCCAAATCCTTATCGAAAAATGTGAGAATTTCAAATTCCTATCATTTATCGAAATCTGTTTAGATTTTAAACTTATATGCACTGACCCTCCTGTAATGAATATGTACAAAGTCACAAAGACTTGTCAACAGTCATTATAAGGTATTCCAATGGAGATCAACTCCATGGAAACTAAGTCTCATATTCAAAGTACATTGCTTTGGACATGCTTCTTGCATTAAGTTTTCTAATCTTACACAGATAACTTCCACCTGTGGAGACAACTCCATATTCTCATTTTGACTATCACTTCTGAATAAGAGATGCCTCTTTTCAGAATATGTCAATATGGTCCTTCCAAAATTAGCACTATACTTCCAACTGTCCCTGAGCAACCAATCTTTGGTAAACCTCAGATTGTCCTCGACAATTGCTTAATCATTTTAGTCATATCCAATTCTAGACCTTTTCCCTTCTTAATGCCTCTGGGCATTTGGAAAAATTTAGAAATGACAAATATTATAGCACATGCAATCGATCCTGTACCCAAAGCAAATGGTACACGATTCATGATGTCTCACATAAAGACATGATTCTAGACCAGTCTTTTGCTACAATATTTTTATTTGTCATGTTTTCAAAATTTGACTATGAAGAGGGATGCCGTAATCATAATCGAATTTTGAGAACGCAATATATAGAATTTCCTTAAGTTGAACCAATCCAACATGAAATTCATATATATATTCTTGACTAAAGATGATTAAGGTCTCAATCTAAGCCTTTAGAACTGAAATGAAGTATATCCTCTCCCTTAATTATAGCAAAACAACTTTTTCAATCCCTGCAGCCTCACGAATTGAAACTTTTGTTTTCTATAATTAACATTGCTAACTTGCAACACTAACAATAATTATCATGCTCCCACTAACATGATGATTATTAGCATAACATTTATGCTCCCACTAGCTTTGACATGTACTCAGAAATCAGCTGGACTTCTAGAAATCAATACTTTATTGACTTTCTTACCAAAGTTCAGATTTCTGATACAAGATGCTTTGATAAAACTTTATCAAAATCATACACCTTTCCTTAGATAGCATGCATGTGTGTCTAAACAATTCCAGAACAATGAAAAGGGATGTCATAATCATAGTCTCAATTGTTTAGACCTTTTGCCATCTGCTTCAAATCTACTTGGTGGAAGTGTTTCCTCACCATCATTTTCATGAATCGGAGAGAAACCTGATGACCCTTAGATTTTATGGTGTATGTGTTCTTATCCATGTGAATCGTCAAAACCATAGTCACAAGACAAGGATAATGACAAATGCAAACTCATATGGACTGAACTTATGCAATCTTAACTTCTTGCCACCTGGCAGTACAGGGCCTGCCATTGCTTCCAAGTTGTTATGCAACCAATTGAGAACTTTCAGAACTCCTATGCAAAGCCAACTTTAACTGGAATGGGCACAGAATATGTCAACACGATAGGTTATAAACCTCAAGTCGTGTGCTAGTGAAGAACCTCAGGTTTTATTCTTGATTAGTTCTTGAAATTCTTTTTAGGATCTTTAAGACTCCCACTATCCTCTTGACATATAAGACTATCTGGCCAAATATTCAAGAGATAGTGTGGATTCTTTATCAAGACAAACACTTCACACAATTGGCCTTAGTTGGTCTTTGTTTTATCCAAAACATCACAACTTACCAATTTCAAATGTACAAGAGTAGGACACTTTTACTCTTACATTTGACAAGTGTTTTAAACCTTTCTTTAAGATATGTCACTCAAGTTAAAATCTTGGAGTATGACTCTAAGAATTGTTTTGGAATGAAGTATGACTCATCTTCCTGATCTAACCATTTCAAAAATTCATGACTCCTCTTCTTAGTCATAAGAATGCACTAAGATGACCTTTAGAGGACTAATTGTGATATGATTTCTAAATCATTAAGATGATCACAAACATGATACTAAAGTACTCTCCCATCTTTTCAGATTTGAGAAACTTTTATCTTTCTGCCTAATTTGATTCTTCCCATTCGTTCTGCCATACATTGAGACTTTTCCAATGTTTCAGAATTATACTTAAACTCTTAAGTATAACCATATTTACTAAACTTTAGTAAATCAAATAGTCTTAATGAGCTTTGTGGTGGACATGACCAGTGCACAAGAATGTGTACTCGATCCCATTAGTCCTTCACTTGACTCACACATCCATGTGAACAAGTAATTAGTCTTGATTTTCCAATGCTTGAAAGTTCTCATTCATCATACTATTCAACTTGCATGATTCTAAGTTTCGGTCCAATTGAAACTTGGGCGATGAGGAACTTTCCTGATTTGGTAAATTTAGACACTACCACAAATGAAAGAATCAAATCCATTTTCCAATATTGTTGTCAGTGGAATCATATAAGCAACAATTTTCCACAAATGCCATTGTAAGGATACTTCAAATAAATAAAATTAAACAATTTTATTTTATTTTAAAACTTTGCGGAAAAACTTATCCTTACAATCCACATGGAAAATTGTTGTTATCTATTCCTTAGCAATATATCATAACTTCTTAAGCAACTGCTCAAAATTCTGATGCGATCGAAATCTACCTTCGCGATCAGAATCAACATATACTTCCTTTAAGATTTCTCTCTATTCTTTGATTCTTAAAACATCAACATGTGACCCAGTCACATCATGTAATGAGGATCTCATAATAGAACTTAACAAAGTTAGATAATGGGCTCTACCTGATGTAGAGTCAAACTTATTGACTTTAACATCCTTAGGTAAATTTGGCAGCTTTGCAATCAACGCCCCTTCCTTTGGCAAAATAAACATATGGACCCTTTGGTAATGGGACTATCTCAGACTTAGCCTTTCTCTTTACCATTTGGTCAACCGGGTTGACTATGGCCAATCCCTTTCCATTGGGAAGAGAATGCTTTTTCTGGATTTCCAGTGTCACCATTGTCACTGTCCATAAAGTTTTTGGGAAGTTGATCTTCTAATCAAATTTGCTTCACTATCGTTCCAAATCATTGCTGATTCAGCAGCACCAAGCAAATAGATATGATCATTAAGGTTCATGTCATAGTCTGTATCATATTAGCCCCAAAGGAACTCACTGTGTGACTTAGAAAGTGATTGAACATCCAACTTTCTCATGACTTTGAAACCCAACTCTCCCGGCTTGTCAATATGTGACTTCATCTCTAAGATGTGATCACACATAGACCTTGCTTGCCATTAGGGCTTGAGTGACCTTGAACTTGTGGGTTAGGGAGAATAATTGGAGGAGGTGGAGGAAGTAAAGTTCCAAGAGATTTGGGAAGATCATAGATGTCTGAACTCGACATCTTTTGGGAGATATTCAAGATATTTTATCTAAAGTCCTTAATATAACACCCAATATGAAATATTAAGGCTAGGATCCAACAACCTATTTATAACTGGAAGAGGGATGCCGTAATCCGAATTATAAAATAGTTGAAGGTAGGTAAATGACGATTTACCAATTTCCACCATGAAAAACGAAATAATTTAATTAGGTTTTTTACTTGGATTTGAAACTCCTAGATCTTTTGAGATTCATTGAACTTTTCAATGGCATGTTTCAATCTCGAGTGTGCCCTTCAGGTTTTGTGACTGGAATGCCGACGATCACAAAACAAGGTGTGAAGTAACCATGCAAATATACTTGGTACCCTTAATATTTACCCCTCAATCGATGTGCCAGTTAACCACACGAGCTCCACCGATACTATGATAAATATTAAGTTACCCTTTGCCTACTTTGTTAAATCCAGGTTAGTGTGCCGGTTAACCACACACGCTCCACTAACGGTTTAAACAAAGTGCAAAGTGTAATTTCATGGATTAGCACCTTATTCACATTTTCCTAAGTAACTAAGATTGGGAATTAATAAAAGGTTTAGTTACTTAGTATTTATCATTAATACTTTTAATGAAGGGAGAATTATAGTCCTTGTCCTACCTGTTCGGCTAACGACCCTCCACCAGTCAAGGAAGCGGTGGGTGAGAGTGGACACCCATTAAGCTGTCATTTTATAGGCAACAACCTTATACCCCCCTTATAGACCGGCTTCGTGAATGAGGCCTACTAATGGTAAGACGACTTGCTCTTATACATATAATATATTAAACTTTTAATATTATAATAGTATAAGGGTGTATTTTAGACATTTAAAATACTTGATGGTTTAATCTATTAATTAAACTAGACTTTTAATTTAATTAAACTCAAACCATATATTTATGGATTAATAATACTCTTTTAATTAAACGCTTTAATTAACTATTAATAAAGTCCATAAGAGTTAATTTGAACTATTCAACAAAACATCATAATTCCAATTATTAAACTCAAAATTAAAACCATTTAATTAATTGTTTAAGTTATGAACCCAAGAGTTTTAGAATTCAATTCTTTTTTTCATAAATTTTTTTTCTCAAATTCCAAAACTTGAGGGCAAGTTTTGTAATTCTTGAAAACCTTTGGATTCCATAACTTATGGAATTAATGGTGTTTTATGATGAAACTTTCCATGTTCCATAACTTAAGAACAAGTTATGGAATTCTTTAAAACATTAACACCAAATTTTGTAACTCCATAAAAACTTTGAATCGATTTTTTTTTTTTTAAAAAAAACTTTCATATCCATAACTTATGGAAGTTTCAAAAACCCATAAGATCACAACTTTAAAAAAAAATTTTGAGCTCCAAAATTTTATGACAAAATTTGTAACTCCTTAAAACATTTACATCAAACTTTTAAAACTAATAAAATAATCATATCATTTTATCTTTTACTAAATTTGACCTAATTCAGCTCATATAACAAATGATTCAAATTTTACAAATAATTCGTTTTTCACAAAACAAGTAATTATCTTAAAATTTGACAAACGTCATGTTTTTTTTCCTTTTTTTCCAACTTGAAAATAAAACATTTGCATCAATATAACAGAAAACAACCCATGGCTCTGATACCACTGTTGGGTTTTGAGCATTCTAACACTCCTATGGTGTACATGCAACCCTATAAACCTTGGATCTATGTTTTCTCTATTATACATGCAAATATTAACTATTCCAAGGTTTCATCCTAACTAGCATATTATGAAGCACCTATACTACAAAGTTCTAGTTAGATGACATACCTTTTGATGTAGCTTGATGTCTTCAAGCTTTAAGAGCTTAGCTCCAATAGTGTGGAAGCCTCAAATGGAATCACAAATCACCAAAACACCTTGGAAGAACCTGAGAGAATATGTATGCACACTAAAATCGGCCCACTCTTATTTTCACACACTTGTTCCAATTTTGTGAGCCAAGGACCCCTTTATATATTATGGAGGATTAGGGTTACATCCATGTAAACCCTAATACCCATGACCTTTCATTTACATAGGATCCATGGGTTAAAATCTCCATGGACCATCCATGAAAGCTTATCCCAACCTAAATGAACTTGGCCCATTCCATATATATAAGAGTCCATATTTAATTAGTTCTTTTTGATCACTTAATTAATTCTAAATTAATTCTTGATCAATACTAATTAAATAATATGATTCCATATTAATATATTAGAACTTATAATATATTAATATAAATCATAAATATACTATTCTCAAAAGACTATCCATATAAATTGTGTCGGTGAAGTGCAACCCAAATGGACCATGCAGGGTCGGGTCAAGTACATACCAAATATAGTTATGGACTTAGACATTAATCCAACATGCAAACCCATCCACCTTTGACAGTGTCAAATGCTTAGCAAAAACACTTGTGGATCATGGAGTCCGCCAAGGCACTATGGCACCCACCCCCGATCAGACAAAACGAGGAGATAACAAAAGAAAATTTTGGAACCAGAAGGAGGTCCAACCAATGCAAGAGCCCGCAAAAAGACAACAAATCGTGGCAGTCCACGCTGCCACTGTCCCTGCCGCCCCAGCACCAACGAAACAATATGATGGGATCCTACCCAAATGCAGCAAGTGCAACTTCCACCACAATGGATCTTGCCGGGAAATGCATTGCAGCAACTGCAACAAAAAGGGGCATACCACCCATTTCTGTAAGGCGCCAGCCCAACAGGCCACCCAAGCCACAAATGTTGGGGTGAGCCAAGCATGATATAGATGCGGGGAAATGGGGCAATTTAGGAGAGAGTGCCCAAAAGCCAATAACAGAAATGACGGAGGCATGGGAAGAGTCCTAACGATGGGGCACGAAGAGGCGATAAAAGACCCCGCGGTGGTTACCGGTATGTTTCTTCTCAATAACACATATGCATGCATACTTTTTGATAGCGGTGCGGAGAGGAGTTTCGTGAGTCATAAGTTCGAACATTTCCTCAAACAAAAACCTCAAACACTTAACGAAATATTTACCGTAGAAATGGCTAACGGGAAACTGAAACCACAAACGAAATATACATAGGATGCACTCTAACTCTAAACAACCATTCCTTCCAAATCGACCTAATGTCGATTACAATAAGGAGCTTTGACGTTATCATTGGTATGGACTGGTTAAGTCCTCACCATGCCAATATCATGTGTTACAAAAATGTCGTTCGTCTTAACCTATCGAGTAACAAAACCCTCGTCATCTACGGTGACAAACCCGACACAAACCTCCAAATCATCTCTTGCATCAAGGCTCAGAACTATCTACGCAAGAAGTACCACGCGTTCCTAGCTCACGTTGTTGACGAGAAGAGAGAAGTGAAAGACATCAAGGATATTCCATAGGTCTGTAACTTTCTCGACGTATTCCCAGAAGACCTTCCGGGAGTACCACTCGGACGACAAGTCGAGTTCAGAATCGATTTGATTCCAGGAGCTACCCCCATAGCCAAATCACCGTACCAATTGGCCCCAGCCGAAATACAGGAATTGTCCAGTCAACTGAACTAACTGCTGAGCAAAGGCTTCATCAGACCAAGCTTCTCACCTTGGGGAGCACCAGTTCTGTTCGTAAAGAAGAAAGACAGATCGTTCTGTATGTGCATTGACTATCGGGAGTTAAACAAACTCACCATCAAAAACCGATATCCCCTACCCCGAATCGACGACCTGTTCGACCAACTTCAGGGGGCGAGCTACTTCTCGAAAATCGACCTGAGGTCGGGGTACCATCAGCTGCGAGTCCATGAGGAAGATATCTCTAAAATGGCATTTAGGACTCGCTACGGTCACTATGAGTTCGTAGTGATGCCCTTCGGATTGACTAATGCGCCCGCGGTGTTCATGGACCTCATGAACCGTATATCTCGTCCTTACTTAGATAAATTCATGATAGTATTCATCGATGACATACTAATTCATTCACGAAGTAAGGAAGAGCATAGTCAACACCTACGACAAGTCTTGGAGACGTTAAGGACAGAGAAGCTATATGCGAAGTTTTCGAAATGCGAATTCTGGATTCGAAGGGTGGACTTCTTGGGACACGTGGTCAGCAAGGAAGGGATACATGTGGATCCCTCCAAAATCAAAGCAATCGAGAACTGGAAGCACCAAGGTCACCGACGGAAATCCGTCAGTTCTTAGGCCTTGTTGGCTACTACAGGAGGTTCATACAAAATTTTCCAAGATCGCAAAGCCACTCACTACCTTGACTCAGAAAGGAGTGACCTTCAACTGGGAGAATAAAGAAGAAACTGCCTTCCAAACGCTAAAACAAGCCCTATGAATTGCTCCGATCTTGTCTCTTCCAGAAGGAACGGAAGACTTTGTGGTCTACTGCGATGCGTCCAAGCAAGGTCTAGGTTGTGTGTTCATGCAGCGAGGAAAGGTCATTGCCTATGCCTCAAGACAACTTAAGACTCACGAGGTCAATTACACCACACATGACCTCGAATTGGGAGCAGTAGTATTTTCCCTAAAGATCTTAAGACACTACCTTAATGGTACAAAGTATACAATCTTCACTGAAAATAAGAATCTCCAGCACATTCTTAATCAAAAGGAGCTCAACATGAGGCAACAACGATGGGTAGAGCTGCTAAATGACTACGAATGCGAAATTCATTATTATCCATGCTAAGCCAACGTAGTAGCAGATGCCCTAAGTAGAAAAGAATATTCGGGCCGCCGAGTAAAATCATTGACCATCACCATCCATTCACACCTGTCTACGCAGATCAAGGAGGCGCAGTTTGAGGCTTTAAAACCTGAGAATGTCGCCAGTGAGGCCTTGCGAGGAATGGATTAAAACATTTAGGTCAAGGGTGATGGGGCTTATTATCTCCTGAATCAAATCTGGACACCAAAATTTGTTGGGTACAGAGACGTTATCATGAGCGAGGCTCACAAGACCAAATACTCCGTTCACCCTGGGATAAGATGTATCTAGACCTCAAGAAACTCTATTGGTGGCCAAACATGAAGGCAGAAATTGCTACCTATGTGGGTAAGTGCTTGACTTGCGCCAAAGTCAAGGTAGAATACCAGAACCCTCGGGTTTGCTACAGCAACTGGATATACCCGAGTGGAAGTGGGAGCGGATAACCATGGATTTCATAACTAAATTGCCCAAGACAACTGGTGGACTCGACACCATATGGGTAATTGTCTAAAGGTTAACCAAATCCGCGCACTTCCTGCCAATAAAAGAGACAGACAAGATGGAAAAACTAACGAGGACGTACATCAAGGAGATTGTACGACTGCATGGTGTACCAATATCCATTATCTCAGATAGAGATAGCAGGTTTACCTCGCGATTTTGCCAAACGCTAAAAAAGTCTTTGGGAACCCGACTTGACATGAGTACAACCTACCACCCACAAACCGACGGGAAGAGTGAGAGAACTATTCAAATGTTGGAAGATATGTTGAGAGCTTGTATGATCGACTTCGGTAAAGCTTGGGATACCCACTTACCCCTCATCGAGTTCTCATACAACAATAGTTATCACACTAGCATCAAAGTTGCTCCATTTCAAGCCGTCTATGGGCGCAAGTGCATATCACCTCTGTGTTGCGCTGAGGTGGGTGACACTCAGCTAGCAAGAGGGCAAGTACCTAACAACATTATCACTGTTCCGGAGATCATATGAGAAACCACAGAGAAGATCGTTCAAATTCGTGAACGATCGAAAGCATCTTGGGACCGATAAAAGAGTTATGCGGATAAAAGACGAAAGCCCTTGGAGTTCTAGGTTGGTGACCGCGTTCTATTGAAGGTCTCATCCTGGGAGGGAATGATACATTTTGGAAAACATGGGAAACTGAATCCAAGGTATATCAGGCCATTCGAGATCCTCGCTAGGATTGGCCCGGTGGCTTACAGACTTCAACTACCGCAGGAACTCCGTAATGTACACGCCACCTTCCATGTGTCCAACTTGAAGAAGTGTCTTTCCGACGAGACTCTTGTCATTCCACTTGAAACAATTGAGGAAAACGAGAGTCTCCACTTCGTCGAGGAACCTGTGGAAATCATGGACAGGGAAGTCAAGAGGACAAAGCAAAGTCGCATACCTATAGTGAAGGTCTGTTGGAACGCCAAGCGATGACCCGAATTTACTTAGGAACGTGAGGACCAGATGAAACAAAAATACCCACATCTTTTCCCCAATCCTTGAGGACCCACTCAGAATGCTAATTTCGGGACGAAATTCCTTCTAACGGGGGGATGATGTGACAACTTTCAATTTTAGGCCAAACAAAGTCAACAAGTCAACTCAACTAGTATTAGGATTTTAGGATAAGCGCTATGTTTCCTACTGTTCCTAAATGTACTACTTACAATTATAATACAAAGTATCTCTCGGGATTGCCAATTATCAAATATAAACCCTAATTGGGGTTAGTAACGTAACAACTTGATAATTCAGCTATATATTATTTGGGAATAAATAATATTTGTAACAAAAATATAGTGGAGTTCATAAAACTAACATTATGAGGCAAATTCATAACAAATGCGACAAACACAACTTATTGGTGAATTCATCACCAAATGCGACAAAGTTTATGCCCGTCTAAACACCAAATCTTAACGAAACAAACTTAACAATTCAACCTAACTATTCATGTAACGTATTATTATTTGATAACAATGTTGTTATAATAAATCTGAATTTTTATAATTCAGATTAAATATTTTATACATAAGCATTTAGCTATCATACAACCTCCATGGTTTTGTGAACACATGTTGTATTTAAAATATCCGTTCACTCAGTGTTTTGAGTCGGCGAGCCAAGCTGGACTGCTTCGATATAACTATTTGGAAGATCGTGATCTATACGTTACCGGCGATTTGTATGACAACAATGTCGTCACTCCGGCTATGATTGTCGTTCCTCGTCGCACTGTCTCGGAATCGGAAGTTACAACATTTGAAATCGGAATTGGCTTCAATCGACATCGACATCTTCAGAAATTGAAATCGGAATTTATTGATCGGAATTTCAGTCTAAATCGCAAGTCTCAACTTCTGATTTCACAATCGGGATAAGTTTGTTCGGAAATCATTCATCGAAATCGGACTTTCACAGGAAATCATCAATCGGTTTGTAGTTGGATGTCGCATGAATTTCCGTTCTCACAAGTTTATTTTCGTCAATCTTTCCATCAAACCGACCGCTGCTTTTTGGCTTGTGATTAATTAAATCGATTCCCAAACATTTTCAAGGAAAAAAAACCTTGGGCAGTTTCAAAGGAAGAAAAGATGCTTCTCAAGATTCTCTGTGTTGATTTCTAGATCCTTATGAGATATTAGATTTGATGGTTGATGTTTCAATGGAAGAAGATGAAGTTCTAAGAAGCTATTTTTGTTACCCACCAAGTGTTTGATAAAATGTCCAAACCAGTTTTTCTCTTGTTGCAGCTTTATTTTTCAAGATAATGTAGTTTGGTTAGTTTGGATGCTCCTTGTGCACACCAACAGTGTGTTGGTGTGCCATTTCCTTCCCTTCCTTGTTAAATATTGCTTCATAGCTTAAGCTGCATCTCGAGGCTTGTTCTCTTGTATGGCTTCTTCTTCTGCAAGTTCGAGTGATATTTGTCTGTGCCCGTTCAGAAGCTTCCATTGTTGTCCAAATGGAAAAGTAGGAAGTAAGGGGATTGGCCGTATGATTCCCCACATCAAAAGGCATCATCTATCTCCTGAAGATCGTAAATGTGTTTTGCGTGAAGCTCTTTCTGGTGATGTTGGTTTATTTATGGCAGTGGAAGAAACTGTGAAGGCCTTTGGTCAATGGATGTGTAGGAAGTGTATGGCTTTGCATGCTTTTAGCCGTTATTGTCATCACCCATATGGTTGTGCGAGGTTTCTTACAGAGGCTGACGGCGCAAGTTGTTGCATTGTCGGTATTCTAAAGCCGTCTACTAAAGAGTCAATGACAAATGCTCTTGGAGGTTTGGTTTTTGATGTTGGGCTCCTTGATCGTGTTTTTAAAGAGCCTATCACTACTGTCAAGAATATCCCCCATATTTTCCGCCTTGCTTTCTCTCAGGCTTTGAAAACTGCTCTTTAAAAGGTGATTGCCCAACATGGCTTGGTTGATGCATGGATTTGTTTGTTACCTCTTCCTCATTGCACACTGCATGTGTTTAGGCCTAAAAATAGACAAGTATGTAGGTCTGGAAATAGAAAATCCTTACAGCAAAGCTCCATCCTGAAGTCCTTGGATACATGGGGGAAAGAGGATGGTATCAGGAAGTCAGTTCAAAATATGTTAGACAATCCCGAGGTTGGGGCTATGAGACAGGGTGGAGGCATCCTTCAGAAGGAGTCTACATCAAGTAACACCAATATCAGGCAGTGTCTCCGTAAGGTTGTGGATGGGCACTTTACCGCAGTAGTGAAAGTGTTATGCTCATCGGGTGTTGCGCCATATAATGGTGATACTTTTAAAGCTTTGGAGGACAAATACCCTTTCGGGCCACCCCCATCCATGCCGAGCCCCATAATTTTTGAACCTCACCTTGTAGCAGACTTTGACTGTGTATTTGGTTGCATCAAATCCTTCCCTAAAGGAACTTCTTGCGGGAGAGATGGCCTGAGGGATCAACACTTACTGGATGCCCTTTGTGGAGAAGGGTCTGCTATTGCCACAGATCTCATACGTGTTATCACTTTAGTGGTTAATTTATGGTTAGCGGGAAGATGTCCGACCATTTTGGCAGAGTATGTTGCATCCGCTCTTCTCACGCCTCTGCTTAAACCTGTCAACGGGATTCTTCCAATTGCAGTAGGAATTATATGGAGACGTCTGGTTTCCAAGGTTACCATGAAAGGTGTGGGTAAAGAAATAGCCAAGTACCTTAATTGTTTTTAGTTCGGGGTTGGTGTGTTCGGGGGTGCTGAGGTCGTGTTAGACAGTGCCAATAGGGTGTTGAGTGAACACCATGCTGATGGGTCTCTTGTAATGCTGACAGTGGATTTCTCGAATACCTTTAACCTGGTGGATAGATCAGCCTTACTCCATGAGGTTAAGAGGATGTGCCCTTCTATTTCTTTGTGGGTAAATTTCTTGTACGGACAAGCAACTAGACTTTATATTGGAGACCAACATATATGGTATGCCATTGGGGTGCAACAAGGCGACCCCTTGGGCCCCCTTCTTTTTGCCCTCGTTTTACACCCGCTTGTGCACAAGATTAGAGACAATTGTAAGCTCCTTCTCCTTGCGTGGTATCTATATGATGGGACTGTCATTGGGGATTTAGAGGAGGTGGCTAGAGTGTTGAACATTATTCGATTGAATGGTCCAAGCTTGGGTCTTGAGTTGAACATCAAGAAAATGGAGATTTTTTGGCCCTCCTGTGATGGTAGGAAGCTTCGTGCCGATTTATTCCCAATGGATATAGGGATACCTTCTTTGGGGGTGAAGCTCCTTGGGGGGGGGGGGGCTGTTAGCAGAGACGCAGGGTTTATTAGCAGGCTGTCCATGAAGAGAGCGGTCAATGTTGTTGATTTGATGGGTCTTCTTCCACAACTATGTGACCCGCAGAGTGAGCTCCTTTTTCTTCGATCATGTATGGGCATTGCAAAACTTTTCTTTGGTTTAAGGACATGTCAGCCGGTGCACATAGAAGATGCAGCTTTGTTCTTTGACAAAGGATTGCGCAGGTCTATCGAGGGTGTGGTGGTATGTGGAGGCCCCTTCTTTGGATACATTCAGTGGCATTTGGCTTCCTTACCTATTCGTTTCGGTGGTTTGGGTTTGTACTCGGCATATGAGGTTTCCTCCTAAGCATTTGTAGCCTTGAGGGCCCAATCTTGGGCATTACAAGACCACATCTAACGTGACAGTGGCATATGTGGTATGGACTCTGATTACCTATGTGATATGACTTGTCTTCACGATACGATTTCGGGATTCGACTGTAGCGGTTTCACTAATATTGATACCCCCCAACAATCCCAAAAAGCATTGGTGTGTGCCCTTTTTAGCAAAATCGTCAAAGATATGGAAGTCGACTTCGACATGAATGTTAGACAAAAAGCAGTCTTTGAGTGTCTTCGGGCACCTCATGCTCAGGATTTTCTGCTAACTATCCCTATTGATGGCCTTGGCCAGCATATGTCTCATGTGGAGTACCGAACTATCCTTTATTACCGCCTCATGATTCCTCTATTCCCAATTGACGAGATATGCCCAGTTTGCCGCAAGGCATGTTTGGATACCTTTGGGGAACATGTGGTTCATTGTAGAGAGCTCCCTGTTTTCAAGTACAGACATGATGTGCTTAGGGATGTTCTCTTTGATGTCTGTCGGCTTGTCGGTATTTCTGCGAAGAAAGAAGCGCCAGCGAACTTTTTGACGGACCCGCAGGATGGAAGATCCACACTTAGACCGACTGACATTTTGGTCTCTGGATGGGTAGGAGGGAAGCACGCGTGTGTGGATCTTACTGGAAGAGCGGGGTTTTCACAGCAGGGCATGCCGCTTTGAAAGCCGTTGCGTGCAAAGTTGCAAAGCGCGAGCATGCATGTATAGAAAATCAACATGTGTTTGTGCCTTTTGCATTTGATACATTTGGTTTTCTCGCACCAGAGGCGGTGGAGCTCTTTAATAGAGTCCAACGGGTCATGCATTCTGTTGTCATATCTCCTAGATCCATAGATGTTGTTTTCAAAAGAATTAGTTTTGTCATCCAGAAAGGGATAACGACGCAGCTTGTTGCCCGTTTGCCTTCCATCCATATGTATCGAACTATATTAGTCGTATTTTTAATGAATAAAAATACTTTCTTTATACCCTATTTTCTTTATAAAAACCCCACCATTTTATAAAAAGTGCTAGGATTTATAGAAGTTTGACTTTTATGTTTATAAAAATCATTAGTTAATTAGGATGTACTCTTGTCTTAATTAGCCAACTACTAAACCTAAAGTAGACCACCTTTAAGTCCCATTCATTTTCCCCCTCATCACCCCTCATAACTCACCCTACCCACCCCACCCACCCTCCCCCCCCCTCTGTCTTAAAGTTACGGCCACAAGGCCATTTCCCTTCACCATTTCTTCATCTTTTGTTCTTCTTCTCCAAGAAAGGCTCTCAACTTCCAAAACTAATTTCTCCCAAGTTGATTCTTGAAGTTTTGATAAGTACTTTCTTCATCTCCTAGCGATTCTACACACTTCTATACTAGTTTCAATCCATTTACACACATTTCATGTGTTACAATTCATAGAATCTTCAAATCTTCAAAGTGTTCTTCAAGTGCTATTGACTTGAAACTTTTCATCTACAACCTTTCATTTCATCAAGAAAAGCACACCAAAGGTGAGTTCATACCCCTTCATTTTTGAGATTTCTAAGTTTTAGGGGGAGGGGGGGGGGGGGAATACATGTAAACTTGTAAAAATATACAAGTTATTATGAATATTTACTTATATGTTGTGAAAAAGTGCTAAATACTTGAAATAATGTTATTACCAAGCTTTATGAACATTTAGATGTAGATGGTTGTTTAAAATACAAAACTATGAAAAATAAGTTTACACATGCTATATTTTATTAAGAAAAAATCATAAACACAAAACTATAAAAACTATGATTTTTATGAATGTAATATGACTTTTCTAGCAAAAATGGTTATAACCAAGTTATTACACCATTTTTGTGGGATATAAACCAAAATATGTTATTTGGAATATATTTGCTTGAAACTAGTTAAAAATACAAAGGATTTACTTTTACAAAAAAAAAAAAAAAAAAAAAAAAAAAAAAAAAACTATCGTTTTATGTAAAAATGGGTTTTTCTAACAAAAATGGTCATAACTAGGTTATGGCACCATTTTTCTGGTTCTTAACCAGAAATATGTTGTTTAAAACATATAAAGTTAACTTGACCTAAAAATTACAAAAAGGTAAAAAAAATAAGTTTTACATAACTATATCTCACTATTTGCCGTTTGTGACGTTAAAAGTAAAAAACTAGAAAAATGGACAATTTCATACTAAGGACTCACTTATTTGTGTTACATGTAAAATACATGTTATTTATGAATTTCTAAGTATGCTAGCCTATATATATATATATATATATATATATATATATATATATATATATATATATATATATACCATTATATAAACCATATATAAATGTGGGCCCTTAAGATTTTAAGACTTTGTCTTAAAAAAAGGAGGATCAATATTGGCCATTGAATTTAGTTTGGATGGCTTAGATCACTTAAATGGTAATCCATGTGATTTAAAATCAACCAATCAAAATTAAAGAAAAAATATACAATTTTTGAAGCTTAATGTACAAAAGATTAAGCACACAAAAGCAAATCAAATGATTCTTATACTCTTACTCACGTGGATTGACACAAGGATTGACAACATGTATGCCCAAGAGTCGTTGATATGAAGCAACAATCCAATGGTCATGCTGGTAGCTACAACACCACAAATACACTCAAACCTAATCACTTTACTCCTATACTTGACGCCTTGCCTTCCGCCTTCAGCCACCCACGTCCGCCACCAACATTTTTGAAGCTTTTTACACCTTCAACCACTTCACCGACATGGCATGACCAGTTCCCTCATCACCATCCAGCATCACAACCGACCACCGTCTCCATATCTACCACAGCCGCACGATCTTGACTATCAACCTCCTCCTTAAACGCTGCCTTCATCTTAAGTCGCCTTCATCCCTACTCAACCACTCAACACAGCTATTGCAACAAAGCAAAAGACGAGATCTGGAAACCCTAGATCTAAAACCGCGACAACCACCACCCTTTCTAACATCCGCTGCCAAGTCTCTCTTTCTCTCAATCAAAAACCATATATCTTGATTTGTTTCTAATTTTTATTATTTGTTATTTGGTTTATGTGTATGTATTTACGTGTTCAATTATATGTTTTTGCATTTAATTGTTTATGAGAATCTAACAATGGTTTCTTGAATGGATCTTGGGGAAAAACCTTTCTGATTGTTCGTAGAACTTGCATGTTCTGCATCATAATATATGGTTTGCTTTTTCTTGATAAACATATTAAAATTCTCGAGGCTTGAATAGGATTTTAAATTTTTTAACAAAAATGTATTGTTTGTGTTTAATATGTTTGTTAGATTCTATTTTGTTTTTTAAAAAACCAAAAATATGATTTATTGTATAATCAAAACATGATTTATTGTATAATCATGTTCAGAGTGAATTAAAGAAATAAATTATATTATGGTTATTATGAATTAATCTCTTATGACAATAATTGTATGCAGAATGAAGATAATAAAATAGAAGGTAAATAGTTTTTATAGATGGGTAAGTAAAATTTCAAGTAATGTGTTGTGAGTAATTGTCGATTAATGAAAATTGAGTTTTGTTTTTCGGTTTTTCCAAAATAAAATTTCACAACGTAAATGTTTTAAAAGTTCTGACAATCATTATTTACAATAATTATTAAACCTAGCAATTAAACACGGTTGATCTTAAATTGAAAACTTATTTTCTTCATTCCATTAACAAAATATGGTATGTAAAATTAAAAAGTAGTTTAAGCAACTAACAAAATTAAGTGCATCATCTCTTTCAAAAAAAACTGAAGTCCATTATTACGTAAAACAAACACTTCAATAGAGATGATTTATTAAACATCAATATAATATATGCTGATAGCAAATACATTAATAATCGATAAAAAAAACAATATATTATTTGCATTGATTGTCTAATTAAATTAATGGAAAAGCAAAATGCTAAGTTAAATGATGGCATCATAAGAAAAATATATCGGAGAGAATTTTTCATATACTCAAAAAAGATGTTGAAAATATAAATAGAACATCATATCGCTTCACCTCCACCCTCTACAATTTAAATGTAAATGTAGGTGAAATGGAATGTAGTCTTAAAGAAAAAAAAATGAGAAACCTAAAAAGCGAAGATATACAATGAATCATGTTTCGTATTTTATTGATTGAATACAATTATGCAACTACAGAGATAGACATGGAAAATTAAGAATTATTTATATTATTTTTAATATAATAATGTTAAAATTTATAAAATGAACCAAGAGTTATATAATTTTATAAGTTTATATAAAAAATTTTAATTGTTTAGTTTTATAATAATAATAATAACTCTCATATAAAATTTATATTAACGAATAGAGGTTACAATAAGATTATCACAAGTACGATAATGATATTTTAATATAAAGTTATTAATTGATCGATGGTATGACTAAAGATAATTAATTACGTGAGCTTGGAAAAATATTTTAGTTCTATTTGAGCAACATTATATAAAAATTCAAAGTATGAATGAAAAAAATAGTTGTGTTTATAGTTTTTAACATTATTTAATAATTGTTATGGTGTTGGTAATAGTGATATGAGAAAATCATTTATTTGCCAATGGAGTATTTTTTTTTTATAATAGTAAAAACTTTAGAATTTTAAATCCGGGTGCTGAGAATAAGAATGGGTGCAGACCGGTTCATATATCATAAATGTTTTAGGAACCTTTAACCAATTTCGATTTAGTTTCCGACATGCAAATAATTAGTGATTTCGGTTCTGATTTCGATTCCAATTCCAAATAAAATTTTCTTATATACACCCTTAATATCATGTGTAATGCATTTATCATGCAAATCATTTAAAGGCACATGGACGGACAAATATCAAAATCAACAAGTTGTTCATAGTATTGATTTTTTTTTGTTTTGTTTTTTTATATTTGAACAACTATCGAAAGAATGGGCCAATGAAGTCGTTATTATAGATATATATTAATGATAATTGAAATTTACGGATATATTGCATCGTTTTTTAAATATTACATGTTTTCAAAAGAGACTATTACATGTTTTTTTTTGTAATAGTCTCTTTTGAAAGGCACATGAACGGACAAATATCAAAATCAACAAGTTGTTCATAGTATTGATTTTTTTTTTGTTTTGTTTTTTTATATTTGTACAACTATCGAAAGAATGGACCAATGAAGTCGTTATTATAGATATATATTAATGATAATTGAAATTTACGGATATATTACATCCTTTTTTAAATATTACATGTTTTCAAAAAAGACTATTTGTTGTAAAAAACAACTCATCGAAAACATCAATGTAAATGATATTTGTTGACGTGTGTTATGTTATGTTTTTTTTAATGTGAAATTTTCAATATGAAACTAATATAAGAAAAAACAAAGGTTGTAAAAATCGCTCGACGGTAGCTCAACGGTCAACTGACGTTAAGCGATTAATCGGACTAGGTGACGATTAACCGGTGACCCTAAATTATTAATAAAATTATTTAAAAAATTAATATATCGTAAAAAAATAAGTATATGAAAATTTTAAATTTTAAAAATTTAAATTTAGTATAATATTTTAAAAATGAAATTTAAAAATTTAAAAAATTTAAAATTTAAAATTTTGGTGTAGTATTTGAAAATTAAAAAAATTAAGATTTTAAAATATTTCCCGCCTATGACCGCCAAGCCCGATTCCGACCAATTTCCGCCAAGCACCATAATTGTAATCGTTTCAAGGCCGTCAAACGATTAATCGCCAAATAATTGGCCGTCAAGACCGATTTCTACAACACTGGAAAAAACTAATCGTCACCGCTGAAAGAAAGTTTACTTACAAAATGGTATTATTTGATGTTGGCCGAAGGGAAACTGATCGTCGCCAGAACCTAATCATCGAAATAAAACTAATGGCCGCCCGCTGCATTGTGCGGGTACCCGACTAGTATATATATATATATATATGTACAAAAATCAAATATTATAATAAACTATATAAGTATAGTTTATGGATCATTAATACTATTGTAACATGTTGAGCAAAGTGCATAATTATATCAGGATATATATAATTATTTTATTATCATGGAAAAGTGATAATTACACATACAAAAGTTTTCATTACAACAACACGTAAACTCGTTGAATCAATTTTTGTGAGTCAAAGTCTACATCGTACCTATAAGGGTGCCTACAAAAGTCATGTATTATAACCAGAGTCTCCCGTAAGAGAGCGTAATACTTTTGTATAGATCTATACGGGACTGACAATCCCGCAACTAAGCTGCTTGCAACAACTAGACTGGCAGGTCTGGGGTGACAAATGTCATAACATTCTGACGCCTGAAGAACGTCGTAACAGGTCATCTATGTCTTTAGCACGGTTATAATAACTCACATGGGGAAACAACGATACAATTAGTTTATGGGGAAACATTCATTCAAACGGTTTTATATAAATTAAAACTGCATATTACTATTTTAAGTATGGAAATACTTGTACATTTCGGTCTTAGGGTTTCTAAGACTACAACTCATTTTTAAGGAAAATATTGGATTTTCTGGAAACAAGCACTATCATTTTACAAGGAAAGGCTTACAATTCTTCATACAAGCTCTTATGAACTCACCAACTTAATTGTTGACACTTTTTCAAAACTACTTGTATTCTCAGGAAATCACTAAAACATGTAACTACAAGCTTTTGAGGATGGGAAGCTATGGCGTCAGACAAATATTATTATCATCATATTGTAATTCAGTTTGAAACATGCAACTCTTACAACAATGTAACTTTTTCATCTATATATATATATATATATATATATATATATATATATATATATATATGATGGTTGTGCTTGCTTTGATCACTATTATTCATTATGTTATGATACAATACATGAAATTCATCCACCTTCGGACGTTTCCGACATCCTTGTTTGGTGGTGTGACAAAATAGGAGACGACCAGCGCAAGCAACAACATTTAGAGCTACTCAGTGGCTGACTTGATTTCAATTTCAGTTGTAAACTGTTGTTCAACTGTTATCATGAAGAATAGTTGCTTATCAAGAGTGAGAAATATGCCACAAGATACAACCATGGAAAGTAAGCGTGATTATCATTCGGATTATACACTATTAAAAAAACCTTTAAACATAATACATATATTGTATACAAGATGGAGACCAATAACTCCCTAAATCCATATATGACCGTACATCCATACAAACCCCAAACTTCATCGTCGTTTCACCTCCCTCATTGATCAAAATGTAAGAGAACAAGGAGGTGTCTGTTGGGTTTTGGTATAATACAACATCCTATGGTGAACATACAACCCTAAATACCTTGGATCTATGTTTTCACTAATTATACATGCAAATGGTTTCCAAGGTATTGAACCTATAGCTAGCATGCAATTGTCATACAAACTACATGAAATACTAGATAGAGTAACATACCTTTTGTGTGGCTGGAAGTCTTGATGTATTTGGCCTTAAGAACTTAGCCTCAATAGTGTGGAAGCCTCAAATGAAGTCACAACACATCAAGGACAAAGGTAGGACTTGAGAGAGAATCTTCATGCACTCTAAAACCTTCATGAACTCCAAGAACATGCACACACACTAGTGGTTCCGGTTTTTAGGTCATAACATATGTATTTATATGTGTTGAATTCTAAGAGTCATGGGTATAACCCAGTGTTGTAAAAATCAATCTAGGCGGCCGATTAATCGAGGATTAATCGCTAGGCGGTCTTCAACCGAATAGGACTAAGGCTAATCGATCGGCTTAATCGGTTTTGGTCAAAGGGGGTCAAAATCGGAGCTGGACGGTTCTAATCGGTCCTAGGCGGTCCTAATTGGTCCTAGGCGGCCCAATCGGCCAAATTTTCAAAATTTCAAATTTTAAAATATTAAACCAAAATTTTCGAAATTTCAAAAGTTCATAGTATTTCAATGTTCAACTAATATATACAAAGATTTAAAAAAATTAAATTTTAAAGTTTTTCTCCAAAATTTTCAAAATTTCTATGTTTTCAAATATACAAATACCTAAATTTATTTCTTTTCTTAAGATATATTAAAATTTGAATAACTTTTCTTATTAATTGGATGATAAAATTGTTGTGCTTGTTAAACTTATTATTAAACTTGTATGCTTATTTATTTACATTCTTACGATTAAAGTTAGATTTATAAATTTTTGAATAATTTTCTTAATAATTAATGGTCCCCGATTAATCCCCGCCTAACCGATTAATCCCTAGACCACAGTCCACCGACTAGCTAACGTCTAACGTTTTCTGCAACCTTGGTATAACCCAAACCCATACCCATGGGTTTTATAATCCATGGTTCATGTGGCCCAACTCTTTATGTATCCATACATAAACTTGGTCCAACATGGATCATAAGCCCAACACATATAAATATAACTAATTACCATAATTAGTCCCCATAGTTTTAATTAGTCTATTTTGATCACTAAATTAATTCTGATCAATACTAATTAAAACATATGATTTCATATTAATATTTTAGAACTTATAATATATTAATAAATTATATATATACTCTTCTCTCAAAAGTCCATCCTAACAAATTGTCCTGATGATATGCAACCCAAATGGACCATGCTACTCTCGGGTCGAATACATACCAATAATAGTTATGGGCTTAGACACCTAATCCAATAGTCTCCCACTTAGATAAGTCTAAAACTATTATTGCGTATGACTCCAAAACCCGACTAGCAATCGTAGCTCTTAAAGCCGCTGTCGAACTCTGAACAAATCAATGACGCGTCCATTAGATAAGGGATCATATATTCCTCCATTCTAGATATCATATGGATTGAGACATGGATTATAATCATTCTCTCTGTCCATCTGTTGTTTCCCGATTTCCAATTTATGACGACTGACTAACTGAACAAATCAAATCAGTCCAGGCCCGGCCGAGCACTTATGTTTGTCATCACTAAATCATCGAGGGGCCCACAGATATCGCTTTTATCCCTCCAAGGGTAAAAGGAATGGATAAACTTCGACTCATATCCTTGTTCTACTACTTGTTAAATCATACACAAAGGCACGTTTTATAACATTGAGTTACCAATGCGTTTTCGTACAATCAATGTATAACCAACTCATAGTTAACAAATCATATCTCTAGTTTTGAAGAATATAAGATATTATCGTCTCATGATCACTCGAGATAAAATCCATGAAGTGATACAAGTGAGCGTGGGTTTAATCCAAAACACGAATCTCATTCCAGGAGCACTCATGAATGTTGCAGCAACTTTTGCTTTGTCCAACACCTTAGACATCTACAAACCCAATTCATGACAGTCTTGCCTTAATACCTACTTCCAACGTATTATCGACTGTGGATGGTTTGAATAACTTAGTCATTCGGGAAGAATAACCTAGCTATTTTGGAAGTCAAATGTCACACCCCCGAAACCAGACGGCGGAAACGTCCGGGGGCTCGCGTGACTTAAATTGAATACCATCACCATGAATATACATGAATCATAACATAAACATCACCATGCATCAATACATTACAACTGATATTGTTTACATCCCGTACATTGTTTCAAATATTACACATTCATAACACAAATTGTTTCAGAGTTTTCAAAACAAAACATTCTAACATACTTGGTATTACCCTTCCGCTTATCTGTTACCTGAGAATACAAGTTATTTTGGAAAAAACGTCAACATATGAAATGTTGGTGAGTTCATAAGCAAGGTTGTGAATAAAATGATTTGTATAGTTTGTAAAACCCAGAAAATCCGATATTTTCTGAAAAGACAATAGTTTATCAAAGTGTGAAGATCCATAAGTTGATGCATGAATGATTTTAAGACATATATATATAAAAGGGTGTTTTGTATTATAGTATAGAAATTCCGAGCGAGTAGTATTGATTTCCCCGGAAAACCCGATGTTTTCCGATGTCGAAAGATATACGTGATTACAAATTGTTATACCGCCACAACGAATGGCTTTTGATTACTCATCCTTGAATACTCGGATGGTGTCGGATAAACCAAGTGAGTCGTCGTAACGATGTCCGGTGAAGACATGTTATAACAGCCAACTACAAACGTCCCATAGAGGTGTCGTCCGTTGTTACTCACTTAATCCAAACCACCTTGATTACTGTTGAATAACGTCCTAATTCCGTCTACTTTGATTACTCATGAGCCTTAGCGAACGAAGAGAAGAGGAGTACGAAGTCCTGCTACTTATCGTAAGTACCTTAGGCTGTCGTGGATGCGAAGGACACGTTGTCCCAACTCGCATTTGATTACTCTGACCTTACTAGCCATACTAATGGACCACTAGGGCCCAATAGCACATAAAAGCCATTGAAAGTCCTTTTATATGGAATTGAGCCATAGGAGGCCCAATAACATATAAGCGTTATCCCTTTGGGCCCAAAGATCATGTTAGTGGACTTGCAAGATCCAACAAGCATGATTTGAAACTCTCAAGCCCAAAGTTTGTATATCTACTCATCTTAGGTATCGCGTATCTATTGAAGGGTTTGATTTAACGTTTGTTGGTTTGGTATCGATTCGAGACCGATCGATTCGTTTATCACGATATTCGGAGTTAAACGTGTATTCGTCTTTCGATTTGTCGGTCGTCATGATTTTGTATTTTGACTTAATGAAATAGTTTGTTTAAAAGTGGGGATTTGACCTTTTCACTACCTTTCTTTTTATAAAAATAACAATTTTAGTCTTTTAAATAAAAGAATTGCATTTTTAGTCCTTAAAACATTTTCTTGACACTTTTGCATCATAAATTTATTGAAATGATAGTTTTAACCCAAAAGTTGTTTTGTTAACAGATTCAGCCCTTCCAGAATGGTATTTTTCGGTTAAAACCCTATTTTTCGCAATTTTTACAGTTTTGGCCCAAAATCCAAAAACTTTACATTTTTGATCCTTTTTGGATATGAAAAGCATTTTTGACTCTTGAAATAGTTTTGTTACACTTTTTATCAACTGTTTTGAATAAAGTTTCATTTCAGTCCCTTTAGTTGTCATTTTTCGCAATTTTGGGCTTATTGGGCCAAAAAGCCCAAAATTAGCCCATTAAGCTAAAAATTTACATTTCAAGTCCTTTGAAAATGTTAATATTCAGAAAAACAATTATGGAAACTGTTTTGACTCTTTTGGCCCTTAAGAAACCGTGACTTGACAATTTTTAACCCAAGTTTTGTATTTTTGACAATTTAAGCCCAAAAATGGGTTTTTTTTGTTGAAGTATGTTTAACACAATCTTATAAGTTATTATTCTTGACTTGTTTGATGTGAAATAACTTAGATCATGTTTGTTTGCTTTCTCATGTCATAGATCTCGACATATCACCCCTTTTTGGTTGCATGTTCATCACAAAAATACATAAAATCATACATACATGCATAAAATCACACATAACATACACATACACATAGATCTACACATTTTTCTTGTATTCTCCCCCATAAAACATATAAAAACCGAAAAGAGAGGGGTATGAAGCTCACCTTGAGTTGTGGGTTCGGTTTTTGAAGAGGAGATGAAGAAAGTTTTGATCCTAGCAAGTGCTCTTGGAAGATTTTTGACTTAGATGTGTTCTAAGGAACAAGATCACGAATTTGATTAGATTTAGAAGAGATTTTTGATGAAATGAAGTAGCTAGATCATGGATTAAACATCAACTTACCTTAGATGATGAATTTTGTGGTTTAATTTCCTTGAAAGCTTCCTAAATCTCGAAAATTTGGTGAATGAGTGCAAGTATTCTTGAGAGGATTTGGAGAGAGTGGAGATGAATTTTGTGAGTGTGTGTGTGTCTTGTTTCGGCCGAGAGCAAAAGAGAGAGGAGAGAAGAGAGAGTAGATGAAGTGATGGTTGTATGGAAGCATGGGATTTTTGCATGGAAATCCATTGTATAATAATGAGGTGGCACAAGAAGTCAACTCCTCCCTTTTTTTTGTGTAGTTGGGCCGAGAAGAGGAGAAAGGAGAAAGGAAATTGGGCCTTGAATGCTTAAGCCCATATTATGACTTAATTTGATCATCTTTGGCCCAAAATAAATCAAGGAATGATTTTTATGATCCATTAGGGCTAATTAGATTTGTTGTGAACCAATAAGGCTCATTAAAGTTAACTTAGTTTATTTTAGGCTTATAAGGCCCAAAATATTAAGTTTCATGTATATGGGTCCAATTAGGGCCCATTTGAGAGTTCTATGTTCAAAATAGTTAAATTGGAAGCTTATTGGTCCATTAGGCCCAATAAGGAAATCCTAGTCCAAAATGGACTTAAACCGGGATTTCAAGGGTTTCCAATTCTTTGTTGACTATTTGTAGTGTTTGAATGGAGTATTTAATGAAGTTTTGTTGTTATTGAATAAGCATCATACATGATTTCATATTGTTGATTCATAATTGATATAAGTGTTGTAGTTACAAGGCATCAAAATTCCTAGTTGTGACATCAAAACATGCAAAGTGAAAGACAAGAATAACCGAATCCAATATGGTCTCAGAACTTATGAATATAAATAAAACACCTTTTATTTATCACCATATTGATTACACATTATTCATTGCATAATGTTTCAAATAATCAACTTTATACTTGAATCAAAACAATAGTCATGCCATGCTCCAAGCATGCACACTATGTTTATCCAAACATTAGTTATGTCATACACCAAGTATGCACACTAAGTTTGTCTATGATCTTTTACTTTGTGAAATAGATCGATTGAACATAATTACAATGATTCTCATTTCACAATCGCAAATCCTCATTGTAAATGTAAGAATTCCAAATTCCTGCCATTTATCGAAATCTGTTAGATTCTAAACTTATATGCATTGATCCTCTCGTAATGATTATGCACAAAGTCACAAAGACATGTCAACAGACATTACAGAGTATTCCACTGGAGATCAATTCCATGGAAACAAAGTCTCAAATTCAAAGTACATTACTTTGAACATCCTTCTTGCATTAAGCTTTCTAATCTTACACAGATTTGAAGAACAACTTCCACCTATGGAAACCTTTCCAGATTCCCATTTTGACTATCACTTCTGAACAAGATTTTCCTCTTTTCAGAATATGTTAATATGGTCCTACCAAAATTAACAATATACTTCCAACTGTCCATGAGCAACCAATCTTTGGTAAACCTTAGATTGTCCTCGACAATTGCTTAATCATTTTAGTCATATCCAATTCTAGACTTTTCCCTTCTTAATGCCCTGAGCATTTGGAAAATTTAGAAAGGATGAATATTATAGCACATGCAATCGATCCTATATCCGAAGCATATGGGACACGATTCATGATGTCTCACATAAAGACATGATACTAGACCAGTCTTTTTGCTATAATATTTCTATTTCTATTTGCCATGTTCTCATAATTCAAATTATGAAAAAGGATGTCGTAATCATAATCGAGTTTTAGAACGCAAATAATGTAATCATGACTAAATTCGATCAAAATCTCACAATCTAAGCTATTTAGAATTTGAAATGAAGTATAATTTCCTCTCCCTTAATTATAGCAAAACAACCTTTTCAACCCTTGCAACTTCACGAATTGAAACTTTTGTTTTCTATAATTAACATTGCTAACTTGCAACACTTATCATAATTATCATGCTCCCACTAACATGATGATTATTAGCATAACACTCATGCTCCCACTAGCTTTGACATGTATCCAGAAATCAGTTGGACTTCTAGAAATCAATACTTTATTGACTTTCTTACCAAAGTTCAGACTTCTGATACAAGATGCTTTGATAAAACTTTATCAAAATCATACACTTTTCCTTAGATATCACACATGTGTGTCTAAACAATTTCAGAACTATGAAAAGGGATGCTGTAATCATAGTCTCAATTGTTTAGACCTTTGTCATTTCTCACAAGTCCATGTTAGTGTGCCGGTTAACCACACGCGCTCCACTAACGACTTTGAGAATGCAAATATCACAATTGCTATCTACCTAAAATCTACTTAGTGAAAGCATTTCCTCACCATCATTTTCATGAATCAGAGAGAAACCTTATGACACTTAGATTTTATGGTGTATGTGTTCCTATCCATGTGAATTTGTCAAACCATAATCACAAGACAAGGTTAGTGACAAATCCAAACTCATATGGACCGAACTTGTGCAATCTTAACTTCTTGCCACTTGGCAGCACAAGGGCCTACCATGTCTTCCAAGTTGTTATTCAACCAATGCAAAACCAACTTTAACTGGAATGGGCACAAAAATAGGAATATGTCAACACGATAGGTTATAAACCTCAAGTCGTGTGCTAGTGATAAACTACAGGTTTTATTCTTGATTAGATATTGAAACTCTTTCAGGATCTCTTAGACTCCCACTGTCCTCTTGACATATAAGACTCTCTTGCCAAGAATCATTCCTTGACAAACAAATATTCAAGGGATAGTGCGGATTCTTATCAAGACAAACACTTCACACAATTGGCCTTAGTTGGTCTTTGTTTTATCCAAAACATCACAACTTACCAATTTCAAATGTACAAGAGTAGGACACCTTTTACTCTTACATTTGACTAGTGCTAATAAACCTTCTTTAAGATGTGTCACTCAAGTTACAATATTGGAGTATGACTCTAAGACTTGTTTAGGAACGAAGTATGACTCATCTTCTTGATTTAACCATTTCAACAATTCATGATTCCTCTCCTTAGCCATAGGAATGCACTAAGATGTCCTTAGAGGACCAATGGTGATATGGTTTCTTAATCATTAAGATGATCACAAAACATGATACTAAAGTACTCTCCCATCTTTTTAGATTGAGAAACTTTTATCTTTTTGCCTAATTTAGATAGTGGACTTTACCTGAAGTAGCGTCAAAACTTTTGACTTTACCATCCTTATAGACTATCAGGTAAATTTGGCCAGCTTCGCAACCAATGCCCCTTCCTTTGGCAATAGAAACCTATGGACTCTATGGGAATGGTACACGGGACTATCTCAGATTTAGCCTTTCTCTTTACCATTTGGTCAACCGAGTTGACTATGGCCGAACCCTTTCCATTGGGAAGAGAAAGCTTTTTTGGATTTCCAATTTTACCATTATCAATGTCCTTGGTAGTTTGGGAAGTCGATCTTCCAATCAAATTTGCTTTACCAGTGCTCCAAATCATTGTTGATTCAGCAGCACCAAGCAAATAGGTAAGATCATTAAGGGTCATGTCATGGTCTGTCATATAGCAGCTCTAAAGGAACTCACTATGTGACTTAGAAAGTGATTGGAGAACCGAGTCAAAAATCAACTTCCTCAAGACCTTGACACCCAACTCTCCCGGCATGTCAATATGTGACTTCATCTCCAAGATGTGAGCACACATAGACTTTGCTTGCCAATAGGGCTTGAGTGACCTTGAACTTGTGGGTTAGGGAGAATAATTGGAGGAGGTGGAGGAAATAGATTTGGGAAGATCATAGTTCTCTGAACCAGACATCTAAAATGGGAGATATTCAAGTTAGTTGATTTAAGTCCTTAATATAACACCCAATATGAAATATTAAGGCTAGGACCAACACGATATTTTACAACTTGGAAGAGGGATGCCGTAATCCAAGCTATAAAATATTTGAAGGTAGGCGAATGAATATTCACCAATTTCCACCATGAAAAACGAAATAATTTATTAGGTTTTAATTGGTTTTGAAACTCCTAGATCTTTCGAGATTCATTGAACTTTTCAATGGCATGTTTCAATCTCGATTGTGCCCTCTCAAATTTTGTGACTGGGATGCTGAGGATCACAAAACAAGGTGTGAATAACCATGCAAATTCACTTAGTACCCTTAATATTATCACCTAATCGATGTGCCGGTTACCCACACGCGCTCCACCGATCTATGATAAACATTAAGTCACCCTTTTCCTCTCTTACTAGTCCATGTTAGTGTGCCGGTTACCCACACATGCTCCACCAACGACTTGGTAAGGTACAAAGTGTGAATTTCATGGGTTAGCACCAAATTCACATTTTCCTAAGTAACTAAGATTGGGAATTTATAAGTGTTTAGTTACTTAGTATTTATCATTAATACTTTTAATGAAGGGAGAATTATAGTCCTGTCAAAACCGTTCGGCTAACGACCCTCCACCAGTCAAGGAAGCGGTGGGTGAGAGTGGACACCCATTAAACTGCCATTTTATAGGTAGTAACCTTATACCCCCCTTATAGACTGGCTTCGTGAATGAGGCCTAGTAACGGTAAGACTGACTTTGTTCTTATACATATATAACTATTAACTATTAATATTATAATAGTATAAGGGTTGAATTTTAACTTTTAAAACTCTAAGGGCTTAACTTGGAATTAAAGTATTCATGGGGGGAAACTTTACAAATTCCAAAACTTGAGGGCAAGTTTTGAACAATTCAAAAACTTTTTCAGTTCCATAATTTATGAATTTAAAGTAGTTTTAATGAAAACTCTGCAAGTTCCATAACTTGAGGACAAGTTATGGAAGACTTTAAAAACATTTAAGGAAAAAGACTCTTCATTTTCATAACCTATGAGTTTAAAGTAGTTTAATGGAAAAACTCTTCAAGTTCCATAACTCGAGGACAAGTTATGGAAGACTTCAAAATCATTTAAGAAAATAAGACTCTTCATTTTTCCTAACTTATGAAAATCTTATGAGTTTTAAAAATCATAAATGTGACTTTTCATATAACTTGAGGACAAGTTACAAAAAAACATTTTATGAACAACTTTAAGATTAATTTGGATTGAAAACAAATTATCACATAACTTTTCTATTAATCTAAACTAACTCATAAGAACAAGATAATTCAAGTCAAACAATTTTCATGTAATTAGCCTAACCACTAAACTAAAACAAAACATGAATCTATTGACAATTATCTTTTGAATTGGATTAGCATGAACATTACCACATAAAAAACAGGTTTACCAGTTCAAAAACAGCTTAGGGTAATGTTTCTAGTCCAATTCCAACCTTAAAAGTCGAATATATGCTGTCAGGGGGTCCAACTCATCGAGTGCATGAACCAACTCGACGAGTTGGATGAATTTCTTCCTGGACTCGGTGAGTCCAGCAGTGGACTCGGCGAGTCCAGTGCCCAGACAGCCAAAATTTTCGATTTTTCATCCATTTCAGCAAGTATAACATGAAAACAAGCCTTGGCTCTGATACCACTATTGGGTTTTGGTATGATACAACATCCTATGGTGCACATACAACCCTAAATACCTTGGATCTATGTTTTCACTAATTATACATGCAAATGGTTTCCAAGGTATTGAACCTATAGCTAGCATGCAATTGTCATACAAACTACATAAAATACTAGATAGAGTAACATACCTTTTGTGTGGCTAGAAGTCTTGATGTATTTGGCCTTAAGAACTTAGCCCCAATAGTGTGTAAGCCTCAAATGAAGTCACAACACATTAAGGACAAAGGTAGGACTTGAGAGAGAATCTCCATGCACTCTAAAACCTTCATGAACTCCAAGAACATGCACACACACTAGTGGTTCCAGTTTTTAGGTCATAACATATGTATTTATATGTGTTGAATTCTAAGAGTCATGGGTATAACCCATACCCATACCCATGGGTTTTATGATCCATGGTTCATGTGGCCCAACTCTTTATGTATCCATACATAAACTTGGCCCAACATGGATCATAAGCCCAACACATATAAATATAACTAATTACCATAATTAGTCCCCATAGTTTTAATTAGTCTCTTTTGATCACTAAATTAATTCCAAATTAATTCTTGATCAATACTAATTAAAACATATGATTTCATATTAATATATTAGAACTTATAATATATTAATAAATCATATATATACTCTTCTCTCAAAAGTCCATCATAATAAATTGTCCTGATGATATGCAACCCAAATGGACCATGTTACTCTCGGGTCGAATACATACCAATAATAGTTATGGGCTTAGACACACAATCCAACAGTGTCTTGGTGGGAAGTAGGATTATTAGAAGGGAGAAGGAGAAAGTGGGATTGACAATCATGCGTCTGTGTCCTGCTCTTTCTTTAGAACCTATAAATAATAACATTGAAGTCGGACAAAACGGAAGTAGAATGCATGACGATACCAAGTGAAGGACTAGGAGATCTGGTACACAATGTTGTGCACTGGTCAAGTCCACCACAAAGAACGATGAGTTTATTCGTCATGATTTACTAAAAGTCTAGTAAACGTGATTATGCTTACAAGATTAAGTGTAATTCTGAATTATTAAGAAGGTTCAATGAATGGCAGAACGAATAAGAAGAATCAATGAAGGCAGAAAGATAAAAGGTTCTCCAATCTAAGAAGAAGGGAGAGTACTTTTGTATCGTGTTTTATGATCGTCTTGGTTATTGTAGGAACCATATTACAATTCATCCTCTAAGGATACCTTAGTGCACTAGTTTGGCTAAGAAGAGGAATGGTGAATTGTAGAAATAATTTAGTCAATAAGATGTATCGTACTTCGTTCCAATATCAAGAGTCATACTCCAAGACTGTGAATTGAGTGACATAATCTTAAGTAGGAATGTTCTACATTTGCACATTTTGGTAAGTTGTGATGTCTTGGATAAGACAAAGACCAGCTAATACCAAATTGTGTGTAGGTTTGTCTTGATAAAGACATACACTGACTCTTGAATATTTGTTTTGTCAAGAAATGTTTCTCGACAAGAGAATCTTATATGTCAAGAGGTCAGTGGGAGTCTAAAGATATTGGAAAGTTTCAAGAACAAATCAAGAAGTAAACCTCTTAAACACTAGCACACGACTTGAGGATTGTAACCTATCGTGTTGACAAAATTTTATTTCTATGACAATCCAGTTGAGTGATTATGCATATGAGTTCTACGAGTTCTCAATTGAATGCATAAGGACAAACACCTTGATCAATGAAAGTACATTGACTGGCATAGGTGAGCTGCTAAATAACTTGGAAGCAATGGTGGGACCCTTGATGGCAAGAAATTAAGAATGAACAAGTTCTGTCCATAAGAGGTTAAATTTGTCACAAACATTATCTTACGATTATGCTTATGACAAATTTGCATGGATAGGAACACATGCACCATAAAATCTAAGTGTCATAAGGTCTCTCTCCTTTATGAAAATGATTGTGAGGAAATGCTTTCATTAAGAGAGATTTTAAGGAGATAGCGATTATGTAAATTGCATTCTCAAATTCGATTATGATTACGACATCCCTTTTCATAGTTCGAATTGTGAGATTTGACAATTAGTTTGAACAATTGAGACTTATTGCTATAAGTTCTGGAATTGTTTAGACATACATGTGAACTGTCTAAAGTAGGGTGTATGAGTTTGAGATGCTTAGATAAAAGCTTATCAAAGCATATCGTATTAGAAACAATGAACTTTGGAAGTCAATAAGTATTGTTTTCTAGAAGTTTAGCTGGTTTCTGAATACGTGTCAAAGCTAGTGGGAGCATAAATGTTATGCTGGTATGAATATAATCATCATGTTAGTGGGAGCATGATTATTATTGCAAGTTAGCAATATTAATTATAGAAAACAAAAGTTTCATTTTGCAAAGTTGCATAGGTTGAAAAGTTGTTTTGCTATAATTAAGGGAGAGAATGTTATACTTCGTTTCAAATCTAAAGTTTTAGATCGAGAAAGTTTACTCAAATTTAGTCAAAAAGATATATGGATGTTATGTTGAAAGGATTCAACGTAAGAGAATTCTATATATGGAAATATTTGTTGCGCTCTCACACTCGATTATGATTACAGCATCCCTTTTCATAGTTCGAATCGTGAGAACATGGCAAATAGAAATATTATAGCAAAAGACTGGTAAAGTATCAAGTCATTGTAATATTCGACCGTTTTAAAATTTTCCGAATGCCTAGGGCATTAAGAGGGAAAGAGGACTAGAATCGGATTTAACTGAATTAGTTAAACAACTGTCAAGGATAATCTAAAGTTTGCCAAGGATTGGTCGCTTGTGAACAGTTTGAAGTATAGTAATGGAAGGACCATATTGACATTATTATTATTAGATATGATTCTATTAATAATGAGTTGTCACATGGCAAATATGGAAATGTTTCCTTATTGGGAGTTGGACGTTAAGAGTTTATGTGTAGATTAGAAAAACTTTTATGCAAGAAGGATGTTCAAAGGAATGTACTTTGAATGTGAGACTTCATGTCTATGGAATTGTCTTGTAACAATCTCCAATAGAGCATTTTGTAATTTCATTGGCCGAGTCTTGGTAACTTTTGTGCCATGACATTACAAAAGGACTGTTGCATAAAGTGTTAGAATCTAACATATTCTATAAGTGGCAAGAATTTGGTATTATTACACTTGTGGTAAGGATTGGAAATTGTAAAATGAGTGTGATTGAAAATGTTGTTCAATTATACTATTTCACAAGAGTAAGGACCATAAGTAAACATAGTGTGCATGCTAATAGCATGGGACAATTGTCGTTATAATTCAAGCAAGAAGTTGATTACCCGAAACAACAAATAATGAGTAATCAATATGGTGATTAAATAAAAGTGTTTTATTTATACTCAAAAGTTTGGGGCCATATAAGATTAGTATTATTCTTGTGTTTCAATTTGCATGTTTTGACTTCCTAAATAATTGAGTTATTTGAGAATAATCGAATTATTTGAACGTTCCACAGTCGCTCATACTTTGGGAGTAAGTATGAAAGAAGATTGTCATGAATTGGTGTGTAGATTGTCTAAAGTGTTTTAGACATAACAAAAGTTTGCTACAACGTTCATGAGTGCTTACGAATATGATTTGAGCATTGGATTAAACCCACGCTCACTTGGATCGCTTCATGGATTTTATCACGAGTGATTGGTGAGACGATAATATCTTATGTGATTGAAACCGAGATGTGTGAGTTGTATCTTGCGAGTTGGTTGCACATTGATAATATGTAAACACACCAGTAACTTGGTGTTATAAAACGTATTGTTGTGTGTAATTTCGGTGAGTGAGTACAAGCGAGCATTGAGTCGAAGTTTATCCGTTCCTTTTACCCAATGTAGGATAAAAGCGATATATGTGGGCCCCTCAATGATTTAGTGATGACAAAGGAAAGTGCTCGGCCGGGCCAGGACTGATTTGATTTGTTCAATTAGTCAGTTGTCATAAATCAGAAATCGGGAAACAACACATAGACTGAGAGAATGATTTCAATACATGTCTCACGTCTATACGATATCTAGAATGGAGGAATATATGATCCCTTATCTAAAGGACGCGTATCTGATAAGATCAAAGTTGACAACGGTTTTTGAAAGCTACGATTGCGGATCAGGATCTGAAGTCATACGCAGAATAGTTATTAGACTTATCCAAGTGGGAGACTGTTGGATTAGTGTTTAAGTCCATAACTATTTTGGTATATACTTGACCCGATGGTGCATGGTCCTTTTGGGTTGCCTTCATCAAAGCAATTTGATAGGATGAATTATGGAGAGAGAGGATTAATTATGATTTATTAATATATTATGAGAATAATATATTAAAGGAGAAATCATATTGTTTAATTAATATTAGTCAATAATTAGTTAAGAATTAATTTTGTGGCTAAAAGAGATTAATTAAACTTAAGGGACTAGAACTGTCAATTGTGTGATTGTTGAATATTGGGTTATTGGACTCCTTATTAGAGGAGTGGATGAATTCTATGGGGAAACCCATTAGAAATCGTCCAAGGCCTCTAAAGGAGGAGTCCATGGGTTGCTTAGGGCCTAAGCAGTCAAATTAGGGTTTCCTTGTTAGATAACCCTAATAGCCTTACTATTTACGCACCCCTAGGGCACCAAAAACGTGGCTATCTTATTCCTTAGGGTTTCTAGATGTTTTTGAGTGCCTCTCCTCTTCTCCTTCTTCATCCTCTTGCTCTTGGTGTTTGTGAGCCATTAGAGGAGTGACATTTGTGACTCTAAGTTTTTCATAATCCATTACTAGAAGGAATAGATTGTTATTGCTACATAACAATCAAAGGTAAGATATAAACCCTATTCTTATGTTTATATTGATTATCACATGCTAGATCTATGGTTTATGGCTTTGGATGATTATTGCATGTTCATTAGACAAACTAGATCCAAAGCTTTAGGGTTTGCATGTACACCATAGGAATGATGTAGTGCTCAAAACCCATCAATAATAACCTCTTTCTCTATTATTCATCCAGTCAAGTTGCTTCGATGAACGCAACCCAATAGGACCATGCTACAACCGGGTCAAGTACATACCAAATATAGTTATGACTTAGACACCTAATCCAACAAAATCCCCTTTTTGTTGTCGTCCATAAGTTATAAGTTCTTGTGCTGTTATATCTACAAAAATACCGAAAATGTCAAAAATTAGAAAAAGTTCAGGGCATAGGAGGTAGAGATATAAATACTTATGACGTGATAAACATCTTCATATCGGTATTGAGTACAAATTATAGTTTGTATATCATGAAACTCCATTCGTACGACTTCAAATCAAGGATGAGGTATTTCTGGTAACCTGAGAGGGTAAGCTGACAGCCAAACCAACCAAATTAGAGTATATAATTGAACTTCACAGTTTCTATCTCATTTTTCAAAACAAAACGAGATGAAAAGAACCCAAAAGCCATAAATCAAAGGATAATGGAAATTATACATACATAAAAATATATTCTAAAATGACCAAAATTTAAAGCCTAAATAATCTAACATCGATTTTTAAAATAGAAAAAATAAATAAATTAGAAGATGGAGGGGTGAAAGATAAAGAGAAGAGGAGGTGCGTGAGGAGGGAAGGCGTTGTAAGGAAAAATCAAGGGCGAACACACGGAGAGGTGACTCAGCCGTAATCAACCAGGACGTGGCGTTAAAGGGAGAAGCAGAGGAGGCACCAAGCCAAGCAACAAGCAACTGACGTTAACGCATCTAAGGAAACAAAAGCCAAAAGAAGAAGCGGGTTGACAACCTAGGAAAAGCCCAGAAGAAAAAAGTGGCGAAACCGAAAAAAGAGGAACAAAAACCCCAAAAATTGTTTTAAACCCAAAAACTCACTGGTTCGTAAAGGAAAATCAAGAACAGAAAGATAAATAGGGATACAATTAAACAACATGTTTCATCTTCTTATTGGGAGTCTCTGATGTCTTACGTCAGAGGAGCAGGGATTAAGAAAAAAGAAAAAGCGGTGAAGCGCATAGAAGGAAAAAGAAGAAGCATGCCAGGAAAAAATAAGAAGGAGACGGAGAAAGAAAGCAGATGAAAATATGGAGGCGGTGGAGCTTGGTGGTGGTCGATTCAATATGGTAAAGACACGTGGTACAATAGATGTCCTCATTCAATGGGAAGCCAGGAGGCGGTGAGAAGCTTTGAATTAAGAAGTACGTGGCAAGGAGCCTGAAAAGGCTTTAAAGCAAGTGAGATGCCAGAAACTGGTGGCGACTTGGCTCCTATTGGATAACATAAGCTGAGGAGAAAGCAAGGCAAAAATCCTGGCTTCTAAGGCCAAACTATTTTTGTATAAGTATATGATATATATATATATATATATATATATATATATATATATATATATATCAATGGTTCAAAACTCGTTAGATGTTCCTAAGGCGGCCGACTAGCGTTTAGCGAGTATTTGGTATAGGCAGCGAGTACTCGGATTAGATTACTGAGAGTCGTGATTGCACTTTCAAATTAAAGTATTTCGACGGTACAATCGAAATATGAAAATCAGATAAAACCCAGTATGAGATGAAGAGCAGCGAATGATGAAGTACGATCTTATATATACCATATTCAAAAATTAACCAAAAAGGGATCTTAACCCCTTGCGTGAAGTTACAAATTGCCACAAATTGTCACTCGACCCCAGGCAGGGCTCTGCCCCTTGCACCCCGGTAAGAGGTTGACCATGCTACGCCCTTGGACCCTGAGGTTCGGGGGTTTCACCCCTAAATAACAATATAATTTAACTCAAGACAAACTAAAACATGTATGCCTCCGCACCACCCTTACTTGTTCAGTATTTGTCAAGATCATAATGATTAACAAGTTCAACCATTACATTTAAAATGATATTGGTGACACAAATCACCAACATAAATAACGTGAGTTGTGGCGTGACATTAATGAGAGGACTCAAGCTTTATGAACCGTAGCGAGCCACGATGTTTGTTAAGGCGTGACCTAATGCAAAAATTTTGTATATAATTAATAATTCTATTCTCTCTCTCTCTCTCTATATATATATATATATATATATATATATATATATATATATATATATATATATATATATATATATATATATATGTGTGTGTGTGTGTGTGTGTGATTTTAGAAAAAGTCAAAATTTCATGAATTTGGCTGAGTTTTTCCGAGTAGTCGAGTTAACTGAATTGGACCGATTTTTTCCAAATTTGATCGATTCCGCGTTTTTTCATCGATTTTTACAAAATCTCATTGGTACATACCAATTCTAAGTATTCGGCCAAGTAAGCCGAATTTAACAGATGAATGTGTTTAGGAACACATGTTTATGAATACCTTCTTAAAACCTGATATAATTTTAAAAACATTTTCGAAAACAGTATTTTTATCATTACCGATAAGAATACCTTTGGTGGTTTTCTAAAACAAAGTTTACATTTTTTTGTTGACAAATCTAATATAATCCTAAACTACTTTTAAATCCACCAATATCTCTAACGAGACTTGAACCATCAACCTCAAAGAGAGAGGATAACACTTGTTTAAGGCTATTTGTTACATCTTTCTTTATCCTTTTATTATTTATGTGTAATGTTAGTATCATTTTTTCTGATACAAATAATAATTTTAAAATTTTAGAAGAAAAAAAATATAACACAAAGTTAATATTTTTGCTAACTTAAAAAACAAATTTCATACTAGAAAAACACATTACTTCTGATTTATAAAAGAGAAATTAAATATCCTCCTACTTTTTATTCCTAAATATCCTCCTACCCAATTAAATAGTGACATGTGTAACATTTAATGCTCATTTAATGATATTTTAGTATATACTAATATGACACATGTTATCATTTAATTAGGTAGGAAGATTTGTAGAAACAAAAATAGGAGGATATTTAATTTCTCATTATAAAAATATGTAAAGTGCATCTTTAAGAAATATGGATCAACAATTGGATTCTAATATGGATCCGTTTTTTTTTAAATATGGATTTTAAGAACGTGTACAACAACTAAATGTAAATGCTTTTGTGCAAAAAATTTATGCATATTCTCTAAAAAGGGTAAAGAAAATTTTCTTTACCAAGGCAGTATAGCACATTCATGGTCATCGCTTAATCCGGGACGGGTCACTACCTTGCCGTCTAAGACGTGATTAGTAAGTATTTGTACACACCATAACACATAGCCTAAACGTGATTAGTAAGTAACACATGTTTACATTTTAGTCAAAAATACACACAAACTCACATGGAGATTACCGACAACAAATTCAAAACTGAATATGGTTTGTTGATTGTTTTTTCTCATATATATTTGAAAAAATAACTTCTTTAGGTGTGTTTGGGATTTTTTTTTAACTTAAAAGTACTTTTATAAAAAAGACTTTTAATAATTTTTTTCTTCTAAAAAAAGATCTTTAAAATGTGTTTGGCTTGGCTTTTAAGACTTTTAAGAATTAAAAGTCAAAAGTCACAAAAAGATGGAATTTTATGACTTTTAAAAAATCTCATTTTTGTTCATGGCAAAAAGTTGATTTAAAAAAACTTTTCTATTTTACCAAAATCAATATTCTCAAACCCGGGCACTGGATCTTAATTATGAACCCAACAACTCTAACTCCATTCCGACCTAAAATCAATATTCTCAAACCCGGGAACCTTCGGCGGCTCAAAACTCTCCTCCTAGAGTGTTGTCCACGTCTTCATCGAGGACGCCAAATGTTCCAGTTAGAGATAAATCCCAAGATAAACCTCAAGAACTGGCAAATCTACAAGAAAACAGAGTCGCTTCCTCTCAACCTCCACAGGAGGAATCTGATTCTACATCTATGGAAGTACTTAAGACAATTGAAGTTAGAGAAAGAGTAGGTTTTAGGGTTAAAGACTGTGCAGATCAGCTTAAACCTATGATTAAAAAACATGGAGTGATAATTCTGGATCAATGAATATCTTCTCCAATAATATATGTGGTGTTGGGTGTGAAGTCAAAAGGAACTGGATCAAAGATTCTATAATTCAAAATCGTTCTTTTCTGGTTGGGCTACAAGAAACGAAATCCCTAGAAGTCCAAGGTCGCTTAGATAGACAAATATGGGGGTCTCCAAATTTCCAGTGCGATGTGGTTGATCCTGTTGGGTTATCTGGTGGAATCGTATCTTTATGGGACCCTATGTCATTTGATGTCTCTTAATCAATTAAGGGTGAAGGGTTTCTAGCTATATAAGGTGTGTGCTTCCGCTTAAGAAAGGAATGCTGCTTTGTAAATGTCTATGACCCTCAGGAACCGGCCAAGAAGAAGGTACTTTGGAATAATCTCCAAAATCTTGTGAGCTCCGATTCTGAATGTCATTAGTTTGTATTTGGAGACTTTAACGTTGTCTGACTCCCAGAAGAAAGGCTTGGCTTGGTATTTTGCCCCAACAATGCTTATTATTTTAACAAGTTTATTCATTTGGCAGGACTAATAGAAATCAAAATGAGTGGGCACCGGTTTACTTATATGAATACCTCTGGTAACAAATACAGCAAGCTGGATAGATAAATTGTCATTGCAAACGTCCTCGACTCTTGGCCTCTTTTGAATGTGACATCGTTACTAAGGGTGCATTCGGATCACTGTGCCATAATATTATCTTCCAATCTTCTGGATTTTGGCCAATACCCTTTCTACTTTTTTAACTCTTGGTTGTCTGATCTGGGGTTTGATAGCATTGTGGAAAAGGGATGGGTAGCCCGAACTGAACTTGGAGGTGGACTCCATATATCCCCTCTATCCATCATTGCAGGAAAGCTTAAAAATCTAAAGGAACACATTAAGAGATGGCGAATGAAATTGTTGGAGATGAGCCGAAAAGAGGTAACTGAACTCTCTAAACTTATCGATTCCATTGATCTCTATGTAGAGTCGCATCCGATCGATGATGAGTTATTGAAGCTAAGGCAGAATGAACACCAAAAAATTCTGAATGCTGAGTCTACTAGAGTTTTCAGACCTAAAACTGTAACGCCCGGTTCCTGGTATGTATTTTTATTACAAGTTTTTGCATATTTACACAGGGACTTGGCGACATGGAGGCCCAACTCGTCGAGTAGGTGCGAGTGATTTGACGGGGTGGAAAACTCTACTCGCCGACTCAGAAGCCCCGACTCGACGAGTAGGCCTGTCTGGATGAAACCCTAAAATTTAGGGTTTGCACCCTATTTAAACTGTTGGATTAGTGTCTAAGTCCATAACTATATTTGGTATGTACTTGACCCGACTCGGCATGGTCCATTTGGGTTGCATAGCATCGGAACATTTGGATAGACCGTTTGTGAGGAGAGGACATTTGTGACATATTAATATATTATAAGTTCTAATATATTAATATGAAATCATGGTATTTAATTAGTATTGATCAAGAATTAATTTGGACTTAATTTAGTGATCAAAAAGAGACTAATTAAATATGTGGGGATTGATTGTGTAAATCATTCATTCTTATATATGTGGGCTTATGATCCATGATTCCATATGTTGGGTTTAACCCATGTGGTGATCCATGGATACTCCATGGAGGTTAAAACCCATGGAGCATAATGAATGGGTAAAGTCATGGGTTACATGGTGTAACCCTAATGTGCATACTATATAAGGACCCCTTTAGCTCAAGAAATTGGCACTTATGATACATAGATGAGGGCTAGACGATTTGATCATGAGTGTCTTCTTCTCATGGTTATTCCATGTGTTGGTGATGTTGTGTGAACCATTTGAGGTGTCACACTTGGGGCACTAGACTCTCGAGCTTCATGGAGTCAAGCTACATCGACAAGGTATGTATTTCTATCTAGTTTATTACCCAAGTATCAAAAGATTGTATGCTAGTTAGGGTAATACCTTGGAATGTTCATATTTGCATGTATAATAGAGAAAACATAGATCCAAAGTATTTAGGGTTACATGTACACTTAGGAGTGTTAGAATGCTCAAAACCCAACAGTGGTATCAGAGCCTAGGCTTGTTTTCTTGTTATACTTGCAAAATCTGCTTAAAAATCGAAGTTTTTTGCTGTCTGGGCAGCTGACTCGGCGAGTCCATCAGGGGACTCGACGAGTCCATGCCTTAAAAGTGTTCAAAACGATCCAACTCGTCGAGTTGGTTCATGCACTCGACGATTTGGACCCCCTGACAGCATATCTTCGAGTTTTTTGGCTGGAAATGGACTAGGAACATTACCATAAGCTGTTTTTGAACCTATAAACCTGTTTTTGATGTGGTAATGTTCATTCTAATCCAATTTCAAAGATAATAGTTAATAGATTCATGTTTTGTATTAGTTTAATGGTTAGTCTAATTACATGAAAAAGTTTGATTGAATTATCTTGTTCTTATGAGTTGCTTAGATTAATAGGAATGTTATGTGAAATTGTTGTTTTCAATCCAAATTAATCAAAGAGTTGATTCTAAAATGTGTTTTTGTAACTTGTCCTCAAGTTAGATGAAAAGTCACATTTAAAATTCATAAAACTCATAAATATTTCCATAGGTTATGAATAAAGAAAAGTCACATTCTTTAATGGTTTAAAGTCTTCCATAACTTGTCCTCAAGTTATGGAACTTGAAGAGTTTTTTTGAATTAAAACTACTTTAAACACATAAGTTATGGAATTGAAAAGTTTTTGAATAGTTCAAAACTTGCCCTCAAGTTTTGGAATTTGAAAAGTTTTCTTTCATGAATACTTTAATTCCAAATTAAGCCCTTAGGATTTTTAAAAGTTAAAAATTCAACCCTTATACTTTATAATATTATAAGTTAATAATATATATATATATATATATATATATATATATATATATATATATATATATATATATATATATATATATATATATATATATATATATATGTATGTATAAGAGCAAGTCAGTCTTACCGTTAGTAGGCCTCATTCACGAATTCGATCTATAAGGGGGGTATAAGGTTACTTCCTATAAAATGGCAGTTTAATGGGTGTCCACTCTCACCCACCGCTTCCTTGACTGGTGGAGGGTCGTTAGCCGAACGGGTAGGACAAGGACTATAATTCTCCCTTCATTAAAAGTATTAATGATACATACTAAGTAACTAAACACTTATAAATTCCCAATCTTAGTTACTTAGGAAAATGTGAATAAGGTGCTAACCCATGAAATTACACTTTGCACTTTGATTAAGTCGGTTAGTGGAGCGCATGTGGTTAACCGGCACACTAGCTTGACTTAACAAGGTACGCAAAGGGTAACTTAATGTTTATCATAGTATCGGTGGAGCGCGTATGGTTAACCGGCACATCAATTAAGGGGTAAATATTAAGGGTACCAAGTATATTTGCATGGTTACTCCACACCTTGTTTTGTGATCCTCGGCATCCCAGTCACAAAACCTGAAGGGCACACTCGAGATTGAAACATGCCATTGAAAAGTTCAATGAATCTCAAAAGATCTAGGAGTTTTCAAATCCAAGTAAAACCTAATTAAATTATTTCGTTTTCATGGTGGAAATTGGTGAATCGTCATTCGCCTACCTTCAAATATTTTATAGCTTGAATTACGGCATCCCTCTTCCAAGTTATAAAAGTATTGTGTTGGGTCCTAGCCTTAATATCTCATATTGGGTGTTATATTAAGGACTTTAGATCAACTATCTTGAATATCCCCCAAAAGATGTCTAGTTCAGACATCTATGATCTTCCCAAATCTCTTGGAACTTCACTTCCTCCACCTCCTCCAATTATTCTCCCTAACCCAAAAGTTCAAGGTCACTCAAGCCCTATTGGCAAGCAAGGTCTATGTATGATTGCATCTTGGAGATGAAGTCACATATTGACAAGCCGGGAGAGTTGGGTGTCAAAGTCTTAAGAAAGTTGGATGTTCAAATAATTTCTAAGTCACATAGTGAGTTTCCTTGAGACTACTATGAAACAGACTGTGACATGACCCTTAATGATCTTATCTATTTGCTAGGTGCTGCTGAATCAGCAATGATTTGGAGTACTGGTAAAGCAAATTTGATTAGAAGATCAACTTCCCAAACTTCAATGGACATTGACAATGGTAACATTGAAAATCCAGAAAAGCTTTCTCTTCCCAATGGAAAGGGATCGGCCATAGTCAACTCGGTTGACCAAATGGTAAAGAGAAAGGTTAAGTCTGCGATAGTCCCATGTACAATTCCCAAAGAGTCCATATGTTTCTCTTGCCAAAGGAAGGGGCATCAGTTCCGAAGCTGCCCTAACTACCTGAAAGATCTGAGAGAAGGTCTAGTAAAAAGGTTTGACTCTACTTCAGGTAAGTCCACTATCTAACTCTATTAAGTTCCTATTTGGTGATTCTTATTACATGATGTGACTGGGTCACATGTTGAAGTTTTAAGAATCTAAGAAAGGAAAGGAAGCTTAAGCTGATTCTGATCGCGAAGATGGATTTCGATCGCATGGTTCGGTGATCAGAAATTTGAGTTGTTGCTTAGGAGTTGTGATAGATTGCTTAGTAATAAATAACAACATAGTTTTCATATGCATCTGCATTGTAAGGATAAGTTTTTCCGCAAGTTTTAAAATAAAAGAAAAGTTTTGATTTTATTTATTTTAAGTATCCTTACAATGACACTTGTGAAAAATTGTTGTTTATATGATTCCATTGACAGCAACATTGGAAAATGAATTTGATTCTGTCGTTTGTGGTAGTGTCATAATTTACCAAATAAGGAAAGATTCTCATCAACCAAGTTTCAGTTGGATAGAAACTTGGAATCATGCAAGTTGTATAGTATGGTGAATGAGAATTTTCATCTTTGGAAAATTAAGACTAATACCTTGTTCACATGTATATGTGAGTCAAGTGAAGGACTAAGGGATCGAGTACACATTCGTGTGCACTGGTCAAGTCCACCACAAAAGATCAATAAGACTATTCGTCATGATTTACTAAAGTTTAGTAAATATGATTATACTTACAAGTTTAAGTATAATTCTGAAACATTGGAAAAGTTTCGATGTATGACAGAACGAATGAGAAGAATCAAATTAGGCAGAAAGATAAAAGTTTCTCAAATCTGAAAAGATGGGAGAGTACTTTAGTATCATGTTTTGTGATCATCTTAATGATTAAAGAACCATATCACAATTGGTCTTCTAAGGACATCTTAGTGCATTCTTATGGCTAAGAAGAGGAGTCATGAATTGTTGAAATGGTTAAATCAAGAAGATTAGTCATACTTCGTTCCAAAACAAGTCTTAGAGCCATACTCAAAGATTGTAACTTGAGTGACACATCTTAAAGAAGGTTTATAACACTTGTCAAATGTAAGAGTAAAATGTTTTCTACTCTTGTAGATTTTAAATTGGTAAGTTGTGATGTTTTTGGATAAAACAAAGACCAACTAAGGCCAATTGTGTGAAGTGTTTGTCTTGATAAAGAATCTGCACTATCTCTTGAATATTTGGCAAGATAGTCTTATATGTCAAGAGGACAGTGGGAGTCTTAAAGATCCTGAAAGAATTTCAAGATCTAATCAAGAATAAAAACCTATAGTTTGACACTAGCACACGACGTGAGGTTTATAACCTATCGTGTTGACATATTTCTATTTCTGTGCCCATTCCAGTTAAAGTTGGCTTTGCATATGAGTTCTGAGAATTCTCAATTGGTTGCATAACAACTTGGAAGCAATGACAGGCCCTTGGGCTGCCAGGTGGCAAGAAATTAAGATTGAGTTCAGTCCATATGAGATTGGAATTGTCATTATCCTTGTCTTGTGATTATGGTTTTGACAAATTCACATGGATAGGAACACATACACCATAAAATCTAAGTGTCATAAGGTTTCTCTCCGATTCATGAAAATGATGGTGAGGAAACACTTTCACTAAGTAGATTTTAAGTAGATAACAGATGTGATATTTGCATTCTCAAATTCGTTAGTGGAGCGTGTATGGTTAACCGGCACACTAACATGGACTTGTGAGAAATGGCAAAGGTCTAAACAATTGAGACTATGATTACGACCTCCATTTTCATAGTTCTAAAAATTGTTTAGACACACATGTGAGCTATCTAAGGAAAGGTGTGTGATTTTGATAAAGTCTTATCAAAACATCTCGTATCAGAAATCTGAACTTTGGTAAGAAGGTCAATAAAGTATTGATTTATATAAGTTCAGCTGATTTCTGAGTACATGTCAAAGCTAGTGGGAGCATAAGTGTTATGCTAATAATCATCATGATAGTAGGAGCATGATAGTTATTATTAGTATTGCAAGATAGCAATGTTAATTATAGAAAACAAAAGTTTCAATTCGTGAAGTTGCAGGGGTTGAAAAGTTGTTTTGCTATAATTAAGGGAGAGGAAATTATACTTCATTTCAATTCTAAAAGCTTAGATTGAGGTTTTAATTATCTTTAGTCAAGGATATATATGAATTTTGTGTTGAAATGGCTCAACATAAGGAAATTCTATATATGGGTCCATTATTTGCGTTCTAAAATTCGATTATGATTACGACATCCCTTTTCATATTCTGAATTATGAGAACTTGGCAAATAGAAATATTATAGCAAAAAGACTGGTCTAGTATCATGTCTTTATGTAAGACATCATGAATCGTGTCCCATATGCTTCGTATATAGGATCAATTGCATGTGCTATAATATTCATCTATTCTAATTTTTTTCCAAATGCCTGGGGCATTAAGAGGGGAAAAGGTCTAGAATTGGATATGACTAAGATGATTAAGCAATTGTCGAGGACAATCTAAGGTTTACCAAAGATTGGTTGCTCAGGGACAGTTGGAAGTATAATGTAAATTTTTGGAAAGGACCATTTTGACATATTCTGAAAAGAGGCAACTCTTGTTCAGAAGTGATAGTCAAAATGAGAATATGGAAATATTCCTATAGGTGGAAGTTATTCATTAAATCTGTGTAAGATTAGGAAACTTAATGCAAGAAGGATGTTCAAAGCAATGTACTTTGAATTTGAGAACTCGTTTCCATGGAATGATCTCCATTGGAATACTCTGTAATGCCTGTTGACAAGTCTTTGTGACTTTGTGCATAATCATTATAAGAGGATCAATGCATATAAGTTTAGAATCTAACAGATTTAGGTAAATGGCAGGAATTTGGAATTCTTGCATTTGCGGTAAGGATTTGGGATTGTGAAATGAGTATCATTGGAATTATGTTCAATCGATCTATTTCACAAAGTAAAGATCATAGACAAACATAGGGTGCATACTTGTAGTATGGCATGACTAGTGTTTAGAAAACATAGTGTACATGCTTGGAGAATGGGACAACTATTGTTTTAATTCAAGTATAAAGTTGATAGTTTGAAACAGTATGCAATGAATGATGGGTAATCAATATGGTGATAAATAAAAGATGTTTTATTTATATTCATAAGTTCTGAGACCATATTGGATTCGATTATTCTTGTGTTTCACTTTGCATGTTTTGACTTCCAGAATAACTAGGTCGTTCCTCCTGAATGACTAAGTTATTCAAACCATCCACAGTCGGTCATATGTTGGAAGTAGATATGAATCAAGACTGTCATGAGTTGGCTTGTAGAGGTCTAAGATGTTGACAAAGTGGTGCTACGACACTCATGAGTGCTCATAAGTTCTGAGTATTGGATTCAACCCGCGCTCATTTGAATCACTTCATGGATTTTATCACGAGTGATCATGAGACGATAATATCTTATATTCTTCAAACCTAGAGATATGAGTTGTTACTATGAGTTGGTTATACATTGATTGCACGAAAACGCATTGGTAACTCGATGTTATAAAACGTGCCTTTGTGTATGATTCAACAAGTAGTAGAACAAGCCATACGAGTCGAAGTTTATCCATTCCTTTTACCTTCGGGATAAAAGCGATATCTGTGGGCCCTCGATGATTTAATGATGATACATGTGAGTGCTTGGCCAAGCTAGGACTGATTTGATTTGTTCAATTAGTCGGTCGTCATAAATCGGAAATCGGGAAACAACAAATGGACGGAGAGAATGATTTACAATCCATGTCGTAGTCCATATGATATCTAGAATGGTGGAATATATGATCCCTTATCTAATGGACAAGTCATTGACAAAGGTCAGAGTTCATCGACAAGGTCAGAGTTCGACAGCGACTTTTGAGAGCTACGATTGCCAGTTGGTTTTTGAAGACATACGCAATAATAGTTTTAGACTTATCCAAGTGAGAGACTGTTGGATTAGTGTCTAAGTCCATAACTATATTTGGTATGTACTTGACCCGACTCGGCATGGTCCATTTGGGTTGCATGACATCGGAACATTTGGGTAGACCGTTTGTGAGGAGAGGACATTTGTGACATATTAATATATTATAAGTTCTAATATATTAATATGAAATCATGGTATTTAATTAGTATTGATCAAGAATTAATTTGGACTTAATTTAGTGATAAAAAAGAGACTAATTAAATATATGGGGATTGATTGTGTAAATCATTCATTCTTATATATGTGGGCTTATGATCCATGATTCCTTATGTTGGGTTTAACCCATGTGGTGATCCATGGATACTCCATGGAGGTTAAAACCCATGGATCATAAGGAATGGGTAAAGTCATGGGTTACATGGTGTAACCCTAATGTGCACACTATATAAGGACCCATTTAGCTCAAGAAATTGGCACTTGTGATACATAGATGAGGGCTAGACGATTTGAGCATGAGTGTCTTCTTCTCATGGTTATTCCATGTGTTGGTGATGTTGTGTGAACCATTTGAGGTGTCACAATTGGGGCACTAGGCTCTCGAGCTTCATGGAGTCAAGCTACATCGACAAGGTATGTATTTCTATCTAGTTTATTACCCAAGTATCAAAAGATTGTATGCTAGTTAGGGTAATACCTTGGAATGTTCATATTTGCATGTATAATCGAGAAAACATAGATCCAAGGTATTTAGGGTTGCATGTACACTTAGGAGTGTTAGAATGCTCAAAACCCAACAGTGGTATCAGAGCTTAGGCTTGTTTTCTTGTTATACTTGCAAAATCTGCTTAAAAATCGAAGTTTTTTTGCTGTCTGGGCAGCTGACTCGGCGAGTCCATCAGGAGACTCGACGCGTCCATGCCTTAAAAGTGTTCAAATCAATCCAAGTCGCCGATTTGGTTCATGCACTCGACGAGTTGGACCCCCTGACAACATATCTTTGAGTTTTTTGGCTGGAAATGGACTAGGAACATTACCATAAGCTGTTTTTGAACCTATAAACCTGTTTTTGATGTGGTAATGTTCATTCTAATCCAATTTCAAAGATAATAGTCAATAGATTCATGTTTTGTATTAGTTTATGGTATGTGGTATGATGGGGGAACTCACTAAGCTTCGTGCTTACAGTTTTCAGTTTTGTTTCGGGTGCCTCTTCAGCGAAGGGGAAGGACCTGGCACGGTAGCAGCGCATCGCAGACATATGATTTCCGCATTTTGAGATCCATGGGATTGTACTCTGACATTTTTACTATTATGATGATATGGTTGAGACATATGTTTTTCAATAAACAATTTTATAAGTTACTTAATCAAAAACGAAATTTTTGGTCGTGAAAACTGGGGTGTTAGAAGCTGGTATCAGAGCCTTAGTTTGAGGGATTTGGGCACACTCTCGGGTGTGTCTGGACTCAAACTGAGGAGTTGGTATGAAAATTTTCAAAAGAAAAATCATTTTTATAAAAAGGAACTTTTGAAAAGATTTAAAAAGAGAAAAATGAACTTTGAAAAGAACGAACTGTGTGATGCGTGCAACCGGCCGAGCTCAAGTAAGTTTTCCCCAAGATACCTATACATGTTATGTTATGATGTGATATGACTATGAGAACTACATTCTAGATTAGGGCTAAGGATCTAGGAATGATGCCTTATATGCCTATTGTCTTTGTATGAGAACTGCATGCTAGATTAGGGCTAAGGATCTAGGGAGATGCCTTATGTGCCTGCTATATGTGCTTATTGAGATGCATGCTAGAACTGATTAGTCAGTAATACGATGGTCTGTATAGGGTATGATTAGTATGGTTACTCGATGCCCGACTGATGCTTGCTTTGTGCTTTTAGGAGTTCTAGTTATCTCTAGCTAACTAGTAAGCGATTACGTTAAGTTACATATTACGAGGACTAAATAATTTCAAAAGGTTAGGTCTAGCCCTACTGCGAAACTCTTGTTTGAGTCCAACCGTTGTAGGGTAGGATCTTTCATTCAAAAAATTATCTGGCCTTAGTGGTATGCAATGGTATTCGCAAGCTAGTTAGGTAAGGGTGGCAGGAACCCCTTATGCAGCTGATGGCGGAGAGTAGGTCGGAGAGTTACCCTAGGGCAAGCCTAGGATGAGAATAGTGCAGTGATCAGTAGTAGTGAAAGGGACTTTGTAAAGTCAAGGCAATCCTTGAGGAAAGTACGGATAGATGTGGAAGGTAGTATGGGCCCGTACTACTGAAAGTAGAGGATCCGTACTCGAGTCAAGAAGGGCTGAGATAGAACCAGGGAACTTGTAGTATGTGAGACCTCTCGAGGTTATGTATGACCCTGATGATTATGTGTTTTGTTTCAGAATGGTGATGATTATGCGACACGGAGGAGGAGGTTTAGGGTCAGGATCAGGTTCGGGTTCGGGATCTGAGCCAGTGGATGAGGGACTACGCGAGTTCATCACGCCTGAGATCACGAGAGGGATCCTTGAGTCGACCCCGGTAATTTTCGGGTCGATCAAGGAGGGGATTATCGAGCTGATGGAGGATCGCCTCAGGGCGTTTAGGAGTGATTGGGCGTCTAGCCAGTCAGAGTCGCGCACACTGTCCTTTAAGGACTTCAGGGGATGTGGTGCGCCAGACTTCCATGGGGTGAAAGACCCCATTGCTGTCAGGAGGTGGATTGCAGACATGGAGTCTGCCCATTTGACGAGCTCTTGTCCGGAGGGGTCGAAGGTCCGGTACGCTGCAGGTTGTTTGAGGGACATGGATAGAGATTGGTGGGAGTCAGTTGGTGATTCCTTGGGAGCCTCGGCCATTGAGGCTATGACCTGGTCTGACTTTGTGACCAGGTTTAGGGCTGAGTTTGAGCTGGCTGTGGAGCTTCAGAAGCTGGCCAGGGAGTTTCTAGACATGAGACAGACTACTGATATGGTGGCGGAGATTACCGCCAAGTTTCGGGAGAGGGCCTTATTGGTGCCTCAGTATGCCGGATATGAGGAGATGTGGAAGACCCGCTATCATGATATGTTGAGGGCTGATATTCGGGAGCATGTCAGCTACTTAGCATGCCCGACCCTGGATTCAATGATTGCCAGGGCGAAGGAGAGGGAGATTGACTTAGAGCACCTCAGGAAGAGGAAGGCAGAGACGGAGAAGGTTACCGGGGTTTCGGGTAAGAAGCCCAAGGGATTCGACTCTAGGTCGATAGGCCAGTAGGGTCGAAGCCATTGTGGGAAATGCGGCAGGTCACATGAGGGATTTTGCCGCACTAGGTCGGGATTAGGCTACTATAAGTGCGACAAGGCTGGGCATTTTGGTAGGGATTGTACTACCCCTACCCCGACCATTCAGACATCAGACCTAATTTGCTTTCATTGCAATCAGAAGGGCCAAAAAAGGCCAACTGCCCGAGATTGACAGTAGCAGCACCAGTGACGGCGCCAGCTCCAGCGACCCTACGGATTACTGATGGCCGGCAGGGCAAGTTAGAGGCTCCAGTGGTGAGGAGCCGAGCCTTTCAGATGACTACCGAGGAGGCACGCGCCGCACCCGATGTGGTGACGGGTATGATTTCTTCTCCCTAGCTATTATTATATGTTGATTATGATATTTATGTTCCATGTTATGTGTTGTGCTTAGGATCGTTCCATGTGAATGGTATCCCAGTTCAGGTGTTATTCGATTCGGGTGCTACCCGATCATTTGTCTCTCTTGCGCTTAGCAGGAGGTTCCCTGAGTCTTCGGGCATGTTGGATTGCCCTCTAGAGGTCGAGATTGCTGATGACCGATCAATACGAGCATCAGAGGTTTTCAGATATTATGTTTTGATGCTGTTCGAGGAGCGCTACTTGGTGGACTTGATTCCCATACATTTGCAATGGAACAAGGTTATCATCGGTATGGATTGGTTGAGCCATAATGGGGCAGTGATAGACTGCGCGAAGCAGTTGGTACGTGTCAGGACCCCAAGTGGGGGAGAGCTGGTGATTCAGGGCGAGAGGCCACAGCGTGGACCGGCTTTATGCTCACCAGCGAGGGCTAGGCGCTACCTTCAGCAGGATTGCGCCGGATATGTCGCCTACGTCATGGATACCGGGGAGGAGGGTAAGGCGACTGTGAGTGATGTGCCAGTGGTGCGAGAGTACCCGGATGTGTTTCCAGAGGATTTTACTAGGATACCTCTGGAGAGACAGGTGGAGTTTAGGCTCGACCTGGTCCCTGGTGCGGCTCCGATAGCCAAGGCACCGTATCGGTTGGCTCTTCCCGAGATGCAGGAGTTGTCTACACAGATGCAGGAGCTGTTGGATAAGGGATTCATCACACCGAGCAGTTCACCCTGGGGAGCCCCGAGTCTGTTCGTGAATAAGAAGGACGGGTCGCATCGGATGTGTATAGATTACCGGGAGCTGAACAAGGTGACGGTGAAGAACCGTTACCCACTCCCGAGGATTGATGATCTATTCGACCAGCTACAGGGAGCATCTTGGTTTTCCAAGACAGATTTGCATTCAGGCTACCATCAGATGAGGGTTAGAGACGAGGATGTACAAAAGACTGCATTCCGAACTCGCTATGGCCACTACGAGTTCGTGGTGATGCCCTTCGGGCTCACCAATGCTCCTGCCGCATTCATGGACCTCATGAACTGCGTATGCAGACCGATGCTAGATCGGTTTGTGATAGTTTTCATTGATGACATCTTGGTTTATTCCAAGACGCAGGAGCAGCACGAGGAGCACTTGCGAGAGGTGCTGGATACCTTGAGGAGGGAGAGCTTGTACGCCAAGTTCTCCAAGTGTGAGTTCTGGTTGCGCGAGGTGCAGTTTCTTGGGCACCTTGTCAATCAGAACGGTATTTTGGTTGACCCAGCCAAAGTGGAGGCCATGATGAGATGGGAGGTTCCGATGTCTCCATCTGAGATTCAGAGTTTCCTAGTATTGGCGGGCTATTACCGGAGATTCATTCAGGATTTCTCCAAGATAGTTGTACCCCTGACCCGGCTGATGAAGAAAGACCTTGTGTTTCGTTGGGGGCCTGAGCAGCAGGCAGCGTTTGAGACATTGAGGCAGAGACTATGTGAGGCGCCGATCCTCGCCCTGCCAGAGGGCGTGGAGGATTTCGTAGTATAATGCGATGCGTCCATTTCGGGTCTGGGCGCAGTACTGATGCAGAGAGGGCACGTCACCGCCTACGCCTCGAGGCAGCTGAAACCTCACGAGGCGAACTACCCGATGCATGACTTGGAGTTGGGGGCGATCGTCTTTTCCCTCTAGATTTGGCGACATTACCTCTATGGGGTCCGTTGTACCATTTACACAGATCACAATAGTCTGAGGTACCTCATGGATAAGCCGAATCTGAACATGAGGCATCGTCGGTGGCTAGATGTGGTGACGGATTACGACTGTGAGATCCTTTACCACCCGGGAAAGTCCAATGTGGTGGCCGATGCTCTTAGCCGCAAGGCGGCCCCGATCAGAGATATCTGCCTGCGGATGACAGTAGTGACTATGCTTCTGGAGCAGATCCGAGAGGCTCAGCAGGAGGATATGAAGAAGTAACATCGGAAGAGTGAGCGTATTGTGGGTCAGGTTTCCTCCTTCGACTATGATAGCCGAGGGTTGTTGACGCTACACCGTAGGGTGTGGGTTCCATATCATGGAGGTGTGCGCCAGGTTTTGATGGAGGAGGCGCACAAGTCCCGATTTTCTATTCATCCCGGGGCGACGAAGATGTACATAGATCTTCGTCCTGATTACTAGTGGCCCTGCATGAAGCGGGACGTGGCCTGGTACGTTGAGAGATGCCTGACCTGCAGGAAGGTCAAGGCAGAGCACCAGAGGCCTCACGGCAAGACACGACTGTTAGATATCTCTATGTAGAAATGGGAAGATATTACTATGGATTTCATCACAAAGCTTCCCAGGACCGCACGAGGAGTGGATTCGATTTGGGTCATCGTGGATCGATTGACCAAGAGTGTCCACTTATCCCGATCTAGGAGAGTATCTCGGCCAAAAAGTTGGCCGATATCTACATCCGAGAGGTAGTAGCTCGACACAGAGTGCCAGTCTCCGTGATTTTTGACTGAGATGTACGGTTCACTTCCATATTCTGGAAGATGTTTCACGATGAGTTGGGCACTCGTATGCACTTTAACACCGCTTTGGAGGATATGTTGCGGGCATGTGTTCTAGACTTCGTTGGCAGCTGGGATACCTACCTTCCCTTGGTAGAGTTTTCCTACAATAATAGCTACCACGCGAGCATCGACCGTCCTCTCTTCGAGATGTTGTACGGGAGGAAGTGCAGGACCTTGATTTGCTGGGGTGAGGTTGGGCATGGAGTCATGGGGAGTAACGAAGTGGTAGTCAAGACGACGGAGAGGATCCAGCAGGTCCGGAGCAGGTTTCAGACTGCTCAGAGTCGGCAGAAAAGTTATGCCGACTAGCGCCGTTCGACCTGGAGTTCCTGGTCGGGGATATGGTTCTCCTGAAGGTGTCACCTTGGAAAGGTGTCATCCGGTTCAGGAAGCAGGGGAAGTTAGGCCCCAGGTACATTGGACCTTTCAGGGTTGCAGCCCGGGTGGGCAAGGTGGCATATAGGCTGGATCTGCCAGCCGAACTTATCCAGATTCATAGTACCGCCTGGTAGATGACTCTGCAGTGGTGCCTCTAGAGGATATTGAGGTAGATGACAGCCTGAACTACATTGAGCGACGAGTAGCTATCCTCGACAGGAATTCGAAGGATCTGAGGAACAAGAGGGTCGAGCTGGTGAAGGTGCAATGGCAGCACCGTAAGGGCTCGGAATGGACTTGGGAGCCGGAGGACGAGATGAGGGAGCACTACCCCGAGCTTTTTCCAGATGCAGCAACAGACTTCGAGGACGGACTCTAAAATAAGTGGGGGAGATTTGTAACGCCCGGTTCCCGGTACGTATTTTTATTACAAGTTTTTGCATATTTAAACAGGGACTCGACAAGTTGGAGGCCCAACTCGTCGAGTAGGTGCGAGTGATTGGACGCGGGTGGAAAAGTATACTCGCCGAGACAGAAGCCCCGACTCGACGAGTAGGCCTATCTGGATGAAACCCTAAAATTTAGGGTTTGCACCCTATTTAAACAGCTTATAGGGTCTCCACTCCAGCCTCCATCACCCTCAGACTGTCTTCACGAAACCCTAATCGAATATTGAGTGTTCTTGAGCTTTTTGTACCATTTGTGTGTATTTGAAGCTTGAGAAGAAGAAGGAAGCTTGGGAGATCAACAGAAAGCAAGAAGATCCAAAGGTTTTGGCACATTCCCAGCTCATTTGAGGTATAAAGCTGATACCTTGACTATTCATTTCTTAGATCTCCATTTAGGGCTATTTTCTACCTTTTCTAGGTCTTAGTGAAGCCATATTCGGGATTGTAAGTATCCATGGAGTTGTACTTCAGATCTTGAACCTTTAAGGGTTCCCATGGCATAAAGGTGCCAACTTTATGGCCATGGGAGTCCCATGCATCTTGTAGACTTCATTTTAGACTTGGAAATGGTGTTTTTTGCTCATGATACCTTGCATGCACGTAAAGTTTGTAACTTTATGTGTAATATGGACCCAAGGAGGCCAGATCTATGTTCTGGATGCATTAAGCCCGATGGAAATCGACTTGGTAGACTTGGACTTTGGGGGACTCGGCGAGTTGAGTTATGGTTCCCCAACCTTTTCTGTTTCTAATTGATCTGGTTGAGTATAGATGAGGACTCAACAAGATGGACTTGAAGATCGAAGAACTCGATGAGTTCAAGGATAAATTCGGCGAGTTCAAGGCAATGTCCCAAGGTATATGAATAAGAACTCGACGAGTCAAGGAAGACTCGGCGAGTCAAAAACTAACATTCCAACTTACATGAATAAGGACTCGACGAGTTCAAGAATGAACTCGGTGAGTCATAAGCAAAAGGTCACGATTCTGTATGAAGGGAACTCGACGAGTTCTTGAAAGGATCGACGAGTAGGAGCGAAGTTCCAGGATGTTAGTGGATTATGGAACTCGACGAGTTGGTGGACCAACTCGGTGAGTTGAGTCAACCAGATGTTGACTTTGACCAAAAGTTGACTTTGACCAGGGTGTTGACCTTGACTTTGACTTGACTTGAGTTGACCCTTGAAAGGGTTAAGTGTATGAAATGGTAATTAAGGAAGGTTGTTATGTGTAAGAGTCTGAGAGGAGTTGATCCCGTCATCGAGGACAGTTTGGACACTTCACGTCATTCATGTGAGTTACCTTCCTGTAGGAGTGGGTCTACGACCACAATGCCAGCCCGGTAGTAGGAGTTGTTTGATTAGATGATTGTCTTTTTGATAATTGATTGGGTTGCCACTATCTGATTTGCTTTATGTGCTATAGGGATGAGATCTAGAACTGAAAAACCGGACCGGAATCGGACCGGAACCGGAACCGTTAGAACCGGAATATGTAAAACCGGTCCGGGTCCCGGGTTTAAAGAATGGCTCTATCCGGGTTCCGAGTAATCCGGGTTTTGGGTCCTTCGGGTCCGGGTAAACCGGGGTTAAGAACCGGAACCGTGTTTGGAACCGGAACCGGTTTTAGGGGCCGGAACTGGTTTCTATGAAAAGTTTAAAACACGCATATCTCATTCGTTTGAAGTCGGATTGGCATGAGGTTTTTTCCATAGTATAGTTTATAATTTTAACATGATTTTAGACTATAATTTTGTCATTTTTGGGTTTATATTCATTGACTTATAGTCTCTCAAGTCGGGATATCAAAGCTGGAAATTTTATGTTTTTCAGCTTTTTTTGTATACTGTGATAGTTTTAAAACATGCATATCTCATTCGTTTAAAGTCGGATTTGTTGGATTAGTGTCTAAGTCCATAACTATTTTGGTATGTACTTGACCCGATTGTGAGCATGGTCCTTTTGGGTTGCCTTCACACGGGTGACTAGACAGGATGACAGTTGAGGAGAGAGGTTGATTGAGGCATAAATATGATTTATTTATTATATTATAAGAATAATATAATAATTTGGAATCATATTATTAATTAGTATTTAATCAGAAATTAATTTAGAATTAATTTTCGGGATTAAATGAACTGATTGAAAGTACAAGGGCAGTTTTGTAATTATTCAATAGTTGAGGCTTAGGGCCATTGGATCACCTTTATTAAGGCTTGGCCGAAAATCCTAGAAGGATCTAGGAGTTTTCGTCCAAGGGCTTAAGGAAAGGAGTCCATAGACTTGCTTAGGCCCTAAGCTAAGGGATTAGGGTTTCCACCTTGAAACCCTAGCTAGCCTCAAGTATAAATAGCACCCTAAGGCACTAGAATTCGACCACTTCTTGGGAAAACCATACTAGGGCCGAATTTTGGAGCTTAGTACCCTTCCTCCTCTCTCTCATATTCATCCTCTCACCGAAAGTGTGTTTGTGAGCCATTAGAGGTACTACACTTGTGGTACTTGCTTTCAAGAGCTAAGGAAATTCAAGGAACTAGTTGTTATTGCTATATAACAACAAAAGGTATGTATTCTATTCTCCTATGTAGATTTCAAAAATTATAGGAGCATTCCAAGTTTCTTTTTGTGTTCATAAAGTTGTATGTCTAATAGTGAAAACATAGATCAAATTAGGGTTGCATGCACACATAGGATTGTTTGTATAAAACCTAACAGGATTGGCATGAGGTCTTTCCATAGTATAGTTTATAGTTTGTCCATGATTTTAGACTATAATTTTGTCATTTTTGGGTTTATATTCATTGACTTATAGTCTCTCAAAGTCGGGATATCAAAGCTGGAAATTTTATGTTTTTCAGCTTTTTTTATATTCTGTGATAGTTTTAAAACATGCATATCTCATTCGTTTGAAGTCGGATTGGCATGAGGTTTTTTCCAGAGTGTAGTTTATAGTTTGTACATGATTTTAGACTATAATTTTGTTATTTTTGGGTGATTATAAATTGACTTATAGTCTCTCAAAGTCGGGATATCAAAGCTGAAAATTTTATGTTTTTCAGCTTTCTTTGTATTTTGTGATAGATTTAAAACATGCATATCTAATTCGTTTGAAGTCGGAATAGCATGCGGTTTTTTCCAAAGTGTAGTATAGAGTTTGTACATGATTTTAGATTATAATTTATTCATTTTTGGTTTCATATTCATTGATTTATAGTCTCCTAAAGTTGGGATATCAAAGGTGCGAATTTTCTTTTTTTCTCAGCTTTATTTTTGTATTTTGTGAAATTTTAAAACATGCATTCGACCCACTTTACCTGGTTCCCCGGGTTTTTCGGTTTTAGACCCAATTTACCCGGTTCCATTCGACCCACTTTTATGTTTCTGGGTTTTCCGGTTCTAGACCCACTTTACCCGGTACCTTACCCGGAACCGAACTGGAACCGGTTCCTATATACCGGTCCGGTTTCCGGTCCTAAAAAATCTCGTTAACCGGTTCCCGGGTTTTCCGGGTCCGGGTCTACCGGTCCGGGTTTGGACCCACTCTCATCCCTATTGTGCTAGGATGCTCTATTATATGTGTTAGTAGTAGAAGGGGTGGAATAGCCCTGGATACCGGTTGAAAGATACCGAAGGGGTAGACAGTACCTGTGCATGCCTAGCAGTATGTTCATGATATGTTATTATATGGTAGTGGTAGGGGTGAAATAGTCCCCAATTATCGGTTGAAAGATACTGAAGGTGAGGTCAGCTCTCTGTTACCGGTTGGAAGATACTGAAGGGGAGGTCAGCTCCTTGGTACCGGTTGAAAGATACCGAAGGGGAGGTCAGCTCCCGGCTACCGGTTGAAAGATACCGAAGGGAAGTCCAGCTTCCGATTATGCCAGTCAGATACCGGTTGAAAGATACCGAGGGATAGGTAGTATATGTTTATGGTATGTGGTATGATGGGGGGACTTGATGGGTTTGAGCCAAAAGAACATCCTATGTGCTCATGCAAACCGTAATGCTTGGATCTAGGTTTCTCTATTGTACATGCATTCATCCAAGACTTTCAAACCCTAGATCTAGCATATGATATTCGAAATTAACATATGTAAACAAATCTAGATGATTACCTTGTTTTTTTATTGAAGATCTTAAAGCCTTGAGAACCTTAGCACCTCAAGTGTTGTGCCTCTAATGAATCACAAACACCAATAGCAATTGGAGGAAACAAGAGAGAGAGAGAGAGAGAGAGAGAGAGAGAGGAGAAGAGAATTTCGGCTCTAGGACTTCTAGGGTTCAAGTGGCCGAAATTCCCATGCCTAGGGGTCCTTTATATAGGTGTAGGAATTAGGGTTTCAATGGTTATCCTTATCTGATTACTTAGCCACCAAGCAGCCCAAGGATAATTCTAGAATCCCTATGGATGAATTCTTTAGGCTTCATCCCTAGAATTCGTCCACCCTATCTATTAGGGTTTCCTTGCCCTACTTTGTAACTATCACATAATTACAGTTCAGCCCCTTAAGTTCAATTAACTTCTTTTGATCACAAAACTAATTCTTAATTAATTATTTACCAATATTAATTAAACAAATATGATTTCTCTTTTAATATATTATTCTTATAATATATTAATAAACCATAATCACCTCTTTCTATATTATGCCTCCAGTCAAGTTGCTTTGGTGAAGGCAACCCAAAAGGACCATGCATAACCGGGTCAAGTACATACCAAATATAGTTATGGACTTAGACATTAATCCAACAGAACTCACTAAGTTTCGTGCTTACAGTTTTTAGTTTTGTTTCAGGTACCTCTTCAGCGAAGGGGAAGGAGCCGTCACGGTAGCAACGCATCGCACACATATGATTTCCGCATTTTGAGATCCATAGGATTGTACTCTGACATTTTTACTATTATGATGATATGGTTGAGACATATGACAATGGTTTTATGAATTGATATGATTCGATGATGTTTTTCAGTAAACAATTTTATAAGTTACTTAATCAAAAACGAAATTTTTGGTCGTGAAAATTGGGGTGTTACAAAAACAAAAGTCTAGAGTAAAATGGGTGCTAGACGGGGACAAGAACAGTGGGTTTTTCCATGGAATGATAATCAAACACCTCTGGGTGAAACGAATAAATGGTCTCAAGGTAAATGGATTTTGGATCAACGAACCAGTAACGATAAAACAATTAGTAGTCAACCATTTCTGTGAGAGATACTCAAAGCCTATGAGGTCGAGACCAAAACTTATCAGTCCTAAGTTTAAAAAACTATATCCGCAAATGGCATTGTTCCTTGAGCAACCGTTCTCCTTGGATGAAATAAAATCGACCATTTCGGCATGTGGATCTGACAGAGCTCCCGGCCCAGACGGTTTCTCCTTTGCTTTTCTTAAGAAATTTTGGGATCTTGTTGGCAGTGATTTTTACTTTGCTATAAAATACTTTGAAATGACTGGGTGTATCGATAAAGGTTGCAATTCATCGTTTATTACCCTGGTTACCAAAATACACGACCCTAACACCATTAGTGATTATCGGCCCATCAGTTTAATCGGGTTCTTGTATAAAACCATAGCAAAGGTTCTCGTAGAAAAGTTAAAAAAAATAGTCCATCTGGTGGTGATCCCGACCCAAATAGCTTTCATAAAAGATCGGTATATTCTTGATGCCCCCTCATCCTAAATGAAGTGATATCATGGCTAAAGAAGAGTAAAAAGAAGGCGTTCACTTTCAAGGTCGATTTTGAAAAGGCTTTCGATAGCCTTAGTTCGGAGTATCTCGACTCGATTTTTCAGCAGATGAATTTTGGTACTAAATAGCGATCATGGATTCATGGGAGCCTTTCCTCAGCTAGGATCTAAGTTCTAATCAATGGAGTTGCTACCTCATAATTTTGCATGGAGCGTGGAATTAGGCAGGTTGATCCCCTATCTCCCTTTCTCTTTATCATTGCAGCGTAGGGGGGGTCACATATCGCTATGGAAGAGGGAAAAGAAAAAAGTTATCTTCGAAGGCATAAAACTTCCATGCCAGGGCCCAAGCATATCTCATCTCCAGTACGCAGATGATGTAATCTTCTTAGTCTCTTGGTCAATTGAAAATTCTAAAAATCTTATTCGCATCCTGCGATGTTTTGAGTTGGCATCTGGTCTCAAAATAAACATGTTAAAAGGTAAACTGTATGGTTTCTGTATTCAAAGCTATGAACTAGAGTTGGTTGTCGGGTGTTTAAATTGCTCCATTGGTTCCCTACCTTTTACCTATCTTGGTCTTCCAATGGGGACGTCCATGGCTAGAGTTGTGCATTGGAACCCTCTGATTGAGAAATTTCAGGCAAAGTTATCAAAATGGAAGTCTTCCACATTGTCCTCGGGGGCGTCTAACCCTATGTAAAGTGGTCCTAGGTAGCCTAGGATCCTTCTATTTCTGCATGTTTAGAGCACCCATCAAAATGATCAACACTCTTGAGAAGATCATAATGAGATTCTTCTAGGGCGGTGATTTGGAAAAAAGGAAAATCACGTGGATAGCATGGGATAAAACTACCGCATCTAAAGAGAGTGGTGGTCTGGGTATTGGCAGCTTGAAAGCCCAAAATATTTCTATGTTGGGGAAGTGGGGGTGGCGTTTCAAGGTAAATCCTAACAATCCATGGGCTGAAGTAATAAAGTCCCTTTTGGGGCTGATGGTGGTTTTACTAGACCCTCGGTGGCTAGAAGGAAAAGTGGATGTTGGGGTGTAGTTGCTAGCATTCCTACAATCATCGAAAAGGATAATGTCCCCTTCGCAGATCATTTCCATTTTGTAAACAATGTTAATGTTTCTGGAGCAGTTAATTGAAGTTGGGATATAGAGCCATCTGGGATATATTCAGTAGCGTCTTTGAGAAACTGCATCGATACGGCCATTCTCTCTCGATCTGAGGAGAAATGGCAGTGGAATTCATTAATCCCCAGAAAATTAAATATTCTAGCATGGAATCATTCATGGGAGACTTCCAACAATGGTTAATCTATCAAAAATTGGCATTGCAACATCTACCTCATGCAGGATCTGTGGTGAAGCTCCAGAAACCGAGAACCATCTTTTTGTTGAATGTGGGATAACAAAAGAAGTCTGGCAGAGAGTATCTAGTTGGTGGCGATTGTTGGACTCAAATGTTCATGCCATGGGGGGTCTTCTAAATTGTAAAAAACTGTTAAATGATCACAAAAGGCTGTCAAACATTCACGAAGTAGTTATGCTAGTGTTTTTATGGGTGGTTTGAAACTTTCGGAACTTGGAGGCACATTCCTCGGGTGTCAAATCTCACTCGGTGCTGGCCTATGAGGTACAATCTATGTCCGTATGCTAGATTAATGCGAGGAAGCGGAAGGGTGAACCCCTCAGATGGGTTGACTGGTGTAGTGATCCCGTTCTTAAATGTTACTCTAGACTATAGTCAATTTTTTGTTCTGTCTGTTTTGTTTTGTTTTTTCATCTTGTTTCCTTTCAAACTCTATACTTCCTAGCCTCTTGCTAGGTTTCTTTTAATGCCAGCTTGCCGTTAAAAAAAATCTTTTGGACTTCTTTAACTTTTTGGAAAAGTTAAAAGTCCAAAAGTTGTTTTAAAAGGAATGTCAAACACCCCCTTAATATAAAAGAAACGTTTTTCAAAATCATCAAAAAGCTAACACCTTGATTTTATATAAAAACTTCTATAAACCAAAATATATAAAAATATTTTAAAAGATAACTTCTTTACCATCTTATAAAACCTTTTAAACAAAACACAAGTTTTATGATAGTGTAATTTTATATACTACTACTTCATTTAAATATTTCAATCAAAGTTGAATAACTATTATCATTCAAGATTATTATGATAACAAATTTAGATTCCACTATAATCAAACATTTTCGACTCATTTACATTCAACACATATGAGTTTTGAATCATGGACTCATTGCAATATATAACAAAAATTGAAAACGGAATATTATATACGGTACAATGTTTCAAAATGAAAATTTGAAAGGTTTGTGAATAAACTAATGGTTTGGTTTGTGATGCGGTGGCCCACCACCGTATTTTTGCAAAGAAAAACAGAAAATGCCCTATTTTTGTAGATGATTTTGTAAAAAAATTCTTTATTCCAACTACCTTATTTTATTCAAAATTCTCCTATAAATTCTACTCGAAACATTTCCGATCCATGCTCCATTTCCATTCTTACCGAGAATTTTATGATAATGGCGATGAGAGTTGATTACAACATCATCATCACTTCCGCCATTATTGTAGCTGCTGCTTCTATCATCAGTTCAACAACCGCAGCAACAACAGTTCCAGGACTCATAAACATCGTGAATTTGGGAGCAATAGCCGACGGAAAAACAGACTCAACCCTACCATTTCAATCTGCATGGGCTTCTGCATGTTCTTCATCTAAACCAGTCACTATCTACGTCCCCTCCGGCAGGTTTTTCATCCGATCAGCTTATTTCCAGGGCGAACGCTGTAGTAACAAAGCAATCAACTTCCGTATTGATGGCACCCTCCTTGCTCCGACAGACTACGGGAAATCCTCTAGTGATGTCTGGATTAAGTTTGAAAAGGCCACCGGTGTTTCTATCTCCGGTGGAACTTTAGATGGTCGGGGAGCCAATCTCTGGGCTTGCAAAGCCTCTTCCAGTTCTTGTCCCACCGGTGCAAACGTAAGTTTCATGCATTTCCGAGTTTATTAATTTAAATTCTACTTGCCGCTACTAAATAAGTAAATAATCATTAATATATGTGTGGATGTTGCAGACGTTAGGGTTCTTCAATTCAAGAGACATCATGATCAATGGATTGTGCTCCATAAACAGCCAAAAGTTCCACATCGTGATGGACGGATGCCAAAATGTTAATCTTCAAGGAATCACGATATCTGCTCCTGGAAACAGTCCCAACACCGACGGCATACACATTGAATTCTCCACCGGCGTCACTGTTCTCAACTCCCGAATTGCCACCGGAGACGATTGTGTATCCATCGGACCAGGTTCATCTAACCTCTGGATACAAAGCATCACCTGTGGCCCTGGCCATGGTGTCAGCATCGGCAGTTTAGGGTGGACTGCAAAGGAGGCCGGAGTCCAGAACGTGACGCTGAAAACGGCGACATTTAGATCAACGGAGAATGGGGTTAGGATCAAGACATGGGCTAGGGAAAGTAATGGGTTCGTAAAGGGAGTTGTGTTTGAAGATTTAACGATGGTGCAAGTTCAAAATCCGGTGATAATTGATCAGAATTATTGTCCAGGTGAGGATGATTGTCCTCATCAGTTGTCCGGCGTCACCATTTCTGATGTTCTATATGAAGATATTCGTGGTACATCAGCGACAGATGTTGGGGTGAAACTGGATTGCAGCAAGGAGCATCCATGCAGTGGGATAAAAATGGAGGATGTGAACTTGAGTTACGATAACCGACCTGCTCAAGTTTCATGCACCAATGCTCTTGGAACCACCGGTGGTGGTGGTGGCGCTGCCGCAGTAATCCACCATACAACCTCTAGTTCCTGTTTAATGTAAGACTAATGATCCATGCATGAGTATAGTGGGGAATTTATATATATTTATAATTGTCAGAAATTTGATAACAATTAATATGCTTAATTTGTAACTTATATTGGATTGCGATAATACGTTAAAATTTCTTTGTAACATGCGTCATAAATTAATAAAGACGCTAAATTGGTGTTTATGGTGTTGTACTTGTGATATATATTTAAAGGAAATATTAACTTATTTCATATATATGTCCTTGCTAAAAAGAGCTAAAAAGAGGTGGGATTTTCTATCTAAAATCATATCAATTCTTTGTAAAAATCAATATTTTTTTTTGTAGGAATTTGTAGCAAAAGTTTTTGCAATCTTAGAATGATGGACCATTTTTCTCGGTCTTGGGTCAATGGTTTCCTAGTTGTATATATTTTTTCAGATTTGGTTTTCATAAACATATCAACTAATTAATGTATGTATTTTTAACAAACTTGGTTATGTATAACTAATAAATCCTGTATAAAATATTAACTCGCATGTAGTAATTTATAATTAATTAATAAATAATTACTAAAATTTGTAATGATTTATAAATATTTAATTTGATTTGCTTTCTAAACATTTAAATAATTTACACATTACAAAGTACAAATCTAAGAGCAAACAATACGTTAATCATCATTTTCTTCGTCTCCAAATCAGTTTGCGTTTATTATGTTAAGTTTGTTATGTATCATTTATAGACTTCCAAGATACATGGCATACTTGAGATGACAACTATATTAAATTTAAAGCATATATATTAAAACTAACATTTATTAGTGTAATCAAATTGACGAATATATGAATCTTGTTACCGTTTTACAATCATATTATACAAAATTATACATGGTCTCAATATTTTCTCGAATTACTTTCTTGCACCACATACGTAATGCCGAGCTAATAATAAAAGATCATGATTGTAGTACCCCAAATGCTCTCATTAAAATTTTCTAATAGCCTTTTGTTTCTTCGCCAAATAATACATATTTCGGGTCCTTGAGGTAAGGAGATTGATTTGAGAAGAGAAGCCCACTAACATAAACTCCATATGTAACGTAGCATCTTAGATTATAATTGTTACCATTAAGAAAAAAAATTACCATCAGGTGCTCTTCCTTTTAAGACCCCATTAAAACGATCTAACATGTAGATGTTGTTAAATGTTAGCTAGAAGGCCGGAAAATCATGCCATGTTGTAACAATAAATAAAATCAACCTTACTTTGTATTGATAATAACATAACAATATATAGAGAGGATTACAACAATTACTCCTATGATAAAGGAGATAAACTAGCTTACAGATAAATACAATAAATACTAGAAATTATCCTCTAATACCCCCTTTCAATCGAAAAGGTGGCGGTCCAAGACGAAGCATTGCACAAAATTTGTCAAAGAGTGCACGCGGAAGACTGTTTGTGAAGATATCGGTCACTTGAAGATTGGTTGGAACAAACTTTGTGTATAACTTACCCGAGCTAACAAGCTCCCGAATAAAGTGATAATCCAAGTCAATATGTTTTGCACGTTTGTGTGAGATTGGGTTCTGAGTCATAAATAGGGCACTTTTGTTATCACAGAGAAGCGTAGGACGGTCCGATGGTAAAGCATGCAATTCTCGAAGTAAATGGGCGATCCAAACAATTTATGCAGCCGTGTTTGCCATTGCCCTATACTCGGATTCACAACTGGACCTGGAGACCGTTGGCTGTTTCTTGGCACTCCAGGAAACAAGATTTCCACCAAGAAACACCGAATAACCATAAGTAGAGTGATGTGTTTCAAGACAGCGAGCCCAATCAGCATCAGAGTAGCCGACGACAGAAGCTTTGTGAGGACGACTATAAGTTAGACCAAAGGAAATGGTGCCTTTAACATAACGAAGTATTCTCTCAACAGCTTGGAAATGATCGATGGTTGGAGCATGAAGGAACTGAGAGACTTGATTAACGTCATAAGATAAGTCTGGTCTAGTTATGGTTAAGTATTGAAGAGCTCCAACTAACGACCTATAGAGAGTAGGATTAGAATAGGGCAGGCCATCCATTGTGAAGGATTTTTGTGGAGCCAAAGGTGTACTGACAGGTTTGGAGTCCAAAAGTTCAGCCCGGATGAGAATCTCTCGAGCATATTTTGTCTGTGAAAGGAAGAGACCGTTGTCCGTGTAGGCAACTTCAAGGCCAAGGAAGTAATTTAGTTCCCCAAGGTCTTTTATGGAAAATTCGTGATTGAGACGAGAGATAAAGGTGGCAATGGCAGATTCATTGTTTCCCGTAAGAATGAGATCATCGACATAAACCAGTAAGTACATAATGCATGAGTCTTTGAGAAAAATAAAGAGAGAAGTGTATGCACGGCTGCATATAAAACCATAAGAAATAAGAAATGTGCTTTAGCGTTTAAACCATGCACGTGGTGCCTGCTTTAATCCATATAATGCCTTGGATAATTTGCACACATGATTTGGGAACTGAGGGTTGATGAAGCCCGGAGGTTGTTCCATGAAGACCGTCTCAGTTAAGTTACCATTTAAGAACGCGTTTTTGACATCTAGTTGATGTAGCTTCCAATTATTCAAGACGGAAAGTGTAATGACAATTCGCATTGTGGATGCTTTGACAACCGGACTAAATGTGAGAGGGTAGTTGAGACCCGAGATTTGAGTATATCCTTGGGCAAATAATCTAGCTTTGTAGCGTTCGATGGTTACGTCTGAGTGGTATTTGATGTGATAGACCCATTTGGACCCTACAATGTTGATAAGACCAGGACATGGTACTAAGGTCCACGTGTTATTCTGTTGCAAAGCCTCAAATTCTTCGTTCATGGCAGCCATCCATTTTGGATCTTTGGATGCCGTTTTAAAACTTTTGGGTTCGGTTGTCGATATTAATGCAACATGAAGAGAGTTAGTAGCGAGGGAAGCTAGATCAACCTGATGTTTCGGTCGAAAAATACCAGCCTTGGACCTGGTAATCATTAGATGACTCGATACAGAAGATTCAGGTGATGGAATAGGCGATGATGTGCTTGGAACCGGATGATCAGATGAAACAGGAGTCTGGTCAGCAGGGGCTTTAGTAGACGAAACAGATGGAGAAGGATAAGTTGCATCCGTATGGACCTGTTCAGGTAAAAGAGTGGCATGTGGGTCTCGATGTTCGTCTGGTGGCTTACAAAGAGCACAAGGTGATGATTTGGTAGTATGCTCATTAGCTTTGGCAGGTGGAGTAAGACTAGTTGGCACATCAAGAGATGATGAAGACTTTGGAAGTTCTTCAAGAAAATTCGTAAGAGTTAATTGAGATAAATTTGGGTCAAGAGATGCACCATGAAACGGGAACACTTGCTTATTAAATCGTGCATGTCGAGTGATGTAGATACGAGAAGATGCTGGATCGAGACACCTGTACCCTTTATGTTGCTGACTATAACCAATAAACACACATGTGATGCTTCGAGGTTCAAATTTGTGTTTGGAATAGTCACGCAACTAAGGGAATACCTGACATCCATATGTACGAAAGTTGGCATATTGTGGGTCTTGATTGAAGATCATGCGAAATGGTGATTGGTTTGCCAATAATGGAGTAGGTAAACAATTAATTATGAATGTAGTTGTGGTAAATACATCAACCCAATAACATGCAGGAACTTTAGCATTAAACAACATTGCTAAACTAGTTTCCACAATATGCCTATGTTTTCGTTCCGCTCGACCGTTTTGCTAAGGTGTGTACGGACACAAAAACCTATGAAGTGTGTCATTGTCTTCAAAAACATTTCGGACTGTGTGATTCACAAATTCCGTGCCACCATCGCTTTGAAACACCTTTATCTTTCTCGAACATTGAGTTTGAACAAGATTAATAAAAGCAGGTAGGATCGAATAAAAACCCATTTTGGTTTTAAGTGGGTAGAACCACGTAAACCTGGAGTAATCATCAATAAATGCAACATAATAGCGATAACCATCTTTAGAACAAACGGGAGCTGGTCCCCATAAATCACAATGTATTAGGTCTAAAGGTTAAGATGAACGTTTGTAATTTAGATTAAAAGATAAACATTGCCATTTTGCAAGTTGACAAGCAGTGCAAACAATTGGTTTTGGTAACAATGAAGTAATAGACAAAAAAACCTAACTTATTTAAATGGGAAATAATATCAAAAGACACGTGGCCTAAACGAGCATGCCATAATTCATAAGAAGCTCGAGTGGAAACTCTAGAGGTAGCAACCAAGGTTTCAGTTTCATCCTTCAACACATAGAGACCATTTTCACAGCTTCCTTTAGCAAGTACCCGTTTTGTTTTCCGATCCTGAATTGTAAAAAAAGGTTGAGAGAAAAGGACATCAACAGGATAGTCCTTGGTAAGCTTGCTCGCAGATAATACGTTTTTTTGTAAGATTAGGAATGACAAGAACATCACTTAAAGGAATGATTTTTGATATAATAGAAGAACATGTATGAGTGATGGGAAGCTTCTTGCCATTTCCAAAGATTACTTCATTGTTACCTTGGTATGTTGCTGAGTGATGTAAGGTTTCACGATTGGGGGTCATATGAGCAGTGGCCCCGGAATCAACATGCCAATCAGGAGTGTTGGTGGTGACATGACATTGGGCATGGAAAGCCTTCGATAAAGATTCATCCGAGGGAGCAACTTGACTGGCATAGGTGTGGAGATTTGGACAGGAAGACGCATAATGTCCATTGTTTCTGCAGAGTTGACAATGAGGAGGTCGTCTCCCTTGACCATGCCCCCTGCCACCTCGAGAGTTGTTCCCACGGTAAGAGGTGGAACGACCCCGACCGGGAAATGATTGGTTTTGTTGCACATAAAAAGCAGCCAGAGGAGTAGGAGCACCATGGATGGATTGCAAAAATAACTCGTGGCTTTCTGCTTGCGTAACGAGATCACGAAAGACGGGTGCTGGCTTTGTGGCTCGAACCGCTGTAGAGAATGTTTCATAGGATGGTCCTAAGCCACAAAGAAACCAATGTAGTTTGTCGATTTCAACAACCAGGTGTCCAATCGCAGATAGTTGATCACAGATGGCCTTGAAACGACGACAATAATCAGGAACAGAAGATGTTCCTTTGGTCAACTGACAAAGAGAATCACGCAATGATTGAATGTGTTCTACAGAGCAATTGCTATAAGCAGATTCAAGAGCTTGCCAGATCTGTCGAGCAGTGGAAAGACGCAATACTTCAGCCGATGCTTCTTCAGTGAGAGATGAGTGCAAGAGAATAATGGCACACTGATCTGCATCATTCCAGAGAGCAAGAACAGGATTTTGAATAGTTTTGTTTTCTTCAGTGATGGTAGGCGGCGGAGAAGAAGAAGTGTCGTCGATATGCCCTGATAGTTGTTGATAGGTGAGGATGGGAAGCATCTGGTTGCTCTAGAGAAGATAATTGCTGGATGAAAGCTTGATAGTCAACATATGTAATAGAGTGTTCATGGAGAACGGGCCATCGGTGAAGGAGGAGGAAGACGATGGAGCCATAAGAAGATCCCAGGAAGAAATTAGAAATTGAAGGAGAGAGAAATAAGGTGAACGACTGATACCATGTAACAATAGATAAAATCAACCTTACTTTGTATTGATATTAACATAACAATATATAGAGAGGATTACAACGGTTACTCCTATGATAAAGGAGATAAACTAGCATACAAATAAATACTAGAAATTATCCTCTAATACATGTCCATAACTCTTATGCAACAACTTATAATATTTCAGTTAGACTTTTCAGATGCCCTTAGCATATTTTTCATGCCATGCTACTTGATATTTTTCTATTCCTAATGCACGCAATCAATCTCATATTTACGTGTAATGGGAAGCAAGGATCCTAAGGATACTGGTAAACAAAAACTTTTATCAATTATCCCGTCCCATGACCCTTCACGTTATATATATATATATATATATATATATATATATATATATATATATATATATATATATATATATATATATATATATATATATATATATATATATCGTGCTTAGCACGGGTCTCAATGTTATAAATGGGTGGATTTTCAATAGAAAACATGATGCAAAGAATTATGAGAATGAATTGAAGCAAGTCGTTGATATTAGGATGAGGTGGTAGCTCTTGAAATTTGAGTTTTGATTTAGGGGAGACCTTAATTACAAGCATCATTTGCATAAACTACCCAAATCATCTATACCTTAACTGAAAGTGCAATGCTGTCATTGGGTGGACTTCTCAAAATCTAATGCCTTAATACGGAAAAACATCTAAAATTGCAATTAACCTATAGAAAATGAAGCACGTCAAGACTTGGATGGAGTATCTGGTATCACATAGATAAATATTGAGCCTTTTAAAATAAAAGAAATACAAGATGAAATGATGGGGGGGGGGTACATGTCTAACATCCCAAAAATCATGACCAAAAATTTCTTTTTAAAACATTACTAAACCATAATGTCAAATCATTTCAAACATACTAGAAGGGTTATATAACAAATCATATTATCTTTTCAAAACACTTGTTCAGTTTATCAGAGTAAACATCCCAGGCTAAACTTCTTTGGTGTGTGCCATGCGATCATTCTGAGCTCTTTCCTCCGCTACCGGAAGTACCTGAAACCAAAACTGAAAACCGTAAACACGAAGCTTAGTGAGTTCACCAACCTACCACATACCACATACATAACCACATACTGGGCCTTGCCCAGTGCATCGGGCCCTGCCCGACATCGGACCGAAGTTCGGACTAACTTGGGCCCCGCCTACTGCATCGGGTCCCGCCCGACATCAGGCCCCGCCAGGCATCGAGCCCCACTCGGTATACAGATCTGTTCTCTTAGGCCCCGCCTGTCTCTGGGCCTTGCCCACGACTAACAAATACAAGCATATAACATAACACATATCATAAAGCTAAACATACTCTAATGTACTACTGATCTAAGGCCTCGCCTTTCTTGGGCCCCGCCCCTGTCCTGCTACCGGTGAGTCATGGAACCCCGTCCACGCTCCTGCTGATAGTGAGATACGGGCCTCCACCCACACTCAACTCCCTCTTAACTCGGGCCTCGCCCCCGCTCTGCTACTAATGAGATACGGAACCCCGTCCATAATAGGCTAGTGATGAGATACGGGACCTCGCCCGACTCGCCTCCCTACCAGGCACATACAAGTATCACAAAGACAACAAGTATAACTACACCTACACTACTGCCTCGGGTACCACCCGACATTGGACCGAAATCCGGAACATATACACTGCATCGGGCTAACCCCGGTAACGGATCTAAATCCGAACAAATCACAATAAGTGCCTAGGGCTAACCCCCGGGTCTTCCTGCTACACATAACCATAAGCATAAACATAATGGGCCAACATTGTGCCCGTAGACCCATGCACACAGTGAGGAGACTCACCTCGCACTGCTGAAGACTAGCTGAAGCACTTCTGACTGCCAACCGACAACTTCTGAACTGCTGATCTTTCGGCTCCCCGAACTATCAATACCCAAAGTAACATTTAGACCACAATATTCCAAAAGTCAATACAGGTCAAAGTCAACCTCCAGTTGACTTGACTCGTCGAGTTGGTCTACCAACTCGTCGAGTCCATGCTTCTCCAACTCAATACAACCACCGATCCTACCCATCGAGTCTAGCAAGAACTCGACGGGTTCTCCTTCAGTCCTACAATCGGGACCATCTTCAACCGACTCGCCGAGTTCATCCTTGAACTCGTCGAGTTCATCTCCCTCTTATGAATGTACAGACTATGACTCGCCGAGTTGTATGAACAACTCGTCGAGTCCATCTTCATAAACTAAGAAAATTGCCTTAGACTCGCCGAGTTCCTCATTGAACTCGCGGAGTACGATGATATTCATACCCGCTATGGACCCAGACTAACTGAGTCCCATACCAACTCAACTCATACCCTTTAACAGAAGGATTCTAGGGCAAGAAAGCAGACTGACTCGCCGAGTCCCATAAGTGACTCGCCGAGTCCCTCTATGTCTCAATCTATATAGACGATTTCCAAGCCAAACAGCTTCTCCCAAAGGTAGATCCATCCTCCTAGAGCATGCTTTCCACGTAAAGTTGCAAACTTTACGTGTGAATAGTTCCCAAAGGATAAAACTAAGCTACAAGGAAGGGTTTTACTAAGGAGGAGGGCTTCATGTATTAAAAGCTTGAAACTTTAATGCATTAGGGACCTTGGGGAGTCCAGATCTGAAGTTGCAAACTTCAGATCGTGCCCCATGCTAACACTAGCCACCAATATGCTAGAAAAGGCCATGAAACTCAAGATGAAGAGATCTATCAAATGAATTCTCAAGGTAACAACTTGTTACCTTCTATTAACTGCCAAAATGAAGTAGATGCTGGATCTAAACTCTCCTCCTCGTTCCTTGCTTCCAATCTTCCAAGAAGTGCACCACCAATACAACTTTTCGCTTCACAATGCTCAAGAATGGAGTTGGATGGCCAGGGTTTCGTTTCTGGACTTGAGGGGGTAGTAAGGAGGCTGAGGGAATGCTATAATGTTTTTTAAATAAGGTACAATGCCCACTTTTAGGGTTTTCCCCAAACCTGGCCAACTCGCCGAGTCAGTCTACCGACTCGTCGAGTAGGTCACTAAACTCGCGACCCAAAACGCGCTCCTACTCGTCGAGTCACTCCATCTACTCGACGAGTCGCTTCCTCATTTTGAGGTTTTCTTCCTTTTCAAGGATCTTCTGAATTTGGGGTGTTACAACATGCATAATATTTGTATTTAATGAGAAGAAACACATGTGATATAAATCCTCTTCACACATCTTGGTTAGAGTTTTCTGTTTTAATTTTAAAATTTTTGGTCTTTAAGAAAACATGGCACAAACTATACTAAATTTTCATCTTCATTAATCATATTATGATAAGTCATCTTGTTATAAGCTTCTAGGTGTTTCAATTCGCTCTGGAGTAGCATCATGTCCTCTTGTGGAACCTTAATGTAAAGTAGAAAGTACAATCATTTGATAAGAAAAAAACTTAATAACAAAATGTTGTAATAAACTTATGAATGAATGAAAGTGTCTTGCTATTTTTATCAAGCTAAATGGAAAATATACTAACATACTTAAGAAATTCTCTCTAATTAGAACATTATACATACACATAGAGACATACAAACACACCACCACACACAAACACAACTTTTTGAGCATAAAATGGGACAAAATTGCATGAGTTACTTTCAAATTAAAATACAAACTTTAAGAAATATTAACTCCTATGAACAATGAATATTGAGTTTATTACATGGTTCATGTATGCTTTTATGAAATCATAAAACTTATAGCAACTAAAAGCATTGGTTTAGCCATATGGAAAATAAAATTGAGAAAAACAAGACGGGTAAGATATGATTATGTTACATTGGTCAGGTTGTTGAAGAGTTTGTTTATGAGTTTGATGACATGCTATTGGTGTCTTTCTCTTGAACAAAAAATAAAACTACGGTTTTGTGATAAATTAAGAGAATCGTCATCATTAATGAACAAAGTAAAACTAATATTATATTTTTTTGTATTCAGATTATATATATATATATATATATATATATATATATATATATATATATATATATATATATATATATATATATATATATATATATATATATATATATACTATCAAGTTAAAATAGCCAATATGCATATTATTTTTAACATCTTTGATGAACAACAAGGATTTAACATCAACCTTCGTACAATCATCCACATGGTTTAAAATATAAAATGAAAAAAATAGTACAAATCAGTTTGTGGAAAGGCCTTACTTGGTCTCTAAGAACCATCCCCCTCTATTAAAAAAAAAATTTAAATGCCAACAAATATGTAAAGCTGAAAAAACTAAATGCCAACAAATACTAACATTAAATAAAAACCCCAACTTTGAACATTCATGATTTTAGTGGTTAGATTTTTTACGAAAAAAAATAAATAAATTATCTAATTGTTATAACTTATTGAAGTGAAGGAAATCAAAACACCCATGATCACAAGCCCTTAAGCACTATCGCTTGCACAGTCCATTTAATTTTGGATCACTTTTTTTTTCTCATTCACGAATAATTATAATAATAAGAAGAATGAAACGAAGTAGTAGATATCAGTTTTTAATCATAAAACAGGAACCATCAGGGATCGAAATAATTAAATAAGCATGACGTGTTATCCATAAATCTGATTCTTCTAATTTTGGGCTTGACATTACAATAAACAAAAGTATAATATCTATATATGCAAGTGAATTTGAGAAACCTTTGGCGAATAATGACCACAAAAAGGATTACATTGATTTCTTTGTTGTGACCTTGGATTTGTACTACTAGAAAATTGGGGCAATAGCTACGACACAATCCGTAGGTATTCAGTAGGTATAAGGTAATACTTACGGATTTGCTACGAAAAAAGGCTTGTAGCATAAATGCCCGTGGAAAATTTATACCTACAGATTTGCTACGGACTAGCTATGAAATATCTACGACTTTTTCCGTAGGTATAATAGCTACAGAATAGCTACGGAAATAAACAGGGGATTCAAGTTCGACTTTTTCCTACGAAAATAAATAGCTACGGATTACCAACAGGAGTCAATTTGACTAAAATTAACTTTTTTTCCTACGGAATACCTGCGGACCAACTTAGCAACGGATTTTCCGTAGGTACTCCATCACTAAATGCGTTTTTTTTACACCAATAAATTTTAAAAAAAAATCAATTAAGTTGGCCAAAATGCTTTAAAAATTCATTACATTAAACTACAAAAAGTCAAATACATTACTAAGTGCTTAACACATTACAAAAACATCATTTTCCAAAAATAAACATTACAATAAACATATCATCTATACAACAAAATAAAAAATTTGGTCAAATTGAAAAATATGTTGTTATTTACAACATTTACAGTGCACTGATACCAGACATACTCTTCCTCATTTGGGCCTAACAAAACAAAAAAGTTATAAGTTATTCAAATTTATTGTATAAGTAACATAAAATACATAATTGATAATTCTACTCTTACTCACCCAAGTTTTCTAGTTTAATACACATATTTAGAAATTAAAAAAAAATATATATATTTAGAAACTAAAAAAAATTGTTTTTTGCAAATGTAAGTAACTATTTTACAACAATCAAAAGGTAGAAACTATTTTATCCATCTTTACGTAAATAACAATTTACTTGCAAAGTACATTGTTATTTTATAAATAAGCTTGTTTCTTTGCAAAATACATTGCTATTTCTTTCAGAATAAAAAAATATTTTCATTAAGAGCAAGAAACTATTTTCATTGCTATTTCTTTACTATTTATTTCAGAATAAAAACTAGTTTAGTAATTTTACTAATGGAATCATGAAGCTCCACAATTAAAAAACTAATTGCATCAAATATACAGTATCAACAGTTATAATTCTTTGTTTCATGAAAATGTAGTTGGTACCTTTTTTGTTGTATTTTGATTCACATATGCCTATGGTTAGGCTTAACACCTTTGTCCGGTAAACTTATTTCATATCCTGAAGAAAAGATTATTAAAAAGAACTTGTTAAAAATTTTTATAGTTGCAACTTGAAGTCACAATAATTAATTTAGGTGGTGTTCTGGAGAAAAGGGCAAAAGGGTGAAATTACCTTTAAAGGGCATAATCAAACTCAACACCCCTACTGCACACCTATTAATAAGATATGTTAATGAGAATGTTATAAAATTATATAAGAATTAGAATATAAACAAAGAAAAGACAAGTAATACAGTTTTACTGCAACCCTCATTTGAATACTACTATACCTGAGTTGATGTAATGCATGTTATGCTTTCTCGTTATGATGAAATGAAATGAACACAAAGAAGTTATCTTTTACAACTTTTGTTTCCATATTTGCTGAAATGGAAAAAATAGAAAAATAAAACTTTTAGAAATTTTAGTTTCAATATCTGCTGAAATATAGAAAACACAAAACAATAAATTAGTTTTTACCCGATCATATGGTATCCAGTTCAGGAAGGAGGTTCCTTTCATCTTTCTTGCATCAGTCCTTCCACTAATCTAATGAGCATAAAACAAATAAATTTATTGCATATCTCCTAAAAAGGAAACTGAAAGATTCAACAAACTGAAGAATCATTTTCAAAGAATTAGTTACCTCGTCAAGGCTCAAATCATATGCATCGGCATCACCAAATTTGTGCTCAAACATTAACAAATAACAGGGATAAGAACTAACCTACACCTTTATAGTAAAAATCAGGGAGAAAACTGGAAATGTGGCATTCCATATTCTAACAGAGCCATCTTGATACCATGCAATATATATCATCTCAACTTCAATATTTTCATCTGAAGATAATTGACTTTGAAAGCCACCACTCACAGGCCACTTTCCACTCCCTTGAGTCTTAGGTGATGCTAATTCACTTTTCACAACCAAAATTGTCTTGAAACATGAAACTAATAAAAACAAAAGTTACCACCAAAAAAAAAAACCAAACCGATCCTAGTAGTTATTTATTTAGAAATTACAACTTCAGGTATGGTAATTGTAACTAATCAACCCTAAAACTCACCCTCTATGCAAGCTTTGTAGCCTTCCTTTCCAATGGCTTCTGTCTTCACATTAGGGCGTTAGATTGTTAAATAAATACAAGACATTTTGGGGTTGGAAAACTCTTCTATTAAACACTGAAATATAATTACAATAGGAGGAGCAACTCTCACACTCAACTATTACAAAAAACCAACCCTCTCACTAACACACTCACTCTAAGTTTTATACTATCTATTTCTCTGTGTTTAGGATGCTTACAACTGAAGAATGAAGTCTCTATTTATAGTCTTGGCAGCCACCATTTTTGTTACCTTCATTAATTGTGTTCATCATAGGGTTGGAAGACTTTTCCACCCTAGGTTTCATTTTGTCAACAAAAATGGCTACTGTAGCTTTGGAGGCTGGAACACAACAAATATCCCCCTACAGTCTCCGTCCAACAATCCTCATCCCAACTATGTCAGCACATAGTTTGTGTTTCTCTTGTGTCACCACCTTTGTCAACATGTATGCAGGATTGTTGTTGGTGTTGATCTTTAACAACTTCAATTCTCGTCCCTCAATTGCTTCTCTAATCCAGTGATAACGGATATCAATATGTTTTGTGCGGGAATGGTACATCGAGTTCTTACTCAGGTCTATAACACTCTGACTATCACAATGAATGATGTAATCTTCTTGTGGAAAGACTAATTCTTGAAGAAAGCGTTTCATCCATATAAGCTCCTTCCCAGCTTCAACGACAGCAATATACTCGGCTTCTGTTGTTGACAGTGCGACACACTTCTGTAACTTGGATTGCCACGAGATAGCTCCCCTCGCCAAAGTGAAGATGTAACTTGATGTAGATGTCCTATTATCAAGATCGTCTGCCATATCGACATCTGTATAACCTTCCACAATTGGCTTTGCTCCCCCGTAGCATAAACATAGTTTCGAACTACCCTTAAGGTATCGAAGTATCCATTTGACTGCTTCCCAATGTTTTTTTCCCGGATTAGCTAGATATCTACTCACAACACCGACAGCATGAGCAATATCTGGTCTTGTACACACCATTGCATACATAAGACTTCCTACGGCTGAGGAATAGGGGATTGCTTTCATCTCTTCTTTTTCTTTGTCAGAAGAGGGACAATTTTTCTTACTCAACTTGAAGTGATTAGCCAAGGGTGTTCCAACAGGCTTGGCATTTTCCATGTTAAACCTTTTGATCACACGTTCAACATAATCCTCCTGTGATAAGAACAATTTTCTTGATTTTCTATCACGGATAATTTTCATTCCCAGTATCTGTTGTGCTGGGCCTAAGTCTTTCATATCAAAGAACTTAGATGAATCCTTCTTCAAGTTGTTGATCATTGTTGTATCTTGACCCACTATCAACATATCATCCACGTAGAACAAAAGGATGACAAATTTCCCATCTGGAAACTTCTTTAGATAGACGCAGTGGTCTGCAACGGTTCTCTTGTACTCGTGATTCATCATAAATGAATCAAAATTCTTGTACCACTGCCTTGGGGATTGCTTAAGACCATAAAGACTCTTCTTTAATTTGTAGACAAGATGCTCTTTCTTTGGGACTTTAAAGCCATCAGGCTGCTCCATGTATATTTCTTCATCCAAATCACCATGGAGAAATGTTGTTTTCACATCCATCTGCTCAAGTTCAAGATCTAGACTGTCAACTAATCCGAGTACAACTCGAATAGACATCATCTTCACAACCGGCGAAAAAATTTCATCAAAGTCGATTCTTTCTTTTTGTTGGAAACCTTTGACAACAAGTCTCGCCTTATACTTCATAGTATTTCCCTTGTCGTCTTTCTTCAACTTGAAAACTCACTTGTTTTTTAAGGCTTTCATTCCTTTGGGGAGTTTCACCAACTCATATGTTTGATTTTCTGCAAAGAATTCATTTCTTCTTCCATGGCCTTCTGCCAATTTGCTTTGTCAACATTAGATTGAGCTTCTTGAAAGCTCTCTGGCTCCCCTTCACTAGTAAGAAGGATGTAGTTTGAAGTCGGATATCTTGTTGATGGAGCACGTACTCGTTTGGATCGTCTAACTTGAGTTCCTTCATTTGTAACTTCTAGAAATATATCTAAAGTATCATGGGGTGGAAGCTCCCCCTGCTCAACACCTTCTTGATTTGCATCATCAACTTCTTCATCCTCTTCTTCAGTGGAAACATCATCTTTATTTTCAGAGATTATATCTGAAACTTTGGAGCTTTGTTGCTTGTTAACCGCTGCCTTGAAATCATAATACTGGTTTTCATAGAAAACCACATCTCTACTTCGAATAACCTTCTTTAGTTCTGGGTCCCATAGCCTGTACCCGAACTCTTCATCTCCATATCCAATAAAGATGCATGGAGTGGATTTGAGGTCCAACTTCTTCCGCAATTCACTTGATACATGTGCAAACGCCTTGCACCCAAATACTCTCAAGTGAGAATATGATATGTCTTTACCCGTCCATATCTTCTCTGGAACTTCAAAATTCAATGGAGCGGAAGGTGACCTATTTATTAGATAGCAGGCTGTCAATAAAACTTCACCCCAGAATGGCTTTGGGAGTTTAGTCATGCTGAGCATGCATCGAACTTTCTCAACAATAGTGCGATTCATCCGTTCTGCTACACCATTGTGTTGTGGGGTTCGTGGGACAGTCTTTTCATGTCTGATACCATGTTCCGTGCAGTATGTAGAGAACTCACGGGAATAGTACTCGCCTCCATTATCTGATCTGAGACATTTCAACTGCTTGCCTGTTTGTCTTCCCACCATTGCATGAAAAGCTTTGAAGCGGTCCAATACTTGGTCCTTTGTCCTCAGACAGTATGCCCATACCTTTCGTGACGCATCGTCAATGAATGTCACAAAATACCGGCTTCCAACAAGAGATTCTACTTCAATGGGTCCACATACGTCGGAGTGGACAAGGCTCAGCAACTCAGAGCGGTTCTTTCTTGTGGAGCTAAAGGAAACTCTGTGTTGTTTCCCAAATAGGCAATATTCACACGGATCCAGGGCAACATCTTTTGCCATTGAAATGGACTCCTTATTTGCAAGAGTCGTTAATCCCTTCTCGCTCATGTGGCCTAGTCTTCTATGCCACAAGTTTGGTGATGTCTCTTCTTCAACAACATTGAGACTTGGATGAAGTAGCTTTGCATGGCTTTTATAAAGAGTACCATCAAGTTGTCCCCTTGCAATAACCATAACACCTTTTAACAACTTCCAGGTACCATTTTTGAATTGATTATCATATCCTTGGACGTCAAGAGCTCCAACTGAGATAAGATTCATTCTCAACTCTGGGACATGTCGAACATCTTTAAGCACCAATGTACATCCAACATTTGTCTTTAAATGCACATCACCAATACCAGCAATGCTTGAGAAACTAGTGTTTCCCATCTTCACGGTACCATGGTCTATGGGTTTATAAGTAGTGAAGAAATCCCGGTTTGGATTCGAATGATATGATGCGGCGCTATCAATCACCCACTCATCATCATGAGTTCCAACATGTAGGCATGCTTCCTCCTCATATGTAACAAGGGCAACGTCTTGTGTTATGGTGACCATGGTTTTTGTTGGATTAGTGTCTAAGTCCATAACTATTTTGGTATGTACTTGACTCGATTATGAGCATGGTCCTTTTGGGTTGCCTTCACCATAACAATATGTAGGATGAATTAAGGAGAGAAAGGTTTAATTATGATTTATTAATATATTATAAGAATAATATATTAAAGGAGAAATCATAATGTTTAATTGATATTAGTCAATAATTAATTGAGAATTAATTTTGTGGCTAAAAGAGATTAATTAAACTTAGGGGACTGGATTTGTAATTATAAGATAATTACAATTGGGCTATGGATCACCTAATAATATATAGGTTGGACGAATTCTATGGGAAGCCCATTAGAAATCGTCCAAGGGATATGTTAAAGGAGTCCATGGGCTGCTTAGGGCCTAAGCAGCCAGATTAGGGTTTCCTAGTTGTAAACCCTAATAGCCTACATGTATATAAAGGACCCTTAAGCCCCAAAAACGTGGTGAACACTTCCTTTAGGGTTTCCAGCCGTTTTTGGTGCCTCCTCTCTCCTCCCTCTTCATCCAAGTGGCTTAGTGGTGTTTGTGACTCCATTAGAGGTGCAACACTTGAGGCACTAAGCTTTCTGAAGCTAAGGATTGATTGTTATTGCTATATAACAATCAAAGGTAAGATCTAAACCCTAATTTCAGTTATAGTTTATTAGATCTAGGGTTTATGGCTTTGGATATTCAATTGCATGTTCATTAGACAAACTAGATCCAAAGCTATTAGGGTTTGCATGTACACCATAGGATTGATGTATTGCTTAAAAACCCATCAGTGGTATCAGAGCCTAGGGCTGTTTGTTAGTGAATTTGATGCTTAATTGTTCATTGCTTGCTTGAAAATCGTTTTTTGGGCTTTCTGTCTGATGAACTCGACGAGTTCCAATGAGAAACTCTACGAGTTGGATGAACTCGACGAGTTCCAATGTGAAACTCGACGAGTTGAATGAACTCTACGAGTTCCAAATGAGAACTCGACGAGTTTTTGTGTCAGACAGAAAAATTTTCGGGATTTTCGATTTTTCTGCCAGATTTTGTTGAGGATAATTACCAAAACTCGTTTTTCTTGCCAAAATTCGATTTTTTATGTTTGGAATGATTATCCTTATCAAAATTGATGGATTTGGTTAAATATGGATAATATATGATTATTATTAGTCAAATATTTGAACTAGTAAGTTTGAAAAGTTTCAATTTACACCCCTTAGGTCTGATAGTTTACATTTGAACTTTAAAAGTTTTAGTTTTGAAATTTAAATAGTTAAACCTAATTGTTTTGAAAAGTTTCAAAACTTGCCCTCAAGTTTTGGAATTTAAATTTTGATTAAAAGTTTAATTTTTTGAAATGTTAAATTCTAAAACCCTAGTTTTGAAAAGTTCAAATTACACCCTGATGGTTTTATTAATTAATTAAAGTGTATAATTAAAAGAGATTTAATAAATCCATAAAGTTTTGGTTTACATTTAACTAAATTAAAAGTATAATTATTAGATTAAACCACCTAGTATTTTAAAAGTGTAAAATACACCCTATACTATATATAACATTAAAAGTCTAATATTATATATATGTATGAGTAAACAGTCAGTCTTACCGTTAGTAGGTCTCATTCACGAAGCTGGTCTATAAGGGGTGTTTAAGGAAATTGCCTATAAAATGGCGATTGAATGGGTATCCACTCTTACCCACCGCACTCTTGACTAGTGGAGGGTCGTTAGCCGAACGGGTAGGATAGGACGAAACCTTCCATTATAAGTATAATGAAGTACAAAGTAACTACATGCTTTTACAAATTCCCAAATCATAGTTTCTTTAGGCAAAATGTGAAATTGTATGCTAATCCATGGAATTACACTTCGTACCCTTGTCAAACGTTAGTGGAGCGTGTGTGGTTAACCGGCACACTAATTTGGGTTTGGCATTGGTGGCGAAGGGTGGCTCGATGTTTATCATAGATCAATGGAGGGTGTGTGGCTAACCGGCACATTGATTAGGTGATAGTAGTGATTGGGTGCACCACGTGATTCGTATGGTTATTCACACCTTGTTTGTGATCCTTGGCATCCCAGTCACAAACATGAAGGGCATAATCGAGATTAAACATGCCATTGAAAAGTTCAATGAATCTCAAAAGATCTAGGAGTTTCAATTCATTTAAAACTTAAACGTCTTTTTCGTTTTTCATGGTGGAAATTGGTAAATCGTCATTTAACTTCTGCAACTAGATTACGACATCCCTCTTCTAGGTTGTAGAATATTGTGTTGGATCCTAGCCTTGATGTTTTATTGGGGTGTTACATCAAGGATTCTAATCAACTTGACTTGAATTTCTCCCGTTTTGTAGATGTATGAATCTAACAATGGTCTTCCTAAATCCATTGGAACAAGCCTTTCAAATGAAGATGGCGTTCCAAGATACGATCAAGGAAATGAGAGTCATGCTTCACTTCCTCCACCTCCTCCAATTATTCTCCCTAACCCACAAGTTCAAAGGCTTGAAAAGTTCAAGCTCACTCAAGCCCTTTTGGCAAGTAAACACGAAGATGGAAAACCTGTGTGTGCACACATCTTAGAGATGAAGTCACACATTGATAGGTTAAGGATGATGGGTGTCGATATCTTAGAAATGTTGGCTGTTGACTGGGTTCTTCAGTCACTTCCCGAATCATATAGTGAGTTCATTAGAGAGTACTATATGATGGACCTTGACGTGACCCTCATTGATTTGACCTATTTGCTTATAGCTGCTGAATCAGAAATGATTTGGCGTGCTGATCAAGCAAATTTGTCTGGCAAATCAAACTCCCAAACTTCGATGGACATTGAAAATAGTGACATTGGAAATCCAGAAAAGGTAAATTCTGAGATAGTTCCTTGTGCCATTCCAAAAGAGTCCATCTGCTTCTATTGCCAAGAGAAGGGGCATTAGAGACGAAGCTGTCCTGTTTGCCTGAGAGATCTAAGAGATGGGAGAGTCAAGACGTATGTCTCTACTTAAGGTAAAATCCAATAACTAACTCTATAAGTTCCTATTCTTTGATTTTCAATACATGATGTGATAAGATTACATTTTGATGTTTTGTAGGATCGAAGAAAAGAGAGGAAGCTTAAGGGAAGAAGTAAGCTGAATCTGATTGTGAAGAAATGGATTTCGATCGCATTGCTTGAAGATCGGATTTTTGAGCTACTACTTTAGAGTTAGAATAGATTGCTTAGAAATTGAAATAACATAGTTTTCATTTGAATTGCAATGTAAGGACAAGTTTTTCCGCAATAAAATGAATTTTGATTTCGTCCTATTTATTTATCCTTGCAATGGCATATGTGAAAATGGATGTTTATGTATTTCTAATTTTAGCAATGTTGAATTGGATGTGATTTTTGATTATGTTATTTGTGAAATGTCGAGGATTTGCCAAATAAAGGAAGATTCTCATCGCCCAAGTTTCAATTGGACAGAAACTTGGAATCATACAACTTGGTTGCGTGATGAATGAGAAACTTCATATTTTGGAAATTAGACTAATTCTTTGGAAAAGTGTCAAGAGAAGGACCAGGAGATCGAATACAGTTGGTTGTGCATTGATCAAGTCCTCCACAAGAGTGATAAAGATATTCGTCATGATTTACTAAAGTTTAGTAAATATGATTATACTTATAAGATTAAGTATAATTCTGAGTTGATTGAAAGAGTTTCAATCAATAGCAGAACGAATAAGAAGAATCAACTAGGCAGAAAGATAAAAGTTTCTCTATTCTAAGAAGAAGAGAGAGTAACTTTTATTGTGTTTTATGATAAGTCTTAATGATTAAGAATCATATCTCAATTGATCCACTAAGTGAGTCTTAGTGCAATTGCATGTCTAAGAAGAGGAATCGAGAATTATAGAAATGGTTAAATCAAGAAGTCAATCATACTTCGTTCCAATATCAAGTCTTAGAGTCAAGATTCTGACATGAGTGACAAGTCTTAAGTAGGTTTATAACACTCGACAAATGTGGAATTTGGAAAAGTTTTCTTATTCTTGCACATTTGAAATTGGTAAGTTGTGATGTCTTGGATAAGACAAAGACCAACCAGGACCAATTGTGTGAAGTGTTAAACTTGACAAAAGGCTACACTAACTCTTGAATATTTGTTTGTCAAGAAATGTTTCTTGACAAGAGAATCTTATATGTCAAGGAGTCAGTAGGAGTCTTAATGGTCTTGAAAAGTTTCAAGAACAAATCAAGAGTAAACCTAGTTGATCATCACTAGCACACGACTTGAGGTTTAAAGTCTATCGTGGATGACATACTCTTTTTCTGTGCCATTCCAATTGAGTTAATTATGCGTGTGAGTTCTATGAGTTCTCATTTGAACGCATAAAGACAAAGCACCATGATCAATGGAAAGTACATTGATATGAAAGGGTGAGTTGCTTGGAAGACATGGTGGGCATTCATGTTGCCATGAGGCAAGAAATCAAGATTGAACAAGTTCAGTCCATATGGTTTTGGATTTGTCGCAAACTTTCGTTTTGACAAATTCACATGGATAGGAACACATACATCATAAAATCTAAGTGTCATAAGGTTTTCCTCCTTCATGAAAATGATTGTGAGGAAATGCTTTCACTAAGAGAGATTTTAAGAAGATAGCAATAGTGATAATTGTATTCTCAAATTCGATTATGATTACGGCATCCCTCTTCATAGTTCGAATTATGAGATTTGGCAATTAGTCTGAACATCTGGGACTTAGTAACATAAATTCTGAATTGTTTAGACACACATGTGTGCTATCTAAGGAAAGGTGTATAAGCTTAAAAAGTTTGATAAAGGCTTATCAAAGCATTAGGTATTAGAAATATGAACTTAAGGAATTCAATAAGCATTGTTTTCTAGAAGTTCAATTGTTTTCTGAATACATGTCAAAGCTAGTGGGAGCATAAGTGTTATGCTGGTAAGAAAATAATCGTCATGTTAGTGGGAGCATGATTATTATGGTAAGTATTGCAAGTTAGCAATATTAATTATAGAAAACAAAGATTCATTTTGCAAAGTTGCAAGGGTTGAAAAGTTGTTTTGCTATAATTAAGGGAGAGAATATTATACTTCGTTTCAAAATTCTAAAGCTTAGATCGAGAAATGTTAATAAATTTAGTCAAGGATACATAGTACGACATCCCTCTTCATAGTTCGAATTGTGGGAACAGGGCACATAAAATATTATGGTAGAAGGATGATGAAGTATCATGTCTTTATGTGAGATATTATGCATCGTGTCCAATACGCTTCGGGTATAGGATCGATTGCATATGCTATAATATTTGACCATTCTAAAATTTTCCAAATGCCTAGGGCATTAAGAGGGAAAAAGGACTAGAATCGGTTTTGACTAAAATAATTAAACAACTATCAAAGGACGATCTGAGGTTCACTGAGGATTTGTCGCTTGTGAGTAGTTGGAAGTATAGTACTGGATGGACTATATTGACATTATTATGAATAGATAAGATTCTATTAAGAATGAGTTGTCATATGGCAAATATGGAAATGTTTCCATTTATGGGAGTTGGATATTAAGAAATATGTCCAGATTAGAAACTTTTATGCGAGAAGGATGTTCAAAGGAGTGTACTTTGAGTGAGAGACATCACATCTATATAATTGTTTTATAACAATTTCTGATAGAGTACCTTGTGATTTCATTGGCAGAGTCTTTGTGACTTTTGTGTTATAACTTTACGAAAGGATCGTTGCATAAAATGTTAGAATCTGACATATTCTAAAAGTGGCAAGAATTTGGTATTCTTACACTAGTGATAAGGATTGGGGATTATGAAATGAGTTTCATTGGAAAAGTTTTTCAATTGATCTATTTCACAAAGTATGGACCATAGGAAACCAAAGTGTGCATGCTTGGAGCATGGGACAATTGTGGTTATAATTCGAGTAATAAGTTGATTTTCTGAAACAGTAAGCAATGAATAATGAGTAATCAATATGGTGTTTAAATAAAAGTGTTTTATTTACGCTCAAAAGTTTTGGGGTCATATAGGATTAAGTATTATCGTTGTGTTTCATTTTGCATGTTTTGACTTCCAGAATAACTGGGTTATTCGAACCTCCACAGTCGGTCATAGGTTTGAAGTAGGTATGAAGGAAGACTGTCATGAATCTGTCTGCAGATTGTCTAAGTGCTTAGACATAGCACAAGTTTGCTGCAGAGTTCATGAGTGCTTTGATAAGATTAAAGTATTGGATTAAACCCACGCTCATTTGAATTACTTCATGGTTTTTATCATGAGTAATTGTGAGACGATAACATTGTATATTCTTGAAACCGAGACGTGTGAGTTGTTATTTGTTGGTCGGTTGTGCATTGATAATAAGAAAACGCACCAGTAACTTGGTGTTATAAAACTTATTGTTGTGTGTGATTTGATCAGTAAATGCAAGCAAGCATTTGAGTCAAAGTTTATCCATTCCTTTTACCCAAAGTGGGATAAAAGCGATATCTGTGGGCCTCTCGATGATTTAGTGATGACACCCTAAGTGCTTGGCCAAGCCGGGACTAAGTTGATGTGTTTAATTGTAGTCTGTTGTCAGTCGTCATAAATCGGAAGTCGGGAAACAGTATAGAGATAATGATCAAATTCATGTCTTGTGTCTATACGATATCTTGAGAATGGAGGAATATATAATCCCTTATCTAAAGGACACGCGTATCTGATAAGATCAGAGTTGACAGCGGCTGATGAAAGCTACGATTGCTGATTAGGTTCTGAAGTTATGCAAAATAGTTATTAGACTTATCCAAGTGGGAGACTGTTGGATTAGTGTCCATAACTATTTTGGTATGTACTTGACCCGATTATGAGCATGGTCCTTTTGGGTTGCCTTCACCATAGCAATATGTAGGATGAATTAAGGAGAGAAAGGTTTAATTATGATTTATTAATATATTATAAGAATAATATATTAAAGGAGAAATCATAATGTTTAATTGATATTAGTCAATAATTAATTGAGAATTAATTTTGTGGCTAAAAGAGATTAATTAAACTTAGGGGACTGGATTTGTAATTATAAGATAATTACAATTGGGCTATGGATCACCTAATAATATATAGGTTGGACGAATTCTATGGGAAGCCCATTAGAAATCGTCCAAGGGATATGTTAAAGGAGTCCATGGGCTGCTTAGGGCCTAAGCAGCCAGATTAGGGTTTCCTAGTTGTAAACCCTAATAGCCTACATGTATATAAAGGACCCTTAAGCCCCAAAAACGTGGTGAACACTTCCTTTAGGGTTTCCAGCCGTTTTTGGTGCCTCCTCTCTCCTCCCTCTTCATCCAAGTTGCTTAGTGGCGTTTGTGACTCCATTAGAGGTGCAACACTTGAGGCACTAAGCTTTCTGAAGCTAAGGATTGATTGTTATTGCTATATAACAATCAAAGGTAAGATCTAAACCCTAATTTCAGTTATAGTTTATTAGATCTAGGGTTTATGGCTTTGGATATTCAATTGCATGTTCATTAGACAAACTAGATCCAAAGCTATTAGGGTTTGCATGTACACCATAGGATTGATGTATTGCCTGAAACCCATCAGTTTCACCATTCTCCCTACTTGAATTCTAGCTTGTCTCGAGCTGCTCTCGTAAGAACCTTCAACAATCACTCCTTTTGTGGCCATAATAATTACAGTGATTGCAATAGCCTTCGAACCATGTATTTGAAGATTTACCTCGCTCTCGCGATTTCCCTCGATCTCGTGATTTCCCACGATCTTGGGATCTTCCTCTACTTTTACCATGTCTGCCTCTACCTCTACCTCGGCCTCCAGTTCTGCCCCCGCCTCTTTCTTTGTTTTCTGACACGAGGGCAAAAGACTGGTCTGTACCAGCTTCTTTCCTTCTTGCTTCCTCGTTCATTAGAGCGTCTGTGACCATCTCCATTGTCACTTTACCACCGAGGGCATAATTGCTGAGAGTCACAAAAAGCGTCTCCCAATTATCTGGTAGAGAACTCAAGAGCAATATGGCTTGTTCCTTATCTTTGAGAACCCAATCAGCAGCACCGAGCTGGTTTACGAGATCCTGGAACTGACTCGTATGCTTGGTTATGGACATACCACTTCGTAACTTGTGGTTTACAAGGCGCCTCATTAGCAAGGTCTTGTTGCATGCCGTCTTTGCTTGATACATATTCTCGAGCTTCTCCCAAAGTTTGTACGCGTCTGTCTCTTGAGAGACATGATGAAAAACATTGTGGTCGATCCACTGTCGAATTTGCGCCACCGTTTTCTTGTTTATTCTCGTCCAAACTTTACCTGTCTCCGTGTCAGGTTTGACGCCTTGCTTTTCTATAGGCTCTGCTAAATCTTTCATATTAAGCAAATCTTCCATCCTTGGCTTCCACATGTTGTAATTTGTGGGTGTAAGTTGAACCATCGTAATCGTACTTGTAGATTCCATCGAAAATACTTTTAATGTGCTTCTACAAATATTTCGAGGAAAAATTAGATAAAACTGAGCTCTCGGTTGGATTCGGAAGCGTCAAAAATGGTGGGGTAGACTTTTTTGGGTCAAAATACACTTTCTTGAAAAGTTATGGGATAACTTGTAACTTTTCAAAACTTTAGGGACTAAAATGTAATTTTCGCAGCATACAGAGACCAATCTGAAATGTTTCTGCCAACCAGGGATCTTTCTGAAACTTTTCTGAAGTCTAGGGACCAAACAGATTACTTTCGGAACAAACAGGGACCGAAATTGTGTTTCTTCAGAAACAGAGGGACCTGTCTGCAACTTTCTGAAACTTCAGGGGCTAAACTGCAACTTTATGAAATTCTGGTCAATGATGATGTCACTGATGACGTCGCTCCTTCTTCTCCCCCGAGCTTCTCCGGCCACTGGTTTTTCCGGTGACAATTTCCGGTAATTTTGACCAGACTTTGACCGATGATTTGAGGGACTTCCGGTCGTCAAAAAATTACGAAAAATATATTTTCGGAATCCTTGAAACGAGACCTTTCTAATGGTGTACCCAGAAATAGATTTTGAGACAAAAATATTTTGACGAAAAAACAGAGAAATTCGTGAAAAAATCCATGGACACCAAACCAAGCTTTGATACCAGTTTTTGGGGTTGGAAAACTCTTCTATTAAACACTGAAATAGAATTACAATAGGAGGAGCAACTCTCACACTCAACTATTACAAAAAACCAACCCTCTCACTAACACACCCACTCTAAGTGTTATACTATCTATTTCTCTGTGTTTAGGATGCTTACAACTGAAGAATGAAGTCTCTATTTATAGTCTTGGCAGCCACCATTATTGTTACCTTCATTAACTGTGTTCATCATAGGGTTGGAAGACTTTGCCACCCTAGGTTTCATTTTGTCAATAAAAATGGCTACTGTAGCTTTGGAGGCTGGAACACAACAAGACACGTATCAAATTCAATATTCAAAAACTCTATGGTTACCATAGTCACAGAAGAAAATCAAAATACACACTAAATCGAAAAGAATCATAAACCAAAATGAAACCTAATTGAAATTTAACCAAAACTACTTACTTGAATGATATAGACATGTCGATGGCACGCAGATGATGGCAATGAGGAATCGATTATGGAGATGTAAGACGATGCGGAAGGGCGACGTATGAGATGGGGGAGAGGAGCGGAGGTGGGAGGGAGGAACATATTGGAAAATGGAGAGCAGCAAAATCGACCGAAGGAGCAGCCGTTTGAGGAGCGGTGGACCAGAAAATAGAGAGCAACCGGAAACTGGAGAAAGAAGAGGATGAGCGGTCGTTCAAACTTCACAGTAGAGGGAGGAGTAGATCGTGTTTGGGTTTTTTTGTTCTATTTGACGATTCGGGGCCGGATTCGAACTCGAGTATTGCACAAATATATCAACACGACTTATCATTAGGCTGTAAATGCCACATCCATACTACCTTCCTACACAATTAGTTTTATCCACTATAGGTTTCATTTTATTATTATTATTATTATTATTATTATTATTATTATTATTATGATTTTCATTATTATTATTATTATTATTATTTATTTCCATTAGAATATATATATAGAAAAATGAATATGTGGCTGTTATGTACCTAAGCTTAGGTACAGAACATTTAAAATGAGGGAAATCTCCAGAAAAGTCCTAAAATTTTACCCTAGTTTACGAAAAAGTCCCAAACTGAATTTTGTTTATGAAAAATCATGAATTACCGGTAAAAATGGCGATTAGACCCCTTTTTCCCGGTTTACCGGTTTCATTACTTACCTATTTCATTAAAGTCTCATTATTTTATCCTAATTTACGAATAAGTCTAAACTAAAATTTAGTGATGATTTGGCCCTTTTCTCTATGTAACATACATTTTACTGGTTTCATTGCTGACCCGGACGGTTAGTCATTAAATGAGATGGATATGTTGAGTTATATAATTCTATGTTTAACATAAAACTTGATATCCTGATGTATTGTATATTCTTTTGGAACATAAAATGCATCCAACAAAGACTGCAATAATGACATAAACTAGCAACAACTGCGTTATTTTTTACGTTTATAAGAAATATCAAATTATCTATCTAATATTATGTAACCCAATATATCCATCTCATGAGACATCAACTCATTTTCTGCCCTATTTTCCTGGAAACACACATTTTATTGTTTTCATTGCTGACCTAGATACATAGTCATAAATGAGCTGATGAGATGGATATCAAATTTTACAGTAAATGTAACATTATATAACCCATCGTATCTATCTTATCAGCTAAGTTAATGACTAGGTGTCTAAGTCAGCAATGAAACCGATAAAATGTATGTTACATGAAGAAAATGACCAAATCATCACAAAATTTTACTTTGGGACTTATTCGCAAATTAGGGTAAAATAATGGGACTTTAGTGAAACTAGTAAGTAATGAAACCGGTAAACCGGAAAAAAAGGGTCAAATCGCCATTTTTACCGGTAATTCATGCTTTTTCGTAAACAAATTTTAGTTTTGGACTTTTTCGTAAATTAGGGTAAAATTTTAGGATTTTTTTTGGAGATTTCCCTTTAAATGACATAGTTTTAAACAAAACAAATACAATTTCATTTTCTCTTAAGTTTGTTTTAAGAGAATACCATTGAACTGAGTTAAATTATGGAATGAAAAAAATCAATTATATATCTTTTTATAGCAAAACATCATTGAAGTTTATAGGGAAAGTAAAAATCAATACTTTTTAACGAATATAACTCAAACGTTTTGTCCTTCAATTGAAAAACTATATCGAATGATTTGTGAAAAGCTTGATTGAGTTATTCCATGTTCTTTTTTTTATATTTTATTCTATTAGTTTTCATTTAAAATTTAGTAGGGCTGATTAAATGGTCATGACTTTTAATGCTTTAAGTTCTTAGACACAATGAAGAAAAAAAACATAAATTCGATCGTTGTAGTATGTCACATGATTAAGAAAGAATAGCAAACGAGATATAATGATTAGTTTGGATATATATATATATATATATATATATATATATATATATATATATATATATATATATATATGGATCAAAACTACATATTTTGAGGGTTTTATATATAAGCTTAGGTACATAACAGTCATATATTCCCTAATCCCATATATATATATATATATATATATATATATATATATATATGTGGGAAAAGTGAATATACCCTTAAGGGTATATAAGCTTAGGTACCCAAACTCACCATACTACGTCGTTTTCATATCATATACACATTATAATTGTCCAATGTTCTTATAATTCAACTTTTGATTTGATTTACTTCCAAAAATTTTATAAATTTTACATTTATCTTCCTCTTACATAATTTTCATTTTCAACTATAATATTTATAGCCTAGTATGTGTCCGACAAAAAGATGTGATGTAAGAGGAAAAAAATAGTGAAATTTTGAAAATCTTGAAATTAAATCAAGTTAGAGGTTGAAGTTTAAGAAAATTATAATGAATATATCAAACAGAACGACGTATTATGGTGGATTTGGATACCTAAGCTTATATACCCTTAAGGGTATATTCACTTTTCCATATATATATATATATATATATATATATATATATATATATATATATATATATATATATATATATGATGCGACATAGTCACCGGGCGTAGATCTCCGCTGCTTCTAGCTGTTCCGATGAACATGCAAGGTCACAACAAGGTGGAACCGTCAGCCGTTCTTCGGGAGGAGGCTCCCGGGAAAACGCTCCGATGGTCAAGTCAGTGGATATACTTGGATGGCTTTCTGGGTGAACTAGGAGGGAACAACTTACATTTCTAGGTATCGGAGGAGGCTTTTCATACTGAGGCCTCCTGCTAGTCCGTACGAGACAAAGGCGTCAGACCCGACAGGATCGGGCGCGCTGATTGGGAAATCGTGCTCCTTGTTTAGTCAGAGCTAACGATTGGTTCAGGTGGTAATGCGCTGAGCATCCTCCTTGTCGTCTGGAGCTGTTATGCTTTGTCGCAGAGTATAAGGCACCCCTGGCGGGGCTGGGCTTTCTCTGCGGGCGCGAGGTTCCGTCAGGCTTGCTCTGTTAGCTGTGATTTGCCTTGGGAAGTTATATGGCGTGTCTGAGCACGAATCCTAATTCGTTTTGATGACACGTCATCAAGTCCCCTAGTCTAGTAGTTGTAGCGTTGCTAGACTAGATATGATGTTCTGGACTTAACTGCATAGTACACGTGTTGAATTCTGATTCTTTGTCTAGGGTTTTCTTTGCTTCCTTCCTATTTTAATGGTTGGTCAGCATGTCATTGTTCCTTCTGATGCTGAATTCAAACTTCTCAGCGATGCTTATGGCTTTTCCTTGATCGATGGTGTGGAATTTCCAACGCCCGACTTCATGATTCTCTCACCTTCTGTTGGCAAGGTCGACATCTATTTGAAGACTTTCGACGCTGGTCTACGTCTTCCTCTCACTGATTTCAAATAGGATCTTCTTCATAAAAATGTTTGTAGCATCCAAATGCTTACCCCAAACGTTGTCAACAAGGTGGTGGCGTTCGAGATGATTTGTCGGAAAAATGGCGTGCTTCCTGATTCCTTTGTTTTCAATTTCTTATTCCGGTTTAGCGATACCAGTGACAAGTACACATTCTTCGCTCGACGCGGTGGTCATGTCTTAGTCCCTTACGATAAGACCCCAAAGAACTGGCAAGACAAGTGGCTATGGGTTAACCAAGATCGATTCGGTCACGGCCACTACCGGGCGAACAACTTCTCTGGCTTCACTCCCAAACTGTTTCCCCATAATCAGGCTACCGCTGATCTTCTGAAAACCATTCAGTTTGTGCCTGAGGAGTACTCGGAGGCTTTGATTGCTGGAACTGGGATGAGTCCTTGGAGACGTCGAGGGAAAATGCCCAACTTCTATACTGTTATTGATGGTAAGTGATTTTGTTTGTATTTCCCTTCTACTCTTCTCCCCCCATCCCTTTCTGATAAAGGAGAGGGAGTTGGATCCGGGGATGATCATTGCTTTTCTCATAAGTGTTCTTCTTTGAAAGGTATCGAGTCCCCTCTTTCCATTGACGATGTCTTGAGGAAACGGTATCGAGGGAAGTTGGAACACCATGAGACTAATATTTTCGGAGCTCTTCCTCCATCGTGTCGCGTTGATCGACTCTCCATGAATCCTCCTCCGGTTACGCTGGCCTTGGAGGGTTCTTCTGCGATCGTTGGGGAGCAGCCTTTGATCGCACAAACAATTACAACGGTTGCCCCACCTCCGATCATCGATCCTGGTCATGCTGAGATGGTAGAGGATAGCAAGGACAACATTATTCCGAATGTCTGACGAGGTATAGCCAAGAGGAAAGTCATCTTGGCGATGGGGGAGACCTCCTCTGATGTTTTCAACATCAGGTGGCGCGTTCAGTCGAGATGTAATTTTACTCGTCGGCTGAGTTCGATCTCCTCTACACCGGAGGCCATTGTAGTGATCCCTGATGATGATGCACAACAGTCTGAGGGGCGTAACGTCCATAAAAATCAAGATAAATTTAAACTTTTTAAATACAATCCAAATCCATAAAGTGTTTACAAAATTGTTTTCAAAACATTTTCCAACATCATAGTCTCCCAAAATCATAGGTTATAACGAAAGGATGTGTACACTCACTCCTTGGCCTTCCTGCGATCATCCGAAGTACCTAAAACATAACCCAAAACTGCAAGCCAACTCTTAGTGAGTTCCCCCAAAGTACCAACACACAACCAAATAACATATACAATAACAACATGTAATGGGTCCATAACTAAAACACTGGATTACCCCTGAGCACACATCATGAATATGGATTTCCATTGGGGCCCACTGATTATGTATGACTTGCTCCCTGATGAGATCAGTCATCGGACTGAAATACCATTAAGCCCTCAGTATGAGTCTAGCATACCGCCCGATTCTCAGCTCGTATCTGGAATGCTCATGAGCCCTCAGTTTGAGTCTGGCATGCCCAACCCGGCCCTCAGCTCATATCTGGAATGCTCCAAGGTTTGTTGGCTACAACACAAAGCAATACAACCTCAAACCAACACAATATGTCGACATATAACATATAATAAACATATACAGATAATCATGCAAACAGAATCACAGGTAGTCCAGGCCAGCATATCAACCACTAGCATAATCATTCATATCTATTCTATACTCAGCATATCATTAAATATCAGTATATCAAACCAATGGGTCGGCCTTGCCTTCGACTCGCAAGTACAGTGAGGAAAACTTACCTCGCAAACTGGACAAAAGCATATGAGGTCCCGACTCCGAATCTCATATCTCTAACCAACACCTATTCCAACAAAATGACCAATCTCCATCAAAATCCCAAAATACACTTGAGTCAACCCAACCGAGTTAACTCAGCCGAATCGACTCAGAGTGAGTACGCGGGGCGTACTCCGAAAGGTACATTGGGCGTACTCGTGTCCTCGCATATTGACCACCATCGAGGTGGCTAACCTCATACGCAGGGCGTACTCCGAGTACGTGAGGCTTACTCCGAGAAGCCCAAAACATCCATTAAGAGTTTAATGGCTAAAGCTCTTACGTGAATACTTCAGGTCCATGGCCAAAATACTCTTAAGAGTCATAAAGTCCCCGACTTTATGACTTAGCATGACCAATAAGTGCGTAACTCAAGGTCTTAATCCATTAAGACCTTCTAAATGATGCATGAAGCAAAACTAACCATTTGGAACCCATTTTTATGACTCAAGACCCTTCCAAAGGTCTGAAAGGACGACTTAATGGGTCAAGAACAAACTTTATTCAAGAATCATCATTTTGGGACCAAAAAGTGACTTTAAAGAGCAAAAACCTAGATCTACAAGATGACGTTGTAAATATGCAAGCTTTATACCATTTGAGGTTGCAAACAAGGTAGAGATCCCAGATCTACAATGAACTCCACTCCGAGGTCTTCACACCACCTTCTTCTTTCTTCCAAACCACACCAAATCTCACTTAAGGCTCAAAGTTGCTTCTATTTTGCTCTAGGGTTGCTTGAGGGTCGATATTGCAGATGGAGGCTAAGTAAGAAGAGGGGTTGAGTCTATAATGTTGCTTAAATATGAACCAAAACCCTAAAATTAGGGTTTGAATGCCACCCTCGTATGCCCAGCGTACTAAGGCGCACCTTACTATGCTTAGCGTACACACACGTACGCATGACGTACTCATCCGACCCAATTTCCACCAAAAGCCACTTTGGGTCCTTTTTTACCATTTCCCAACTTATGGACCAAAATGCAACATACTAAAATCATAAATCCCAAGATTAGAAGTACTTTAACATCAGGATGTTACAATTCTGCCCCACTTGATATAGAATTCGTCCTCGAAGTCTACGGCGACGAATAGCTCAGCATAATGCTCCCGCATCTCAGCCTCCGGCTCCCAGGTCCACTTAGAGCCTCTCAGATGCTGCCATTGTACCTTTACGAAAGGTATCTCCTTGTTGTGTAGGACCTTCATCTTCCTTTCTAGAATAGATACCGGTCTCTCAACATAGTTCAGGCGCTCATCGACCTGGATATCATCCAACGGAACCACTACCCATATAGCATCTAAACCCTTTGCTGTCTTCGGCAACCTGGTGATAAAATACATGGTGATCTGCTTCCATTTAGACATCTCCCTAACCAAAGACCCAGCCGACTTGCGGCTTAAAGCATCCGCTACAACATTCGCTTTACCCGGATGGTAAAGGATCTCGCAGTCATAATCCTTGAACACGTCTAGCCACCTGCGCTGCCTCATGTTCAGGTTCAGCTGATCCATAATATGCCTCAAACTCTTATGTGCAAACAATACAATGAACCCTATAAAGATAATGTCTCCAAATCTTCTGGGAAAAAACCACTGCCCCCAACTCCAGGTCATGTCTGGGATATCGCGTCTCATGCGACTTCAGCTCCAGCAAAGCATAAGGAATCACTCGTCCTCTCTACATGAGGACCGCCCCCAAACCGGTGATGGATGAATCACAGAATACCATAAAATCCTCAACTCCTTATGGGAGGATCAATACCGAGGTCTCACATAACCTCTACCAAAGAGTCTCAAACGCCTACTGCTGATTAGGGCCCCATCAAAAATCCACCCTTCCTCGTCAAACGAGTGAGGGGTAGCGCAATCTTGGAGAAGTCCTGAATGAATCTCTGATAGTACCCTGCCAAACCCAAGAAACTCCTGATCTATGAGGAGGATTTTGGAACCTCCCACTGCATCACAACGTCGATCTTGGCCGGATCGACCAAAATCTCATCCTAGTTAACGAGGTTCCCAAGGAACTGGACCTCTCATAACCAAAACTCACACTTCAAGAACTTGGCATGAAGTTGTTCCCACCTGAACACTCCCAGAAGCTCGCGAAGGTGATCCTCATGCTGCTCTATGGTCTTGGAATACACCAAGATATCATCAACGAGCACGATAACAGATCAGTCGAGCATCGGCCTGCATACCCCATTCATCATATCCATAAATACTTCAGGTGCATTGGTGAGCCCAAATGGCATCCCTACGAACTCGTAATGCCCATAATGAGTCTGGAACGCGATATTCTTCACGTCCTCCTCTCTCACTCTCACCTGATGATACCCAGACCTCATATCAATCTTGGAGAACCAAGATGCACCCTACAACTGATCAAAGAGGTCATCAATCCGCGGAAGGGGATAACAGTTCTTCACCATTAACTTGTTCAACTCCCGATAATCAATGTACATCCAGTGTGAACCATCCTTCTTCTTAATGAACAGTATCGACAATCCCCATGAAGAATTGCTCGGTTCGATGAACTGCTTGCCTAGCAGCTCTTGAAGCTAAGATGACAACTCCTACATCTGAGGCGGTACCAAACAGTACATCACCTTGGCAATCGGGGCCGCACCTGATACAAGATCAATCCTGAACTCTACCTGCCTCTCAGGAGGCACACCGGGTAACTCCTCCGGGAACACATCAGCAAACTCTCTGACAACTGGAATCTATGAAACTGAAATCTGCTCCCCAACCGCAGTATCAATCACATAAGCCAAATAGTCTGCACACCCATGCTGAATATACTGACGAGCCCTGGCTGCCAAACAAAACCCTGAACCAACCCCGATGTCCTCTCCATAGATAACTGTCACACCCCCAAACCAGAACGGTGGAAACGTTCGGGGGCGGAGGACGTCATGTACAGTATCATAACAATGCACAATTGTAAAACAAGCAACAACATCCATTGCATTAATAGAATAGTTAATAGATGTGTGTTATGTGTATAGTTGCAAGACACCAAAAATATATCAAAATAAAAGACGAGTCTTGAACATGCTCCGTCTTCTCAAAACCTGGTCCAATGTACCTGTCTACCGGTGACTTGAGAATACAAGTTATTTTGAAAGAGAGTATCAACATAAAACTTGAGTGAGTGCATAAGTATTTATGTTTAAAGTTTTTTTTCTGTTCCTTTAATATGTTTACTATTCCAGAAAATCCTATATTTCCTGATGTAACTGAAAGGTAGTATTAATTCCCTAAAACCAATCGGTGTAAGTGTCATTGTACTTATAAAATAGTATAACATATTTTTAGTTCACAATAAGACTATAAGAATATTGTTTTATATATTGTAATGTTTTATTTGTTATAAACCGGTACTTTGTAGATGTACCCTTTTAAATAAAACCCGGTACTTTACAGATGTACCCCGGTACTTTGTAGATGTACCCCATATAAAACCCGGTACTTTATAGATGTACCACATATAAAACCCGGTACTTTGTAGGTGTACCCCATATATAACCCGATACTTTGTAGATGTACCCCATATATAACCTGGTACTTTGTAGATGTACGCCATATATAACCCGGTATTTGTAGATGTACCCCATATATATATATATATATATATATATATATATATATATATATATATAACCATACACTAAAAGTATTATTATATTTTGTTGTAAATAAATGAATTGATGGTACGTTCCTTTCCTAGTTTACTTGGAGTGTAAAGTATATGTACGTGAATCATGTATTGATCCTCTCTTCTAGAATATGATATGCATTGATCCCCTAAACTGTACCTATTATAGTTTACTAGAATGTTTGTTTGAACTGTAACCGATTTGTGGAAAAGACTATATTGCTCAATGTTGGCAACTGAGTTAAGCATGTACTTTAAAAATGGGGTTTAATATTCATGTGTATATTTAGCAACTATAACTATGATTTAACCGACTGTCAGACTAGTGATCCTACCCTAAGCCCACAACCAAACAAGGAACATGAGTCAAGGTATTTAGCATTAGTCCTAAGTCCGTTAAAGCATACTTATACATAAATATATAAGTTAATATGATTTTGATAATAAACAACAATCTAAAATATTTTAAAAGCATAAGAAAAACTTTTGTGTGATTGTTATCACATATAAATATTAACACAATTTAATTGTGTTCAACTTGTATTCCCCCCCCCTCGAAAAGCATTTAAAACCATTTAAAAAGGTAGATTATAGGGGTATGAACTCACCTTATGTGGGTAATTCGATTGAAGAGTTGATATAGGAAGATAAGTTTCACGGGTGAAGTCCAGAAGCATAAACGAGTCAAAAGAGGGTGCTAGAGTCGAGAAAGGGAGGCTAGAAGGGGTTCACGGCCCACACTCTAGTGTGTTTTCTTGGTGAAATGATGATGAGGCAAGTGTTCACGGCCCAAAGATCTTGATGATCTTGAGTTCACGGCTTGATGTTCTTGACAAATGATGATGATTCAAGGGTTCACGGCCCAAGAACAACTTGATGTTCTTGAGTTTACGGCTCAAGGATCTTGAAGAATGAAGAACACTTGAAGATCCTTAGCAATATCTTAAGAAGATTTAAAGGAAAAGGATGATAGTCGGAGTTCACGGCTAGAAGTGTAAAAGTGAGTCAAAAATCAATCGACACTAATATATATAGGGGAAGTTCACGGCCGAAAACCGAGGGTTCACGGTCCGAAGTCTCGATCACGGCCCGAAGGCTTGTTCACGGCCCAAACAAGGTTTGCGGTCCTCGGTTCCAAAGGTTATCCCTCCAAACACACAACACCTAAGAATACAAGGTTTATACACCTATAAATTCATTACCCTAACTATATTAAGATAATAAAAGAAATAAGTTTGACCTTTGATTGATATGTTTGACTTTAGTTGTCTAAGTTTGACTTTTTACAAGATAGAAATTACGGGTTATCACAATAACCAGTTTTCCCCCATTTGGGGTTCGAACTACCACTCGCTGGCCCTCACAATCAATCATTGCACCAAACCTGCTCAGCCAGTCCATACCCACAATCAATTATACATCCCCCATGGGGATAGGGATCAAATCAATCGGATAAGGCACCCCGAAGATCTCCAATATACAACCCTGGTACACTGTGGATGCAGAAACCCCATGTTCATTTGCAATAGAAACCTGCAACGGAAACTCTAACTCCCTAATAGCCATTTCAAACTCCCTACTGAAAGATCGAGATACAAAAGATTGACTCGCGCCCGAGTCAAATAATACAAGAGCAGGCAAAGAGTTAACTAAGAACGTACCTATTAGGAGCATATATATATATATATATATATATATATATATATATATATATATATATATATATATATATATATATGAGCATAACGTAAAACATAATCAACATAATAATAAATAGAAACATATCGGTCATGACGTCTAGTGCCGACCTGGCCTCCTCTGCCGTGAGCTGGAAAGCATTACCTCGAGCCCTCGGGGGCTCTGCCCTGCCCTGACTCCCACCTGTGATCCTCAGAGTAGTCGGCGCTGGAGCCTGTACCGGCCTAGCAGCATGCGAGGGACAGTTGGCCGCCACATGGCCAACCTGGTCGTAGTGGTAGAAAATCCTGGAGTTGAGTGTTGGGGCCTGCTGACTGCAATCCCTCACCATGTGGCCCTGTCGGCCACAATTGTGGCACCCAGAAGATGATCGACAAGCACCCTCATGAATCTTGTCGCGCTTTACACAAGTGCGGCCCTTCCGATCCCTTGATCTAACATCAGCGTCCTTGAACCGCTTCTCCATAGGCTGCGACTGTGTCGGGGCCGATCTCTGCTCCCTCGTCTGGAGCTCCATCTCAATCTCACGCTGCCTGGCGGCCTCCTACATCTCCAACAATGAACCATAACGTTGAGTGGATACAAACTGCTTGATATCCGTATTGAGCATGCTTAAGTAACGGGTCATCTGATCTTTCTCAGAAGCAGCAAACTTAGGAGAAAACATGGCCATCTCCGTGAACATCTTGTTGATCTATGTCACCGACTCCGTCCCTTGTCTCAAACCTAAGTACTCCTGAGCCAACCTCTCACGTTCCACCAGTAGAACATATCTAGAACTAACATCTTCGATAACTGCTCCCAAGTCACTGCAGTCCTTTGCTCAGGAGAATACGAGTTGGTAACAAGTCACCACCAATCCTTTGCTCCGGACCTAAGAAGTTTCAAAGCGCATCTGACCTTCTAGTCAGTTGGGCAAGAGCAAGTGATGAAGCATCCCTCAATGTCGGAAAGCTACCTCATGGCTATGATCGAATGCTGAACTCCCTAACATGTCAGGGGCTTCATATTGTTGAAGTCCCGATACTGGAAGACTCTCCCAGAACCAATCCTAGCAGCGACAACGGTTCTGGTGGTTGCAGCAGCAGCAGATTCAGAGATGGCAGCGTATCGCTCATCAAAGTAATCCACCATGGCGGTCTTAATAGACCCAAACATCTTTGGCAATTGTTCCCCAAATCGAGCAACAACTTCCTCCTGAGGGATCTCCCTTACCAGGTCCTCGGACACAGCTGGCCCATGCTGGCCACCTGTCCCTGATCCTGATCTGGATCCTGACTCGAAATGTCACGTCATCAGCATACTAAAAATAAACCAAGGAGATATCAGATGACACACATATCATACATGGGGAACCAACTCCCAACAAAGCCCTAGGGGTTGTGAATTCCCTGTTACGTGTATGGGTCCTGTGCTTCCAGTAGTACAGACCCATACTACCTTCCACACCTACCCATATTTGTCTATGAGCATCATCACAACAACCATAACAATACACACTAGCATACGCATTCACTCAATCCTCACTTACTAGAAGATGGCTAAACATTACGAAACTGGCCGTGTAAGTCCCCAAATCTGGAACCAACTAGTGATCAAACACAAGAACAAGCTATAATCAATGAGAATAAGAAGGAGTAGAAGCAAGAATGATCCAAACTGCACACGTTTGTATTGAGCCGTAAATGTCAGGTACAATAGAACACACACATACAACCGTTTTCTGCTCTCCTCTCGTCAGCATCCTCTGACATCTGCTGACACTATATATAGGGAACATGAGCCGCAAACAGTTAACGACCATAAACAGACTAACATCCGCAAACACCACTTGAACCGAAAAAACCCTGTTTTCGGTTCACCCAACCGCAAACCCTATAAACACCTAAACAATGACTAACAAGACTCATACAAATGAATGCCTAGCCCAAACCAACAAGATTATGACCTAACAGTCTCACCCTTGGTTTGAGGCTAGCATGAATTCAGTCTTCACTTTGTACTTGGCTTCAGCGTTTATCTTTGATTTCTTCACAACTTCAAGATAAACAACTGAATCTTCTAAGTGAGTGACTTCATCTTGAACAGTTGGAATTTTCTTCAAAATTTGACATGGAACGCACGTTGGGTGTGGAGGCTTCATGAAGAAATTCTTGAAAATATGCACTTTCAGCTTGAGAATATTCAGAGAGAATATGAGATAGAACTAATCTTCTGGATCACTTCAGCAGGTACATAGATAGCAACAAATTGATTGAGGAGGCTTCAATTCAATCTGTCACATATTCTTCAAATACATCTTCACCATGCTTCTGGGGTTGAAAGATTGTATTTTGAAAGAATAATCTTCATTTCTTGTTCCTTCCAATGAAAATTCTTCGACAATCACGGATGAAGCTTTGGCTCAGAAAATCTCGGTACAGTCTCTATGAGTCTCATCTACATCTGAATTCACTTTTCAAGACAAAGAAAATTTGAGATAAAAACAAAACTAAAAGAAAACTTAGCACAAAATATTTTTGGATTTTTCATATTTTCTGAAAAAATAAAACAGAAACAAAAATATTTTTGGATTTTTGATTTTTCTAATAAAGAAATAAAACAGAAATAACACTATTTTTGGATTTTTAATTTTCTGGTTTTTGTTTGATTTTTAAAATTTTTAATTCTCCCCCTAAATTTGTGCATAGAGGAAAACTATGAACAAATTTAACAAAAAAACAAAAATAATAGCTAAATTGAAGACGGATTTGGGATCAAAGTTGTCAAGCAATTCAATATCGTTTATCAGCACACGCCTGCATGTTTAGATCTGGTCAATCAATGGTATTGTGGTCCACTTAAACGAAAAGGATATTTGACAAATTGGACAGATTATAAGTGACAAGTCATTGTGATATATATTCCTAAATGGACCATTCAGCTGACGACGACCAAGGGTATTGTTGTCCACTTAAATTCAACAACGAGATCTACAGACAACCTTTTAAGTAGTTCAATTTTAGATGTACTAGAACGTGTTTCCCACTTCCCTACATACCCCAGTAATCAAGAACTTCCAAAGAACTCCTTACTTTAGGTGAGTATTCAATCATTAAGAAAGAAGAGAGATATAGAGATGCATATGTTGTATCCCAGGTTAGATGTTTTCCAATCACGCAGAGGGAACAACATATGACTAACATAAATAGAGAGATTGAGAGGTAGAATGTTGCATATGCTGTGTCCCAGGCCGGATCTTCTGATCACGCAGAGGGTACAACATATGACTAACAGACAGAAAGAATTGCATATAGAAGGAGATGCATAGAGATAGAGTTGCATATGTTGCAGTCCAGGTCGGATTTCTTCCAATCACGCAGAGGAGGCAACATATGACTGACAGAAAGAAAGCAAGAAAATAACCTTCTATAGACCTACTTTATCGGAATTCCCCAGTCGCCGTATCAGTATCAGAATTAAGGACATGTGTCCATACATCGAGGAAAAGTTACGCCACAGTTGTAGATACAAATTACTTTAGTGTAGCCCGCAGATTCCCATGTATATCTCACTGCTCAATCTACCCAAGCGTCATATTGTCAGACCAAACGGAACTATCTAAGTCAATACTTGTCAAGTCCACTTAAATGTCAATATATGCCTAGTCTGGTCCATTTAAATCTTTTGTGCCTACCAGCACATTGAACATAGAGCCTAGACAGTTCAACGTTGGTACCTTACACAAATCAAAATTGCCTATTATCACTTGGTTAATATCACTTCCCAGCACATCACCTGCAGACAGACTATCGTGAGACACTATTTTTGGATTTTTCATATTTACTGAAAAAGAAATAAAACAGAAATAACACTATTTTTGGATTTTTTATTTTCTAATTTTTGTTTTGTTTTGATTTCTCCCCCTAAATTTGCGCATAGGAGAGAAAAGAATGTAAATGCGCAAATTTAAACTACCTAAAACAAAAATCAGTCTTTAAAACGTATCATTTTAAGAAAGCCCACAAGCACATCAAATCAAGCTTTGTTAAACGGGTTGGTGAACAGATCCGCCACATTATTATCAGTGTGAATCTGCTCCAACTGGATGAGCGAACGCTCATAACAATCTTTGATAAAATGAACTTTGATGTCGATGTGCTTGGTTTTGGAGTGTTGGACAGGATTTTTAGCGATTTGGATTGCAACATCATTATCATAGAAGATAGGGGTTTCAAGAAAATTCAAACTGTAGTCCAACAGCTAATGTTGAATCCAAATTACTTGAGAGCAACAGGCAGAAACATCAACGTATTCCGCCTCCACCGTTGAGGTTGAGACAGTTTTTTGTTTCTTGCATTGCCAAGACACCAGCCGGTCGCCTAAGAATTGACATCCCCCGGAAGTTGATTTCCCGTCAAATTCATTACCTCCATAATTGCTGTCAACAAATGCATATAAATCAAAATCAAAATTTTTAGGATACCAAAGACTTAGTTTTGGGCTACCTTTGAGATACCTAAAGATTCTTTTGACAGCATTTAAATGAGTGAGTTTAGGATTAGCCTGATAACGTGCACACTGACAGACTGCGAACATGATGTGGGGTCTACTCGCAGTCAGATACATCAGCGAACCGATCATCGATCTATACTCTGTTTGATCTACGGATTCTCCATCAGGATGTGGAGTCAACAAGGGTCGTTCAGTCATCGGCGTCAAGGCAACTTTAGAATCTTTAAACCCAAATCTCTCAAGCATGTCTTCAACATATTTTCCTTGATGTAAAAGAATTTCGGTTGAATATTGTCTAACTTGCAATCCCAAAAACATGGTCATTTCTCCCAAAGAACTCATCTCAAATCTCTTCTTCATAACTGTCTCGAACTCTTTGCATAGCTTCGAGCTTGTTGACCCGAAAATGATGTTATCAACATATATCTGTACAAGAATTAGGTCGGCATCCACATGCTTGATGAAGAGCGTCTAATCAATCGTGCCTCTGGTATAACCATGCTCAAGCAAATGATCTGTTAGAGTAGCATACCAAGCTCGAGGAGCTTGATGTAACCCATACAGAGCCTTGTCTAATTTGTAGACATGATTTGGAAATTATGAGTTGACAAAACCAGGAGGTTGAACAACATTAATTTTCTCTTTCACAGCTCCATATAGAAAGGCAGTTTTAACGTCCATCTGATAAACGGTGAATCCCATGTAGGAAGCATAAGCCAGGAAGATACGGATAGCTTCAAGGCGCGCTACAGGAGCATACACTTCAGGGTAGTCAAGGCCTTCAATTTTCTGAAACCCACAAACAACCAGACGTGCTTTGTTTCGTACAATCGCCCTACAATCATCTTGCTTATTACGGAACACCCAGCGCGTGTCCAAAGACTTTTTTCCATTTGGCAGTTCAACAAGTTTCCATACCCCTAGTTTCTCAAATTGATTAAGTTCCTCATGCATCGCATCAACCCAACTAGGCTCATTCAGTGCCATTTCCACATTCTTTGGCTCGATCTGAGAAATAAAGCAAGAGTAGAGACATGTATTGACATCTCCACTCTGACTCCTCGTTTTAACTCTGTCGCCTAGTTGACCAATGACGTTTTCAATCGGATGATCTCATTGACGTCTGGTGGGAATTTCATGGTTGATGTCATTGATTGTGACAGGAAGGTTGTTGATGTTGATAAGTCAATCATCTGTTCAATCATCTGCCTCAGACGATCTGGAACCATGAGAGGTGCTTACCACGTACTAATTTGCATTTGGCTTGGGAAAGAGAAGCTCCATGAAAGATTGAGTAGCAGCGGAAGTATCTCTGGTCATGAACTCTCTTTCAGCAGGAGTAAGAGGAGTGGCTTCAGCATCAGGATTGATTCTTTGATTTGGAGAACCTAAAGAAGTACTTGGAACATCTTTATCCACCATAGGAGTCGTAGGACGCACCAAAGGTGGTCTGTATACAACATCTTTCTCTTCATCTTCAATAACAACCTTCGTACCTGAGCAAGAACCAGACACATCATCTGAAAACACATTAAATGATTTAAATAAAGAAGCGTAATCAAATAACCAGTCAGGACCGACTCGGGCATCTGTCTCATTCTCTTCCAGCCATCACACATCGAAAGATTCCACAATCTACTTGGTTTTCTTGTTGTATACTATGTAAGCAGTTCATGTGGCGTATCCCACGAAGTAGCCGTCATCAGCCTTCGAGTTGAACTTGGGGTTGGACTCTAAGTGAAGGAGGGTGTAAGGACATCCAAATATTCTGAAATGAGCAACTGATGGCTTGTGATTGTACATAATTTCATATGGGGTCTTCATCTGGGCTTTGTTGATTGGGACACGGTTCTGGACGTAGGAGGTAGTGTTGATCGCCTTTGCCCAAAAGAAGACCAGTAGTTTGGAATCACAGAGCATCGTCCTTGCAGCGTCTATCAGAGTACGATTGCGCCGTTCCGCAACACCATTTTGCTGAGGAGTTCGAACAGCACTATACTGACACAATATTCCCTTTTCGGCGCAGAAATGATCCATAACATCTTTCTTGAATTCCATGCCATTATCAGTTCTGAGCGCCTTCACTTTCTCATTTGTTTGATTCTTAATCATCACAATGAACTTCTTGATCAGATCAGCGATCCCACTCTTGTTGGATAAGAGGAAAACCCATGTGAACCGCGACTAGTCATCTATCACAACTAGGCAATAAGAGCTCTTGTTGATGCTGAGAACGTTGACCGGACCAAATAAATCCATGTGCAACACTTGAAGAACTTTGCTGATTGAGTTAACAGTCTTTGGCAAATGGTGTTGGGAATAAAAGGCTAATTGTGATTTGATGAACAAGATGCGGAAAATAAGAACAAACACAAATATGAAGATATGTCGAATGATCACTAGATTTATTCAATTATGAGGAACAGATTACACTTTAAGGTATAAGAATCTAACTCTACAAGAAACCTTACAATCTGGCGGCTACATTTTGCCTCACTCTTAAACCTAATTATGAATAATACATGACTATTTATAGGGAAAGACAAGTCTTGGGCTTTTAACCTACACTTCATTAAGGGGGCCCATTGCCATCATCCATGGAGTACTTTGAAACCCTACAAATGGGGCTTGCGATGATGTTTGCCTTGAGCACATGCCACACATTTTTCAAAAGTGATAAAGTCTTTGATAAGAAGGCTACGCACAATCTCGTTTTTAGCAAGACGATTCAGGTTCTTGGCATTCGAATGGCCGAGACGACGATGCCAAATCATGGCATTGTGTTCAGAGACTTTGGAGAAGAGACAAGTAACTTGTTCTGGAATATTATGATTCATGTCTATGATGTATGCATTTCCATCCCTCTTCAATTTCAGCAAGATCCATTCTTCAAGGATGATGATTCCAGGCTTCAAGATAAGACATTCTTTGTCAGTGAAGTGTGTTGAATAGCCTTTGTCACAGATCTGTGAGACACTCAACAGACTGTGCTTCAGCTCGGGAGCATAGTTGACATTCTCAAAGCTAAGCAGTCCATTTGTGACAGTTCCTTTCTGGGTGATCTTCCCGCATTCTCCTCCCACGAAGGAAACATAGCCCCCATTAAAATTCTGAATGTCATGCAGTTGGGAGATGTCTCCTGTCATGTGTCAGGAACAACCACTGTCGACATACCAGGGTCTGACGACATTCCTCCGTAGCTGTTCCTGCACGATGCGCGAGATTAATTAGATTTTGGAACCCAGGTCATTGAAACACTGGGTTTTCCCTTGTTAGCAAGAGAAATTCCTTTTTCACATTTTAAATTTGATTGATTACCAGACGCACATACAGAAGACTGAGATGATTTGACATTTAAATGTTTGGGCACCGATTGATAGTTAGGTTTAGAAACATTTATAGGTTATTTTGAAACATTTTTCTTTGGTTTTGATCGTTTGGGTTTCCGTCTAATATTAGCCGAAGACCCAGACGAAGACTTTGACGAACCCGATCTTGGCTTAGCCACATTCGGTTTCGTTAAAGTACCTGTTTTATTTTCATGTAAAACCTGTTTATTCTTTTGAAGTTCAGTCCATTTTCTGTCTTTATTGACATTCCAATCATCATCACGAGAACGAGGTCTAGAGAATTTTATAATGAGAGATCTTCCTCGTGACTCGTTCTCTCTTCTTTGTGCATAAAAAGGAACAAATGCCCGATTTGGACAATTGCGTGCAATATGTCTAGCAGTTCCACAGTTAAAGCATGTCTGTTTCTTAGCATAAAAACTGGTACCACTCTTTTCTGGTCTAGTGTTCTTATTGACTCCCTTACTCTTCCCATAAGTGCATGTGCATGATTCAGGTTGTGTGACAGGTGTCGGTGGAGTGTATGTGCTAGTAACAGAAACATCAGATTTAACAAACACATCCCCACACTTATCAATAACATCTGAATCATCAGACCTTGACATAGAGTCATCAAAAATCAAAACATCAGTTTTAGAGTTAGAAACAAAAGTATCATTTTTTAGAACAGAAACATCAGATTTTGAAACAAGATTATTATTAGAAACTCTCTCTTCAGAAGCCTGCTTGCCTTGACTTAAAGGTGAATCTGCATAAGAAGTAGAAATGTTAGTATCCTTTTCCCTAGCACTACTCTCCGGCACATGTACAACAGGTTTGCCATACACAAGATATTTCTCTATGTCTATTTCTTCCTGGGTCATATGGATAATAGTATAATTGTAATTAAATTGAGGAGGGACACTCTCATACCCTATACCTACCTGCTTCTTGTCGTTCCATCTCATTTGTTTCTCTATTATGGTTGGAACTCTCTCACTTGACGCATCAAAGTTTTTGAAATTAAAATCAACATTTTCAAATCGAATTTTCAATGTGTCAAGCTCGTCAGTCACAATGGCAAGTTGTTTCTCGATAAAATTGTAGTTCTCATACTTGTTTCTATACTCTTCCTGTAGTTTCCTAAAGTCCTTAGTTTTGTTCTCTAATTATTCTTTTATTGGTCTTTGGCCCTTCCTAAGGTTATATCCTTTGTACATTTGGTCCTCGTTCTCTCTACGCAATAATTCAAATTGTTCACGTAAAATTTTAACAGTATCAATGCATATTTGAGAACAAGAAATTTGACCAACCTCCTCTTTCTCAGGCTCAGGGGTAGAGGATACCATGAAGGAAAACTGTAACTCCATCATCTCTTCTTCAGGATCCTCTTCAACATTCACCTCGGTGACTTCAATAATCTGGGCCAAATGTGCATTTTCAGGTCCTAAAATGTTCAAGGCCTGAATTTGGTCTTCCCAATCAAATGACTGAGCTACCACCGCCAGATTTGCAGTCTCGTTGTTAGCAGTAGCTCCCATGTTATTTCCAACTAGCACCATTGTCCTTTCATGATTTACTCTTCTATCAGGCTTCGGACAATCACGAGTAAAGTGACCAGGCTCGTGACAGTTGAAGCACCTTAACTTTCCTTTGTTGAATCCAACCTTCTTCTCTGGATTCATGCCCCAATTGTTTTTCCCTGTTTTCTTGGAAAACTGTTTAGTTCTGAAAACTGCCATAGCAATCTGCCAGGTAATGTCCATTTCCTCCACATCCTCAGGGTGAATCTGATCAAGATCAGCAAAAGAAATCTGAGGAGGCAGTTCTCCAGCCACAAAGGCATTGTAGCAATTCACCATGCCAGAGGCTAGGGCCATGTTCTCTTCGACTTATTTGGAAGCAGAGGTGGTAACAGGAGCTTTGGATGAGGAGGCAAAGGCTGCATGTGGGTAAGGCATGGATGGTCGAACAACATGGGATGATGGTTGTGGAACATCAAAAGCTTGATTTTGTGGAGCAATAAAGGATGAAAAGGCATTGTTTGTAGAAATCCCCAGATTAGCAGTCGAGTAGGAGTTCACATGGTTAATTTCCATTTGCTTGTCATCAAGATCACAGGCTTTAATGATTGCCATTGTTTCTGCAAGACTGAGTCGGTGGGGATCATTTGTCTTCTTGATAACAGAGACATTCATGTCCCAAGACTTGGGAAGAGAATTTAGCAGTTTCTTGTTAATCTCAGATCTTGGCACAGAAATTCCCGATGTGCTCATTTCGGTGGTGAGAGTAATAAATCGATGTAGTTGAGCCTCCAATGATTCTCCAAGAATATGATTAAACATATTGAACTTCTGTCTGAGCATGTCTTGTCGGCTCTGCTTCATGTCTTCATTTCCCTCATCAACTTCAATCAGTTCTTCCCACAGAGCTTTGGCTGAGTCATACTCCCTGAATCCTTGTGCAATTTCTGGAGATAAGGCCATTGTCAGTGTTGCGAGAGCCTTTTCTTGCTCTTCAATTTTCTCGAAATTCGCATATGTGTAATTTGCAAAATCTTTGTCGATAATGGTTCCATTTGCAACAGTGGTAGTGATTCTAACTAGACCCTTCAGAATACTGCGCCATATTTTTAAATACTTCATTTTATTATATTTCTCCCTTCTGTATTTCCATTCAGGAAATCCTTCAGCTGACAGAAGATGCAAGATTCTTGTGGTAGTTCCCATGATTGAGTCCAACTCCTGATGAACTGTCATGTTTTTTGATTCCATATTTTTTTTTTAATTTTCTTAATTGATTGAAAACAAAACTTGTAAAGAAAGCACAACCGAAAAGAGGTTTACAACCGAAAACAAGGTTTACAACTAAGGAGGGTTTACGGCCGAAAAGTGTTTATGGCCGTACACAGGTTTACAGTCGAAAACAATACGTTTGCAATCGAAAACGGTTTACAGTCGTAAACACAAGGACGTTTACGGTCGAAAATGAGTTTACAACCGTAGACTGATGAACAGTTTATAGCCGAAAACGCCCAAAATTGATGAAAACAGCTGACTTCGAGTAGATCTTCAATCCCTTTGGCCTTGAAATCACGATCAACGGTAGAAACTCAGTAACAAAGCTTGAATAATCTCGAAAATGAAGAACACTCCAACCGAAAACACAACTTGATCAGTTTTGACACTAGTATGGCTCTGATACCAATTGTAAGTCCCCAATTCTGGAACCAACTAGTGATCAAACATAAGAACAAGCTATAATCAATGAGAATAAGAAGGAGTAGAAGCAAGAATGATCCAAATTGCACACGTTTGTATTGAGCCGTAAACGTCAGGTACAATGGAACACATACATACAACCGTTTTCTGCTCTCCTCTCGCCAGCCTCCTCTAACATATACTGACACTATATATATGGAACATGTGCTGCAAACAGTTCACGGCCATAAACAAACTCACAGCCGCAAACACCACTTGAACCGAAAACACCCTGTTTTCGGTTCACCCAACCGCAAACCCTATAAACACCTAAACAAAGACTAACAAGACTCATACAAATGAATACCTAGCCCAAATCAACAAAATTATGACCTAACAGGTCGACTGCCCCCACACAACACATCCATGAAACTTCCACCAACCCTACAACACTCGTGAATGCTAATCATACATAACACTGGACCCTATAGACAGTCGAATACCTAATTCTACCCTAGCCCTTCATCAAATAAGAACAAGAAATAAGGCCAAACCAAACATTCTCGGGCTATAGAATATTAGAATTTTAGTTATGGACAACTATGATGCATACACTAAGCAACTATAGTAATGATGTCAATTTCATATATGGAAAAACCTAATGGGTTTTGAGCACTATAACAACCTTATGGTGCACATAAAACCCTAATGCTTTGGATCTAAGTTTTCTCTAATTATACATGCAATATTGGTTTCCAAAGCGTGAAGCCTAACTAACATACAAAATTTGGTATATGAATCATAAAAAGTAGTTAGAAAAATACCTCTTATTGTAGCTTGTTGTATTTGGCCTTTAAGAACTTAGTACCTCATGTGTGATGCCTCAAATGGTTCACAAAACACCACCAACAATTGGAGAACTTGAGAGAGAGGTTAAGGCACTCAAAATCGGATATAGTTTCTAAGACTAGTGTGTCCGATTTTAGGCCAAGGGGTTAAATATATATAGTGTAGAATTCCAAGGGTTATGTGTAAACCCTAATTCTTACACTTAGGCTTGTAATGGACTAACACTTTATGGATCCTTACAAAAGCTTAGCCTATCACTAATCAATCATGGATTATTAGCCCAACCTATATGTATCATTGATTTACACAATCGGCCCCTGTATATTTAATTAGTCTTTTTTAATCACTAAATTAATTTCAAATTAATTCTTGATCAATACTAATTAAATAATATGATTCCTCAGTTAATATATTATACTTATAATATATCAATAAATCATAAATAACCTCTTTCTCAAATATCCATCCCATCAGATTGTTCTGGTGAATGCAATCCAAAATGGACCATGCTACTCTCGGGTCAAGTACATAACAATTATAGTTATGGGCTTAGACACTTAATCCAACAGTCTCCCACTTGGATAAGTCTAATAACTATAACTGCAAGTATGACTTAAAACCGACTAGCAATCATAGCTCTTAAAAGCCGTTGTCGAACTCTGACGCGCCATTTTAGATAATGGGTCATATAATCCTCTGTTCTTCAAGATATCGTGCGGACAAATACATGGAACGTAGTCACCCTTATTGTCCAACAGTTTGTTTCCCGATTTTCGATTTGTTTGACATAGAACTTAATTGAACACATTAATTGAGTTCTGACCGGGCCCGACACATACGTCAAAACAAAATCATCGAGGGGCCCAAGATATCACTTTTAATCCTCCAAGGATTAAAAGGAACAGATAAACGTCGACTTATATGCTTGTACTAACTACTCGTTAAATCATACACAATAGCACATTTTATAACATCAAGTTACTGATGCATTTTCGCACTATCAATGTACAACCAACGCATAGTCAACAACACATACATCTTGGTTTGATGACTATATGATATTATCGACTCACAATCACTCGTGATAAATTCCATGAAGCGATTCATGTGAGCGTGGGTTTAATCCAATACTCATACCTTATGAGCACTCATGAATGTTGTAGCAATCTTTTTCCATGTCTAAACACTCTAGACAATCTACAACCCGAATTCATGACAGTCTTGCCTCAATACCTACTTCCAAAGTATGATCGACTGTGGATAGTTTGAATAATATTATTATTCTGGAAGTCAAAACATACAAAATGGAACAATAGTAAACATTTGACACAAGATAGTAACTTTACTCATAAATAAAACTCCTTTTATTTAATCATCGAATGTCAATTACATTTTATCTATTACAAGTTTCTAAACAACTATCTAATCATTAAAACTAATATCGTCATTCAGCCCAATGCTCCTTGCATGCTGTAAGTGCTTAACCCTACTCCGTCCCTTCGTAAGGGGATCTATTGGGTTCTCCTCTAACGATACCCTCTTTGCTACGAGGAGTCCTTCTTCTATCCGATGTCTTATGAAGTGATATTTTTTGTCGATGTGTCTGGATCTGCCATGATCCGTCGGTTCCTTGGCTAAGGCATCCGCACTCTCGATGTTACAGAAAATCTCCATAGGCTCCTTTATAGCTGGTACAACTCCAAGGTCTCCGATGAAGTTCTTCAACCATATTGCCTCCTTTGACGCTTCGATTGCTGCTATGTACTCTGATTCGCATGTTGAATCAGCTACAGTCTCTTGTTTGGAACTTTTCCAAGTTATTGCTCCTCCATTCAGGGTAAATACCCAGCGCGACTGAGAGCGGAAATTATCTCTGTCGGTTTGAAAGCTGGAGTCACTATACCCTGCCACTCTCAAGTCACCACTCCCACTGAGGGTAAGGACCCAGTCCTTAGACCTCCGCAGGTCCTTAAGAATATTCTTTACCGTAGTCCAGTGAGCTTTACCAGGGTTCCCTTGATATCTGCTGACCATGCTCAAAGCAAAGGTCACATCAGGGCGAGTACAAGTCATAACATACATGATCGAGCCAACTGCGGAAGCATATGATATTCGACTCATCTCTGCTATCTCGGCCTCTGTCCTCGGACTCTAAGTCTTACTCAGTTTGGTATTGCTCAGGATAGGTAATTCTCCTTTCTTGGAATTCTCCATGTTGAACCGTTTCAAAACCTTATCCAAGTAGGTGCTTTGACTAAGTCCAATTAGTCTTTTACTCCTGTTTCTCAATATCCTTATTCCTAGAATATAGGTAGCTTCCCCAAGGTCCTTCATAACGAAACAGTTCCCAAGCCAGGACTTAACCTCCTGAAAGGTTGGGATGTCATTTCCTATCAGAAGTATGTCATCCACATACAACACCAAAATGCTAACTATACTCCCACTAGCTTTGACATATACACAAGACTCATCCTCGCTTCTCGAAAATCCAAACTCTTTGACTTTCTCATCAAAACAAAGATTCCATCTGCGAGATGCTTGTTTCAATCCATAAATGGATTTCTCAAGCTTACACACTCTATTAGGGTACTTTGCACTGACAAAACCCTCTGGCTGACTCATGAAAACATCTTCAACCAACTTCCCATTAAGGAAAGCGGTTTTGACATCCATTTTCCATATTTCATAATCATGAAATGAAGTTATGGCAAGCATAACCCTTATAGATTTAATATTCGCTACTGGTGAGAAGGTCTCATCATAGTCAACTCTAAGAGTTTGAGTAAAGCCCTTCGCAACCAATCGCGTCTTATATGTGTGTACTTTCCCATCCATGTCCGTCTTCTTCTTGAAGATCCATTTGCACCAAACTGTGTTACGACCAGGTACATTGTCAACCAAGTTCCAAACTTGATTTTCATACATGGACTGAATCTCAGTATCCATAGCCTCTTTCCATTTTGCAGACTCGGGGCCTGCTATAGCTTCCTTTTAGTTGTTAGGTTCATCCAAATTTACCAGTGTGCTATCACTGATAAACGTATCACCATCTGTAGTAATATGGAAACCATATAACACAGGTGGAACTCTAACTCTACTGGAACGCCTCAGAGGTATGGGCTCGTCAACTGGTTCAACAGGAGTTTCCTCCTCAGGCTGAGCGCTAGTGTTTGAGGTTCCTTCATCACTTAACTCTTGAAGCTCTTCAATGTCAATTTGCCTCCCACTTTCTTCTTGGCATATGAGTTCTCTCTCTCAGAAAACCCCTCTCCTCACAACGAAGACAAAATTTTCACTCGGTCTGTAGAAGAGATATCCAAAAGACTTCTGTGGGTAGCCGATGAAAATACAACGTTTGAGCTTGTCGTGAGTCTCATGCCTCACGAAAGCCTCGCAACCCCAAACCTTGATGTGTACTAACAATGGAACCTTCACTGTCCACATCTCGTGAGGTGTTTTGGAAACCTTTTTAGTTGGGGCTAGATTAAGTATATGGGTGGCAGTCTCTAAGGCATACCCCCAGAATGAGATAGGTAACGAAGCTCGACTCATCATGGAACGAACCATATCCAACAAGGTTCGATTGCGCCTCTCAGCCACACCATTAAGCTGTGGTGTCCTGGGTGGCGTCAATTGTGAAACAATTCCACATTCCTTAAGATAGTCGTGGAACTCAATACTAAGATACTCACCACCCCGATCGGATCGGAGCATCTTTATCTTCCTACCCAATTGATTCTCTACTTTGTGTTTAAACTCTTTGAACTTTTCAAAGGTTTCTGACTTATGCTTGATTAAGTAGATATATCCATATCTGTTGTAATCATCAGTAAAATTCACATAGAAGCAGTTAGAATCCCTTGTGGCGGATCTGAAGGGTCCACACACATTGGTGTGTATGAGATCCAACAAACCCTCACCCCTTTCAAAAGTACCATTGAAGGGTGACTTTGTCATCTTTCGAAGCAAACAAGATTGGCAAGTATCATCCGACTTTAAATCGAACGACTCCAACACACCATCCTTTTGGAGTTGGCATATGCGCTTCTTGTTGATATGTCCAAGACGACAATACCACAAGCATGCCTTGCCCAAATTATTGGACGAATCAATATGTAATTCATTATTTCCTAAGTTGTCTACAACCATCATAGTTTCATATACACCATTACAAGGCAATGCTTTAAAATAAAAAATAGCATTATAAAAAGCATTAATAGAACCAATTTCATTATCAAATGAAAATCTAAAACCTTGTTTGTACAAACCATGAAAGGAAATAATGTTTCTCTCCATATCGGACGAGTAGCAACCATTATTCAAATCTAATTCTAACCCATTACTAAGCAATAAAGAATAAACTCCAATCTTGGTGACAGGAGACATTTCCTATTCCCCATGATCACGTTTATCTTCCCGTGCTCCACATCCATACTTCTTTTTAGTCCCTGCATATTAAAACAAATGTGAAAACCACAACCTGTGTCAAGGACCCAAGAATTAGCATGTGATGAGTTATTAGACAGAATAGTGTAAATATGTGCATGGGTGGGCTTTATCTTCCCATCCTTGAAATCCTGCAACTATTTGGGGGCAGCTTCGCTTCCAGTGCCTTTTATCATGATAGTAGAAGAACTCTACTTCTTTTGGATTGGTAGAGGGATTAGCAGAACCAGCTTTGGTCCCACTAGAAGAGGATCCATCATGAGACTTTCCCTTGCGGCTCTTAGAAGGAGCCTTCCTCTTCTTCCCTCATAATAATTTTGAAGTTCATCTGACATAGTGGCAAGCATGATACATGGCACCTTTGTGGCTTCCTTCTCATGTGCCCTATATTCAGCAACCTCTTCAGGAGTAGCAGTGACTTCATCAACCTCCTTAAGCTCTTTGTCGAGGAAATATTCCTTTTCCTCGTAACGAGTAACCATCCTAATGTTTCGAATCCAATCATTGAAAGTCGAACCATCAAAGATGACCCTCCCCCACAAGTTGATGAGGGAGAAAGAGCCAGAAGGGTTGGAGCCAGAAGCGGTGTTGGAAGACATCTGAAAAAGAAAGAGAAAGTTTAGATTAGATAAGAATCCTTAATATAACACCCAAATGAAATATTAAGGCTAGGACCGAACACAATATTCTACAATTCGAAAGAGGGATGCCTTAATCTAATTACAAAATATTTGAAGGTAGGTAAATGACGATTTGCCAATTTCCACCATGAAAAACAAAATTGAATATTAAGTTTTAAATGTATTGAAATTCCTAGATTCTTTTTGAGATTCATTGAACTTTTCAATGGCATGTTTAAATCTCGATTATGCCCTTCAAGTTTATGACTGGGATACCGAGGATCACAAACAATGTGTGAATAACCATGTAAATGTGCTTGGTACTCTTGATGTCATTTATCACCTAATCAATGTGCCAGTTAACCACACACGCTCCATTGATCCATGACAAACATCAAACTACCCTTTGCCACCCTTACTAGTCCAAGTTAGTGTGTCGGTTAACCACACACGCTCCACTAACGACTTGGCAAGGTGCAAAGTGCAATTTCATGGAATAGCAACATTTTCACATTTTTCCTAAAGTAACTAAGATTGGGAGTTTAATAAATCATTTAGTTACTTTATAATTATCATTATACTTTTAATGAGAATTAATGTCCTGTCCTACTCGTTCGGCTAACGACCCTCCACCAATCAAGGGAACAGTGGGTGAGAGTGGACACCCATTAAACCACCATTTTATAGGCAGTATACTTATACCCCCTTATATAATTATTAACTTTTAATTTTATAATAGTATAAGGGTTGAATTTTAAACTTTTAAAATCCTAGGGTTTGGATTTAAATGTTTCATGAATGAGACTTTACAAATTCCAAAACTTGAGGGAAAGTTTTGAAACTCTTCAAAACTCTTGGTTTCCATAACTTATGAGTTAATGTATTTTTATGAATAAGACTTTTCATTTTCCATAACTTGAGGACAAGTTATTGAATTCTTTAAAAGCATTTAGATCAATTTTAACCAATAAAATTATCATGTAATTTGTCATTGATCTAATATAGCTCATAAGGTAAGATAGTATCAAATCAACAATTTACAAGTAACTAGTTTATCATATAAACTAATAATTATCTCAAAATTTTGACAATTATCTTTTAATTGGATGAGGATAATCACTAACATATCAGGAAAAATGATTTTTGTGATATAAAACAGTTTGTGGTAATGATCCTAATCCAATTTAGGCCAAAAAACCCGAAAACCTGCCACCAGACCTGCCACTGATGGGTTTTGAGCACTATAACAACCTTATGGTGTACATACAACCCTAATGCTTTGGATCTAAGTTTTCTCTAAAAATAAATGCAATATTGTTTTCCAAAGCATGAAGCCTAACTAGCATACAAAATTTGGTATATGAATCATAAAAACTAGTTAGAAAAATACCTATTGTTGTAACTTGTTGTATTTGGCCTTTAAGAACTTAGCACCTCAAGTGTGATGCCTCAAATTGTTCACAAAACACCACCAACAATTGGACAACTTGAGAGAGAAGTTGAGGCACACAAAATCGGCTATAGTTTCTCTAAGAAGACTAGTGTGTCCGATTTTAGGCCAATGGGTTAGATATATATAGTGTAGAATTCCAAGGGATATGTGTAAACCCTAATTCTTACACTTAAGCTTGTAATGGACTAACACTTTATGGATCCTTACATAAGCTTAGCCCATCACTAATCAATCATGGATTATTAGCCCAACCTATATGTATCATTGATTTACACAATCAGCCCCTGCATATTTAATTAGTCTATTTTGATCACTAAATTAATTCCAAATTAATTCTTGATCAATACTAATTAAATAATATGATTCCTCAATTAATATATTATACTTATAATATATCAATAAATCATAAATAACCTCTTTCTCAAATGTCCATCCTATCAGATTGTTCTGGTGAATGCAACCCAAAATGGACCATGCTACTCTCGGGTCAAGTACATACTCATTATAGTTTTGGGCTTAGACACCTAATCTAACAAAACCCTAGGCTATCAGGCATCATAAAATCGGGCAATTCTATCATGCAATTCCTGAAGATCCCTAGCCTATCACTAGCATGTTGTTCTATCATAACGAGAGGATGTGTACAATCACGCCTTCGCCTTCCCGCGGTCATCCAAAGTACTTGAAACATAACCCGAAACTGTAAACCAACGCTTAGTGTGTTCCCCAAAAGTACCAACACATAACCATACAACATATACAATAACAACATGTAATGGGTCCACAGCTAAAAGACTGGAGTACCCCTGAGCCCACATCATTTTGGGACCAAAAAGAGACTTTAAAGATCAAAAACCTAGATATAGAAGATGAAAGTGTAAATATACAAGCTTTATACCTTTTGAGGTTGCAAACAAGCTAGAGATCCCATATCTACAATGGAATCCACTCCAAGATCTTCACACCACCTTCTTCTTTCTTCCAAACCACACCAAATCTCACTTAAGGCTCAAAGTTGCTTCTCTTTTGCTCTAGGGTTACTTGAGGGCCGATATTGCAGATGGAGGCTGAGTACGAATAGGGTTTGAGTCTATAATGTTCCTTAAATATGAACCAAAGCCCTCAAAATTAGGGTTAGCAAGCCACCCTTGTATGCCCAACGTACGAAGTGTACGCCTAGCGTACTAAGGCGTGCCTTAGTATGCTTAGCGTACACACACGTACACATGGTGTACTTATCCGACCCAATGTCCACCAAAAGTCATTTTGGGCCCTTTTTTACCATTTCCCAACTTATGGACCAAAATGCAACATACTAAAATCATAAAGCCCAAGATTAGAAGTACCTTAACATCGGGATGTTACAATCATAAAATTTGGGTAAAGGTGCATACACTAAGCAACTATCGTAATGATGTCAATTTCATATAAAGAAAAACCCTAGGCTATCAGGCATCATAAAATCAGGCAATTCTATCATGCAATTCCTGAAGATCCCTAGCCTATCACTAGCATGTTATTGTAACATATCACAAGATCAAATAATAGTGTGGTAATTTGGGGTCTACTTACTCGCTCCGACTGATCGTACACATCGCATCCTCTTTGACTATTTTGAAAACAATTTGAAAATTATTTATTTATTTGTGAGTTTGCTAGGTGAGTTTTCCTCACTATACTTGCAGGTCGAAGGCACCAAGGCCGGCCCATTGGTTTGATATCCTGATATTTACTGATATGTTGAGTATAGAATAGATATGCATGATTATGCTACTGGTTAAATGGGACTCTAGAGATCAAAAGAACTTAATACTTGACTTAATACATGCACGGAACCAAAACTACCATAACATTTGAACCTTTATCCCCAAGGAACTCATGATATATCCAGATCTACAATTTCAAGCTTTAAAAACGTCTTTAACTCCCACTCATCAACCAAAAGGGGTCAAAATGACCAAAAATGCACCAAGAAGAAGATCCATGAAATGAAAAGGCAAGGTTTGAACTTTATTCCTCCCAAGCTACCAAAAGGAGATGTAAATGCTGGATCTCAAAGCTTTCCTTCAAAGAACAAGTATTCAAGTTTCTCCTTCTTCTTCTAGATCCATAAAACTCTCCACAATCTCACAAGAGCTTCAAAATCACCAAACATGGGCTAAGGAGTCGAATTAGGGTTTTTAGAGCATGGAGGTTGTCTTAAAAATGATCAAAAGGGGCTATCATAAATCTTATATAGGGTACAACACAAAAAATAGGGTTTTCTAACTGACCCTCGTACGCCCAGCGTACTCCTCGTACGCCCCGTGTACGAGACATCATACCCCCGCACCACCCTTCGTTGTACGCCCTGTGTACACCACTTTACGCCAAGCTAATGACCTCCGCAGCAGTATGCCCCACGTACCCCCTTGGTACGCCCCGCATACTAGGGTTCCCTCTATAACCCTAAATACTCTGAAGGCCATAACATCCTCGATCTAAGTCCGTTTCCGACGAACTTTATATCCACAGAAAGGTGACGAGAAGCCCTACACTTTTAGCAATCCATCATAGCCTTGAAGTTCCCCGAACCAAACCCAAAATGCATAAAGGATCGGGTCAACAAATTATGATTATACCATTGGGCTATGAAACACCATCGAGCACTCGGTTTACTTAAACTTTAACATCCTCTTCCAAAAAGGGCCAAATCCTTTCTTCCCCAAGCTCCCAAGCCTTATGATAACTGATGATCGGGATGCAGCCCCGAATAATGAAGAGATTCCCCCCATATAAATTCCATTTCATCCTCGAAATCATTCCTTATCATCCCTGGCATGCCTGAAAGCCCGAGGGACACAACCACAACCTTGAACATACAATTGCCTTCCCAAGGCAACTGAACCCAACAGAATTCCCCACTTAAGAAGATGAATCCAAAATCCCATGAACAAACCCAACCTACTCTATCTGAAGCCTGAAGTCTCGAAGTGGTCTGACTCCCTGACAGACTGCCCATACTGAACTAATGCTAAATCCATGACACCTATCCATCAAACTATCTATTCAAATCCTGATGATAAAAATTCCATGAACACAATGAGATACAATATATAAATTTCCTTAACCGCCGGACCGACATGCTGCTGCTATAATGATGAAACCTCATCACTTTCCCGGCCTTCACACAGGTAGCACCATCCTAGAGCACATACATATAAGCTAAATCCTGAACCTCCAGCTGATGCCTTTGACACAAAGATTTCATAATCCACATCTTTCTGAGCACATCCCTTGCATGGATACACTCGCGAATCCCAACACGAGTTTCCACTAAAATCCCACTCGAAAATGGCCACTCATATTCTTCTCGAAGACCCTCCCCTACAACTGGTTTAACATCCATTTATGAAACTACCCCCCCCCCCAATCCCTGACTGGAGACCCTACCAGAAACAAGCAGAAATGATCCTCAAAACATACCGATTGTGAACTTCACCCAAAACCAAACCATATGATGTACCAAACCTTAATAACCCTTTACTCTCTACTAGGCCATTACCAACCAATTCTTCAACAAGCAAAGATGATCAAACCAAGATTTTCGCGTTACATCAAATTCCTATCGCCTCAAGTGAACCCCCACCTAGACAACCACTCGAGATATTCATAAAGAACTTTATGACCTGTGACCTCATAAGCAATTTCAAATATTGAAAATCATAACCCTAACAACAACTTGTGAACAATCGGAAATATAATGCATACATCCCACAGAGACTTTCTGATACCTGATTGATACTCCCCACAACCCTTACTGCTCCCTTTATCTAACCAACAGATTTGTGACTCGCCTAACATCCATCAGTGCGTCAACACCGAAAGCACCACAAGAAGAAGAAATGAACAACCATGTTCACTAGGCCCTCAGCCTATGACTGGAATGCTCCCAATAACACACTGATCTTGTTGCTATCGCATCGATCGCCCAACACTCCGGGCCTAAAGATACTCACCTCATTCCATTGCCTTGAAGGGACCTAATCAACTCCCTCACAACGCCAACTGAGCACCACAAAGCTGCTACCAAAGCAAAACCTTACAAAATCATGGTCACACGCGGCCCGTGAATAGGATAATGATTACGCTCTTGGTCCAATTCGAAGGCTATAACCCAAAAGAACCATGCACATAATTCGAACCAAGTGCTCCAATGCTATCCTGCCTACCTCACATGAAATACCCCCATACACATACTTATGGAACCTATAATCTCATCCAAAGAGAGAAGAAATACCATAGATAATCGAAATAACACCTCAATAAATAACAGAAAACATCCTCACAAGCAGTCAAAATAAGATCCCATAGTTGATGGTGACTGAACGGATTCCACCACTACGCACCTAGCTTGACAAGACTTCCAAGGTGATCCCGAAGGTTACCAAAACCTGAGTTTGCTATGAACCAAGTTCCTACTCCACCATTAAGGGTAAACATACCCGAAGACCCAAGGAATATAGAACATACTGAACTTGATGATAGATTAGCCCGACCATTGAATCTCAGATGATACAATTAAACTTTTGAGTGAACCTCCGCTGAATGATGAAACCCATGACCAGTGGTTAAGGACACATTGACAATTAATCCAGAAAATCAAGACTCACATGGAACTGAACATACCCGCTTCTGGAAAAGATCCACCGATCAACATCTGCCCATCAAACCGAAAACAACAATCCAAGCAACGAACTAGCAAAACCCTCAATAGCTAAAATACTCAACCCGAGAATCCCGGTTCTCCCCCACTTGGGGCTCGAACTACCACCCACTGGCGCTGAAACCAAATCATAACTCAAACCAGCATAAGCAGGTACTACCCTTCCTAACTCTGGAAATTAAGAGCCTGCTTACTCTTTCTCCGAACTCGGAAAAACTGAAAGGGCATAACCCTTGTCACAGATAACAACATTCCAATCCATCAATCAACCATCCCACTTCCAGTTGCAAAACCGAAGCCGATCATAATCATCGCTCCCTTCTTGAGTCCCGCGAATCGAATACCCGGTCTCGAGTAAAACCTACGATGCCTCAAACCAATAAACTCACTAGGTTTGCACCAAACAACCCAAATTAATAACACCACTGGGGCTCAAAACGATTAACAGGACCATCCTCACGCCTGAGCAGTCACAACCAAAAGATAGACAGGAATGGAAACACTGCCATGGATCATGGTATCTAACCATGCAACCTTCCCCCACTAGCCCTTAGAAGCCCTGAAACCTTCCTTGATTCGAGTACGGATCTTGTGCTTCTAATAGTACGGGCCCAATACTAGCTTCCACACCTATCCATGCTTTCTTTAAGAATCGTCTCGGGTCTTCTAAGACCTAGTCACAAAATACTCTTGAAACCTGCTCAACGACGAAGCAACCTCACTAAAATACTCCCTAGGCTATCCTAGGATTCACCCACACCCCCTCTGCCATCAGCTGTTGAAGGACCCCTACCAATGTCAGCTAACCACTTCATGAATACAATTACATGCAACCAAGCTTAAATAATCCTTTGACTGAAGGGCTCAGCCCTACAACGGTTAGACTCAAACAAGAGCTGTGCAATAGATCCGAGTCCTTCATTCTAAGATTCTTTAACCTTCATAGCTTGTAATTTATTATATTCATTTGATGGTTAACTCTCATCAACATGGGTCCCACAAAGCACAAAGCAAGCAACATTCGAGCAGAGAAGTTGACTGGCAATAATACGTAATAAAATTTGACAGATCCTCATACGTAATCCTTGATCTTCAACTCCCCCGCACCACGGGTGCACCTTCGCCCTGCTCTCACTCTCCCCATAGTGGCTAATCATTCCTCGCGCTGACCCGCTATACACTACACCCACTCATGAAACTTCCACCAAGCCTGAAACACTCGTGTATTGATAGTTTCATTTTATTCACTTCTTTTTATAGTTTATTTTAGCGCATTTCATCCGTATTTTAGTTAATTTCCATGCATATTTTCCTTTTTGCTATTTTATGGCCATTTCGGGTATTTTTCTAGTTTCGCGAGCATAATTGCAGATTTTAAGGAGACTAGCGATGCAGAATCTTTGAGAGGTGATTGGATTTGGAGGACAACAAGAATTTAGGGCTTGGTGATAATGGAGTTGATGCTTGGTGTGGGCTTGCTTATTAATTGAAGGCTTGGAAGAAATAAACTTTAAATTTGCGAGACGCGGGAGAATATTCGAGCGTGCGGAGATTGATGATCGGGCGATTTCGGAAGTTATGGATCATTTGGAGAAGCCAAATTGGGCTTAAAATGAAGTGAACTTAAAGAAAAATGGGCTAGAAGCTGTTTGGACTCGAACTGGGCCAAGTGGGATAAGCTGTGGAGGCCCAATATTCAAAGAACCCATGATCTAAACACACCCGTGCAACCCACCCGCGCAAGGTTGCGCGGCCGCGCACGACTCAACAGGGGTAGTTTCGGGATTTCAGTTAGAAGGCTATATGGGGAAGGTTGGTTTGCATCTTTTGGGGACTCTTGGACATCCAATTTTTGAGCATTCTCTCTGGAGTTTTGAAGATTCTTGAAGGCCAAGAACACCTCAAGAACATCATCTTTTCACCTCTTGATTCTTGTTTAATGTTTGGTATAATCTTTTCTAACTTTGTTTCTTTGAGTTTAGCAATGTTTGGCTAAACTAAACTTGGTTGACTTTTGTTGAATCCTTTGAACTTTTGTTGAATATTGAATAATCCATGAACTTGTTCTTAAATCTTTATGGGAATGTTTTGTGTTTTAACATATTATCACCACTTGTATGTTTTTATTCATGAGTTTAAATGTGTTTGTGTTGATTAGTTGGCTAATTTCTTGATTAAGTAAAGGATCCTCAAATTAGCAAGAAACGAATGATTTTTGTGTTGTTTTTGCTTCACACAATCATAAAGCATTTCCTCCAACATGGTAGTGAAAGCATTTGACTCCTCTTGGAGTTGGTGACTTTTTGGTTCTTAATGCTAGTTGACTTTCACTAATTACATGCTTAATGGGAATTGTGACTTTGACTAAGGAAATTTTTATGAGCTTCTCTAACCATTTTAACAACTAAGAAAAGTCTAGGTAATCTCAAGCTTCTTGGATTACTATAGCCAAATTAAGGATTTAAATCAAGTATTGCACCATTGGATTCTAATGATATGGCCATCACAAGTCAAAGTCAGGAAACCTTAAGTCAACCATCTTCCTCTTATTGATTTTACATCAAACTATTATTTTTGTTGAAATTGTCTATTTAAATCTTAGTTTAATTCTAGTTTATTTCAAGTATTTCAAAAGACCAAACCCCCCCCCCCCCCATTTTTAATTTATTGTCATTTTTCAAGTATTTTACAAAGAGATTTTTCATAGAGTTATAAATTGAACCAATCTCCATGGATTCGATCCCTTTACCACCATACACTATTTTAGTGTGTAATATTTAGGGTTATTAATTTTATTCGCCTCGACAACCACTAAATTTTGGCGCCGTTGCCGGGGATTGGTTTATTTTTAATCAGTTTGTTTCTCTATACCCAGATATCAATGTACAGATGACTTGATTTATAATCCGAAAATTGAGAAAGAAGCAATACGTTTGGAGAAGGAAAAGAGAATAGAACGTGGTCAAACTTCTAATCCACACGGGGATCCAGAGGTTGAACCCGCTTCATCAAGTGACACGGAACCCGATTCTAGTCCCGACCCTCGCCAAGAAATTCCCGAAACACCACCCCTACAACAAAATCCACCCATTATTAAACCAATTGCAATGGCGGACGAAGGAGAAGCTCCCGAAAGAACTTTGAGGCAAATGATGGAAACCGATGTTACACAAACTCCAACCGGTATCAATTACTCGGTTTTGGAAGGAGGTTCGGAATTGAAGTCAAGTTTAGTCCATCACCTTCCAACTTTTCATAGATTAGAGAATGAAGACCCTCATAAGCACTTGAAGATGTTCCATATTATTTGCACTAGTATGAAGCCACAAGGGTCAACCGGTGACCAAATCAAGCTAAGGGCATTCCCCTTTTCATTGGTCGATAGAGCAAAGGATTGGTTATTCTATCTTTCCCCGGGGTCAATCAACTCATGGACCGACATGGCAAGAGATTTTCTTGACAAGTTCTATCCCGCTTCAAGAGTCTCAAGTCTTAGAAATGAGATTTGTGGAATCCGCCAAGGTCAAAATCAGACTTTTAATGATTATTGGGAGAGGTTCAACAACTTGTGCTATAGTTGTCCACAACATCAAATTCCGGAACAACTCCTCATTCAACACTTCTACGAGGGATTGTTACCAATGGAGAAAAGATTAGTTGATGCCTCAACTGGTGGAGATGTTTTTAGCAAAACTCCATAACAAACAAGACAACTCTTCAACACAATAGCCGCAAATTGACAACACTTTGGTCCGCACCAAGATATGAAGAGGGAGACACAACACAAAGTCAATAAAGTGGGAACATCAAATCTCGAGTCTCAAATCATAGATTTAACCTTCGTTGTCCAAAAGTTAGCCATGGGACAAACTCCACAAGTGATGGTTTGTGGAATATGTGCAACAATAGGACATCCTACGGATATGTGTCCCATTCTCCAAGAACATGCGGAACATGTAAATTCCATGGGAGAGTTCGAAAACTACCACAACAAGCCATCCGGTTACCAAAATGCATATAATTCAAGTTGGAAGCGAAATCCCAACATGAGCTACAACCCAAGACCATTGCCTCAAAATCCATTAGTTAGACCTTCCTATCCACCACCACAACCTCATTACCAACATCCACAACCACACTATCAACCCAAACCACACCCTCCACATCATCATCAACAACCTCCTCAATCTCAACCAAGTGGCTCCGGAATGTCCCTTGAAGACATTGGCAAATCCTTAGCCACTAGTACCCAACAATTTCAAAAGGAGACAAGAACTAGTATCTCCAACCTTGAAGCACAAATGGGAGATATAGTTACACACATAAGCAAGTTGGAGTCCCGTGGAAAATTGCCTTCTCAAACCGAAAAGAACCCAAATGTCAATGTGGTGACCTTGAGAAGTGGCAAACAAACCGGATAGTAGTTCAAAGAAGAAGCCAAGGGATGAAGAGGAAGAAATAGAAGTCATTCCCATTGAGGATCCCATAGCCAAGAATGCCATACAAGCAGGAGTTCCAAAGAAGACCACTCCCTTAGTGACACCAACCGCCACTCAACCGCCACTTCCCTCTCGACTTGTGATTTCGAAGAAGAACATGGAGGAGAAAGAGATTTTGGACACCTTCCGAAATGTGGAAGTAAACATCCCTTTACTTGATGCCATCAAGCAAATCCCTAGATATGCAAAATTCTTGAAGGAACTTTGTACCAACAAGAGGAAATTGAAGGGAAATGAGAAAATATCAATGAATGAAAATGCATCCGCGGTTTTACAAAGGAAACTTCCACCCAAGTGCAAAGATCCCAGAATGTTTATGTAACACCCTGTTTATTTATTAGATAAATAAATAAATTAATGAATGAATAGTAGCCCTAAAATAAATAATTGAAAGTTTAGAGGGTTAAATGGTAAATTTCGGACTCAATTTGTAAAGTGGGTTGAAGGCCGGGGTCAAAAGGATAATATATAGACTTTAATTCAGAATAATTTGTAAATGAGGGGTTGGATGGTAACTGCTGGACTTAAAATGAAAGGAATTATTGGAGCAGGGGTGAAATGGGTAATTATGGGAGCTATTTTGAAATTATCCTGGAAGGAGGGGCCATAGTTGCCATCATGGAAGTGAGTTTGGTTGGAGCCGGGTATAAAACACTCCCGTAACCCTAACCCTAGAGCCATGCTATCCAGCCGCCACCCTCTCCATCTTCAATCACCGGCCGCCACCCACAGCCTCTCTAGTCGGTCGTCGCCGCCGCTGCTTAGTCAAGTTCAACACCATCCGCCACATCGCAACCGAGACGCCTTCACCACTTCCGGATTTATCATCCGACGGTGAGTTTCGTGTGGGAGTCGCGTCCGATAGGGAGGTCGGGGGTAGATGACGAAGTTGCCACCCCGTCGTTGAGTTCGTTGACCACCGGCTGTCGCCACCTTGCACCACCGAAGCCGCCATCGTTAATCTGTGCATCGACCATCGTGGTTAGCTGTTGTTGTTGTCATCATTTCCCCTCCGCCACCAGCTACGTTCCTGTTGCGCCACCGCCATGTCCACCACCGCCCTTTAGCGCTCCGGTTGCCATCTGCCGCCAGTCGTGGTTGTGTAGATGTCGTCCAGCGACCTTGTTCCGGCGGGTGGTATGCTAGCCGGATTCATTTGTGGATGCTCTCGTTTGGCCGAAATCATCACGGGAACCACCATGGCAGCCCATCATGGTCGTTGTTATCTTGCTGACGCCTCCGCACGCCACCATGAGGTGGGTGGTCACGTTCATTCCCGAGAAAAAGGCGTGCTTAATGGGTGTATTCTGTTGTGTGGGTGTTAGTTGGCCGGAAAAGCCACCGCCACCACCGTGAGGTGGTGGCTGCCACCATCTGCCGCCGCCGGCCACCACAAGGTGGTTGTGTGTATGTGTATGTTTGTTTGTTTAGTGTGTGTGTTTATTTTGAGTTTTAGCATTGTAAAGAGTAAAATTACAATTTGGATAATGAAAAGAAAACTGAAAACCACCACCGTAGGGTGGTGGCTGCCGCCTCCTGCCGCCACCGGCCGCCGTGTCGGGTGGCGGTGTGCCTCGTTGTATGGTGACTCGTTTGTGGTGTTTGGACAAGGGACATAAACCCTAATGGGCCTAATAAACCCTAATGGGCCCAATGAAGCCCTAATTGACATTAAAGACCAAGCATGTGTCTAATGGGCTTAATGGACCCTAATCTATCTAAGGACTTAGCTAATGGGCGTATTGGGCTAAGATGGGTTGGAAACCCTAATTAGGGTTTGGAAAACCCTAATCCCATGAAACCCTAATTTGGGGTTTATCGGGATCGCATCGGGATTAATTAATGAACTCAGAATATTAATTAATAATCATTTGCAATCAATCTAAGTCAATATTGGACTTAATGGATTAAGTCCTTAGCGGGTTAAGTCCTTAATGGGTTAAGTAGGAAACTTAACCCTAATCATCATTTTATGTGAAACCCTTATTTCACTTGGGTTTATTGTTGGGCCTTTCTATTGGGCCTTGATGATTGGGTTATTAAGTGGGCTATCCAAGATCAAGCAAACGGTCTAGAATAATTTAATGGGCCTAGGGTAAGGCCCATTTAAGGGGTTTTGGGCCTAATTTAGAAAATTGGGCCATAAATGGGCCATAGTTTGGGCCTTAATGATTATATGATGTTGGGCCTTAGAATGAGACCATGTATAGGCCTAGGCCCAATTTGGAAAATTGGGCCATGTGTTGGGCTTTGATTCCTAATTGACTTTGGGCCTATGGATTGGGCCTTGGGGTTGAATAAGCCAAGCTAGGGGTAATGTAGTAATTACCCAAAGAATGTACTTATGGTTATGTAGTGGGACCCAATTATTAATTGGGTGTTATTTTGGTGTTGACAGTTCGGGAATCTGTCATACAGCTGCTGCGGTTGAGTCTACGGGACTTCAGCAGAGTGGGATTGTGTCTACGGGACTTCAGCAGTGTGAGGTGAGTTACCTTCCAGTAGCGGTGGGTCTATGGCCACAATGCCGGCCCACCAGTAGGAGTTGTATGTTGGATGATTGTCATTGTGATATCATCCAGGTTTGCTACTACCTGATATGTTATATGCCGGCATGATGTTATATGTGATAATGGTAGAGTTCGGTTGTTAGGACCGAAGAGTAGGTCAGGCACCCCAGATATGTCTGACAGTATGTGATGATGTGTTTATATGCTGGCATGATACGTTATATGTGATAGTGGTAGTAGGAGGGGAATAGTCCCCAAGTTCGGTTGTTAGGACCGAAGGGTAGTTCGGACACCCCAGATATGTCTGATAGTATGTTTATGTTATGATATATGTGATAGTAGCAGTAGGGGGTGGAATAGTCCCCGAGGTTCGGTTGTTAGGACCGACGGGTAGGTTAGCACCCTAGAATGGCTTGACACGGGTAGGTTAGCACCCCAGAATGGCTCGACACGGGTAGGTCATCACCCCAAAATGGTTGTACCGGGTAGGTTGGCACCCCAGAATGGCCGTACCGGGTAGGTTGGCACCCTAGAATGGCCGTACCAGGGTAGGTCGGGCACCCCAGAATTGTCGGCAGTATGTATGCTATGTGATTGTATGGTATGTGGTATGATGGGGGAACTCAATAAGCTTCGTGCTTACGGTTTACAGTTTTGGTTTCAGGTACTCGTTTCAAAGGAAAGGAGCCGGCTTGATCGCAGCGCATCACACTATGTTTTCCGCACATGAGATCCTTGGGATTACACTCTGATATGGTTTTATGATAATATTCTTTGATTATTGACACTTTGGTTTGACATGAGAGATGAATATGAATGTTTTATTACTGATGGTTTTATATTATAACTTAATCAAAATGAAATTTTTGGCCTGAAATTTTGGGATGTTACAGTTTACGGTTCCTTGCAAGATTGGGGACGTCACTTTTAGTAGCGCTATGCTTGATCTTGGTGCTTCTATCAATGTCATGCCCTATTCGGTTTATGAATCATTGAATGTCGGACCTTTAAGTGAAACCGGAGTCATAATCTCTCTTGCGGATAAATCGTGTGTCTTTCCTAGAGGTGTTTTGGAAGATGTTTTGATGCAAGTGAACCAATTGGTCTTCCCGGTGGATTTTTATGTGATTGATCTACATGAGCAAGTGTCCTCCAAATCGGCTCTAATCTTACTTGGAATACCGTTTTTGAAGACGTCTAGGACGAAGATCGATGTGTATGCGGGAAGTTTGACAATGGAGTTTGATGGTGAAACAATAAGTTTTAATATCTATGATGCTATGAGATATCCTAGTGATGTTTCATCTTTATACTTTGTTGATGTTGTTGAGCCACTAACCCAAGACTTATTCGAGTTGTCTAATGGTTATGTGTTGGAAATGAGTCTAAGCAAGGGATTCGGTTGTGGGAAGCTAGCCGAGCAATTGAAGCGTTATTCTCTGGATCCGGAGGTTGAGAAGTTGGTCAATAATTTAGAGGTGAAGAAATCTACAAGATTTGATGTCAAGCAAATTGAGTTGCCCCCAACCCATAAGAAATTGTCACCATCCCTTGTTCAACCACCCGAATTGGAATTGAAAGTCCTACCTCAACACTTGAAGTATGCCTACTTGGGAAAAAATGAGACACTTCCGGTTATCATATCGACCCATCTAAGAGAATTTGAAGAAGAGCAACTCCTTAAGTTGTTGAAGGAGCACAAAGAAGCCATGGGTTGGACAATCGCGGATATTAAGGGATTGAGCCCCTCCACTTGTATGCACAAGATCTTGATGGAGGATGGATGCAAGCCAAGCCGGGACGCACAAAGAAGATTGAACCCGCCTATGATGGAAGTTATGAAGAAAGAGATTTTGATGCTTCTTGATGCGGGGATGATCTATCCAATCTCAGATAGCAAATGGGTGAGCCCGGTGCAAGTTGTTCCAAAGAAGACGGGAATCACGGTGGTCGAGAACAACAAAGGTATGATGGTCCCCACCCGTGTGCAAAACGGGTGGAGAGTATGTATTGACTACCGCAAACTCAATGCAAGCACAAGAAAAGATCATTTTCCATTGCCTTCCATTGACCAAATGTTAGAAAGGTTGGCCGAGAAATCTCACTGTTGCTGTCTAGACGGGTACTCCAGTTTCCACCAAATCCCGGTGGCAGCGGAAGACCAAGAAAAGACAACCTTTACATGTCCTTTTGGCACTTTTGCATACCGGAGAATGCCATTTGGATTGTGTAACGCCCCGGCCACTTTCCAATGTTGCATGGTTAGTATCTTTTCGGAATATGTTGAAAACATAATTGAGGTTTTTATGGATGATTTTACGGTATACGGGAACTCGTTTCAAGAATGTTTGACCAATCTCACCAAAATTTTAAAAAGATGCATTGAAACAAATTTGGTTCTAAATTTTGAGAAATGTCATTTCATGGTGAGTCAAGGTCTCATTTTGGGTAACATTGTGTCTAAAAAAGGAATTTAGGTAGATAAGGCCAAAATTGATGTTATACAAAGCTTACCTTACCCGACTTGTGTTCGGGAAGTTCGTTCTTTTTTGGGCCATGCAGGTTTCTACCGAAGGTTCATCAAGGATTTTTCAAAGATAACAAGAGCAATGTGCCAACTCTTGCAAAAAGGAAGTTGATTTCGAGTTCAATGAGTCGTGCAAAGAAGCTTTCGACAAGCTCAAGGAATTGCTTACATCCGCCCCGATCATACAAGCACCAAACTGGGATCTCCCCTTCAAGATCATGTGTGATGCAAACAATTATGCTATTGGCGCCGTTTTGGATCAAAAGAATGGAAGAGCCTCCCATGTGATCTATTATGCATCAAGGACACTAGACAATGCTCAAAGCAACCACTCTACCACGGAAAAGGAGCTATTGGCGATAGTGTTTGCTTTGGAAAAGTTTAGGCAATATCTACTTGGCACCAAAGTTATAGTGTATTCGGATCATTCGGCTCTCAAGTACTTGATGACAAAGAAAGATGCAAAGCCAAGACTCATCCGGTGGATCTTATTATTGCAAGAATTTGATTTGGAAACCCATGACAAAAGTGGATGCGAGAATCTTATTGCCGACCACCTAAGCCGGATCATTTCAAATGAAACTCTTTTCCTGTTGCGGGACGAGTTTTCGGATGAGCATCTCTTTTCCCTTACTCAATCTACTCCTTGTTATGCCGATATCGTTAACTTTTTGGTCACAAAAGGTATCCCGACACATTCACATGCGCTCAAAAAGATAAGTTGAAAAGTGATGCAAAATATTACGTGTGGGATGAACCTTATTTGTGGAAACATTGTCCTGATAAAATCATTAGGCGATGTGTGCCCCAACAAGAACATCAATCCATTTTGCAACTTTATCATGAATTTTATTGTGGGGGACACTTCATACCTAGCTGGACTTTGAGAAATGTTCTTGAGTGTGGACTATTTTTGCCAACCATGTCACGCGATTGTTATATGTTTTGTAAAAGTTGTGAATGGTGCCAAAGGACAGGAAACATTTCACATGTGACAACCCGAAAATTTCTATCTTGTACAACCATACAATTCAATCAAAGTCAGACTAGTTTCTGCTATCTTTTAGCCCTGTTAAGGATCTGTTTTAGAGCTTCTGTGACTAGTGTAATGTATGAATGGATGCTAGGATTAGTTAGCTTGAGATCGGGATGATAAATTCAAACCAGAAAATCACTCACAAGATGTTCACGGCCGCAAACTAGGTTCACGGCCGTGAACCACCTCCTATATATATTAGAGGGACCTCATTTTCTTCTCATTTCTCCTCCTCCCAACCGTGAACACATCCATTCTCTATCAAAAAGCTTCAACCGTGAACACTCTAAAGCCTAAAAAACGTAAGTGTTTCATCCTTACTCTTGTCATACTTGAAAGTGTTTCTTCAGTCCATTGTTATCACGGTTTGGGCCTGTCCAGCCGTGTTTATGTCATTAGGGTTTAGTATATAAGATGCATGCATGCATCGTTCTCTGTACGCTTTTGGTTAATTATTCTTTTCATCGTACTATAACCCTAGCACACCTCTACAGTAGAAGTTCTTTGTTGAGCTCTTCTGAGGTGGAGCATATTAATCATTCAGCTCTTGTTTGATTCATCGTGTGTTCATTGCTCTTATTATGTTTGACTAAATCTGTTACGAATCTAAATGATCTTAGAGAACTTAATTCTCATCAATTGGTATCAGAGCAGGAGACTGTGTAATTCATACGCATCTCTTCTGTTGGAAAAATCTCTTTAGGGTTTCTGCTTTTGTTGAAATCATTGAAGCTGTCATCTCATTATTGACGTTGTTCCACGTTTTTAATAAAATCCTAATTCAACCTTACAAGTCTGGTTCTTGACAGATATTCAAAACAGGTCATCATGTCTCACGAAGATTCACAAACAAACCCGATCAACATATCCAACAGCATCAGATCTACTACAAAAATTTCGATTTTATACACTCAAGATTATAAAGTTTAGACGCATCACTTTGAAGACTATGTTCTTGGTTCAGAGGATAATGGGTATCTAATCTGGGAAGCTATCACCTTGGGTCTGTTTGCACACACTGGAACTAATAGAGTCATCACAACTCAAAAGGAGTACAATCAGCTGATGATCGACGTAGAGAAAGTTCCTCAAGACGAGAAGGATAAACTGATGAGCAACATTAAAGTTATGAGGATGATCAGATTTGCCTTGCAATCAAATACTTTTTGTCTGGTTAGTTCATGCACGACGGCAAAACAAATCTGGATAGGCGTAAGGAGCCATATTCCACCGATGAGGATCTAGAGCATTCAATTCAAACTCTTCTGCTTTCAGAATTTGGTGACTTCAAGCAAAAGGAAGAAGAAAAACTCATTCAGGGGTTCGATCGTTTCAATCATCTTCTTAGTAAGATGATCAAGCACGGAATTGGAAGAGAAGTGATCGAACAGAAGTTAACTTTTATGAATGGCTTAAGACCCGAATGGATGGTTGTGGTATCGACTGTGAAAGCTCATGAACAGTTCAAATCCTATTCGTTAGTAAAGCTTGTAGGAATACTCAAGTCACATGAAAGTGTAGTGACTAAGGAAATGAAAGTGGTGTTTAGCATGGGATCTTTGGCTCTTCTCTCAAAGGGCAAGAATGTGGCTGAAGAAGAAGAAGAGTTAGACCTTTTTGAATGTGATCTGACAAATGAAGAATATGCATTAATGGTCTCTAATACTAAGAATTTTTCTCGCAAGAGGAGATTAAAAACACTCCTCAACAAGATGAAGGGAAGAAGGAGAACAAGCTTGTAGGTGACTCCGGATATGACTGTAATTTCTGCCACGACAAAAATCACTTTGCCAAAGATTATATGTTGAGAAAGTTGTCCGAGAAGAGGGATGGAGAAGATGATGAAGCGTATCACCTGCGAAAACTGGAGGAAATAAAGAAGAAGAAAACCTCTAACAATTCTATGAATGCTTTGATTGTGCAGGAGAACTTGATTGATGATGAGTTCGGAGGAGTAGAAGTCTGGTCTACTGACTCTGAAGATGAAGAAGTTCGCAAACCTACGCATGGTAGGGCCTTTGTGGCGAAGGAAGATGAGGCTAAGTTTGTTGGAAGGTGCTTAATGGTGTCTGCTGAAGTATCACACATAAGAGGCTACACAACGGATGGCGGGTCTGATGAAGCGAAGGAAAGAGAAGGCAGATGCTTCGCCGCCAAACCAATGGGTGAACAGATCAATGAATGTGATCAGTTGATCAAGAAGGTACAATCTATTATTGAATCACTGAAAATTTCAGTTACTAACTATACAAAGGAATTAAACGAATTGAAATTCAAATTTTCTAGTTTAAGTGGTAGCCTAAAACAAACTCGCCTCACGAATTCTAACCTAACTGATCAACTCAGCAGGGTGTCTTCCAAGAGTGAGGAGAGAAGAATGTGGATAGAGAAGAAGGAACTAGAGTTAGTTAGGGCTAGAGATGAACTGATTTATTTGCAACGTGATAAGATTCACAAAATGATTTTTCCTTTCCTTGAATTAAAGGAAGACGAAATCGATGCTTATTGCTATAAATGTGAATCTATTGTCTCTTCGGATGAGATTTCTGATGCCTACAGAATCGGTCTGGACAAAACCGAGTCCTTTATCCAGTCCAAAGACCATAAGAACATGCTTAAAAACCTTTTGGATGAAAATTACAAATTAAAAATCAAGACCGAAACTGTATAGAAATTCGACTCATTGAGTACCAAGTTGAGTTCAGAAAACAAGATAAATGTGGAAAACACTTCTGAATTTGATGAGGACAGTGATATGAGTGAAATATCTGTGGAGGATGTAATTGATTGTTCATAATATGTCAAAAGCGAAACCGAACCCACCAAAGGTCTTATATCTAAAAACTCGGTTGAGTTCGCACGAATATCCCAAGATAAATCCAAAGTTATGAAACCGAAGGCAGTGGTATATCAAAAGGTACAAACAGTACCAAATCAGGTATACACCACAACAGGAGTTACTCAAAAACACACAGCCAAACTTACAACCATATTAAACAAAGACAATAAAGGTGGTTGTGATAATTACTTTTGGTGTGCTCCAATTGACAATGCAGACGAAACTGTCGGATTATCATAAATAACATCATGGAGAGACAAAGGCAGGTATGTGGCAGAACCACTCAACAAGCCAACAAGCTTTGATGTACCAAGCACAAGTGGTACTAAAGAAATTCCAAGTGAACCTTCGAAGGCGGCAAGTGAAACCTCTTTATTGAAGAGTGAGACTGATGCTGAGAGACCTAAGCCGTGAGCAAACATTCACAAATCTCAAAAGCAGCTTGCTGAACAAAAATGCCAGCGAAACAGAAGATATCAAAAGAATCTCAATGAAAGGAAGCAGTTTTGGCACTCCCAAAACTCTAATTATGTTCGCACGGAAAAGGCTTCCAATCACAAGGCGAAAGAAAATCCAAAGGCTAACTCTAACACATGTACTCACTATCAGTCATGCAGTCAAACGAACTGAAAGAGCAGTTTCGGTCCCAAATCTAGCAGTGACAAGAACCGAAAGAGCAGTTTCAGTCCTAAATCCAATCCTCCTCATTCTCAAACAAAGCAAAATCCTAACAAGGATGTCAAGGGAAAAGGAAAGATCGTCTCAGAGAGCGAAGTACAAACGAAGAAGACGACAGCTAACCCAAGGAAACAAAAGAAAGTTTTTGTTAAGAATCAAAATAAAACTCAACAATCTGATTCAAACCAAACAAAAGCTAACAAAATTTAATTTTTCACCATCAAAAGGAAAGACGAAACCACTTTAATAAAATGAACATATCTAGTTAATTTTTCTATTGCAATTCCCTCTTCTGTAAAAGGCTCACGTGGACCCAAGCAACTTTGGGTTCCTAAATCTGCTTAATTTTTGCAGGTTATCAGTGACGAGTAGTTCGACGATGAATGGTATATTGACAGTTCACATGACAGTGAGACGGGAAGAGCTGAGGGAGTTTCGGGCCCTAAAAGATGGTGGATGTGTCAAGTATGGTAACAACTCATATGGCACTATAAAAGGCTATGGAATGATAACGAACGGAGATTTTCCATTCGAAAGGTGACCTATGTGGAAGGATTGCAACACAATCTTATAAGTGTTTCGCAACCGATAGTAGGGACTGGCCTGAAGGTCTCGTTTGATGATGAAGGTTCCAAGATTGTTAAAAAGAAAACTAAAACAATTATGTTGAAGTCCCAGCGCAAAGGCGAAATGTATCCATTGAATCTGAACCCGATACGAGGGAAGCCATCTGTATGTCTTGTAAAGAAAGCTCATTCTGATGAAAGCTGGCTATGGCATCGAAAACTCTCACACCTTAACTTCAAAGACATCAACAAGCTGGTTCTTGGTGATCATGTGCGAGGATTGCCACTTCTCAAGTTTGACAATGAACATTTATGTGTTGCATGTGAAATGGGAAAGCTAAGCCGAAAGAGTCATCCCACACGTGTTAAAGATCATTGAACCTCTTGAGCTATTACACATCGATCTATGTGGTCCATCGACAATAGAAAGTATCGGTGGTAATAAGTATATTCTTGTTATTGTCGATGATTTTTCACGTTTCACCTGGGTTTTCTTTCTTAAACAGAAATCAGAGGCAACTCCACAACTCAAAATTTTCATCAAACAGGTTGAAGTAAAGCTGAGAAAGATAGTGGGAAATGTCCGAAGTGACAATGGTTTAGAGTTTAAAAACAACGACTTTGAAGAATTTCTGACCGAAAAGGGAGTAACTCACAACTTCTCCGCTCCCTATACTCCACAACAAAATGGTGTTTTTGAAAGGCGAAACCGTTCATTGTGTGAAGCCGCGTGAACCATGATCAGCTTCGTTTCTCTTCCTCTGTACTTCTGGGCTGATGCGATTTCTGCTGCTTGCTATACCCAGAACCGAACCTTCCTCAATAAGCGGTTTTATATCACACCGTATGAAATTCTGAATAATCGCAAGCCTAACGTTAAATTATTTCTATGTCTTCGGTTCAAGATGCTTCATCTTCAACTCCAAAGAGAACCGAAACAAGTTTGATGTGAAGGTAGACGAAGGGATTTTTCTTGGCTACTCTCTCACATCCAAGACTTATAGGGTTCTGAATAAAAGATCCAAGAAAATTGAAGTAACCTACTATGTCACATTTGATGACAATTATGTGAAGAAACTTCAACCAAGCGAAAGTCCAATGGAGGAAATCTTTCCACAAAAAGCTCTAGTAACGGCTCCTATATCAAATCTATTTGAGGAGTACATGTTGCTTTTTGATGAACCGGAGAATTCAATTCTTTCTGAAGCGAAAGCGGTTGATAACAAGGTTGACAACCTGAAGGAGATAATCATCGAAGCAGCAAAACCCATGCCAAGCAAACCTCAAATTCCTAGCGAACCCAAAGGTCCAAGCGAACCTCAAACTCCTAGCGATCCCAAAGGTCCAAGCGAACCCACAAATGATCGCACCACTTTCCAAGGGGAGGGTTCATCTGCATCAAAGCAACCTGATTTGCCTTTCCAGGGGGAGAACCCATCTCCAACAATGGACCATGGACGTCCAACCGAGAGGGAGAATTTTGATCCTAATGTCAAAATTGTTTCATCATTCGAAGGGGAGAATAGTAATACGAATGACGACGACACTCAGTCAGAACTTGGAGAAGAAATCAATGCCGAATTGGATCCTAATTATGATCCCAATTACCCTCCTCTCACAAAATGGAAAAAAGATCATCCAAAAACTCAAGTAATTGGTGAATCATCTGAGGGAGTACTCACACGCTCTCAACTGAAAGCGAAGCAAACAGCTCTATTCTCTCATGTTGAATTCTGCATGTTTAATTCGTTTGTCTCCAAGATTGAGCCGAAAACAGTAAACACTGCATTTGATCACTCTAATTGGGTACAGGCTTTAAAATGGGTATTTCAGAACAATTTGGACAAAGAAGGGAACGTCATACGCAATAAGGCAAGGCTAGTGGTTAAGGGATATTGTCAGGAAGAAGGTATATATTATGAAGAAACCTTCGCTCCTGTAGCAAGGTTCGAATAGAGAACTAGAAGAGACTGTATATGTGGAGCAACCACCGGGTTTCGAGAATGAGAAGTATCCTGATCATTGCTATATTCTAGACAAAGTAGTTTACGGTCTAAAGCAAGCTCCTAGAGCCTGGTATGAAACATTAACTCGCTTTCTTAAATTGTCAAAATTCAAACAAGGTTCGGTTGAACCAGCCTTCTTTCGCAAGAAAGAGGGTAACCATTTAATGATCGTCCAAATCTATGTCGATGACAACATCTTCGGTTCTACGAATCCTAGCTTAACGGCTGAATTCCGGAAGTTGATGGAGACTAAATTTAAGATGAGTTCAATGGGTCCGATTAACTTTTTTCTTGGACTGAACATAAGACAGGGACCAGAAGGCATATTCATTAATCAGGAGGCTTACACGAAGACTCTACTAGCGAAGTTCGGCATGATGGGAGATTCTAAAGTAAAAGTTCCAATGGCATTCGGAAAAAAGCTAACACCATCTCTGGAGAAACCGACTGCAGATATGACCCTCTATCGTCAAATGATAGGGTCTCTAATGTATCTAACAGCTAGTAGACCAGACATTATGTTTTATGTCTGTTATTATGCCAGGTTTCAAGCTAATCCACGCGAACCTCATATGGTGGCTGTGAAAAATATCTTCAGATATTTGAAGCGAACCTCGTCTCTCGGTCTTTGGTACCCTGCGAAATCAGGTTTCTTTGTTCAAGCATTCTCTGATGCCGACCTTGGAGGATGTGGTCTAGATCGAAAGAGCATGACTGGCGGGTGTCAATTCCTTGATGGAAAACTCGTTAGTTGGCAATCTAGGAAACAAACCTGCGTGTCTCTTTCTACAGCCGAAGCAGAATACATCGCAGCAGCATCTTGCACTTCACAGGTCATATGGATACAAAGTCAACTTAGAGACTATGGCCTAAATATGAAGAGAATTCTACTCTATTGTGACTCAGCGCTATTCGGATATGCGACAACCCAGTGCAACACTCGCAAAACGAAACATATAGCACTGAGATACCACTTCATCAAGGATCACATAGAAGATGGTAACGTTGAGATCCACTTTGTTTGATCTGCTGACCAATTAGCTGACATCTTCACGAAAGCCTTACCCGAAGCAAGTTTCAATAAAATACTCCAAGGCTTAGGTATGATGGAAGTTGAGTCAGTACCGAAACCCCTCTCGCCTCTTTAAAATTAAGCAAGCGAAATAGAGCGAACGCTCGGTCTATTTCGGGTCCAGATTTTTTGGGAACCGAAATGCACCGAACGCTCGGTCAATTTCGCTTCATCTCTCCAAGGGTGAAGTTTCGGTTGTATACTTTGTACACTATGTATACTTTTCTCACTTTAATTTGTTTATTTCTTTTCATAAAATCTAAAAATATTTTTCTTTTCTGTTTTTATTTCTTTTCAGAAAAATTCATAAAATCCAAAAGGTTGATCGAGAATAAATTGATTACTATCTCGCATTCTCTCAACCGCAATACCTGACTTGGAGCGCACAGAAGATCACAACAGTCAAGGTATTGAAACAAACTTCAGCAAGGAATTTTATAAATGTGAAATTCAAAGTGACCCGAGGCTCTGACAACTCGGTTCATATGATTTCTCTTCCTGATCTGCCAAACTTAAATCCACATGACTGGATCCTCTTGAACAACATTCTGCTTACTGATCAACAACAGTACGAGCCTATCATAGATCACATCAAACGAATGTTAGTTTCTTACATTCATGAGTTTTCCAAGATGGATCAAGAGATCGCCTCTGCCTTGAGGAAGAAGCCTACAATCAGACCAATTGGGAAGGCGAGCAATGTGAACAAGATGCAGAAACAAACTTCAGCAGGGAATTTTATAAATGTGAAATTCAAAGTGACCCGAGGCTCTGACAACTCGGTTCATATGATTTCTCTTGCTGATCTGCCAAACTTAAATCCACATGACTGGATCCTCTTGAACAACATTCTGCTTACTGATCAATAACAGTACGAGCCTATCATAGATCACATCAAACGAATGTTAGTTTCTTACATTCATGAGTTTTCCAAGATGGATCAAGAGATCGCCTCTGCCTTGAGGAAGAAGCCTACAATCAGACCAATTGGGAAGGCGAGCAACGTGAACAAGATGCACACAGTCATGTTCACAAGAGCCGAAGGCCAAAAGTGTTTGTTCGCTCTTGATGATAAACACCTGTTCTCTACTTCTTGTCTGGAGCACATTCTGGATATCACTCACAGGTGTAAGCAAAACAGTGAAGATGATAAGAAAAAAATTTCGGATATGCTTTGGTGGTATATTGACTTTCAACAGACTCTTCTCGCCATCATACCGAAGCTATTCAAGACTGTGAAGAAATCTACTCTTACTTAACCGAAATGATCTCTTGCCTCAATTGATGCAAAGGGGGAGATTGTTAGGTCTAAGAGTTGCGTGATTGGGCCTGTTTCTTCAGTCCATTGTTATCACGGTTTGGGCATGTCCAGTCGTGTTTATGTCATTAGGGTTTAGTATATAAGATGCATGCATGCATCGTTCTCTGTACACTTTTGGTTAATTATTCTTTTAATCGTACTGTAACCCTAGCACACCTCTACAGTAGAAGTTCTTTGTCGAGCTCTTCTGAGGTGGAGCATATTAATCATTCAGCTCTTCTTTGATTCATCGTGTGTTCATTGCTCTTATTATGTTTGACTAAATCTGTTACAAATCTAAACGATCTTAGAGAACTTAATTCTCATCAAGGTCGTCATGTTAAACATGTGTCAAATCAGTATGGTTACAGCCCCATCACATTTTAACCTTAATTAACAAACTGGTTTTAAGGTATTCAGTACTTCAGTAGTTATTTTATACAATACTACTGTATACTTTCATTTTCCCATTACATTCATATTGTGATATTCTCACATAAAAGGTAATGCAAACTATTTTCTAGTAAAGATAGTTATAAACTAAGGAAAACTTACATCATTACAAACGACAAGTAAAACAGTCGAGTCTTAGTACATTCAGTTAGAAGGGGGCCTGTAATGCTAACTTTATGATTCCTCGGTAGATACATCAGGGATATATATTACTCGGATCCGGCAGGCAGTAGGATGTGTGCTTTCTGCTTCATTTCCTATTCCTTGTTTGGTTGTGGGCTTAGAGCAGATTCATCCAGTCTACTATCTATTCGGTCTTAGCTATATATATATATATATATATATATATATATATATATATATATATATATATATATATATATATATATATATATATATATATATATTGTATACACCAAGTAATCATAAGGAGTACCAGGTACGTGTCAGGTCATAGTATACAAGCTCAATACACCGTTTTCTAGTACAAAACATACTTTTCAAATAGAACATTTGGTAGACAAAAACTAGAAACTTATCCGTAAAAGGGTTTAATCCATTTTATTAAACCAGTATAACTTAAAGGACATTTAGTGGTTAATTCTATAATACCTTAGTTTATACATCAGGGTTATATATAATTAATATCCAATAGATAGTTGGATGTGTGCTTTCCGCCTTACTTCCTGTTCCTTGTTTGGTTGTGGGCTTAGGGCAGATTCACACAATTAACTATTTGTTCGATATTAGATTATATATAACTAGTATAAACTAAGTGATTATAGAAGGAGCTATTGTGGTTACCATTTTTACTAAAGGAAATAAGGGTTTTTCTTAATGAATGTTTTCAGCAAATATAAAGGAACTATTACAGTTAACTCCGTGAGTACGAAATGAATACTTTAGGGTTATATACAACGAAGATCTAACAAACAATGGGATGTGTGACTTTTGCCTCATTTCCTGTTGTAAGGGTCGAAGACCTGTTGTAATATGTCGAAATCATAAGTTTATCATACAAGGCATTTTATGTAATGAAGCGTATTGTTTAGTCCTTTTAATTTTTTGTGTGCTTTCATGTTTCCTATAAATAGGGACATTACTTAGAGTTAGATAAGAGTCTTTGTATGAACTTGTCTACATACTCTCTGTAACAGTTGAAAGCATAATAGAGCTGAAACCAGATCATATTTACATTGTGTGCTCAATCTATATTCATATAACTCTGATTTGATTCATACTTGATTCTACACTTCATCAATTGGTATCAGAGCAGGAATCATTATCTGAAATCTAATTTTCATTCTGATTCAAAAGGTTTTTGAATCAAATTTCTGGTTCAAAAAGTTCTGCACCTTTTGACGTGAAAAAGCGTTCTAGATCTTCAGTTGTGATTTGATTCTGCAACTGATTTGTTGAATCGAGTATTCTACTTGATATTTATGTTCAATTCAGCAATTTGCTTTCAAATTCTCTTTGATTTCTCAAAATTTCTCAAAAATCTTCTTCCGTACATCAATGGCGAACTTCAATCTCAACTCGACGACTTCATACTCTCATCTGCTAGGATCTTCAACTAAGATTCCTATGCTCATTCCGGAATACTATGATCAGTGGTATGATCGTATGCAAGATTACTTTAATGGAATCGATGAAGAGCTTTGGTCTTGCATCTCAGGGAATGTTACACTTCCGACGAATCTTCAACCAATTGGATCATCGTCTGGTACTACGAGTGTTGAAGATCAAAATGTTCGAATGAAGAAACTTGAAAAACGATGCATAAGGGAGTTATGTGGTGCATTGCCTCCAGTTGTGTATAACTATGTCAGAAGTTGTACAACTACAAAAGACATCTAGAATAATTTCAAAGAAAAGTTTCAAGGTAGCGAGAAGATGAAAATCAATTCAGTTAAGGAATATTTGATTGAAATTGAAGGATTTCAAGCAAAAAAGATGGTGAAACGATTGAAAGTTACTATGATAGGCTGAACGAGCTGATTTACAAATGCAATCGTTATGGAATCACGAGGTCTGCCATGGAATTCAATCTCACCTTTGTTATGGGACTCCGTAAAGAATGGAGGAGTGTTAGCATGATGGTGAAAAATCAACAGAGTTTCGACACATCTTCTTTGAATGATTTGTACAATCAACTGAAAACTCACGAAAGTGAAGTGAACGAAATGGTAGAAGAGTCGAAGCTTAGTCTGGGAGGTCCATTAGCACTTGTCTCTAAAGTGTCTGAAAAGGAAGCAGTCGAAAAAGGTGATTCTGATGATGAAGAGGGGTTTATCATGAATTCGGATGATGAAGCAATTGCTTTTTACTCAAACAATCGAGTCAAAAAGTTTTTCAAGAAACCGTTTAATCCAAAGGTAAAGCAAAGTGAGGGAAAAGGAAGTTTCGTGAACAAGGTTGTAGGAGAAGAGACAAAGAAGTATGAGAAGAATGATGCGAAGGGTGTTGAGGAAAAGAAAGAGAAGAAACTAAAAGGAGATTCTGGTATGGATTGTCATTATTGCAATGGAGCAAATTATCTAGCAAATGATTGCATGCTTCAAAAGAAGGATGAGAAAAAGAATAGAGTGAAGGATGAGGCATATTATGTGGAGAGATTGGAAGAGGTGCGTACGAAGGCGAAAAATTTGTCTTTGGTGGCTCAAGGTGAACAGGAGAATGATGACACATATCAAATTTGGTCTTCGGGCTCCGATGATGAGGAAATGCGTAATCCTACGCATGGGGCCATGTATGCGAAGCTGGAGGAAGATTCAGACGAAGAGGTAACGGGTCGATGCTTTGTGTCAAAGACTGCTGACAAGTCTCCAATGACAACTAAGGTACGTAATATTCTTCAATCTTTCAATATTCCTTTGAGTGCATATGATTCTGAAATTGTTGCTTTTGATGATACTATTGCTTATTTTGATGATTTGGTTGTTTTTGCTAGCAATGAAGCTAAGAAATTAAGCAATCAGTTGTTAGAGACACAGAAGAAGTTAGATTCGAAAGTTGTCAAGATAGAATGTTTAGAATTGCAAATAACAAACACTATGTGTGATCGAGATTCATTGTCTAGTGAAGTAAAACTTTTGTTAGCTCAACGAAATATCTACTGCAATTCAGCTAAAGGTCTATATGGCAAGTTAACTGCATTGCATCATTCGTGTGAAATTAGCAAGGAACAACATAGAAAATTATTACCTTTTCTAGCATATGAGAGAGCGAAGGTTGATAATATTTCGTATGATTGTGAGAAAAATATTGCTGAGTTTGACAAAATTCCTGATGATAGATATGCTTATGGAATTGTCAAAATTAACGAATTTCTTGATTCAAATGAATTAGTTAACATTGTGAATGATACTTTGACAAAATCAGAACAAATCAAAATTTTGAAAAAGACTGAGAATTCAACATCTGATTCTCAATCTAATTTTGCCGATATTGAAGATAACTCTGATAATATTAGAGAAATTAGTGAAATTGAGGATGTTGATTGTTCTCAGTTGTCTGTCATTAATATTGCATCAAAATCTAAAGGAAAAGAAAAACTTAAGGATTTGAAAGTTAAGATTGACACTGACAAACCTTCAATTTCGAAAGTTTGTGATCCCGAGATTGTGGATATCCGAGATAGTCAAACGGATAGCAGTGATGATGAAAATGATGATGACGATTCGCATAAAAAGGTATCATCAAACAAAGATTTGAAAGAAACGGAAATTCCCCGTGTTGTTGTTGATCAACTGTTTGGGAACACGGACAACTTCGATAAAGTGTTGTCTGAAAAAGGAGCCCATTATTTGGAAACAAATCAAGTGGTGTATCCAAATTTCAAGTGTAGTGATAATGTTGTATTTCCAAATCAAGTGTTTGTCACCACTGGAAATGTTGAGAACATTAAACCAGAATTCAACAAAATGGTAGAAGATGACAACAAGAGAACAACAAACGAAGGGTTCTTTTCAAATCAGAGCATTGTCGAAAATAATCTAACAAAGAATTCATATGTTTTTCAAAGACAAAAATCACAACGCAAATGGGTTGAAAAATCGAAAATTGTGGAAGAAGTTACAAAAGAGGTTGTTGTGGAAAATGATACTGTTGTCAAATTAAATTCCAAAGAATTTAAAGAACAAATTGACAAGTTTTCAAAAGAAAATGCAATTTCAAAAAGACAAGCTCGAAAGAAGATTTTTTGGCAAACCGTAGAGTTACGAAAGCAACAAAATGGTTTGAGATTGAAAACAACTAAAAACACAAAGACTAAATCTGTTAAGAACAAGTCTTCTCATTCAACAATTCATTCAGATCAAAAGATAAATCCCGCTCAAACAAATAAAACTAAATCTGAATCTCATCCAAAGACAAATTCTTCGAAAGTTTCAAACTCATCATTTTCTAAAAATAACGAAAATATCTTAAAGAGTGTTCAAAATCAACCATCAACACAACTATTTTCTTCTAATCAACAAACAAGGTTTTCTCAAAAACAAACATCTCAAAATTGATTTTCTTAAAATGTAAGTGTTGGAAACAATGATGGAAGTCGATACGCAATGACATTTCGACCTAAATCAAATGTTGATTTCTTCCCACAAAAACCGAATTTTCCAAATCCTACAGGGAAACAAACCTTAAAAGTTTCATACACAAAAGGGTTGTCTCGTGACAAAAACATTGATCATTGGCTTGAAGGAAAAGGACGAAAATATCAATCAAGGAAATATTCTCAACAACAAATTCATGAAGCCTATGAGAATTATGTGAATACTTCGTCAATTGAAAGCTCATCTTCAAAAGATTCGAATGTTTCGGTAAAAACTTGGCAACCGGTTTCGAAAGAAAAGAATGCTCATACACAATCTAAAAAGACGAAGGCATGTGTCAGTGACAATCCCAAACTAACAAAAACTTATATTTCTATTCCTTTACCTAGTGATGTGGACTTAATTGATAGTCTAAAAACTAAAGTTTGTGATTGGGTTAAAGGTTCTGCATTTCATTATGTGTTCAAAACTAATTTCCAAGGACCCACACAACCTTGGGTACCTAAATTCTTTCATTGATCGCAGGTACTATGTGGCGAGAAATATTATGAGAAATGGTATATCGATAGTGGTTGCTCACGTCACATGACAGGACAAAAGGAAAATATGAGAGATTTTTGAAGCTTGGAAAATGCAGGAGTTGTGAAGTTTGGTAATCATCACAAGTGCCAGGTGAAAGGATATGGCAAAGTCATGAATGGAAAGTTCACTGTTAATCATGTTGCTTATGTCGAAGGTCTTCAACATAACTTGATAAGTGGTTTTTAACGAAGAAGGCAGCATCATTTCGAATGTTGAAACTAACAAAGTTTTACTCAAATCCAAACGACATGGTGACATTTTTACTCTTGATATCAAACCAATCATCGGCAAACCCTTAGTATGCTTACTTTAGAAAGCTTCCTCTGACATCAGCTGGCTATGGCATCGACGTTTATCGCATTTAAACTTTCGAAATTTGAATAAATTGGTTGTTGATGATCTTGTTCGAGGTTTACCTGTACTAAAGTTGGATAATGATACCTTGTGTGTAGCTTGTGAGAAAAGTAAACAGCACAGAAAAGGACATCCAATTGTGATAGATTCGAAAATTGTGTAACCGTTGGAACTTCTTCACATTGACCTTTGTGGACCATCAACTGTTGAAACTCTCAACAAGAAACGGTACATTTTGGTTATTGTTAATGATTTTTCACAATTTACTTGGGTCTATTTTCTCAGGTTAAAATCTGAGGTTGCTCAAACAATGATCGAGTTTATAAAGAAGATTGAGATAAGTCTGAAGAAATCTGTTCGAAAGCTCAAAAGTGATAATGGATCTGAGTTTAAGAACAAAATGTTAGATTCGTACTTAACCGAAAAAGGAATTTCGCATAACTTCTCTTCGCCCTATACACCTCAGCAAAATGGTGTTGTTGAAAGACGAAATAGGTCACTTTGCGAAGCAGCAATAACTATGTTGACATATGCGAATCTTCCTCAATATCTATGGGCTGAAGCAGTTTCGACAGCATGTTTCACTCAAAATCGATCTTTCATTCATCGTCGATTCAATATCACTCCGTATGAAATCATCAATAACCGAAAACCTAATGTCAAATTCTTTCATGTTTTTGGTTGCAGGTGTTTTGTAATGAATCTTAAAGATAGTCTTTCAAACTTTCAAGCTAAGGCTGACGAAGGCATATTTTTGGGAAATTCGCACAATTGGGTTGCATACAGAGTGTTAAATAAGCGCACACGAAAAGTCGAAGAGGCATTCAATCTTAGTTTTGATGATTATTTTGTCAAACAAGTTGAAAAGCAATTTGAACAAAAACCAATTATTAATGAATCATCTGATAAAACTGAAGAATCAAATTCATCTGACTTTGATTATGATTTAATTTTTGGTATTCCTGACAGAGCTGTGGATGCTAAAGTACATGATAAGCATCACTCTGAATCTTCGAAGCATAATGATGACTTGGAAATTCCTCAAACAATTGTGGATGTTAATTCAACAACGAATTCTCCAGGAGTTGGCGAAAGTATGCATAATAATCCAGTGGAAGGAGAGCACTTGGATTCGAATACTCTGGATGAGGGGGAGCATTCTTTCGAGGGATAAAATGGGAGAATGGATGAAGTTGTTGAGGGGGAGCATCAAAATGATAATCGTAATGAAGAGGACCATGAAGAAACTGATATAATAAATATTAATCAAAATGATGATTTTCATGATCTAAATGATGATGTTTCTGTTGTAGGATATGAAAATGAAGAGATGTACGAAGATGCACCTTTGGAATTTGATCCAGCATATCCACCGTTAGAGAAACGGACAAAGACCCATCCGATAGATCAAGTCATTGGAAATCCTCAAGATGGAGTATTAACAAGAGCTCAAATTCGTGCGAAGAATGAGGTATTGAATACTCATCAAGAATTTTGCATGTTCAATGTTTTCATATCTAAAATTGAACCAACGAATGTTAAGGTTGCAATGGAACACTCAGATTGGGTAGTTGCAATGCAATCTGAACTGGCTGAATTTGAAAGAAACAAGGTTTGGAGATTAATTCCTAAACTTGAAAATGTTTCGATTGTCGGGTTAAAATGGATTTTCAAAAACAAGACCGACAAAGATGGAAATATTGTTCGAAATAAAGCACGACTAGTTGTAAAAGGATATTCGCAACAAGAAGGGATTGATTATGAAGAAACCTTTGCCCCTGTCGCAAGACTTGAGGCTGTTCGAATATTTTTAGCTTATGCAGCTTATAAGGATTTCGATGTCTAACAAATGGATGTGAAATGTGCTTTTCTCAATGGTGAACTTGAAGAAACTATTTACGTTGAACAACCTCCAGGTTTCGTAAATGAAATGCATCCTGATCATGTGTACATTTTAGATAAAGCAGTTTATGGGTTAAAACAAGCACCAAGAGCATGGTATGCAACTCTCACCAGTTTCTTAAAACAGTCAAAATTTAAACAAGGATCAGTTGACCCCACATTATTTCGAAATAAAGTTGGGAATCATCTAATGCTTGTTCAAATTTATGTTGACGATATTATTTTTGGCTCTACTGACCCTGCTTTGTCTAGTGAATTCGAAAATTTGATGAAAAGCCAATTCGAAATGAGCATGATGGGTAAAATCAATAATTTTCTTGGTTTAAATATTTATCAAAGCAGATAAGGCATTTTCATCAATCAGGAAAAGTATACAAGGAATTTGCTCGAAAAATTTGGAATGACAAATAGCACGAAGCTAAGAGTACCAATGGCAGTTGGAACAAGGCTAGCCCCTTCGTTAGAAACGCATGCGGTTGATCTTACCTTATACAGGAGCATGATAGCTTCATTGCTTTTTCTTACTACAAGTAGACCTGATATCATGCTTTCTGTATGTAATTGTGCTAGGTATCAAGCAAATCCACGAGAACCACATTTAATTGCTGTGAAGAATATCTTTTGTTATCTCAAGGGAACAATTTCGTTAGGATTGTGGTATTTCATTCAAGCATTTTCAGACGCAGATCTTGGAGGGTGTACTTTCGATCGAAAAAGCACAAGTGGTGGTTGTCAATTTTTGGATGAAAAGTTGGTTAGTTGGCAGTCGAAGAAGCAGACGTGTGTTTCGATTTCTACTGCTGAAGCTGAATATGTTGCAGCTGCTGCTTGTACTTCACAAATAATTTGGATTCAGAGTTAGTTGAGAGATTATGCTGTTAATATGAAAAGATTCCACTGTATTGTGATTCACAAAGTGTTATACGCATTTGTCATAATCCAGTACAACATTCGAAAACAAAACATATTGCTCTTCGTTATCATTTTATCAAAGATCATGTGGAAGATGGTAATATAGAAGTTCATTTTGTAAAAACAACGGATCAGCTTGCTGATATTTTTACAAAAGCTTTGGATGAAAAATCATTTATTCGAATTTTGACAGGATTGGGAATGATCGAAGCAAGTTCAGTTCCAGGAATGATTTCAAATTTATAACAACGAAGTTTTATATAAATATGTCGATTCAGAGGTCATCATGAATCATTCAGAGGATGATAGTATTAACCATTCAGAGGTTACTGTTCATAGTCAACGCTTCGACATGCTTCGACTTCGTTACATTGAGCATTTTGGTTTGGAGTAACACTTTTCGTTAGATTTCCAAATTTCTTTTGTATCTTAGTTTTATTTTCCAAAAATCCAAAAACTACAAAAAGATTTGATTTCTGTTTTGCATTTTATTTTCGAAAAATCACAAAATCCAAAAAGATTTTCTTTTATTTGCTAATTGTTTCTTTTAAGAAAAATCAAAAACATCAAAAAGATTTTTGTTCTTTTGTTTCTTATCTTTTGTATGTACAGATTTCATGAAGGTTATACAAGGGTCATGCTTATGTTTCTCTGGGAAGGTACAATTTCAACAACTTTGTACTAGTTAGACTATCCCTAGAAGCATGTTGCAGCATGTCGACCCAAGCCTCCATAGATTCCATCTGTGTTTACGAAAGTCTTCATGAAAATTTTCTTACGAAAATTTCTTCCCAAGTCAAGCTTAAATTCACATTAGTCAAATGAGCTACCTTACTCTTCTCAAATGAGTTAAGAGTTGTCTGTTTGGTCCAATCATAACAGAGGTACAAGTGTTTTCGTGAACCAATCTTTTTCATCACCAAATTTCTTACACTTGGACACACGAAGACATATGTCCAAGAGATCTTTGATTCAACCCATCAAGATTTAGACATATCAAAATTTTGTGTTAATGATCTGACATCATGAGGCCGTGATGAAAGTGAAACCCAACATTCTATCTTCGAAAGGAACTGACGGGGAACTATGTTCCAGTTTTGACGAAACATTTGTTTCAGTACCACTTTTCAAAACTCCAAATCATATTCATTTCTTATGAGTAATCTTGATCAAACTATCGAAGCCCACGATGTTTGTTACCCAACAGGATTCAGTATCAATTCTTTCATGAATATGATTTCAGTGTGAGTTTCATTTGCTTTCGAAGTCACTTTCAAAATAATTCAAAGCATACTTGTCACTGACTACACCGATCAAACAAGTAATTTCGGTTACAATTACTCACCTTATGTTTAGGTTGATATGTAACGAAATTGTAAACAACCCATGAAGCCTTATAAAAGAAGCCCTTCGATACTTCTCTAGAAGTATTCGATTGAAATTCACGGGAACATACACAAGCAGTTGATTATCTCTCTTGATAATTAACGAAGTAACCTTTGCCTGGGGTTTATCTGCTTTTGTGTCAAATATTACTTTATTTGACATCACATATCCAAATTTTTGTTTAATTGTTTCTTATCTTATCTTTGGATTACTGCACTCACGAAATCCTTGAGGTTCTGAGTAATACCAGCTCAGGATGATGATTTCAAACATCTGGCACATGACTTCGCTTTTTATCCCAAAAGTGAAAGAGCCTTACCTCCATCCGAATATTGGTGACGGTTACAATTCAATTGAGATAAACGATCAGCCTGTTTGAAAAGACGTTCTGTATTCAGTCCGAGTTTCTAGGTGATGTGACAGCTACTTTTTGATGCATGGCTACTTTATCGCAGAATGGTGCGAGATTCAAGGTGCCACGTAGGATCTCATTTAATGTCAGTCCCGCTTCAAATTCAAACACTAGGGTTACATATAAAAAGGGAATCAAAGGGTTATCTTAGTTTATGCTTTCAAACGTAAAATCCCAACTTTTCTCTGAAACTTTCCGATTTTCTTCAAAGCTTCAACAAACCCTAATCATGGCCAATTTTGCTGATGTCGTTGTTCAATCTCAAAACACTGACGATGTTACTTCCCAACCAATAATGAAGATTCAAGGCACGAACTATCAAGTTGAAGATGATGTTTCTCTTTATCCAGACGAATTGAAGATGTTGGTAGTCGCATTGAAGAGTTCTGTTCTTTCCACTGCCATGTTCAATTCTTTTGCAGTTCCACTTTCATGGCTTACACAAGCAGGATCCAGTGCTACGTACAACAAAGCAATGGATATCATCACTTTTCAACTAGTGAATGACAAGAAGATCCAATTGTCCAAGAAGATTTTTTGTCAGATTCTTGATATCCCTAATTCTCCAATCTATACTGATCTTTCTTCTGCACAAATCATCCATATGTTTAATGAGATGGGTTATCAACCCCCACTCACCATGATCAGTGATTTCAAGAAGTCTGGACTTCCGACTGTTTGGAATTTTCTCTTCGGAATCTTTCTACGCTGCTTGACTGGTCGCAGTGTTGGTTTGGACAAAGGTCGAATGGAGGAGTATGCGATGGTAGTTGGGTTGTATTATGACATAACTGTGGATTATTCTACACAGATGTGGAAGGAATTTCAGAAAAGTGTAGAAAACACGAATGTTGTGCAAGGAATTTCGTGTGCAAGGTATTGGAGTTTAATTCTTCGATATTTCTATGCCAAAGAGGGAATTGCGGTGCCTACTGATGAGGAGACTGTTGAATTCATAAAGTATCAATTTCCGAAGGAGGTTACGGATGATGCTGAAATATTTACACACATTGCAAGAATTCCAGATGCAATGTTGCAGCGTGTTGATCCAATGAATTTGGTTCTTATGGAGTATGTAGAAACCATCAATCCTGATGATGGGTCTGGGAAGTTGTTACGAAAAGAAACAGATGGTCCTTCGAAGAAGTCTTGCAAAACAAAGAAGGATGCAACAATTACTCCTGAGAAACCTGTCCAGGAGCCAAAGAAAAAGAAATCACCACCGAAACAGACGAAGCCAGATGCACAAGTTTCGATTCTTGTGATTGAACTGGTCGAGCCTGTTATTGATGATCACAAAAAGGAAACAATCCCATCAAAATCAGGTATTTTTCGAAGAGTTAAGAAAAAGTCTCGTAGATCACGAAAGCTTTCAGATGGTTCGTTTAAGTCTTATTCTATGGTTCGTAAATCATATCTGAATCACCAAGGAATTCTCATTCGTGAGGTTCCAGCTCCTGTTTCTCCTTCTTCTAAGAAACGAAGAGCTGAAGATGTTGCTACACATATTTCAAAGAAGAAGCTAAAGAAACGAAAGATGGTTCTTCAAGCAGAATCATCCGAAGGGGAGAAAGTTCCTGAAACACCTGAAGCTAATATTCTCCAATCAACATCAATTCCTGAGCAGACTAAGGTCACACCACCCGAAGTTTCATTAACTGAATCAATTCTTGAGGAGCACTACTAGAAAACAGCCCTTTAATGACGCACAAATAATGACACGCAGTGATTTACGATACGCAAAAGCGTGCGCCCTAAAAATAATGTCATCTCTTCTAAAATTTGAAGGATAGAGGACACGCATTTGTGCGTGCCTTGAAATTAGTGTTAGAAAAGGAAAAAAAAAGAAATACGGAGGACGCCCATCATAAAATGTGCATCATGTAACACTGTCGCTTTATATTTTTTTTAGTAAAACACGAGTTTTAAGCGGGAAATGAAATCCCAAAAACTAAAACCCCGCCGAGAAAAATTAAAACCCCCTCCGCTTCCAATTATCAAGAAAGAAGCCTAGGGTCTTCGCCTTCCTTTCTCTCTCTCTCTAACCTAACACCCACTCCATCTCATAAACCCTAAAGGGCTTCAACACCCGTGCCTTTCTTGTAATCGCTCGTGATGCTGAACTTCATAAAAGAGTTCTTCTCCGGTCTTAGCATCTTCCTGGGTAGCTGAACTTCTGTCATCGCTCCGGATCGCTCGGGACGTGCTACTGTTATGAGTTTGGATACGGACCCATGATTGGAGATAAGTCTTCTAATTCACAGGTGATATATTAATGTGATGCAATTTTAGATCAATAATTTGAAGTAGTCAGTTTTCACGGATGAAGGTGAGTCAAGACCTTGACTTTTCTTGTTCTAAAAATTCCATCCTTTATTTCCCTTTCACAGTTCCACTAACATTTTTATAGAAAATAAGGGTATTCTTACAAGAGCTTTCTGATTGCAGGTGTTACTGATGCTGTCCAAAAAGAGAGTTTACACTCGTTTGCCTTTTATTGCTCTCATTTAGAAGAGGAAAGTTGTTTAAAAAATGAAGTAGATGAGGCTTTACTTCTTCAACTACCTGTTGAGTTTCCTTCAGTTCTTGTTCCATTGTCTAGTGATCACCAGGAAATACGGGTAGCTGCAATGATCTGTATTGAAGGACTACTTACCTTATGGCCACATGTTAGTTTATCTGGAGGGAAAAATGGTAATTTTCTTTTCTTAGACATAGTTAACTAATATTTGAGTCGCCTTATAACATTTTATGTTACCTTTTCCACAGGGAGAAGTTCAATATGGAGTCATTTTCTTGGAGATCTTTTGGCTTTGATGGTTCAGCACGAAAAGCTTATGTTGTCTGACAAAAATTTTCTTCCTGAATTCTTTACAACATTGCTAAGCTCTACACATCATAGCATGTTGGTCCCACAGAGTGTTGGAGAGAGGTATTTTCACTATCAGTACTTTTTCATATTTATAATGAAAGCCTTGTATGTTTTCTAATCTGCATCTTTTTAAAACTTATCCAGATTTGATTGGCCAACAAAGGACAACATACTGAAGTTTATCTTGGGATCTATACTATCATTGTGTCCATATGGAATGGTAAGTTTCTTGCAGAATGCTAATTCAGTTGCCTTTGACTTTCATCCATTCTGTATTGACTTTTTATATGTTTGACACATTGGCAGCTGAAAGTACTATCTTTAGTCAAAGGTTTGAGAAGCCAAGTTATGCTAGTTAAAGAAGTCAACTCTTTGCTAAGTGAACTGTTAGAAAGACGCAGTCATGTAAATCCCATCAAATATTGTCAAAGACAGAAGTTCAAATCCTATGTCTTCTATTAAAGGTAATTTCTCTAAAAAAATTACATATTTATATGCCTTTAAAATCTCATTCTCTCATTGAAATAATTTTTTCTCCCTCATCTTAGTGTTGTACAAAGCTTACCTCAACAATTATAGCAATCACCTGTAGCAACAGATGGAAAACGTCTTATTGGTCAGAGATTCAGCGATGCCTCTGTATAGAGTGACATCAAGTTATGGCCTTTCAAGGGAACTTTTAATTTTCCAACATTAATCAAGATTTCAATTGATATATCAAAGGGTATGAACTATCTACACCAGAATAACATCATACACAGAGACCTCAAGGCTGCAAATCTTCTCATGGATGAACATGAAGTAAGATTATATTCTCTTCTCTTTTCTTCTCTTTCTTCATGTCTGGATAAATCATAAATGATATTTATAAAGTATGCGATAAACTTTTAAAAAAGTTAATGGGGGGGGGGGGGGGGGGAAAGCCTTGTTTCCAGTTTCTCTATTAAGTCAAAAAGAGAGACTCATATGTATAGACTTTGTTTTCAGGTTGTTAAGGTGGCTGATTTTGGTGTTGCAAGAGTGAAGACTCAGACAGGTGTCATGACAGCAGAAACTGGGACATATAGATGGATGGCTCCTGAGGTACATTTTCAAAGTGAAACTTCCCTTATGACCTTTTTTTCATTAACTTTTGACCAGATAAATGGGGACATGAATTAATTTGCTGCAGAGGAGATCTCGTCCATGGTTCTCATCAAGATGAAGGGAATCGCAGAAGCTTTCTCGGATAAACAGTCAAAATCGCAGAAGCTTTCCTCTGTATAGAGTGACATCAATTTTTGACATGGTATCAACTACTAACAGAACCTTCAACTTTCAAAACGTCAATTCAGACCCCTGGATGCAATTATTTAGATTCAAAACCTCTATCAACCTATCTCTCTTTTGCTCCAGCAGAGGTCAAAATCTTTTGGTCTCATTGATTCCATATATTGTAGTCTCTTTGATGCTTTTATTTATTCGTTCATATAGATGCCCTGATTTTTGAACTACAACTCTCATTTTGGCCATTTAGGTTTACTTTTTTCATTTTGTTAGTGTAATTTAGGGTAGTTTGAATATCGTCTTGCAATAGATTCTAAAGTTTGACTTTCGTTCTTAATTGATTTAAAATGTTGTGGTTTTTGTATCTTATTTCTGTTCATGGATTATAAAAATCATGTATACAAGTGTGATAATTCTTTTAACTGCTCTGCAACTTATTTATTAGGGTTTTTTTATTTATCTAACATAATACCTTGCTTACTTATTGTGGTTCAAGAGTAAATACTATCACCAATATTATCATTTCTCTGAATACTCTTCCTAAAATTATTGTAGCTATTGAATTTCTATTTACATAAATAATAAACCATTCATAATAGAATCTCATTCAAATCCCAGTAAAAGTATATTTTCTTACTTATTTTAGAAAATAATATTGTTATTTAGTTAAAATCATGAATGCTTTGGTAGGTTCACTTTGACCTTGACCCCAATTGTTTTATATTATTTGATATTGTTTCTAATATATATATTTTTGTGTGAATATGTATGTATTGTCTCTTTTAGGCTGCTTCTCAAGTTCATGGAGGTCAGTATGCAATTTGCTTTATGGATGGATATGTGACATCATTTGACATCCGAACACCTGATGGGTATGTTTGTCGTTTCATCTTAAATTACTCATATATGAATTCATTCTTGTTAGTGTTGCACGACCACACACTCGAAGAGTAGAAAGAGTTGAGGGAATCGGCTTCCACCCTGGACTCGATCCAGCAAAGGTAAATTTTTTTTTTTTGAAAAATTATAACTTAACGTTTACTTTTGTTTGTTTTTCTATATTGTGAAATTCATTTCAGATTGTGAGTGCATCTCAAGCAGGAGAGATATTATATGCCTATGATGCTGTTGCAGGTATTATAAGAAATAGCAACATACATAAGAAATCAAAGAGGAAGTGGATACATCTGGCTATGATGTTGTTGCAGGCATTATAAGATTTAGTATTAATTGTTCAGAACTTGTTAATATATCAGTTAAAGTTGTAATCATTAAGTCTTTGAATTTCAAGAAAATGCATTTGAAGAGGACGAATGAGAAGAAAACACATATTATCTGCCTGGAGGGTTTGAAGGTCACAAATCTTCAAAAGCTGCTCAAAAAAGAAGGAAAAACTTTAAAATTTATGGGGGAAAATCATATGAGATGGGAGGTGATGTGTCGTTCATGCAAGCTGGTGGGACCCAACCCTCTATTTTGAGTGGGAAAAGACCTGCCACCAGTTTAAATGTCTCAATTCCAACAAAAAGAGTGTATACTGCTTCTCAAGTCATGGGTTTCTTTTAATGTTTTACATGTTTTGTTTTCTATAATAAATATTATGCAATATTAGCAATGTGTTACATTTACTTACTATTGGAACGATTATTTGTATTTGAAATATTAGTGAAATGAATTATCTTTATTGTTTATGCTATTTTATTTTGTATCATGAGACTTTTAATGTGTTATTTAATTTGAAAATTAGTAAATCTATCAAATATATATAATTTTAAAAACATTTAAAATTATGACACGCAAAAATGCGTGTCGTCTTCCTTTATGACAGGGGCTTCCTTGATACGCATTGCGTGTCATAAACACGCGCGTCGTAAGGTTATGACACGCAAATGCGTGTCGTCTTCCTTTATGACAGGGCCTTTCTTGATACGCATTGCGTGTCGTAACTGCGCGTCGTAAAAGCGTGTCATTATTGCGCGTCGTAAATAGACGACGTGCAAAAGCGCGTCGTCTCTCGTTATGACATGGGCTTCCTTGACACGCATTTGCGCGTCGTCTGAGCGTTTTACGATACGCATTGCGCGTCGTAAAAGGCTGTTTTTCTAGTAGTGGAGGTTCAAACTTCAGACATGAATACATACGTATCTGATACGAATGTAAATGTCAATATGGGTGAAGGAAATTCGAATAAAGAACTTGTTGTATCTACTCAAGGTATTCCTGCATCTTCTGCTACTTTTGTTTCTTTACCGCCGTTCATTGTTCCTATCTCAAACACTACTAATTCACCCACCTTTGAAACCATTCTCACTCAACCCATCACTACTTTATTCTCATCGCAAACCACTGATCCACTTCAAACTACTGAGGATACTGATGTTAACGAAGGTGGTTTTGTAGGAACATTTGAAGAGATGGAATTTGAGGACGAAGAAGAAACTTTCCCTGACAACATGTTAATGATGATGAAGCAATTTAAGATTTTGAATAAGAAGATGAATTCAATTATTCAGTCTCAAGCTGACATGGGGGGAAGTCAATCTCTTTCAAGTTTGCAACTTGATGTTATGCTCAAAGACTTGTCCACCACACCTGTTTCCTCAACTTTCTACGGATAACAGTCGAAGCTTTGTGGATCTTACCTCTTTGTTAAAGGAGTTGAAAGACTTGTCCACCACACATGTTTCCTCTTCGATTATAACTCCAAAATTCTTGTCTCAAAAGTTTTCTCAATTCGAGGTTGTGTTGCACAAAAAGGTGGCTCCGTTATCCAAGTTTTCAAGTCTACTACCAAAAAATGCCCCACCTGTAGTCACAGGGGTGCAAGGGGGAGAAAAGAAGGTTGGTAATGCGAAAGTTGGTGAGGTTTCGCATGAAGCTGTGAAAACTGTTGGGAAGATTTTTCAAACAACAATTCCAGTATCAAAGCCAATTATCTCAACTGTTGGGCCTGTTACTTCGATAGTTGTTACAACAATGCCAATTTCAAGACCAATTTCTAAAGGAATTGTAATTGGGGAAGGTGGTAGTAGTTCGAAGCCCAAAGATGTTGTTGATTGTCCCTCGGTCAAAGATAAAGGGAAAACAATCTTGGTCGAAAAATCGAAAGAGGAGAAGAAAGCTGAAACTGAAGCTGAGCTAGAGAAATTAAGAGTAGTTCAGAGTATTTTAAGTCTTCGTGCAAATGACCCACCTGTAATGAACAAGGGTAATCCTGCGAAGCATTACAACTATGAAACAATTGAAGCAAAAGTTGCATATAATCATATGTATACTTTTGAAAAGAAGCCCAAGCAAAGCTATGCTGTTGTGAATACTGATATGAGACAACTGGATTTCCCAACAAATGAAATGATGTTCATCATGGCTCAGTATAAGATTGCTGAGAAATTTGATAATGATGATGATTATACATACATGAAGCTTAGGTTTCATGTTATGTTAGGGAAACTTCCAGAGGAAATTTGGTCACTCGTGAAGATAAAAAAGGTGATTAGTATTAAGAAGGATGTTCTTTTCGAAGACATGATGCAGAACCTTCGTTTTTACGTTGCAAGGGCAAATGGTCAGGAATGTAGTTTCTCAATAGCTGATTTTCCATTAATGAACTTGTATGATCTTATACAAGTTGCATTAATTTTGAAAGATAAAGATGCTTCGTATCTTCGAGAGACTGATTCAGAAGTTTTTCGTCTTGGTCTTGCCCACATAAAAATATTCATATATAACTACTATGAGTGTTTGGCCCTAACGGATGTGGAGTTAGCAACTGCGAAGGGGTTGGAAGTCAAAGTACCCATGGAACCAACGAAGACTCAACCTGAATTAAAGAAGTATGCTGATGGGGAAATATGCTTGAAGCCTTTTGGCATGGTCTTCGCAGGGAAGGACAAAAATGGAAAAGCCAAGAGATTCTTATTTCAAGCTTGCGAAGTGGAGAGATACACAACCTCCCAGTATACAAACTTCATTGTTCGTATGAATAGCTGCAAGAAAAATAACGAAGGGGACAAGAAAGAGTTGAAGAAGATAATTACTTGGTACTCTGAAATCTGAAGGGTGATGTTGTATGCTATACAGATTCTTTTGAACTGAAGATGGTCGACATTATTACAAAGGGGGAGAATGTAAGGTTCGAAGACCTGTTGTAATATGTCGAAGTCATAAGTTTATTTTACAAGGCATTTTATGTAACGAAGCGTACTGTTTACTCCTTGTAATTTTTTGTGTGCTTTCATGTTTCCTATAAATAGGGACATTACTTAGAGTTAGATAAGAGTCTTTGTATGAACTTGTCTACATACTCTCTGTAACAGTTGAAAGCATAATAGAGCTGAAACTAGATCATATTTACATTGTGTGCTCAATCTATATTCATATAACTCTGATTTGATTCATACTTGATTCTACACTTCATCACCTATTCCTTGTTTGGTTGCAGGCTTAGGGCAGATTCACCCAATCGATTGTCTGTTTACTCTGGGTTTTATATAACTTGTATCCATTTAGTACTCATAGAAGGGATTGTAGAGTCATTTTTACTTATCTTTCATCATATCAGGAAATATAGGATTTTCTGGAGGAACAGGCGAACTTTTCTAAAAGAACCTACAACTTACTTTACATCACTAAAATACTTATGAACTCACCAGCTTAAATCTTGATCTACTCTTTCAAAATAACTTGTATTCTCAGGAAACCAGTAGATAGGTACGCGCACTGGGATTCAGAAGATGGAGCATAGTAACTTCATGTCTTGTTTTGTTATTTACTTTTGGAGTCTATCTTATGTGAACCACATACTCTGTAAACACTTTCATTCTAATGAAATGGTTGTTTGTTACTTTGATTACTATGATGCATGTGTTGTGATACTAAACATGATGTCCTCCGCCCCCGAACGTTTCCACCATTCCGGTTTGAGGGTGTGCATCACAAAAGAAGTACAATGGGACCCATCATGTCTCAACCGCCTATCACCCTCAAACGAACGGTCAAGCGGAAGTTTCAAATCGTGAGGTGAAGAGTATTCTAGAGAAAACAGTGAATCCGACAAGGAAGGATTGGAGTTTGAGGCTTGATGATGCCTTATGGGCCTATCGGACCGCTTACAAGACCCCGATAGGAATGTCCCCCTTTAGGTTGGTTTTCGGAAAGCCATGTCATCTACCCGTCAAACTAGAGCACCGTGCATTTTGGGCGGTCAAGCAATGCAATTACAATGTTGATGAGGCGGGAAGACATAGGAAGCTTCAACTCCAAGAGCTAGAAGAATTGAGAAATGACTCTTATGAAAACTCGAGAATTTATAAGGAAAAAACGAAGCTCTTCCACGACAAGTCCATCACCCGGAAGCATTTTAAACCGGGGCACATGGTCTTAATTTACCATTCACGATTGAAGTTATTTCCGGGAAAGCTAAGGTCAAGATAGATTGGGCCCTTTATTGTGATAAAGACCTTTGACCATGGGGCGGTGGAAATCCAAAGTGAAGAAACAGGACAAATTTTCAAAGTCAATGGGCACCGTTTGAAGCCATTCTATGAAGGTTTCAATGCAAATTGTCTTGAAATAATCCATTTGGATGTCCCGAGGTGTTGAAGCAAGCTAGAAAGACGTATCGCCAAAGACGTTAAAGAAGGGCATTTTTGGAAAGCATTGTCTTTCATGACTTTGAATTCGAATAAAGGAGTGATGAAGATATTTTGATGTTTATTTTGAAGTTATCTTTGAAGAAAATAAGTTTTCCAAGTGTTTAAGCTTTCAAATGCAAGCCAAGAATCCCAACAAGTTGAAGCGAAACGAACCGGAAACTACAATAAGCAAGCGCCTGCTTGGCCCTGCGCGCCCACCCTACGCGACCTCATTGCGCCGCCGCGCAACCTTGCGCGGGTTGCTTGCGCGGATGGACCTGATCGATGAAATAAGCTCGTGAGGAAAAAAATGGAAATTGTAACATGCACGCGGCCGTGTGCCCTGCTTGCGCGACTCGCGCACCTGGTGACGACCATTCCATTTTTCGTTGACTAGCTTTGACCTTTGTTGACCAGATGGATTAATGAGTTGACTAACATTGACTTTCGTTGACCGGAACTTGACCATGGATTAAAACTCCCAGCACTTTTCTTCAATTAACCCTATCAAACTCCCACCATTCTCTCTCAAACTCTCAAGAACACAAACACCCACCACCCACTAAAATTTGATTTCCCGGAGTTCTATCGGTCGGAATCCGGCGAGGCCACTGCCATTCTTCACCGTTTTTCATCCTCTACAAACCCCACCCAAAATTTCCTCCGATCCGTCGCCAGAGTTAGGGGCGCCACCACCACCATCTCGCCACTTTACGGACAACTCCGGCCACCTCTCGCAATTATGACACCACCAAAGTGTTTCTTTTTCCAAGCTCTATATATCCCACCGAACAAAACCTCAATATCTCACCAAAAATTTCGCCGGAAATTTTAAGCCACCATGAGCCGCCGCCAGATTTTTCACAAAAATCAAGTTGAAAATATTTTTTTAGTGAATAAGTCTGGCATTTTAGCACCCACAAAGCTTGGGGTGCGTGGTAGCGGGTTTCGGATTCAAGTTCAATTTTTGGAAAAAAAAACGAGTGAATCGGGTATCTTCTTTCCTTGGCTTTCTTTACATTTCATTGTTCTAATACGATAATTGCATCCAATTATGCTTTGAAAATTGTCTAGGATCGATAGTTATTCCCGGTTGGTTTGGAAAAATTGGTTTGAGAATAGTTGAAATTGGTTAATTTGCTTGGGAATTTGTTTAAAAATTGTTTAAACTTTGGTTGGGATTTGCTCATTTTATCTAGAAATGTTGCCGAATTTTTGTTAGAATTGTCAAATATAACCGAGTGGTGTTGTTTAAAACCGTTTTGAATTGTCAAAAAGTTGGGTGCAATTATTTATTGGAATATTTTGTGTTCGGTTTAAATATAGTTGAATTATTTTGAGAGTGGTGAGGGAGGGATTACTTTGGTGGATTGTTTTTTATATTGTAGGTCTTGGAAATGGGTAAAACTAAAACCCAGGCACGCACTCATGGCTCATCCGTTCACTCTAACACACAAAAGGATGCCGCCGGAACTTCACGAAAAGCCACTGGAAAACGAAAGAAAAGTGGAAATGAGGGGAGCGGTCCTTCCCTTACAAAGGCGGAAATCAAAACATACCGGTCAAACCTCTGCGGACGTCCAATCCGGCCCACAAAGTTTTACCATGAGGAGTCAATGAATAAGCTTGGGGTTCACATTGGTTTGGAATCAATGTTCCGTGGTATGGGTTGGGGTGACTTTCTCAACCTCTGCGATAACACCTACGAAGAGCCCACACTAGAATTCCTGTCCACTTTCGCCACTGACAATGAATCCGAAGTCCTCACCTTCCGATTACAAGGCCAAAGCTACCAACTTTCATTCGGGCGACTGAACTCTATCATGGGAGTAGACCACACAAACGCCACAACCATCTATTCTCAAGAATACGTCAGCTTCCTGCGTTACCCCAACGCAGAGTTTTGGTCGTGAATCACCGGTCTCGACACGTTCAATCCAAGCCGCCAGAGGGCCAAGCACATAATCCATCCTTGTTGGCGCATAGCACACCACATTCTCACCACCAGCGTTTTCGGTCGCCTCGAGCCCGGTCAAATAAATAGATGTGAACTTTTCTTCCTAGACTGCATGAGACATAGCGGATCCCCTGATTTCTCCACATTTTTCCTTGATAAATGTGAGGCTGTCCATCAGCGCACCACGGGAGAGATCCATATCGGGGGGCTTATTACCATCATAGGTCGAGCCTTCGGCCTAGACTTTCCCACTCCCGATTACTTGTCCGTTGATCACTACCATCCCAACTTCCTACTGGATGGTTTCGCTCTCGAGCGAGCGGAAATGGTGGAGAGTCGGGGCAATGACTCATACAGTTGGCTTGACGGTGACAACCATCTGGTCTATATCCTCCCCAGTTGGGTTGGTGATTCATTTGCACCAAATGACCCCAACACTTGGCTTCCTCCAGATCAGTTAACTCCAGCAGGTGTGCTACTCGACTCTGATGACGAAGAGCAGGAGAACGAAGAAGATGACGACGAGCTTCCCGAGGCAGAAGACCATTTTGACCAGCCTCCTATGCAGCAGCATCAGTATCAGCCACATCAGCAGGGGGACACGAAATCCCAACATATTTCTGTTGGATAATGTGTCTAAGTCCATAACTTATTTAGTATATACTTGACCCGACCCGGCATGGTCCATTTGGGTTGCACTTCACCCGAACTGTTTATATGGATAACATTATGAGAAGAGTATATTTGCGGCCTACTAATATATTATAAGTTATAATATATTAATATGAAATTGTATTATTAAATTAGTATTGATCTTAAATTAATTATGAATTAATTTAGTGATCATAAGGTGACTAATTAAATAATGGGCTATTGTACTTATATAGTGTGGGCTAACACTCATAAGGAAATGGGCTAAGCTTGGATGGGAGTCCATGGATGATCCATGGAGCTTTTAACCCATGGATCCTTGGAATAGGAAAAGACATGGGTTATTAGGGTTTGCATGGTTCATAACCCTAATCATCTACACTATATAAAGAAGCTTATGGTGCTTGAAAAGACACTATATGTGTGTGTGCATAAGGTGTGGCCGATTTCTAGAGTATTAGAGTGCTCTCTCATAAGTTTTCCAAGTTTGTGGTGATTTGTGATTTCAATTTGAGGCATTCACATTATTGGTGCTTGGCTCTCAAACTCCCACGGAATCAACTCACTAGCAAAGGTATGTAATTCTTCTAGTATCTTTATGTTTAAAAGTACCCCATGTATGCTAGATAGGTTATGAACCTTGGAAAATTATTTTGCATGTATTTTAGACAAACATAGATCCAAGGTTTCTAGGGTTGCATGAACACCTTAGGAGTGTTAGTTTGCTCAAAACCCAACAGTGGTATCAGAGCCTAGGCTTGTTTGTTTGATACTTGTTGCAAACTTGTTGAAAAACTCAAGTTTTCTGCATTCTGCAGCATGAACTCGCCGAGTCCATGGGGGGACTCGCCGAGTCCATGAGTAAATTCATTCTACTCGTCGAGTAGGTTCGTGCACTCGACGAGTAGAAGCCTCAGAATGCAGATTTTCAAGTTTTGCTGTTGGAAATGGACTAGAAACATTACCCTAAACTGTTTTGGTGTTATAAAACCTGTTTTAGATGGTGTAATGTTTATGCTAATCCATTTACACTGGCTTATATCAAAATTGCATGATGATATGTGTTCATATGTTCTTGGAATTTTTGATATGATGTTCATGTTCTTGTGAATTATTGTTAGATCATAGGAATTATTTGCTAAATTGTTTATTGATAATTCTTGATCATTTATGTGTTTTAATGGAGTCCATAATTTGTCCTCAAGTTATGGATTTCCAAAGGTCACTTTCATTTATGCACACTTAAAACACATAAGTTACATGAAAATGAAGAGTCTTCATTTTATGAACCTTTAATTCATAAGTTATGAAATGAAAAGTTTTGAATAGTTTCAAAACTTGTCCTCAAGTTTTGGAATTTGTAAAGTTACACACACTTTAATATACCTTAATTCCAAACCCTTAGAGTTTTAAAAGTTAAAATTCAACCCTTATACTATTTATAACATTAATGGTTAATTATTATATATATGTATAAGATTAAGTCGTTTTACCGTTAGTAGGCCTCATTCACGAAGCCGGTCTATAAGGGGGGTATAAGGTTGTTGCCTATAAAATGGCAACTTAATGGGTGTCCATTCTCACCCACCGCTTCCTTGATCGATGGAGGGTCGTTAGCCGAATGGGTAGGACAATGACTTTAAATTCTCATTAAAAGTATAATGAATATTATAAAGTAACTAAACCTTTAATAAATTTCCAATGTTAGTTACTTTAGGAAAATGTGAATATGGTGCTAACCCATGAAATTCACACTTTGTACCTTACCAAGTCGTTGGTGGAGCGTGTGTGGTTAAGCGGCATACTAACTTGGACTAGTAAGGATCACGAAGGGTGACTTAATGTTTATCATAGATCGGTGGAGCATGTGTGGTTAACCGGCACATTGATTAGGTGATAATATTAAGGGTACCAAGTGAATTTGCATGGTTATTCACACCTTGTTTTGTGATCCTCGGCATCCCAGTCACAAACCTTGAAGGGCACAATCGAGATTGAAACATGCCATTGAAAAGTTCAATGAATCTCAAAAGATCTAGGAATTTCAAAACCAATTAAACCTAATAATTCATTTCGTTTTCATGGTGGAAATTGGTGAATCGTCATTCACCTACCTTCAAATATGTTATAGCTTAGATTACGACATCCCTCTTCTAAGTTATAATATATTGTGTTGGATCCTAGCCTTAATATTACATTTGGGTGTATTATTAAGGATTCGATATATCTAATCTAAACTTGTTTTCTTCTTTTCAGATGTCTTCCAACAACAATGCTTCGGGCTCTAACCCTACTGGCTCCTTTTCCCTCATGAACCTTTGTGGGAGGGTCATCTTTGATGGTTCCAACTTCATGGATTGGATCTGGAACATCAGGATGGTCACTCGTTACGAGGACAAGGAATATGTCCTCGATAAGGAGCTAAAGGAGCTTGATGAGTCCACTGCTACTCCTAAGGAGGTCGCTGAGTATCAGGCACATGAAAGAGATGCCACCAAGGTGGCATGCATCATGATGGCCACCATGACAGCTGAACTCCAAAAGTCCTATGAGGACTATTACCCTTTTGAGATGCATCAGGATCTGATGGAAAGGTACCATCAGAGTGCTCGTCAAGAGCGGTATGAAATAATCTCCTCCATGATCACCACCCGTATGAAGGATAGTGAACCAATCACGAGCCACATGCAGAAAATGCAAAGGTCTGTGGACCATCTAATGAAACTGAATGTGAACTTCCCTGAGGAGTTGGCAATTGATATCATTTTGCACTCCTTGCCCTCGTGTTATGATCAATTTCGTATGACATACCACATGAACAAGGAGGAAGTCACACTCAGTAAGCTTCAAGGACTTCTGAACACTGCCGAAAGTGGTCTTAAGAGTAAGTCGGTTACTACTCCTACTCCTACTACTACCCCTGTTTTGGCTATTGGGCAAGGCAAAGGGAAGAAGAGGAAGCACCCTTCGAAGGGTACCAAGGGAAAGTCCCTTGAAGGCTCCTCATCTGGAACCAAAGGTGGTTCTATCACTCCTTCTGCCATCCCTAAGGATGCTGAATGCTTCTACTGTCAAAATAAGGGGCACTGGAAGCGAAACTGCCCAAAGTACTTGCAGGATGTCAAGGATGGGAAAGTGAAACCATCCCATGCAGGTATTTACACTATATTGTCTAATAACTCACCATATTCTAATTCTTGGGTGCTTGATACAGGTTGTGGTATTCACATCTGTTGTGACTTGCAGGGCCTAAGAAGAAGTGAGGATGTGGAGCACGGAAAGATAAACTTAATCATGGGGAACAAGAAGGTTGCACCTGTTGCCAAGATTGGAGTTTATACTTTGTTGCTAGATAGTGGGTTAAAGTTAGATTTGAATAAATGTGTGTACTCGTCTGAAATGGCGAGGAATATTATTTCCTTTCATGCTTTGTACAAACAAGGTTTTACCTTTTCTTTTGATAATGAAGTTGGTAGTATTAATGCTTTCTTTAATAATGTTCTTTATTTTAAAGCATTACCTTGTGATGGTGTGTATGAAGCTGTATCGGTTGTAGATAATTTAGGAAATAATGTATTATGTATTGATTCTTCTACTAGCTTGGATAAAGCATCTTTTTGGCATTGTCGTCTTGGACATGTAAGCAAGAAACGCATAGGCCAGCTCCAAAAGGATGGAGTCATGGAGTCGTTCGACCTCAAGTCGGATGATAGTTGTGAGTCTTGTCTACTTGGAAAAATGACAAAATCATCCTTCACTGGTACTTGTGCAAGGGGTGAGGGTTTGTTGGACCTTATACATACTAATGTATGTGGACCATTCAAAACCGCCACAAGGGATGCTAATCGCTATTATGTGGCTTTTATTGATGATTTTAGTAGATATGGTTATGTCTACTTAATCAAACATAAGTCAGAAACTTTTGAAAGGTTTAAAGAGTTTAAACAGGAAGTAGAAAATCAATTGGGCAGGAACATTAAGATGATTCGATCTGATCGAGGTGGTGAGTATCTTAGTACTGAGTTCCTTGACTATCTTAAGGAGTGTGGGATTGTCTCACAATTGACACCTCCCAGGACACCACAGCTGAATGGTGTAGCTGAGAGGCGTAATCGAACTTTGTTGGACATGGTTCGCTCTATGATGAGTCGAGCTTCGCTACCAATCTCTTTTTGGGGGTATGCCTTAGACACTGCCGCCCACATCCTTAATCTAGTCCCTACAAAGAAGGTTGCCAAAACACCTCATGAAATGTGGACTGGGAAAGTTCCCAATTTGGACCATATCAAGATTTGGGGTTGCGAGGCTTTCGTGAGGCACGAGACTCATGACAAGCTCGAACCTCGAAGTGAAAGGTGTATTTTCATCGGCTACCCACAAAAATCCTTTGGTTACCTCTTCTACAGACCCAGTGAGAATGTGGTCTTTGTGGCTAGGAGAGGGGTCTTTCGAGAGAGAGAATTTATAAACCAAGGAGACAGTGGGAGGCAAATTGACCTTGAAGAAATTCAAGACTCAATTGGTGAAGGAACCTCAGACACTAGCAATCAACGTGAGGAGGAAATTCCTGTTGATCCAGCTGACGAGTCTATACTTCCGAGGCGTTCCACAAGGGTTAGGAACACACCTGAGTTTTATTATGGATTTCATATTACTACGGAAGGTGATACATTTATCAGTGACAGTACACTGGTAAATCTGGATGAACCTAACAGTGTTAAGGAAGCCATGGCAGGCCCAGAGTCTGCTAAATGGAAGGAGGCTATGGACAGCGAGATACAGTCCATGTATGACAATCAAGTTTGGAACTTGGTTGACAATGTACCAGGCCGTAAGACAGTCGGGTGCAAATGGATCTTCAAGAAGAAGACCGACATGGATGGGAAGGTGCACACTTATAAGGCTCGACTGGTTGCGAAGGGTTTTACTCAGACTCAGGGTATTGATTATGATGAAACCTTTTCACAAGTAGCAAAGATTAAGTCTATTAGGGTTATGCTAGCCATTACTGCATTTCATGATTATGAAATATGGCAAATAGATGTCAAAACCGCTTTCCTTAACGGAAAGTTGGCTGAGGATGTTTACATGAATCAGCCAGAGGGTTTTGTCAGTGCATAGTACCCCAATAGAGTGTACAAGCTTGAGAAATCCATTTATGGATTGAAACAAGCATCTCGAAGTTGGAATCTTTGTTTCGTTGAGAAGGTCAAAGAGTTTGGTTTCTCAAGAAGTGAAGATGAGTCCTGCGTGTATGTCAGAGCTAGTGGGAGTATAGTTAGCTTTTTGGTATTGTATGTGGATAACATACTACTTATATGAAATGACATCCCAACCTTGCAGGAGGTTAAGTCCTGGCTTGGGAAGTGCTTTGCTATGAAGGACCTTGGAGAAGCTGCCTATATCCTAGGGATAAGGATATTAAGAGAGAGGAGTAAAAGACTAATTGGACTTAGTCAGAGTATCTACTTGGATAAGGTGTTGAAAAGGTTCAACATGCAGAATTCCAAGAAAGGAGAATTACTGATCCAAAGCAATGCCAAACTGAGCAAGGCTCAGAGCCCGAGTACAGAAGATGAGATAGCTGAGATGAGTCGATTACCTTATGCTTCCGCTGTTGGCTCGATCATGTATGCTATGACTTGTACCCGTCCTGATGTGGCCTTCGCTTTGAGCATGGTCAGCAGATATCAGGGGAACCCTGGCAAGACTCATTGGACTGCGGTAAAGAATATTCTCAAGTACCTACGGAGGACTAAGGATTGGATCCTTACCCTTGGTGGGAGTTATGACTTGAGAGTAGTAGGGTATAGTGATGCTAGCTTTCAGACTGATAGGGATAACTTCCGCTCTCAGTCGGGCTGGGTCTTTACCTTAAATAGAGGGGCAATCACTTGGAATAGTTCCAAACAGAAGACTGTAGCTGATTCGACTTGTGAATCAGAGTACATAGCAGCGAGTGAAGCGGCAAAGGAGGCGATATGGCTGAGGAACTTCATCGGAGACCTTGGAGTTGTACCAGCTATTAAGGAGCCTATGGAGATTTTATGTGACAGCAATAGTGCGGTTGCCGTAGCTAAGAAACCAAGAGATCATGGCAGATCCCGACACATTGACAGAAAATATCACTTCATAAGACACACGATAGAAGAGGGACTCCTCGTAGCAAAGAGGGTATCGTCAGATGAGAACCCTGCGGATCCCCTTACGAAGGGACTGACGAGGGTGAAGCATTTGCAGCATGCGAGACGCATCGGGCTGAGGGACGATATTAGTTTTACAGATTAGATAGTTATTACTGAAACTTGTAAAATGTAATCGACGTTTGATGATGAATAAAAGTTGTGATTTATTTATGAGTAAGGTGTTGCTATCATTGTCAATTATTTACTATTGTTTCAGCTTTGCATGTTTTGACTTCCAGAATAATAAGTTTATTCAAACTCTCCACAGTCGGTCATATGTCGGAAATAGGTATGAATCAAGACTGTCATGAATTGGGATTGAAGATGACTAAAGGTGTTTAGCCATAGCAATGGTTGCTACAACATTCATGAGTACTCATAAGTTATGAGTATTGGAATAAACCCACGCTCACTTGTATCACTTCATGGAATTTATCTCGAGTGATCGTGAGACGGTAATATCATATAAGTCTTCAAACCTAGAGATATGAGTTGTTACCTATGAGTTGGTTGTGCATTGATTGCACGTAAACGCATCAGTAACTTGATGTTATAAAACGTGCCTTTGTGTGCAATTCAATAAGTAGTAAAACAAGCATATGAGTCGAAGTTTACCTGTTCCTTCTAGAAATAGAAGCGATATCTGGGCCCCTCGATGATTTTGTTTTGACCTATGTACCGGGCCCGGTCAGAACTAAATTGATGTGTTCGATTAAGTTCTTTGTCACACAAATCGGAAATCGGGAAACAAACTGCTGGGCAATAAGTAAGACATTGTTCCATGTATTTGTCCGGCTGATATCATGAGAGCAGAGGATTATGTGATCACTTATCTAAAATGGCGCTTCATAGTTCAACAGAGTTTTCGAGAGCTACGATTGCCGGTTGGTTCCTGAAGCCATATAGGCAAATACAGTTATCAGAATTATCCAAGTGGGAGACTGTTGGATAAGGTGTCTAAGTCCATAACTTATTTGGTATATACTTGACCCGACCCGGCATGGTCCATTTGGGTTGCACTTCACCCGAACTGTTTATATGGATAACATTATGAGAAGAGTATATTTGCGGCCTACTAATATATTATAAGTTATAATATATTAATATGAAATTGTATTATTTAATTAGTATTGATCTTAAATTAATTATGAATTAATTTAGTGATCATAAGGTGACTAATTAAATAATGGGCTATTGTACTTATATAGCGTGGGCTAACACTCATAAGGAAATGGGCTAAGCTTGAATGGGAGTCCATGGATGATCCATGGAGCTTTTAACCCATGGATCTTTGGAATAGGAAAAGACATGGGTTATTAGGGTTTGCATGGTTCATAACGCTAATCATCTACACTATATAAAGAAGCTTATGGTGCTTGAAAAGACACTATATGTGTGTGTGCATAAGGTGTGGCCGATTTCTAGAGTATTAGAGTGCTCTCTCATAAGTTTTCCAAGTTTGTGGTGATTTGTGATTTCCATTTGAGGCATTCACATTATTGGTGCTTGGCTCTCAAACTCCCAAGGAATCAACTCACTAGCAAAGGTATGTAATTCTTCTAGTATCTTTATGTTTAAAAGTACCCCATGTATGCTAGATAGGTTATGAACCTTGGAAAATTATTTTGCATGTATTTTAGACAAACATAGATCCAAGGTTTCTAGGGTTGCATGAACACCATAGGAGTGTTAGTTTGCTCAAAACCCAACAATTTCCCCCCTACATTCTTTGAGCAGTTTGCCACAATGTTCTCCACGATTCAACGTATCGACACTCAAACTCAGGAGAACACACGAGCTATTCAAAATGTGGCGACTCGTGTTGATCGGCTGGAGCAGTCCTTCCCACCCACTTCCCGCCAGGTCTAGGATATGTTGGATTACCACTACCGCCATGGGCATTTCCCGCCGCCCGATCCTCCGATTTAGGTTATTTCTGCCCTTACCTTAAGCATTGAGGACAATGATTGTTCTTAAGCTTGGGGTGGGGTATTTCCTTTTACTTTTTCATGTATTTTTTTTAATTAGATTGCATAACATTTTAGTTTTAAGCTAATTTGCATTTATTATTTTTTTATATAAATTCCAAAAAGATTTTTCTTCTTTTCCACTTTTTATTTTTGCATAACATTTAGCTTAGGGCATTAGCATTCATGCATTTTTGTTATCTGTTTATCCTCACCCCTCTTGGATGCCATGGAACAGGTTCACAGTTATTGTATCATTATTGGTCCAGGATCTTGTTGCTATCTCACCCATCGAACCGGGACCACTAGCTGCAGTTTGGGACTTCATACTTGGGATCAGATGTTGGAAGCTTAAAGGGGTAAGTGATCATGGCCAGGTAGTTTCATGAAGAATTATGCACGCAATACTAACAACTATAGGATATACTATAGCAATGCATGTTCTTAGCCTTGCGGTCCATACCGCCGAGAGGATCACACTTGATCACGTTTGAACCGTTAGTATGAAGCATTGGTGCTTGTCCCCGAGTAGAATCCATATCCGGTCTCTTTACATCACCATTTATTTTGCGATTTCCTTAGGATTTTAGAGAGTCTTTTAGCCCACATTTGGGCATTTTCATTATTTTTGAAAAATAACAAGTTTGAAAAGGATCCTGCATATTTACGCTCCACACATGGTCATTTTCACACTTAGACCATTCAGATTATATTATTACCCTCTCGGTTGCACTTACATACTTTTGGGAACCAAATTTTGAGTCAAAAAGTCTTCTTTAAAAAAAAATGAATATGTTAGTGCATTACATTTGAATTACCAAAAAAAAATTGAATATGTTAGTGCATTACATTTGAGTTATCAAAAAAAAGAGAAAAAAGAAAAAAAGAAAATCCCAAGCAGATTCCAAGCCACGATTATCTTGGATGGGTGACCGGTTCAATTATTGAACAAATTTTCCTACATTTTGGTCACCCGACGCTTGATACTTATTTATTTTTTTAGGAATGTTTTGTTGTATATAGATCGAGTTGTTTATTTTCTCAAATTGGGGATGTTAGAGAGACTGTCGAGTCAGATACTACGGGAGGTTTGGGCCAACACTTAGTGAACGAATTCCTACAACGGTGCCCGAGCGATGAAACCCAATCACACTTGAGAGTGGCCAACAGACGTGAGATCACACAACTTTCATGATAAGAGTGTACACTTAAAAGAAGAGCTCCACACGAGCCCGTCCAGCTGCTTTCTCCCTACTACATATGTTCTTCATTGTATGCAAGTTCCATTGGGGCTGGGACTGACCATCCTCCTTACTCACCTAGAGGAGTTGTCCTGGTTGTGGTTTATGGTTCCATTGTCATCGAATGAAAAATTCATGAGATAATAACAAGATCAATTTTGACCATGTTGACTGACTGTGATCAGGTTCCGCGGTTCTATCCATTCTTTTTATTTTTCTTAGGATAGTTCATCCCAAGTTCATTTTAGTCTTGTCTTACTTGAGGACAAGTAAGGTTTAAGCATGGGGTGATTTGATAGTTTCATTTTATTCACTTCTTTTTATAGTTTATTTTAGCGCATTTCATCCGCATTTTAGTTAATTTACATGCATATTTTCCTTTTTGTTATTTTATGGCCATTTCGGGTATTTTCTAGTTTCGTGAACATAATTGCAGATTTTAAGGAGACTAGCGGTGCAGAATCTTTGGGAGGCGATTGGATTTGGAGGACAACAAGAATTTAGGACTTGGTGATAATGGAATTGATGCTTGGAGTGGGCTTGCTTATTAATTGAAGGCTTGGAAGAAATAAACTTTAAATTTGCGAGATGCAGGAGAATATTCGAGCGTGCGGAGATTGATGATCGGGCGATTTTGGAAGTTATGGATCATTTGGAGGAGCCAAATTCGGCTTAAAATGAAGTGAACTTAAAGAAAAATGGGCTAGAAGCTGTTTGACTCCAAGTGGGCTAAGATGTGGAGGCCCAATATTCAAAGAACCCATGATCTGAACACACCCGCGCAACCCACGCGCACAAGGCTGTGCGGCCGCGCACGACTCAGCAGGGGCAGTTTCGGGATTTCAGTTAGAAGGCAATATGGGGAAGGTTGGTGTGCATCTTTTGGGGACTCTTGGACATCCGATTTTTGAGCATTCTCTCTGGAGTTTTGAAGATTTTTGAAGGCCAAGAACACCTCAAGAACATCATCTTTTCACCTCTTGATTCTTGTTTAATGTTTGGTACAATCTTCTCTAACTTTGTTTCTTTGAGTTTAGCCATGCTTGGCTAAACTAAACTTGGTTGACTTTTGTTGAATCCTTTGCACTTTTGTTGAATATCCATGAACTTGTTCTTAAATATCTATGGGAATGTTTTGTGTTTTAACATATTATCACTACTTGTATGTTTTTATTCATGAGTTTAAATGTGTTTGTGGTGATTAGTTGGCTAATTTCTTGATTAAGTAAAGGATCCTCAAATTAGCAAGCAACGAATGATTTTTGTGTTGTTTTTGCTTCACACAATCATAAAAACATTTCCTCCAACATGCTAGTGAAAGCATTTGACTCCTCTTGGATTTGGTGACTTTTTGGTTCTTAATGCTAGTTGACTTTCACTAATTACATGCTTAATGGAAATTGTGACTTTGACTAAGGAAATTGTTATCAGCTTCTCTAACCATTTTAACAACTAAGAAAAGTCTAGGTAATCTCAATCTTCTTGGATTACTATAGCCAAATTAAGGATTTAAATAAAGTATTGCACCATTGGATTCTAATGATATGTTCATCACAAGTCAAAGTGAGGAACCTTTAGTCAACCATCTTCCTCTTATTGATTTTTCATCAAACTATTATTTTTGTTGAAATTGTCTATTTAAATCTTAGTTTAATTCTAGTTTATTTCAAGTATTTCAAAAGACCAACCCCCTCCCCCCCCCCCCTTTTAATTTATTGTTATTTTTCAAGTATTTTACAAATAGATTTTTCATAGAGTTATAAATTGAAACAATCTCCGTGGATTCGATCCCTTTACCACTATACACTATTTTTGTGTGTAATATTTAGGGTTATTAATTTTGTTGGCCTCGACAACCACCATGTATGTTAGCCATACATAACACTGGATCATATAGATAGTCGAATACCTGATTCTACCCTAAGCCCTTCATCAAACAAGAACAGGAAATAAGGCCAAACCAAACATTCTCAGGATATAAAATCTTATTTATGTACAACTATGATGCATACATTAATCAACTATAGTAATGATGTCAATTTCACGTACGGAAGAACCCTAGGCTATCAGGCATCATATAATCAGGTAATTCTATCATGCAATTCCTAAAGATCCCTAGCCTATTACTAGCATGTTGTTCTAACATATCACAATATCAAAGAACAGTGTGGTAATTTGGGGTCAAGTTACTGGCTCCGACTGATCGTACACATCGCATCCTCTTTTGGTTATTTTGAAAGAAACTTTGAAAGTTATTTTTAAAACCTTTACTTTGATAATTATTTTTAAAACCCTTTTTCCTTAGTTTGAGACTGGATTCACACGAGTGTTCCTCCAATTCACTCAAACCAAGGCTCTGATACCAACTTGTAACATCCCGAAAATCTCAACAAATTTAAACTTTTCAAAACAACTCATTTATTAACAAAAGTGTTTACAAAACATTGTTTCCACCACACAAACATACAACATATACAGCGAACATGCTCAAATACTCATGCCTGGTCCAACCAGCCTCGGGCTATAATACCACGCATGTCTACGATGGGCCCAGTCATCCCTGGGATGGAATACCCTCGTATCATAAGCGGTTTGGTCTAATCAACCATTGGGTTGGAATACCAAACATGTCGGGTCCATTCAATCATTGGGTTGGGATACCCCATGCCTGTTGACTGACACACAAAGCAGTTCAGTCTCACCATAATCCATACTATCATATCGAGTCCACTAAACCATCGGGTTGGAATACCCCAGGCCCAATCAACCCTCGGGTTCGAATGCCAATACACAACGGGTCAAGTCATCCTAAGGGTGGAATACCCTCAAGCCCTCAGTACGAGTCTGGCATATCACCCAGTCCTCAGCTCGTATTTAGAATGCACCTGGGTTTGTTGGCTACAGCCGAAGCTGTACAACCTCAACCTAACACAAAATGTCGACATATAACATATAAACGTATAAACAGTCTACAGGCAGACAGGCAGATCTACAGATCACTAAACATAGCATCATCCTCTAAACCAGGATACCGATCTAACAGATCACTACTGAACAATAGCATGCATAACAGGATATCGAATCCAAAGGGACACCATTGGTTCCTTCGACCCGTAAGTATAGTGAGGAAAACTCACCTCGCACTGCCGAATCATATAGACGATCCATGGCTACTGGCTGCCAGATCCCCGAACTGCCAATATCAAAACAACACCCCATCAATAGTTGATCCCACGAATAAAATCAGACTGCAGATCCGCTAAAATCCACGCGCTATCAAATACCATAATGACAACTCGTCAACATCTAGCCCCTGACTCACGTTGTGAGTCCAAATTAGGGTAAAAGACCTTTTTACCCTTCACAAGCTTGGCCCAAAGCCAAGGCCCAAACTAGATGACCAAAGGCCCAAAATCCAAAATAAACATCTAAGGCCCAAATATGGCCCAATTTTCCAAATTGGGCCCAATTTCATTCATGGGCCTTTACCCAAAAAAAGTCCTGCAAGTCACAACAGCGCAACTATAAAAATCCAGATGGCCCAACGTGGCCCGACACAACCGAAGCCCAAAATCAAAAAGCCCAAGTATGTCGAGTACGCGGGGCATACTCTGCCTGTACGCTCAGCGTACAATATGGAAGGCTTGTACCCGCAGCGTACACACTTGTATGCCCAACATACTCACCAACCATGACCATCTTTCCAAATTTATCACTTAATCCATTAAGACTTGGATCCAACCTCAAATCTGACTTCTCCAATGTGGTTAATCACATAAAGTTGCCAACTTTATCTGCATTCTTGGCTAAATGGGACTCTAGAGCTCAAAAGATCTTAATACTTGACTTAATACATGCATGGAACCAAAACCACCATAAAGTTTGCACCTTTATGCCGAAGGAACTCATGATATATCCAGATCTACAATTTCAAGCTTTAAAAACGACTTTAACTCCCACTCATCAACTAAAAGTGGTCAAAATGACCAAAAATGTACCAAGAAGAAGATCCATGAAATGAAAAGGCAAGGTTTGAACTTTATACTTCCCAAGCTACCAAAAGGAGATGCAAATTGTAACATCCCAAAAATCAAGGATAAAAATTTCATTTTTATTATAATCAAAACACTATTGTAACTTTGTCCAAACATCGAAAAGCCTTTCAAATAAAACAATTATCAGAGTTCATTCCCAGAGATCACATATTGCGGAAAACACAGGTGTACGCGCTGCGATCGTCCCGAGCTCTTTCATTTGAAAACTGGCGTACCTGAAACATAAATTGAAAACGGTAAGCACAAAGCTTAGTGAGTTCCCCAAAATACCTCATACCATACATAATAAATCATATACCGGGCTCCCACCCTCCATCGGGCCTCGCCCGGTCTCGAGTCCCACTCGTCCTCGGGCCCCGCCCGATCTCGGGCCTCGCCCGGCATCGAGCCCTGCTCGGATTACAGATCTGTCATTTACCAAGCCCCGCCTGTCATTGGGCACCGCCCGATACACATATAATCATATAACCCTATAATCATATAAAAATATATCCTTACTAACACATGCAATAATCACAAAGACTACAGCATACCATACAGTCATCGAGCCCCGCTCGGCATCGGGCCTCGCTCGGTAAGCATACAACAGATACTCATAACCAGCATACACTAAACTCCTCAGGACCTGCCTACCATCGGGCCTTGCCCGGAAAGCATACCATTCCATAATGAATGCAAGAGTTACGCAGACATCTGGCATTCTAACATAAAAACAATGGGACGGCATTGGTGCCTTCGACTCGCTATACCCAGTGAGGAGACTCACCTCGAATGCAGAAGCTCCATGAAAGAAATCCCTAGTTGCTGCCCTGCTGGCTTCCTGAGCTATCAATACCAACAACACACCCAATTAGCAATTGGGTTCCATGTTATAATTCATAATCCTTACTTGGGGTAAAATGACCATTTTACCACTGATCCAACATGAACCAAAACTAAGGCCAAAAAACAAAAGATCTATAAAGGCCCACTAATGGCCCAATTTTCCAAATTGGGGCCAACCCCATATGGGACTTATCCTAAGCCCATAATTTTCTTATTACAATTCAGATAACCTCAAGTACCCCTTGGGACAAACTTTCTCAAAGACATAATTGAAAGTCAAAGTCAACGGTCCAAGTTGACCCAATTTGCCGAGTTTTCCTTTAACTCGTCGAGTTTATCCGTCAAATGCATAGATCGGGAAAAACCAAGTTGACTCACCGAGTTGACCACAAACTCGCCGAGTTCCTCTATCAATATGAAAATGTCGGGGAAAACCGAGCCAACTCGCCGAGTTTATCCATAAAGTCGCCAAGTTCGCCAGAAACCCACATCTTAATACATTAAGCACTTAATCCATAGGGACATGACTCCAAAACATAGATCTGACTTCCTTGAGTTGGAAAACCACGTAAAGTTGCCAACTTTACGTTCATGCATCTCTAAATGAAGCTCTTAAGCTTAGAATAGACTTAATAATTGACTTAATGCATGCATGACACCAAGATCCTCATAAAGTTTGCACCTTTAAGCTCAAGGGTACCAAAACCAACTCAGATCTGAAAGAAAAACACCTTAAATGACTTCATTTCATCATCATCCCCAAAAGGAGGCCAAAACACAACAAAACCTAAAATAAGGAGATCTAATCATCTATAAGTCAAGGTATGAACTTGATACCTTAGAATACTGCAAGAAATGGAGCGATTTTGGATCCAAGACTTCCATCCCAAGATAGAAACCTCAAGATCTTCTAATTCCTTTACAATGCACAAAAAGAACACCAAACTTCATTCCAAGGCTCCAGAATCTTGACAATGGAGGCTACAACTTGTTTTAGGGTTTTGATAACAATGTAGGCTGGTAAGGAGGCCATCAAAGGACCTAAGGATCTTAAATAGGGTGTAAGACCCTAAAAATTAGGGTTTTCTTCCCAGCTGCCAACTCATCGAGTTGAGGCTCCCCAACTCGTCGAGTTTGTTCATTAAACCTTCGCGAGCCATCCATCTTCAACACGACGAGTTGGTCCCTCCAAATCGTCGAGTTGACCTAGAAATAAGGTTATTCTCAACAATTTCTCTTCAAGATTTCGGATGTTACAACTCTCCCCCACTTAAACTAGATTTTGTCCTCGAAATTTATCCTTACTTTTCTCATCACACCAAACAATCTGAACCACGCTACCAGAACCCGAGAACATTATCACCTCCCCAAGGCAACTGGAACCAATCCAAATAATACTCACCGTCCTGAAGAAGAACGAAATATCCGGTCTATATCCTCCCCAGTTGGGTTGGTGATTCATTCGCACCAAATGACCCCGACACTTGGCTTCCTCTAGATCAGTTAACTCCAGCAGGTGTGCTACTCGACTCTGATGACGAAGAGCAGGAGAACGAAGAAGATGACGACGAGCTTCCTGAGACAGAAGACCATTTTGACCAGCCTCCTGTGCAACAGCATCAGTATCAGCCACAGCAGCAGGGGGGGACACGAAATCCCAAAATATCTCCCCCTACATTCTTTGACCAGTTTGCCACAATGTTCTCCACGATTCAACGTATCGACACTCAAACTCAGGAGAACACACGAGCTATTCAAAATGTGGCGACTTGTGTTGATCGGCTGGAGCAGTCCTTGCCACCCACTTCCCGCCAGGTCTAGGATATGTTGGATTAACACTACCGCCGGGGGAATTTCCCGCCGCCCGATCCTCCGATTTAGGTCATTTCTGCCCTTACCTTAAGCATTGAGGACAATGATTGTTCTTAAGCTTGGGGTGGGGCATTTCCTTTTACTTTTTCATGTATTTTTTTTAATTAGATTGCATAACATTTTAGTTTTAAGCTTATTTGCATTTATTATTTTTTTATATAAATTCCAAAAAGATTTTTCTTCTTTTCCACTTTTTATTTTTGCATAACATTTAGCTTAGGGCATTAGCATTCATGCATTTTTGTTATCTGTTTATCCTCACCCCTCTTGGATGCCATGGAACAGGTTCACAGTTATTGTATCATTATTGGTCTAGGATCTTGTTGCTATCTCACCCATCGAACCGGGACCACTAGCTGCAGTTTGGGACTTCATACTTGGGACCAGATGCTGGAAGCTTAAAGGGGTAAGTGATCATGGCCAGGTAGTTTCATGAAGAATTATGCATGCAATACTAACAACTATAGGATATACTATAACAATGCATGTTCTTAGCCTTGCGGTCCATACCGCCGAGAGGATCACACTTGATCACGTTTGAACCGTTAGGATGAAGCATTGGTGCTTGTCCCCGAGTAGAATCATATCCGGTCTCTTTACATCACCATTTTTTTGCGATTTCCTTAGTTTTAGAGAGTCTTTTAGCCCACATTTGGGCATTTTCATTATTTTTGAAAAATAACAAGTTTGAAAAGGATCCTGCATATTTACGCTCCATACATGGTCATTTTCACACTTAGACCATTCAGATTATATTATTACCCTCTCGGTTGCACTTACATACTTTTGGGAACCAAATTTTGAGTCAAAAAGTGTTCTTTAAAAAAATGAATATGTTAGTGCATTACATTTGAGTTACCAAAAAAAATTGAATATGTTAGTGCATTACATTTGAGTTATCAAAAAAAAGAGAAAAAAGAAAAAAAAAATCCCAAGCAGATTCCAAGCCACGATTATCTTGGATGGGTGACCGGTTCAATTATTGAACAAATTTTCCTACATTTTGGTCACCCGACGCTTGATACTTATTTATTTTTTAGGAATGTTTTGTTGTATATAGATCGAGTTGTTTCTTTTCGCAAATTGGTGATGTTAGAGAGACTGTCGAGTCGGATACTACAGGAGGTTTGGGCCAACACTTAGTGAACGACTTCTTACAACGGTGCCCGAGCGATGAAACCCAATCACACTTGAGAGTGGCCAACAGACGTGAGATCACGCAACTTTCGTGATAAGAGTGTACACTTAAAATAAGAGCTCCACACGAGCCCGTCCAGCTGCTTTCTCCCTACTACATATGTTCTTCATTGTATGCAAGTTCCATTGGGGCTGCGACTGACCATCCTCCTTACACACCTAGAGGAGTTGTCATGGTTGTGGTTTATGGTTCCATTGTCATCGAATGAAAAATTCATGAGATAATAACAAGATCAATTTTGACCATGTTGACTGAATGTGATCAGGTTCCGTGGTTCTATCCATTCTTTTTATTTTTCTTAGGATAGTTCATCCCAAGTTCATTTTAGTCTTGTCTTACTTGAGGACAAGTAAGGTTTAAGCATGGGGTGATTTGATAGTTTCATTTTATTCACTTCTTTTTATAGTTTATTTTAGCGCATTTCATCCGCATTTTAGTTAATTTCCATGCATATTTTCCTTTTTGTTATTTTATGGCCATTTCGGGTATTTTCTAGTTTCGTGAGCATAATTGCATATTTTAAGGAGACTAGCGGTGCAGAATCTTTGGGAGGCGATTGGATTTGGAGGACAACAAGAATTTAGGACTTGATGATAATGGAATTGATGCTTGGAGTGGGCTTGCTTATTAATTGAAGGCTTGGAAGAAATAAACTTTAAATTTGCGAGATGCGGGAGAATATTCGAGTGTGCGGAGATTGATGATCGGGCGATTTTGAAAGTTATGGATCATTTGGAGAAGCCAAATTCGGCTTAAAATGAAGTGAACTTAAAGAAAAATGGGCTAGAAGCTGTTTGGACTCGAACTGGGCCAAGTGGGCTAAGATGTGGAGGCCCAATATTCAAAGAACCCATGATCTGAACACACCCGCGCAACCCACGCGCACAAGGCTGTGCGGCCGCGCACGACTCAGCAGGGGCAGTTTCGGGATTTCAGTTAGAAGGCAATATGGGGAAGGTTGGTGTGCATCTTTTGGGGACTCTTGGACATCCGATTTTTGAGCATTCTCTCTGGAGTTTTGAAGATTTTTGAAGGCCAAGAACACCTCAAGAACATCATCTTTTCACCTCTTGATTCTTGTTTAATGTTTGGTACAATATTCTCTAACTTTGTTTCTTTGAGTTTAGCCATGCTTGGCTAAACTAAACTTGGTTGACTTTTGTTGAATCCTTTGCACTTTTGTTGAATATCCATGAACTTGTTCTTAAATATCTATGGGAATGTTTTGTGTTTTAACATATTATCACTACTTGTATGTTTTTATTCATGAGTTTAAATGTGTTTGTGGTGATTAGTTGGCTAATTTCTTGATTAAGTAAAGGATCCTCAAATTAGCAAGCAACGAATGATTTTTGTGTTGTTTTTGCTTCACACAATCATAAAAACATTTCCTCCAACATGCTAGTGAAAGCATTTGACTCCTCTTGGATTTGGTGACTTTTTGGTTCTTAATGCTAGTTGACTTTCACTAATTACATGCTTAATGGAAATTGTGACTTTGACTAAGGAAATTGTTATCAGCTTCTCTAACCATTTTAACAACTAAGAAAAGTCTAGGTAATCTCAATCTTCTTGGATTACTATAGCCAAATTAAGGATTTAAATAAAGTATTGCACCATTGGATTCTAATGATATGTTCATCACAAGTCAAAGTGAGGAACCTTTAGTCAACCATCTTCCTCTTATTGATTTTTCATCAAACTATTATTTTTGTTGAAATTGTCTATTTAAATCTTAGTTTAATTCTAGTTTATTTCAAGTATTTCAAAAGACCAACCCCCTCCCCCCCCCCCCCCCCCCCTTTTAATTTATTGTTATTTTTCAAGTATTTTACAAATAGATTTTTCATAGAGTTATAAATTGAAACAATCTCCGTGGATTCGATCCCTTTACCACTTTACACTATTTTAGTGTGTAATATTTAGGGTTATTAATTTTGTTGGCCTCGACAACCACCATGTATGTTAGCCATACATAACACTGGATCATATAGACAGTCGAATACCTGATTCTACCCTAAGCCCTTCATCAAACAAGAACAGGAAATAAGGCCAAACCAAACATTCTCAGGATATAAAATCTTATTTATGTACAACTATGATGCATACATTAATCAACTATAGTAATGATGTCAATTTCATGTACGGAAGAACCCTAGGCTATCAGGCATCATATAATCAGGTAATTCTATCATGCAATTCCTAAAGATCCCTAGCCTATTACTAGCATGTTGTTCTAACATATCACAATATCAAAGAACAGTGTGGTAATTTGGGGTCAAGTTACCGGCTCCGACTGATCGTACACATCGCATCCTCTTTTGGTTATTTTGAAAGAAACTTTGAAAGTTATTTTTAAAACCTTTACTTTGATAATTATTTTTAAAACCCTTTTTCCTTAGTTTGAGACTGGATTCACACGAGTGTTCCTCCAATTCACTCAAACCAAGGCTCTGATACCAACTTGTAACATCCCGAAAATCTCAACAAATTTAAACTTTTCAAAACAACTCATTTATTAACAAAAGTGTTTACAAAACATTGTTTCCACCACACAAACATACAACATATACAGCGAACATGCTCAAATACTCATGCCTGGTCCAACCAGCCTCAGGCTATAATACCACGCATGTCTACGATGGGCCCAGTCATCCCTGGGATGGAATACCCTCGTATCATAAGCGGTTTGGTCTAATCAACCATTGGGTTGGAATACCAAACATGTCGGGTCCATTCAATCATTGGGTTGGGATACCCCATGCCTGTTGACTGACACACAAAGCAGTTCAGTCTCACCATAATCCATACTATCATATCGAGTCCACTAAACCATCGGGTTGGAATACCCCAGGCCCAATCAACCCTCGGGTTGGAATGCCAATACACAACGGGTCTAGTCATCCTAAGGGTGGAATACCCTCAAGCCCTCAGTACGAGTCTGGCATATCACCCAGTCATCAGCTCGTATCTAGAATGCACCTGGGTTTGTTGGCTACAGCCAAAGTTGTACAACCTCAACCTAACACAAAATGTCGACATATAACATATAAACGTATAAACAGTCTACAGGCAGATCTACAGATCACTAAACATAGCATCATCCTCTAAACCAGGATACCGATCTACCAGATCACTACTGAACAATAGCATGTATAACAGGATATCGAATCTAAAGGGACACCATTGGTTCCTTCGACCCGTAAGTATAGTGAGGAAAACTCACCTCGCACTGCCGAATCATATAGACGATCCATGGCTACTGGCTGCCAGATCCCCGAACTGCCAATATCAAAACAACACCCCATCAATAGCTGATCCCACGAATAAACTCAGACTACAGATCCGCTAAAATCCACGCGCTATCAAATACCATAATGACAACTCGTCAACATCTAGCCCCTGACTCACGTTGTGAGTCCAAATTAGGGTAAAAGACCTTTTTACCCTTCACAAGCTTGGCCCAAAGCCAAGGCCCAAACTAGATGACCAAAGGCCCAAAATCCAAAATAAACATCTAAGGCCCAAATATGGCCCAATTTTCCAAATTGGGCCCAATTCCGTTCATGGGCCTTTACCCAAAAAAAATCCTGCAAGTCACAACAGCCCAACTATAAAAATCCAGATGGCCCAACGTGGCCCGACACAACCGAAGCCCAAAATCAAAAAGCCCAAGTATGTCGAGTACGCGGGGCGTACTCTGCCTGTACGCTCAGCGTACAATATGGAAGGCTTGTACCCGCAGCGTACACACTTGTATGCCCAACGTACTCACGAACCATGACCATCTTTCCAAATTTATCACTTAATCCATTAAGACTTGGATCCAACCTCAAATCTGACTTCTCCAATGTGGTTAATCACATAAAGTTGCCAACTTTATCTGCATTCATGGCTAAATGGGACTCTAGAGCTCAAAATATCTTAATACTTGACTTAATACATGCACGGAACCAAAACCACCATAAAGTTTGCACCTTTATGCCGAAGGAACTTATGATATATCCAGATCTACAATTTCAAGCTTTAAAAACGACTTTAACTCCCACTCATCAACTAAAAGTGTCAAAATGACCAAAAATGTACCAAGATGAAGATCCATGAAATGAAAAGGCAAGGTTTGAACTTTATACTTCCCAAGCTACCAAAAGGAGATGCAAATTGTAACATCCCAAAAATCAAGGATAAAAATTTCATTTTTATTATAATCAAAACACTATTGTAACTTTGTCCAAACATCGAAAAGCCTTTCAAATAAAACAATTATCAGAGTTCATTCCCAGAGATCACATATTGCGGAAAACACGGGTGTACGCGCTGCGATCGTCCCGAGCTCTTTCATTTGAAAACTGGCTTACCTGAAACATAAATTGAAAACGGTAAGCACAAAGCTTAGTGAGTTCCCCAAAATACCTCATACCATACATAATAAATCATATACCGGGCTCCCACCCTCCATCGGGCCTCGCCCGGTTTTGAGTCCCACTCGTCCTCGGGCCCCGCCCGATCTCGGGCCTCGCCCGGCATCGAGCCCTGCTCGGATTACAGATCTGTCATTTACCAAGCCCCGCATGTCATTGGGCACCGCCCGATACACATATAATCATATAACCCTATAATCATATAAACATATATCCTTACTAACACATGCAATAATCACAAAGACTACAGCATACCATACAGTCATCAAGCCCCGCTCGGCATCGGGCCTCGCTCGGTAAGCATACAACAGATACTCATAACCAGCATACACTAAACTCCTCAGGACCTGCCTACCATCGGGCCTTGCCCGGAAAGCATACAATTCCATAATGCATGCAAGAGTTACGCAGACATCTGGCATTCTAACATAAAAACAAGGGGACGGCATTGGTGCCTTCGACTCGCTAAACCCAGTGAGGAGACTCACCTCGAATGCAGAAGCTCCATGAAAGAAATCCCTAGTTGCTGCCCTGCTGGCTTCCCGAGCTATCAATACCAACAACACACCCAATTAGCAATTGGGTTCCATGCTATAATTCATAATCCTTACTTGGGGTAAAATGACCATTTTACCGCTAATCCAACATGAACCAAAACTGAGGCCAAAAAACAAAAGATCTATAAAGGCCCACTAATGGCCCAATTTTCCAAATTGGGGCCAACCCCATATGGGACTTATCCTAAGCCCATAATTTCCTTATTACAATTCAGATAACCTCAAGTACCCCTTGGGACAAACTTTCTCAAAGACATAATTGAAAGTCAAAGTCAACGGTCCAAGTTGACCCAACTCGCCGAGTTTTCCTTTAACTCCTCGAGTTTATCCGTCAACTGCATAGATCGGGAAAAACCAAGTTGACTCACCGAGTTGACCACAAACTCGCCGAGTTCCTCTATCAATATGAAAATGTCGGGGAAAACCGAGCCAACTCGCCGAGTTTATCCATAAAGTCGCCAAGTTCGCCAGAAACCCACATCTTAATACATTAAGCACTTAATCCATAAGGACATGACTCCAAAACATAGATCTGACTTCCTTGAGTTGGAAAACCACGTAAAGTTGCCAACTTTACGTTCATGCATGTCTAAATGAAGCTCTTAAGCTTAGAATAGACTTAATAATTGACTTAATGCATGCATGACACCAAGATCCTCATAAAGTTTGCACCTTTAAGCTCAAGGGTACCAAAACCAACTCAGATCTGAAAGAAAAACACCTTAAATGACTTCATTTCATCATCATCCCCAAAAGGAGGCCAAAACACAACAAAACCTAAAATAAGGAGATCTAATCATCTATAAGTCAAGGTATGAACTTGATACCTTAGAATGACTGCAAGAAATGGAGCGATTTTGGATCCAAGACTTCCATCCCAAGATAGAAACCTCAAGATCTTCTAATTCCTTTACAATGCACAAAAAGAACACCAAACTTCATTCCAAGGCTCCAAAATCTTGACAATGGAGGCTACAACTCGTTTTAGGGTTTTGATAACAATGTAGGCTGGTAAGGAGGCCATCAAAGGACTTAAGGATCTTAAATAGGGTGTCAGACCCTAAAAATTAGGGTTTTCTTCCCAGCTGCCAACTCGTCGAGTTGAGGCTCCCCAACTCGTCGAGTTTGTTCATTAAACCTTCGCGAGCCATCCATCTTCAACACGACGAGTTGGTCCCTCCAAATCGTCGAGTTGACCTAGAAATAGGGTTATTCTCAATAATTTCTCTTCAAGATTTCGGATGTTACAACTCTCCCCCACTTAAACTAGATTTTGTTCTCGAAATTTATCCTTAGTTTTCTCATCACACCAAACAATCTGAACCGCGCTACCAGAACCCGAGAACATTATCGCCTCCCCAAGGCAACTGGAACCAATCCAAATAATATTCACCGTCCTGAAGAAGAACGAACCATCCGGTCTATATCCTCCCCAGTTGGGTTGGTGATTCATTCGCACCAAATGACCCCGACACTTGGCTTCCTCCAGATCAGTTAACTCCAGCAGGTGTGCTACTCGACTCTGATGACGAAGAGCAGGAGAACGAAGAAGATGACGACGAGCTTCCTGAGGCAGAAGACCATTTTGACCAGCCTCCTATGCAACAGCATCAGTATCAGCCACAGCAGCAGCGGGGACACGAAATCCCAAAATATTTCCCCCTACATTCTTTGACCAGTTTGCCACAATGTTCTCCACGATTCAACGTATCGACACTCAAACTCAGGAGAACACACGAGCTATTCAAAATGTGGCGACTTGTGTTGATCGGCTGGAGCAGTCCTTGCCACCCACTTCCCACCAGGTCTAGGATATGTTGGATTACCACTACCGCCATGGGAATTTCCCGCCGCCCGATCCTCCGATTTAGGTCATTTCTGCCCTTACCTTAAGCATTGAGGACAATGATTGTTCTTAAGCTTGGGGTGGGGTATTTCCTTTTACTTTTTCATGTATTTTTTTTAATTAGATTGCATAACATTTTAGTTTTAAGCTTATTTGCATTTATTATTTTTTTATATAAATTCCAAAAAGATTTTTCTTCTTTTCCACTTTTTATTTTTGCATAACATTTAGCTTAGGGCATTAGCATTCATGCATTTTTGTTATCTGTTTATCCTCACCCCTCTTGGATGTCATGGAACAGGTTCACAGTTATTGTATCATTATTGGTCTAGGATCTTGTTGCTATTTCACCCATCGAACCGGGACCACTAGCTGCAGTTTGGGACTTCATACTTGGGACCAAATGCTGGAAGCTTAAAGGGGTAAGTGATCATGGCCAGGTAGTTTCATGCAGAATTATGCATGCAATACTAACAACTATAGGATATACTATAGCAATGCATGTTCTTAGCCTTGCGGTCCATACCGCTGAGAGGATCACACTTGATCAAGTTTGAACCGTTAGGATGAAGCATTGGTGCTTGTCCCCGAGTAGAATCCATATCCGGTCTCTTTACATCACCATTTTTTTTTGCGATTTCCTTAGGATTTTAGAGTCTTTTAGCCCACATTTGGGCATTTTCATTATTTTTGAAAAATAACACGTTTGAAAAGGATCCTGCATATTTACGCTCCATACATGGTCATTTTCACACTTAGACCATTCAGATTATATTATTACCCTCTCGGTTGCACTTATATACTTTTGGGAACCAAATTTTGAGTCAAAAAGTGTTCTTTAAAAAAATGAATATGTTAGTGCATTACATTTGAGTTACCAAAAAAAATTGAATATGTTAGTGCATTACATTTGAGTTATCAAAAAAAAGAGAAAAAAGAAAAAAAGAAAATCCCAAGCAGATTCCAAGCCACGATTATCTTGGATGGGTGACCGGTTCAATTATTGAACAAATTTTCCTACATTTTGGTCACCCGACGCTTGATACTTATTTATTTTTTAGGAATGTTTTGTTGTATATAGATCGAGTTGTTTCTTTTCGCAAATTGGTGATGTTAGAGAGACTGTCGAGTCGGATACTACGGGAGGTTTGGGCCAACACTTAGTGAACGACTTCCTACAACGGTGCCCGAGCGATGAAACCCAATCACACTTGAGAGTGGCCAACGGACGTGAGATCACGCAACTTTCGTGATAAGAGTGTACACTTAAAAGAAGAGCTCCACACGAGCCCGTCCAGCTCCTTTCTCCCTACTACATATGTTCTTCATTGTATGCAAGTTCCATTGGGGCTGCGACTGACCATCCTCCTTACTCACCTAGAGGAGTTGTCCTGGTTGTGGTTTGTGGTTCCATTGTCATCGAATGAAAAATTCATGGGATAATAACAAGATCAATTTTGACTATGTTGACTGAATGTGATCAGGTTCCGCGGTTCTATCCATTCTTTTTATTTTTCTTAGGATAGTTCATCCCAAGTTCATTTTAGTCTTGTCTTAGTTGAGGACAAGTAAGGTTTAAGCATGGGGTGATTTGATAGTTTCATTTTATTCACTTCTTTTTATAGTTTATTTTAGCGCATTTCATCCGCATTTTAGTTAATTTACATGCATATTTTCCTTTTTGTTATTTTATGGCCATTTCGGGTATTTTCTAGTTTCGTGAGCATAATTGCAGATTTTAAGGAGACTAGCGGTGCAGAATCTTTGGGAGGCGATTGGATTTGGAGGACAACAAGAATTTAGGACTTGGTGATAATGGAATTGATGCTTGGAGTGGGCTTGCTTATTAATTGAAGGCTTGGAAGAAATAAACTTTAAATTTGCGAGATGCGGGACAATATTCGAGTGTGCGGAGATTGATGATCGGGCGATTTTGAAAGTTATGGATCATTTGGAGAAGCCAAATTCGGCTTAAAATGAAGTGAACTTAAAGAAAAATGGGCTAGAAGCTGTTTGGACTCGAACTCGGCCAAGTGGGCTAAGATGTGGAGGCCCAATATTCAAAGAACCCATGATCTGAACACACCCGCGCAACCCACGCGCACAAGGCTGTGCGGCCGCGCACGACTCAGCAGGGGCAGTTTCGGGATTTCAGTTAGAAGGCAATATGGGGAAGGTTGGTGTGCATCTTTTGGGGACTCTTGGACATCCGATTTTTGAGCATTCTCTCTGGAGTTTTGAAGATTTTTGAAGGCCAAGAACACCTCAAGAACATCATCTTTTCACCTCTTGATTCTTGTTTAATGTTTGGTACAATATTCTCTAACTTTGTTTCTTTGAGTTTAGCCATGCTTGGCTAAACTAAACTTGGTTGACTTTTGTTGAATCCTTTGCACTTTTGTTGAATATCCATGAACTTGTTCTTAAATATCTATGGGAATGTTTTGTGTTTTAACATATTATCACTACTTGTATGTTTTTATTCATGAGTTTAAATGTGTTTGTGGTGATTAGTTGGCTAATTTCTTGATTAAGTAAAGGATCCTCAAATTAGCAAGCAACGAATGATTTTTGTGTTGTTTTTGCTTCACACAATCATAAAAACATTTCCTCCAACATGCTAGTGAAAGCATTTGACTCCTCTTGGATTTGGTGACTTTTTAGTTCTTAATGCTAGTTGACTTTCACTAATTACATGCTTAATGGAAATTGTGACTTTGACTAAGGAAATTGTTATCAGCTTCTCTAACCATTTTAACAACTAAGAAAAGTCTAGGTAATCTCAATCTTCTTGGATTACTATAGCCAAATTAAGGATTTAAATAAAGTATTGCACCATTGGATTCTAATGATATGTTCATCACAAGTCAAAGTGAGGAACCTTTAGTCAACCATCTTCCTCTTATTGATTTTTCATCAAACTATTATTTTTGTTGAAATTGTTTATTTAAATCTTAGTTTAATTCTAGTTTATTTCAAGTATTTCAAAAGACCAACCCCCTCCCCCCCCCCCCCCTTTTAATTTATTGTCATTTTTCAAGTATTTTACAAATAGATTTTTCATAGAGTTATAAATTGAAACAATCTCCGTGGATTCGATTCCTTTACCACTATACACTATTTTAGTGTGTTATATTTAGGGTTATTAATTTTGTTGGCCTCGACAACCACCATGTATGTTAGCCATACATAACACTGGATCATATAGACAGTCGAATACCTGATTCTACCCTAAGCCCTTCATCAAACAAGAACAGGAAATAAGGCCAAACCAAACATTCTCAGGATATAAAATCTTATTTATGTACAACTATGATGCATACATTAATCAACTATAGTAATAATGTCAATTTCATGTACGGAAGAACCCTAGGCTATCAGGCATCATATAATCAGGCAATTCTATCATGCAATTCCTAAAGATCCCTAGCCTATTACTAGCATGTTGTTCTAACATATTACAATATCAAAGAACAATGTGGTAATTTGGGGTCAAGTTACTGGCTCCGACTGATCGTACACATCGCATCCTCTTTTGGTTATTTTGAAAGAAACTTTGAAAGTTATTTTTAAAACCTTTACCTTGATAATTATTTTTAAAACCCTTTTTCCTTAGTTTGAGACTAGATTCACACGAGTGTTCCTCCAATTCACTCAAACCAAGGCTCTGATACCAACTTGTAACATCCCGAAAATCTCAACAAATTTAAACTTTTCAAAACAACTCATTTATTAACAAAAGTGTTTACAAAACATTGTTTCCACCACACAAACATACAACATATACAGCGAACATGCTCAAATACTCATGCGTGGTCCATTCAGCCTCGGGCTATAATACCACGCATGTCTACGATGGGCCCAGTCATCCCTGGGATGGAATACCCTCGTATCATAAGCGGTTTGGTCTAATCAACCATTGGGTTGGAATACCAAACATGTCGGGTCCATTCAATCATTGGGTTGGGATACCCCATGCCTGTTGACTGACACACAAAGCAGTTCAGTCTCACCATAATCCATACTATCATATCGAGTCCACTAAACCATCGGGTTGGAATACCCCAGGCCCAATCAACCCTCGGGTTGGAATGCCAATACACAACGGGTCTAGTCATCCTCAGGGTGGAATACCCTCAAGCCCTCAGTACGAGTCTGGCATACCACCCAGTCCTCAGCTCGTATCTAGAATGCACCTGGGTTTGTTGGCTACAGCCGAAGTTGTACAACCTCAACCTAACACAAAATGTCGACATATAACATATAAACGTATAAACAGTCTACAGGAAGACAGGCAGATCTACAGATCACTAAACATAGCATCATCCTCTAAACCAGGATACCGATCTAACAGATCACTACTGAACAATAGCATGCATAACAGGATATCGAATCCAAAGGGACACCATTGGTTCCTTCGACCCGTAAGTATAGTGAGGAAAACTCACCTCGCACTGCCGAATCATATAGACGATCCATGGCTACTGGCTGCCAGATCCCCGAACTGCCAATATCAAAACAACACCCCATCAATAGTTGATCCCACGAATAAACTCAGACTACAGATCCGCTAAAATCCATGCGCTATCAAATACCATAATGACAACTCGTCAACATCTAGCCCCTGACTCATGTTGGGAGTCCAAATTAGGGTAAAAGACCTTTTTACCCTTCACAAGCTTGGCCCAAAGCCAAGGCCCAAACTAGATGACCAAAGGCCCAAAATCCAAAATAAACATCTAAGGCCCAAATATGGCCCAATTTTCCAAATTGGGCCCAATTCCGTTCATGGGCCTTTACCCAAAAAAAGTCCTGCAAGTCACAACAGCCCAACTATAAAAATCCAGATGGCCCAACGTGGCCCGACACAACCGAAGCCCAAAATCAAAAAGCCCAAGTCTGTCGAGTACGCGGGGCGTACTCTGCCTGTACGCTCAGCGTACAATATGGAAGGCTTGTACCCGCAGCGTACACACTTGTATGCCCAACGTACTCACCAACCATGACCATCTTTCCAAATTTATTACTTAATCCATTAAGACTTGGATCCAACCTCAAATCTAACTTCTCCAATGTGGTTAATCACATAAAGTTGCCAACTTTATCTGCATTCATGGCTAAATGGGACTCTAGAGCTCAAAAGATCTTAATACTTGACTTAATACATGCATGGAACCTAAACCACCATAAAGTTTGCACCTTTATGCCGAAGGAACTCATGATATATCCAGATCTACAATTTCAAGCTTTAAAAACGACTTTAACTCCCACTCATCAATTAAAAGTGGTCAAAATGACCAAAAATGTACCAAGAAGAAGATCCATGAAATGAAAAGGCAAGGTTTGAACTTTATACTTCCCAAGCTACCAAAAGGAGATGCAAATTGTAACATCCCAAAAATCAAGGATAAAAATTTCATTTTTATTATAATCAAAACACTATTGTAACTTTGTCCAAACATCGAAAAGCCTTTCAAATAAAACAATTATCAGAGTTAATTCCCAGAGATCACATATTGCGGAAAACACGGGTGTACGCGCTGCAATCGTCCCGAGCTCTTTCATTTGAAAACTGGCGTACCTGAAACATAAATTGAGAACGGTAAGCACAAAGCTTAGTGAGTTCCCCAAAATACCTCATACCATACATAATAAATCATATACCGGGCTCCCACCCTCCATCGGGCCTCGCCCGGTCTCGAGTCCCACTCGTCCTCGGGCCTCGCCCGACATCGAGCCCTGCTCGGATTACAAATCTGTCATTTACTAGGCCCCGCCTGTCATTGGGCATCGCCCGATACACATGTAATCATATAACCCTATAATCATATAAACATATATCCTTACTAACACATGCAATAATCACAAAGACTACAGCATACCATACAGTCATCGAGCCCCGCTCGGCATCGGGCCTTGCTCGGTAAGCATACAACAGACACTCATAACCAGCATACACTAAACTCCTCAGGACCCGCCTACCATCGGGCCTTGCCCGGAAAGCATACCAATTCATAATGCATGCAAGAGTTACGCAGACATCTGGCATTCTAACATAAAAACATTGGGACGGCATTGGTGCCTTCGACTCGCTAAACCCAGTGAGGAGACTCACCTCGAATGCAGAAGCTCCACGAAAGAAATCCCTAGTTGCTGCCCTGCTGGCTTCCCGAGCTATCAATACCAAAAACACACCCAATTAGCAATTGGGTTCCATGCTATAATTCATAATCCTTACTTGGGGTAAAATGACCATTTTACCCCTGATCCAACATGAACCAAAACTGAGGCCAAAAAACAAAAGATCTATAAAGGCCCACTAATAGCCCAATTTTTCAAATTGGGGCCGACCCCATATGGGACATATCGTAAGCCCATAATTTCCTTATTACAATTCAGATAACCTCAAGTACCCCTTGGGACAAACTTTCTCAAAGACATAATTGAAAGTCAAAGTCAACGGTCCAAGTTGACCAACTCGCCGAGTTTTCCTTTAACTCCTCGAGTTTATCCGTCAACTGCATAGATCGGGAAAAACCAAGTTGACTCACCGAGTTGACCACAAACTCGCCGAGTTCCTCTATCAATATGAAAATGTCGGGGAAAACCGAGCCAACTCCCCGAGTTTATCCATAAAGTCGCCAAGTTCGCCAGAAACCCACATCTTAATTCATTAAGCACTTAATCCATAGGGGCATTACTCCAAAACATAGATCTGACTTCCTTGAGTTGGAAAACCACGTAAAGTTGCCAACTTTACGTTCATGCATCTCTAAATGAAGCTCTTAAGCTTAGAATAGACTTAATAATTGACTTAATGCATGCATGACACCAAGATCCTCATAAAGTTTGCACCTTTAAGCTCAAGGGTACCAAAACCAACTCAGATCTGAAAGAAAAACACCTTAAATGACTTCATTTCATCATCATCCCCAAAAGGAGGCCAAAACACAACAAAACCTAAAATAAGGAGATCTAATCATCTATAAGTCAAGGTATGAACTTGATACCTTAGAATGACTGCAAGAAATGGAGCGATTTTGGATCCAAGACTTCCATCCCAAGATAGAAACCTCAAGATCTTCTAATTCCTTTACAATGCACAAAAAGAACACCAAACTTCATTCCAAGGCTCCAAAATCTTGACAATGGAGGCTACAACTCGTTTTAGGGTTTTGATAACAATGTAGGCTGGTAAAGAGGCCATCAAAGGACTTAAGGATCTTAAATAGGGTGTAAGACCCTAAAAATTAGGGTTTCCTTCCCAGCTGCCAACTCGTCGAGTTGAGGCTCCCCAACTCGTCGAGTTTGTTCATTAAACCTTCGCGAGCCATCCATCTTCAACACGACGAGTTGGTCCCTCCAAATCGTCGAGTTGACCTAGAAATAGGGTTATTCTCAACAATTTCTCTTCAAGATTTTGGATGTTACAACTCTCCCCCACTTAAACTAGATTTTGTCCTCGAAATTTATCCTTACTTTTCTCATCACACCAAACAATCTGAACCGTGCTACCGTAACCCGAGAACATTATCGCCTCCCCAAGGCAACTGGAACCAATTCAAATAATATTCACCGTCCTGAAGAAGAACGAACCTTAAACCCTCACAGAACCACCTCTACCTCTCCTGAAACCCGGAATCTCAACTTAACCTGACTTCGGGACAAACCACCCACTCTGATTCACTATCGAACCAATTCTATAAGAAGCTCAAACTGAACCAAATACTTCCAAACCATATTATCTTGACACTTAAAGGAATGAAAACACTGACCATGTAAAATTGCAGATTAGTTATACTTAAATTAGATTTCGTTGTCGAAATCGCTCCTTACTAGCACTCATAACAAAACAACCACTTGAGGAATGCACCGGAACATTCTGCACATAAAACGACCTTCACAAAACAATCAAACCCAAACAGAAACTGCCAACCTGAAGAAGAACAACCCATGATCTCATGCAAAGACCCGACCTTATATATCCGAACTTAGGTATCAAATTGGTCTGACTCCCTGACAGACCTCCCAAACTGATCTGATTGCTAAAACCATGCCACTTATCCATCGAACAATCGATCCAACCTTTGATGATAACAATTCCATAAACACACAAGAGATATAAAATACGGACGTCTTTGACAGTCAGGCTGATACACTGCGGCTAAGAGCCTGAAACCTCATCACTTGCCCTTCATTCACAAGATGAAGCCACCCTAGAGCTCAGAAACATAGGCTAAATCCTGAACCCTTCAACTGGTACCTTTGACATACAGATTTCTTAACCCCCTCTGCTCTGGATACGGACCTTGCACGGATCCACTCGCGATTCCTAACACGAGTTCCCACCAAAAACCTTCTCGAAAATGGCTACCCATGATACCTCCTCACGGAACCTTCCCTAAACTGATGAATATCCATTTGATTCTACCTCCAGTCCCTAACTGGGGGACTACCAGAACCATGAAGAATGATCCTCAAATCTCACCGATCGCGAACTTAACCCACAACCGAACCATATGATGAACCAAAAATCTCAACAACCATTGACTCTTTGCTATGCCAATACCAACCATATAGAGTTTCATTCCAACAAAATGCTTCCAATCCCTGATCACATCGTTGTTTCCAAGGGAACAATGTCACTGACCACATACAACTATTGAACACGTATACTCGACAGAAGGCTCAGATAATCCTTTGAGTAGAAGATTCATCCCTGCAACGGTTAGACTCAGACGAGAGTTGCGCAACAGGGTCAAATCAATTACTCTAAGATTATTTAATCCCACTGCGAGTGACTTAGCATTTCCCAATCAACCAGTTACCCACTCCCACACGAAACCTCAAATCACAACTACTACCTGAAGCACCATGTTGCCTCCTGGCTGCTTCCCACAAGTAATTGAGACCTCCCTGGTCCCAAATTGTCTGCCAACTATCTGAAATACCGAATTTCTGCCCGGCTACTGAGCCAAACGACACTCCTATAGTCGCCATACGCGAATTCTGAAAGAAAACCTCGACTAACAATAACTACCCAAAATCCACGAATCTGCACCTGCATTTCACACCATAATCTTCTGATTACCAACACCCTTTACCTAACCGAGATATAAAGGTTCCCAAACCATCACTGAGACTACCAATCTCGCACCTGCTCAAACCACCAGGTTCCCAAGAGTCCAAATAACAAAGCTACCCATCCTATAACCCCTCTGCATCACACACTGATCACTCAGTTAATCCTGCAACTCAAGATCCAAAATCTTGACCCAACGGTCTCTACCAGGTCCCACCTTCATTGCCATAATCACACGGTCCTCGTCCACGGGTCCCACCCATCTAGTGCTACACAGGCCCAACTCCGTCTCGGACCCCCACTTACACAACCCCAATCTAAACGGCCACTTGGGTCGTCTCTATTCCTGACCAGGATGCGAAACTTTCCCTAGTTCCACACCCGATCCAACTCCCATAAATCCTGATCGATTCTCCCACACTTGGATTCGATGAAGCTCTTTCTTCCTATGAGTCTGATGGATTCCCAACCCATCAAACTTCCTATAGCATGAACCACCTATGACCTGCGCTTACCAAAGCTAGCGTTCCATTACTAGCCAAAGTCAGTGATCACCCAACTTCTGAAATCCTAAATAATACCCTTGTAATCTTAACCAGTCTGATAATCCAAATCACCTCCCATGATACCTTACCAATTCCTTGGGTTCTTATGATGGCGACTAACAACGATAACCTTTGCCCAGAACCGACGAATCTTTATCCCAACTCCCATTCTTAAAGAATCACTGAATTCCAACTGAATACAACCCATGCGAATATAAAACTCCCTTGACACATCCAATAATCAACAACTCATGCAACTGACACCATTATCTTCCTGCTATCGCTCCTCCCCAAGCAACGGTAAGATTTGAACCCCAAAAGTTCCTTCAGAGGCGACTACCAATCCCACCAGATTAAAAGATAAAAACAACTAAGCCCCGACTACATTGGAGAACTAATCCGCTAATCCTGACCAAAAATCCTCCAAGCAATACCCTTGAATTGATCCCGACATAGACCCGGATCCGCAATTGAACACGCTGAAACCCGCTCAATAAGATACAACCCTCTGATGATTCATTGAAGACTCTCAGCATGCAGAATGACATATATATATATATATATATATATATATATATATATATATATATATATATATATATATATATATATATATATATATATATATATATATATATCCTTGATAACCCTGACAATAGCAGATAATCGACCCGAGATAAAACTTATTCAAACCCCATCAACGTTCCACGGTAATACAAATTCCCGATAACCACCCTGAAGAAGCAGAAGATAACATACCCATAAAAGCATCTGAAGGAATCCTGACTTCCTCTCCCTGAGAACATGGTGCAATACTCCCCTCCGACCTCAAATGACAAGGACTAGCAATAGGTTTCTCCTTCCTGAAGGATTCTAGGGATCCACGAGCTTCGGGCTCCAGACGAGCCTCCAACTGCCCTAACACAACCTCGGCCCGAAAGGCCCCAAGATGATCCAAGAACTCCAAATTCCCTTCCTTGGCCGAACCAAAGACCACCAAGGTCCAATCCGAAACATTGTAAGAAATCTTCAATGAGATGAACTCCCTCGACCGCACATCGATCGACTCAGCACCTGCTACTGAGCCGGAACCAAAATCTGAACCCCATTCCTGAGTGCTCAACACCACATCGAGACAACACGCAACAGATCCGAGTATACCCAAGATTCCGTATCCCAAAGGTTTCTTAGATTCTCCAAGACTCTCCCTGACTCGAGTATGGATCCTGTGCTTTCAGTAGTACGGGCCCAATACTACCTTCCACACCTATCCATACTTTCCTCAAGGATCCTCCCGAATCCTCTAAGTCACCTTCTCAAATCCATACACCAAGCACTCGCTAACCAGCATAACGAAACCCACTGAAGCAATCCTTAGGCTTTCCTAGGTTCCCGATCTCACCCTTCCATCAGCTGCTGAAGAACTCCCATAATGCCAGTCACCTACCTCATGAACACAGTCACATGTAACCAAGCATAGATAATCCTTCGAGTAACAGACTCATCCCTACAACGGTTGGACTCAAACAAGAGCTATGCAATAGAGTCAAATTCGTCACTCTGAGACTATCCAACCTTTGTCACATGTGACTTGACATATTCACTTAATAGTTGACTCCCATCACCAAAGAGTTCCACAAAGCACAGAGCAAACAACATTCGTTTAGTATCGCTCCAATCCACCCTACTACAACACATACTAGGTGCTCCTACTCCCTCTACTAATTGCCTTACTTATACAAACCAACCCAACCTAGCATCCCATGCTTCCCAGATTACCAGGCATCACATATCAGGCCAACCTATCACTGGCTAATCAGAACTAGCATGCAAGTGTACAAGCTCATATAATAGGCATACAAAGACATCTCTCCTATCGTTCTAGCATGCAAAAACTGAGCAGATCCTTATCCCTAACTTGCATGTAGTTCACATAAACATATCATACAACATAATAAACATGTATTGGTATTTTGGGAACCACTTATTTGAGCTCGGCCGATTGCACGCATCACACCCCTTTCTTTGATTAAAATTTCCTTTTAATTAAATGTTTTTATAAAAAAATTCACCAAACCCTTAGTTTGAGTTCAGAAACACCCGAGAGTATGCCCGAATCCCTCAAACCAATGCTCTGATACCAACTTGTAACATCCCAAAAATCAAGGATAAAAATTTCATTTTTATTATAATCAAAACACTATTGTAACTTTGTCCAAACATTGAAAAGCCTTTCAAATAAAACAATTATCAGAGTTCATTCCCAAAGATCACATATTGCAGAAAACACGGGTGTATGCGCTGTGATCGTCCCGAGCTCTTTCATTTGAAAACTACCATACCTGAAACATAAACTGAAAACCATAAGCACAAAGCTTAGTGAGTTCCCCAAAATACCTCATACCATACATAATAAATCACATACTAGGCTCCCACCCTCCATCGGGCCTCGCCCGGTCTCGAGTCGCACTTATCCTTGGGCCCCGCCCGACTTCGGGCCCCGCCCGGCATCGAGCCCCGCTCGGATTATAGATTTGTCATTTACCAGGCCCCGTCTATCATTGGGCCCCACCGGATAGACATATAATCATATAACCCTATAGTCATATAACTGTAACATCCCGAATCCCAAGTATAATATTAAATTAATTTGCATTCGTATTTTAGAGCAACTCGACGAGTTGGATGACCCAACTCGCCGAGTAGAAGAGTTAATGGCGCGTGATTTTAAGATCTACTCGACGAGTTGGAGGACCCCAACTCGAAGAGTAGGTACTGAGTGATAAAACCCTAACTTTCAGGGTTTGTGTCCTATTTAAAGGACCTTAAGCCTCCATTTCTGCCTCCCTTATCACCCTACCACTCTGTGAGAAACCCTAATCGAGCTATAACCTTGTGTGAGAGAAAAAAAGGCTAATCTTGTGTGTTCTAGTGCACTTTTGGAAGGAGGTTGGAGAGCATCAAGGCTTGGAGCGAGGAGGGACGTTTGGAGCTAGTGTTCTTCAGTGATAGCTTCTGTTTGGAGGTAAAAAGCTACCACCTTGATCATTTCTTTGCTAGATCTCTTTCTAAGGAGTTTTAGGGCTTTCTCCCATCCATTTTTTGGGTATTGAGTCATTTGAGCATGACATGAAGTTGAAACATCAGATCTGGACTGAATGAGGTCCCTTGAGTCCAAAGATCCAAGCTTTATCAAGCTAGAGACAAGCTTTTATGCATTAAACCCCATATAGATCTTATTATGGCATTTTGAGCCCTAGATGCCATGCATGGACGTAAAGCTTGTAGCTTTAAGTGGTATTTCAGCCTTGGGACATTGTTTCTGCTTATAATCGTTGGAATGAGAATTGGTCTAGAGGGACTTGACGAGTGCATGAGCCAGCTCGACGAGTCAGCAAGGGTTTCCCCAATAGTCTGAACGCACTACAACTCGGTGAGCTGATGAGACAACTCGACAAGTTGAGTTGAAGTTTTCCCGATTTTCTGAGGACAGGAGGAACTCGACGAGTAACATAGGTGCACTCGCCGAGTTGCGTCAACAGCGACTGTTGACTCGAATGTTGACTTCCGTTGACTTTTAGGGTTGGTCAATTGTGGACTTTGGAGACCATGGAGGGGTAAAATTGTCTTTTCACCCTTTTGAGACCTAGTGGAAGAGTTAGCTTGGTCGTTATTACAAATTGTTGATTAGAGATAATTATATTATGTAGGCGGAGTCTAGACTGTTCGTGGAGTACTAGATCTACTTGCTTACTTACGAGGTGAGTCTACAACTCGTTTTAGGGTTTTGATAACAATGGAGGCTGGTAAGGACGCCATCAAAAGTACTTAAGGATCTTAAATAGGGTGCAAGACCCTAAAAATTAGGGTTTCCTTCCCAGCTGCCAACTCGTCGAGTTGGTTCATTAAACCTTCGCGATCTATCCATCTTCAACACAACGAGTTGGTCCCTCCAACTCGTCGAGTTGACCTAGAAATAGGTTTATTCTCAACAATTTCTCTTCAAGATATCGGATGTTACACAAATGCTGGATCTCAAAGCTTTCCTTCAAATAACAAGTCTTCAAGTTTCTCCTTCTTCTTCTAGATCCACAAAACCCTCCACAATCTCATAAGAACTTCAAGATCACAAAACATGGGCTAGAGGGTCGAACTAGGGTTTTTAGAGCATGTAGGTTGTCTTAAAAATAATCAAAATGGGCTATCATAAAGCTTATATAGGGCACAACACAAAAATTAGGGTTTTCTAACTGACCCTCGTACGCCCTGCGTACGAGGCATCACACCCCCGCACCACCCTTCGTAGTACGCCCTGCGTACACCACTTTATGCCAAGCGTACTGACCTCCATAGCAGTACGCCCCGCGTACTCCCTTGGTACGCCCCGCATACTAGGCTTCCCTCTATAACCCTAAATACTCCGAAGGCCATAACTTCCTCGATCTAAGTCCCTTTCCGACAAACTTTATATCCATGGAAAGGTGACGAGAACCCCTACACTTCTAGCAATCCATCATAGCCATGAAGTTCCCCAAACCAAACCTAAAATTCATAAAGGACCGAGTTAACTAATTACGATTATGCCCTTCGGCTCCGATACACCATCGAACACTTGGGTCACTTAAACTTTAACATCCTCTTCCAAAAAGGGTCAAATCCTTTCTTCCCCAAGCTCCCAAGCCTTATGATAACTGATGATCGGGCCGCAGCCCCGAATAATGAAGCGATTTGAAACCGGGTGTTATACAAAATGTCAAATTAACAAAGAAATATAAGCAAAAACTATATTTTATAATATTTTTTTTCTAAAAAATAGTCAGGAAACTATTTAAAAAATTAAAAGTTTAAATATAATCTTAAATATAAAACCTACATCAAAAGATAGTTTTAAAATTATTTAAAAATAATAAAGATTAAAATATGATAATAAGTTTAAAGCCTACATCGAAATGCCAAATTCATAAACCTACAGATTTATTTTGTCGAAATGGTATGCGTATAAAGTTTGTTTATCTAAACCGATTAGTCATTAATTTTTAAAAATAACTATAAATCAAGAATCAAATTCATTTTTATTTTCATGCATAAACCACGGATAATGGCTATTAAGATAATATGATTTTAATATTTATGTATTTATCATATATTTAAAATAATATTTTATAAAATATAATATAAAACTTACTAATTCAAAGTTAATAAAAAAGACATAGCTATTTTAATAACATATATTTTAATTATATCTACACATTGGAGTTTTTAACCATAATGGTGTGGTTGAGAAAAATATTTACGATTTTAGTGTGCTTTAGAAAATATTTACCATATTAGTATTATTTTAATTTGAAAACTAATATTATTGTTAAAAAAACACGTTTTCTCCTTTTCCTCTTCAACGGATGATCGACAGCAAAAAAAAAAAAGTGAAACCTCAAAGCTAGGGTCGCACTCCCGTCGCTCCTCCGCCTGCTGCTGCTAGACCTGGCAAAACATGACACGACACGAAAACCCGACACGAAATTAGCGGGTTAGGGTCAGAGATTTCGACACATTTATGTAAACGGGTTGACACGACACGACACGATAACTAAACGGGTAGGGTTAGGGTCAAGACTTTCAACTCGAAGATAACTCGAATATGACCCGTTTAATTATATATTATTTATAATAAATTTCATATTTTATAAATATATTATATGTTATAGACTTATAGTGGGCCAAACTCAAGAATTGGCAGTAATATTCAAAATTTCAAAGTTACTTAATTTTAGTCATCCTCACCACCTATCCTTTTTGCTCCCCAACTTTAACTCTTATCATTTTTCCTTCTAAACTTACTATAAATTTTTTCATTCCATCTCATAACTCGAGTGTTTCACTTTTTTCTTTTTGCCTCCACAACTCCTACTTTCCAACCTTTAAAATATTTTAACCCGACATGACACAACATATTTACAAGGTCTAAACCTTAACCCGAAACCCGACACGAAAATAAACGGGTTGACACGACACGACACGATAATTAAACGGGCCGGGTTAGGGTCAAGCCCTTTCAACCCGTTTAATGTATTGACACGACACGAACCCGACACGACACGACACGTTTGCCAGGTCTACCTGATGCATCCTCCACCCATCGTCGGCCACTTGTGGCCTCCTCCACTCGTCGCCGACTCAACTCCAACACGGATAAAGGTATGCACAACTTTCTCGATTCTGATTCTTCTTATCGTTTCTTTTTAAGTTTTCTGCTTCTGATTCTTGCCTGCTTGTTTCTCGATTCTCATTCTGATTCTTGTCTTCTCGTTTCTCCTTTGATCATGTTTTTGAGCTTGGGAATATCGATTGTGATTCTTGAAAACTTTGATCATGTTTCTGAGCTCATCAGTTACAAAATTTTTACCTTCTTGTACCCATTGATGGAGTATCGGAACAACTGAAGTCTTTGGCGTTATTGCCGCAGGTGATATGTGCTTATACAGAGCATCATGATTTTGAATAATAGGGCTTTGTGCGTTTGTCGAGGAAAATGAGTTTTGAAACAAAATTCTAGAAATGCGATTCAAATTTGATAATAAAAAATGATCAGCAAAATTAAAGGATCAAGAAGCCACCATTGATTTGAAAGATTTCAAAATTTTCTAGAAGCTAAGCATAAGTTACAGTGAGGTGTGAGGATATGAGTGTTTAGGTTAGGATTCCATCAAAGGGAATGTTTGATGAATTTCACATTTTGGTCTCCATCGTTTCTGTATTTCGAAAACGATATCTGTCTATACCAAGGTAGTTTAAAAAAAATTTAATGGTATTTGTTGTAATTATTCTCTTTTTTTTTCTATTTTACAGGTAAGGATTTGTTACCGGTTCAAGTTCAAACTAATTGCGATGTTTTTCTTTTTGTAATAAACAATGGCAGAGTTTTTTTGTAACAAACAATATTGAATTTTTTTTACCTTAAAAACATTGTATTTTTAATTTATGATGGCTAAAATTTGATGGTCAAATGGTTGTATAAGAAAAACGGATATTAAAAAAACAGATAAAATAAACTACTATTTAAAAAAAACAGTAAAAAAGGTAAAAAAAAAAACTAAAATAAAAGTTGACATTTAAAAATATATATATAAAAAAAACAGTAAAAAGATGGAATAAAAGATAAAAAGAGAAAAATAAGATATTTAAAAAAAACTGAAAAGTAAAGAAAAATGAAAAAAAATACCATTTTGGTAAATATTTTTAAAAGAACACTAAAATGGTAAATATTTTTTTCAACCAACCTATTATGGTCAAAAAGTCCTACACATTGCCCGAGAATCACCTAGTTTAATATAAACACGAGGAAAACAGATATATGAATTGATTTTGATGCATGTCTTTGATGGTGGAAAATATTGTTTGGTTTTTGTTGACCACGTGACATATGTATAAGAGCACATAGTATGGGTTTGGTTTTGCTCGTTATTGCCGACGTGGACACGCCATAACGACGTGGTAACAAGAGAACTCCGCCCCCCTACTTGTTGTATCTCGTTACGGGGCATCTCGTTGCCGTTACCACCGGATGAAACGCCCTAATTTCAAACGTTTACCATTTGACCGTTGACGACTTGATTGAATAAATAAAAAAAATTATTTTTTTATAATATTAAATACATTTCATTCTCATACATTTCATACACATTTTCATTCTTTACTTCTATACTTCTTTTTCAACAACAAAAAATGGAGCAAAACCCAAACACTCCAACAAAACCATCCGTTGAAACGCAAACGGGAGGGAGAGGGAAAGCTATAGCGGTTGACATGGAAAATGAGGAAACTCTACATTGGTGGACACCGGATGAAGAAAATGTTTTGGTGCAAGCGTGGTGTGGTACTTCAAAAGACGAATGTCGCGGAAATAGGATGAAGAAAGGTGCTTATTGGGAGGCGGTGTACAAAAAATTTCAAACTATATTGAAGAAAAAACATATCGCAATACGGACATGTTTAGTAGCAAATGGATTCAAATTAGCAACTGGTGCACAAACTTCAATGGTAATTACAACTGGCTTAAGGCGCAACAAAAAAGCAGAACCAACGACGTGGATTTGTTCAAAGCTGCAAAAGAACAATATCGGGTCGAGATGAGACATATGTTTTAGTTTGAGAAAGCGTCGGAGCTGCTGCGATTTGATCCAATGTGGAATAAAACTCCTACGTCGTACTAAAATGTTTATGTATTAGGTGTAATTAATATTGTCTTTTAATGTTGTTTTTTTTGGAACGGCGGAATAATATTAGACCTAGCAAGACGCTAGAAAAAGAATTACATCAAAATAGTAGCTGAAATAGGATTGTGAAGCCAAGAGCACAAACTAATCTTGGCTTTAGAACACCTACGAAAAAATCCAAGTAAAAGACTTATGGAAAACATCATCAAAAAGAAAAGATTTCTTAGGTGTAGCCGCTCCAAAAATCAAAGCATTCCTGAAATTCCAAATGCACCAAAAGGAAGTCGAGATCACTGCATCAAAAGCTTTTCGCTGCCCGATTCTCAAAGAGGTTGAGGCAGCCCAATTGATAAGAGAGTCCACTTTCAACTGAGAAGGACAGTTAACACCCCACCAGACTGCAATACGAGACCATAAAGCAATGAAATTAGAGCTTTCAGCAAAAATATGATCGACGGTCTCCACTCTAGAAGAGCAAACAGGACAAAGAATAGAATCCACCAAGATACCCCTAAAAGATAAACGCTCTCTAGTAGGGATACTAGACAGTCTAATCCTCCAAATAAGAATATTAATCTTAATTGGAACCCAATTATTCCAATGAGTAGAAATACCTCCATTACTAAGCGTAAATCCATCCAGAAATTTACGAGCCGAAGAAATAGAGAATGTATCTGACAGATCATTAACCCAACCCAATCTATCTGGGACCGGCCTGAGTTGGAAGTCCTGCAAAAGTAAAATAAAGTTATCTCATTGCTCCAGTTCCACTCCACCTCTAGGAATACGTCTAAGGTTATTCACTCCCAATCCCATAGGCATCATGTCAGTAATAGAAACATGTCTATGCAAATCTAGATCATAAACTCTAGGATAAGAGGCAGACAGGGGCACATCACCCTCCATACATCGTGCCAAAAAGAAGTACGAGTACCATCTCCAACTCTAATGGGGCAAAGAGATTGAAGGTCAATATCTTTCTGGCGTAACTGTGAGAACATACGAATAACCCCAATCCAAGGACCTCGACCAGTAATAGGATATCTCAAGTTCCTACATGCACCATCCAAACCATATATAGATTTTATCACTCTAACCCATAAAAGGTCAGGGCAATGATAAAACCTCCACCACCACCAAAAAATCATAGCCCTATTAAAAGAGAAAAGACTACCAATCCCCAATCCTCCTTCATCACTGGAATTTATAACTCGATCCCATCGAACCCAATCCATACGACGTTCATCCCCATCAGCACCCCAAAAGAATCTCGCCCTCATTCCTTCTAATTCCTTCAAAACCGAAAGAGGAGCAAGGAAAACAGACATCAAGTATCTCCCTACCGAGCCCAAGACAGACTTCACCAGAGTAAGACAACCTCCAAAATAAAGACATTTAGGCTTCGAATTTGAAAGCTTTGAACGAAATCTATCAATCACTGAGACCCAAGAAGATTTAGTCATATCCTGGCCCACCGGGATACTGAGATGGGAAAAAGGGAGATCAGAAGTTGCACAGCCAATCCTATTAGCCACCACGAGAACTTGGGAATAAGGAATTCCCACACCAATCAATTTACTTTTAGATAAATTGATTTTAAGCCCTGAAGCCAAGTAAAAACACCTAAGAATACGAATAAGAAAATTCGCATTCTCAGGATCCCAAGAAGAGACCAACATAACATCAGCAGCATAAAGGAGATGAGAAATCTCAATTCCTGAAATAGAAATCCCTCTGAACGCATTCCCCATTCGAGCCCTCGTCAAAGCAACATGGAGACCCTCCATAGCCAAAATAAAAGGGAAGGGGGACAACGGATCATCCTATATCAACCAACGATGAATTAGGAATTCATCAGTCGGGGAACCATTAACCAACACAGAAGCTTTAGCAGTGGACAATAGCTCCTTAATCCACCGACACCACATAGACCCAAATCCCATAATCGACATAATTTCCAATAAATAATCCCAAGATAACGATTCATAGGATTTCTCAAAATCCACCTTAAGGAACATCATGGGATTTTTGGAAGACTTACTCCAAGCAACCAATTCATTCAGAAGAAAAGGACCATTACCGGGTCGGACCCCAAATATTCGTGCGAGTTTCTTACGGGTGACCCTTACCGGGTCCTCCTATAATCGCGTAGTGTATACATGTTGTATATAACTTAATATTAAATAGACCTTCGAATAAGTGACCCTACTCTAAAACCACAACCAAACAAGGAACGGGTAGTAGAGCCAAGATCACAAATTCTAAGTCTATAAAATCTCAATTATACACAACTCTGGAAGTATACACTCCGCAATCATAGACCTTCTAATAAGGGTCTTTTAAATTTTCACATATGTTATTTATAGTGCCTAAAATACTCCTATAGTATTTTAATTGCATGCCTGATTCTAGAGCTTCTTGGTATATGTACTTGGTAAGTTTTAAACTTATTGTCATCTTATAGTACCATAAAATACTCCTATAGTATTTTAACTTTATGTTTTGTTCTAGAGATCCTTTGTATTTAGGGTTGGTAAGTTGTAGAATTGTTGCAACACCACTATAACTCCCAAACACATGTTGGTCGTATCTCAAATAAATATTGTAGCACCCGATTCCTGGTACGTATTTAATTCCATAAAAATGTCACAGTTTACTCTGGGACTCGGCGAGTTGGAGGCCCAACTCGTCAAGTGGGGTCGACTGTTGGAAGCGGGGGTTTAAGTGACCTACTCGACGAGTCGGAAGACCGACTCGACGAGTAGGAGCTGTCTGGACAAAACCCTAATATTTAGGGTTTTCACCCTATTTAAACACTTTATCTTAGCCTCCATCGTCCTTATCACTCCCAGAAAGCTGTGTAACGAAACCCTAGCCATTTTTGTGTGTTCTAAGGCCATTTTGGTGCATTTGGTGGGTGGTATAGCTTGGAGAAGAAGAAGGAAGCTTGAGAGTTCGAGTTGGGGCTTAGAGATTCAGGGATCTAGTTCCATTTTCAGCTCAATCAAGGTAAAATGCCCCTGTCTTGGTCTTCTATGTGTTTATTCATCTTTGGACTTGGGTTTCGGATACATTTAGGGCTTTCCAAGCCATATTCGGAATTGTGGAGTGTTATATGAGGTCTTGACTTCAGATCTGAGTCATTGGAAGGGTCTCATGGCATAAAGGTGCCAACTTTATGGCCATGAGAGCCCCATGCACCTTGTGGATCACTTTTTATGGCCTTTTTAGCCAAATACCCCTTGCATGTGCACCAAGTTGGAAACTTTACGTGTAAAATGGACATTAGGGGACCAGATCTATGGTTTTGATGAGTTAAGACCCATTTAAATCGACTGTATAGTAATGGTCATGGATGGGCTCGACGAGTTGCTCTTGGGACTCGGCGAGTCGCAGTATAATGACCACCAAATCCTTTCTGTGGATGGAATAGTTGTTAGGAAGGAAAAGTCCCGTAGATGTTTAGTCATAAAAAGGGACCTGGGAATCATGGGACTCGACGAGTGGATGAACAGGCTCGGCGAGTCCAAGGCAATCTCCCAATCTTTGAAGATGGACTCGACGAGTTGTTCATACAACTCGGCGAGTCATAGACTGGACACATTCTTATGAGGGAGATGAACTAGACGAGTTCAAGGATGAACTCGGCGAGTCGGGTGAAGATGGTCCCGATGGTTTGAATGAAGGAGAACCCGTCGAGTTCTTGCTAGACTCGACGAGTAGAGTCGGGGTTGGATCGGGTTAGTGGAGTATGGACTCGACGAGTTGGTATACCAACTCGGTGAGTCAGGTCAATTGGGTGTTGACTTTGATCAATGTTGACTTTGCCTGGTTTTGGTATTGACCCTATTTAGGTTTGTATGTTCGGTTTGTTGACTTAAAGGTTGTCGTGTAGGGATTGAGGAGTCGTGGAGAGCCGACCTTCATGCAAAGGACAGTTCAGACACTACACGACATCGAGGTGAGTTACCTTCCAGTAGGAGTGGGTCTACGGCCACAATGTCGACCCACTAGTAGGAATTGTTTGTTAGATGATTGTCTTTGTGATAATTATCTGGTGTGTTGCTATCTGATATGCTTTATATGCTAGGATGATGTGATATATGTGTTAGTAGTGATAGGGGTGATATAACCCCTAGTTACCGGTTGAAAGATACCGAAGAGGGGGGCAGATAGTACCCATGCATGCCTAGTAGTATGAATATGATATGTTATTATGTGGTAGTGATAGGGGTGAAATAGTCCCCGGTTACCGGTTGAAAGTTACCGAAGGCAGTACCGGTTGAAAGATACCGAAGGGGAGGTTAGTTCCCGGTTACCGGTTGAAAGATACCGAAGGGGAGGTTAGCTCTCGGGTACCGGTTGAAAGATACTGAATGGGAGGTTAGCTCCCGGTTACCGGTTGAAAGATACCGAGGGGGAGCCCAGCTCCCAGTTATGCCAGACAGATACCGGTTGAAAGATACCGAGGGATAGGCATTACGTGGTATGTGGTATGATGGGGGAACTCACTAAGCTTTGTGCTTACGGTTTACAGTTTTGGTTTCAGGTACCTCTTCAGCGAAGGGGAAAGAGTCGGCGCGGTAGCAGCACATCACACACACTCTGGATTCCGCACTATGAGACTCCTGGGATTGTACTCTGATTTTCATTACTTTTGGCGATTTGGTCTTGAGATACGATATTATGGTTTTGTGGATTGATGTAACAATAGCGATGTTTTGGGTAACTATTTTATGAATTACTTAATTAAAATGAAAATTTTGGTCTTGAAAATTGGGACGTTACAAGTTGGTATTAGAGCCTTGGTTTGAGGGATTAGGGCACACTCTCGAGTGTGTCTGGACTCAAACTACGGACTTGGTGTAGAAATTTTCAAAAGTAAAATCATTTTATATAAAGGAACTTAAAGAGAAGTTGAAAAGAGAAAAATGAACTTTGAAAAAGAATAAGATGTGTGATGTGCGCGACCGGCCGAGCTCAAGTAAGTTTTCCCCAAGATACCCATACATGTTATGTTATGATATGATATGATTACGAGAATTGCATGCTAGATTAGGGCTAGAGGATCTAGGAAGGATGCCTTATATGCCCACTGTATATGTATGAGAAATGTATGCTAGATTAGGGCTAAGGATCTAGGAAGATGTCTGATATGCCTGCTATATGTGCTTTTGAGCTGCGAGATGTCACTGATTAGTCAGTTATATGATAGCTTGGACAGAGTACGATTGGATTGGGTTACTCAATGAGCGAATGTTGTTGCTTTGTGCTTCGGGAGTCCTAGTTATTTTTAGCTAACTAGTAAACGAATACGTTAAGTTACATATTGCAAGGACGAAATAATTTCAGAAGGTTATGTCTAGCCCTACTGCACAGCTCTTGTTTGAGGCTAACCGTTGTGGGGTAGGACCTTTCATTCGAAAAATTATCTGGTCTTAGTAATATGTAATGGGATTCGCGAGCTAGTTAGGTAAAGGTAGCAGGGGTTCCTTATGCAGCTGATGGCGGAGAGTATGTCGGAGAGTTACCCTAGGGTAAGCCTAGGACGAGATTGGAAAAGAGTGCAACAGTAATAGGAGGGACTTGGTGAAGTCGAAGCAATCCTCGAGGAAAGTACGGATAGATATGGAAGGTAGTATGGGCCCGTACTACTGAAAGCAGAGGATCCGTACTCGAATCGAGGAGGGCCGAGATGGAACCAGGAAACTTGTAGAGTGTGTGAAACCTCTCGAGGTTTATGTATGATTCTGACATTCATGTGTTACGTTTCAGAATGGTGATGATCACAAGACACAGAGGAGGTTCAGGGTCAGGATTCAGTTCAGGATCAGGTTCGGGAGCAGGTACCGAGCCAGTTGATGAGGGACTACGTGAGTTCATTGCTTCTGAGATCACGAGAGGTATCCTTGAGTCGACCCCGGTGATTTTCGGGACGATCAAGGAAGGGATCATTGAGTTGATGGAGGATCGCCTCAGGGCGTTCAGGAGTGACATGGCACACAGCCAGTCAGGGTCATGCACACTGTCCTGCAAGGACTTTAGGGGAAGTGGTGCGCCGGATTTCCATGGGGATAAGGACCCCATCGCAGCCAGGAGATGGATTGCAGACATTGAGTCTGCACAGTTGATGAGCTTCTGCCCTGACGGGTCGAAGGTGTGATATGTTGCGGGTTGTTTGAGAGATAGGGCTAGAGATTGGTGGGAGTCGGTTGGTGACTCGTTGGGAGCCTCGGATATTAAGGTTATGACTTGGTCGGACTTTGTGACCAGGTTCTGGGCTGAGTTTGCGCCAGCTGTGGAGCTTCAGCAGTTGGCCAGGGATTTCCTTGATATGAGGCAGAAGACAGAGACGGTGGCGGAGATTACCGCCAAGTTCTGGGAGAGGGCATTTTTGGTGCCCCAGTACGCGGGAGATGAGGATATGCGGAGGACCCGCTATCACGACATGTTGAGAGCTGATATTCGGGAGCATGTCAGCTTCTCAGCATGCCCGACCCTGGATTCCATGATTGCCAGGGCGAGGGAGAGAGAGTTAGACTTGGAGCACATCAGGAAAAGGAAGGCGGAGGAGGGACAGGTTATTGGGGCTTCAGGGAAGAAGCCCAAGGGATTCGACTCTAGGTCGAAGGGCCAGCAGGGCCGGGGCCGCTGTGGGAAATGCGGTAGGTCACACGAGGGGGTTTGCCGTACTGGGACGGGATCAGGCTGCTATAAGTGCGGCAAGACTGGGCACTTTGGTAGGGATTGTACTACCCCTGCCCCCACCTTTCAGACATCAGACCTGATTTGCTTTCATTGCAATCAGAAGGCCCATAAAAGGGCCAATTGCCCTCAGTTGTCAGCAGCAGCGCCAGTATAGGCGCCAGCTCCAGCGACCATACGGATTACCGATGGACAGCAGGGCAAGACAGAGGCTCCAGTGGTGAGGAGCCGAGCCTTCCAGTTGACTACCGAGGAGGCACGGGCCGCACCCGATGTGGTGACGGGATCGTTCCATGTGAACGGTATCCCACTTCAGGTATTGTTTGATTCGGGTGCTACCCGATCATTTGTCTCTCTTGTGCTTAGCATGAAGTTTCATGGGTCTTCGGGCATGTTGGATTACCCTTTAGAGGTCGAGATTACGGACGACCGGTCAGTGCGAGCATCGGAGGTCTACCGAGATTGTGTTTTGAGGCTGTTCGAGGAGCGCTACCTAGTCGATCTGGTTCTCATACTGTCACACACCCAGCCATCGGCGGAAACACCGGGTAGTGTAACGTTATTCTTCGTATCACAGTTATATAACATACATTGAACAGTACTAAAGAAAATACATACCTTTATTGATAACTGAAAGTTACATAACTGTTTTTCTAGAACCTATTACATATTATCCGACTATGGCATACTTCTTAATGAACAGAAAGGTAATAGTAAAACTTCTTCTGTTCGAATACATACCAGCTTTTCAAGTTCCTGAAAACACATGCATTTTAAAATACGTCAACATAAAGTTGGTGAGTCCACAGGTTTTGACTCCATAAAATAATACATTTTCCACATTCAAAAGTATAGTTTTTGAAAGTATCATTGTGACTCTCCATCATTTAGTATGTATATTAGGTATAATAGTTTACTTATCAATTAAGTGTTATACCTAAACATTCCTTAATCCTAAGGTATAAGTAGGGGAAACTTATACTTAACATTACTACTTGTATACGACAAAGTATAATGTTTCTAACAATTTGCTACCATAAGCCTGTAACCGCTGCTATGACATAATACCTCTGATAGAACACACTCATGATTTACCATGAGAAACAAACACACTCATGATTTACCATGAGAACAACACCGTACGCTTCATCGACGCCGGAACAATAACAAATAAAAGGATAGTTCATCACTTGCTTTTGGTTGACTGTAGCTAACAGTCACAAGTGGGGTGGTCAACCCGTATACTAATTATACACGACTTCCTCGCTCACACGGGATTAACGGTTACAGTTCAGAGGATTTCCACTAAGATCCCCAATCTTAGTTGATGAATACAATTACTCATGTAGACTTTGACGGCTTCCTATAGCTCTAACAACAAAAGCATCTTTATGTCTAAAACCCTAAGTTACTAGACTATGATTTTAAACATTACTCCTAACTTCATAATATTTAGGCAGTATAACAGCTATATCTTGAAGTAAAACCAGGTTTTATCTTGACCTAAAACCAATAATAACAACATATAACGTTCCTAGTTTTATCTTGACATAAAACTATCAATAGCAATACCAAGTTTTATCTTAACATAAAACTAACAATAACAACGTATAACATATCCAATTTTATCTTGACATAAAACTATTAATAGCAACATACTTTATAACTTAACATATAAATCTTCCGAATATAACTTCGGAACTATATCGCACACAACATATATATAGAATCTTAAATATAACTCAAGATCTACATTAGTAAATTAACATACTGATAAGTTGATAATAGTTGTATATATTCAAAATATTATATTTAGAACAACTATACCCCCACTATTATAACTATATACTGTCATATAGACATAATAATAACATATATATAATATCTAGCATGCGTTTTCCCCCGAAATATTAGAAAGTGGGGCCGTGAAACTCACCCTAGTAGCGTGATTTTATGTTATCTAAGCAAAAACGGTCAGCGTACGAGGTCGTCGAGACTCAGGATGCAAAATGGCCTCCAAAAACGAGATAGAGAGAAGAGTTTAGGTGTAAGAAGTGTTAAGGTCGAATTTGCTAATTATAGGCTGATTTTTGGCCATTCACGACGTGAACCAAGCATGTTCATGTCGTGAGCTCGATCCTGCTCACTTCGTAGACCCGCCATTTGGTCCCTAGCTTCGGATGGTGTCCCTTTGACTCCTCACGACGTGAATCAATCCTTGCTCACATCGTGAATTTTTGGTTTATCACTTCGTAGACTTGTCGTGTGCCTATAGCTCCGAAATCTGGCCTTATGACTCCTCATCTCGTGAACATTTATGTTCACCTCGTGAGTTCAGTCAGATTAGGGTTTCTGACAGCTGAATCTTCGAAAGGTCGTAACTTTCACATACGAACTCCGTTTTTGACGTTCTTTATATCCACGCATAGGTATTTACGAGTACTACAACTCTCTTTTAGACTTAAATAGCTAATTCTAAGTCTATTTTAAATTCCTCTTATTATAGAGATTTATAGTGTTCGGTTTATCATAACTTCTTCATGCGAAGTCAGATTCAAACATTCTCTATATTTTTGGGATCGTATGGATGTATACTTTGAGTTGTATTATAAAGAAGATTCATATTTGTATTAGAATTTATCATGAACTACATAACACTCTTACCACATTACTAGGTTAACATAATCACATTACATGATTGGCATAATCACATGTGATTGTCTATTGACCTATGTTGACTAGTGTTACACATACCTTTGCAGGGGAACAAGGTTATTATTGGTATGGATTAGCTAAGCCCCAATGGGGCAGTGATCGACTGCGCGCAGCAGTTGGTGCGGGTCAGGACCCCAAGTGGGGGAGAACTGGTGATTCAGGGCGAGAGGCCACAGCGAGGACCAGCCTTATGTTCGGCAGTGAGGGCTAGACGCTACCTTCAGTAGGGTTGCGCAGGATTTGTCGCCTATGTTATGGATACCCGGGAGGCGGGTAAGGTGACTGTGGGTGATGTGCCAGTAGTACGAGAGTTTGCGGACGTATTCCCCGAGGAGTTGCCTGGGATACCTCCGGAGAGGCAGGTAGAGTTTAGGATCGACCTAGTCCCTGGTGCGACTCTGATAGCCAAGGCACCATATCGGTTGGCTCCTTCTAAGATGCAAGAGTTGTCTACATAGCTACAGGAGCTGTTAGAGAAGGGGTTCATTAGACCGAGCAGTTCACCCTGGGGAGCCCCGATTCTGTTTGTGAAAAAGAAGGACGGGTCGCATCGGATGTGAGTAGATTATCGGGAGCTGAATAAGATAACGGTGAAGAATAGTTACCCACTCACGAGGATTGATGACCTCTTTGACCAGCTACAGGGAGCATCTTGGTTCTCCAAGATTGATCTGCGTTTGGGATATCATCAGATGAGGGTCAGAGAGGAGGACGTACAGAAGACTGCGTTTCGGACGCATTATGGCCACTATGAGTTCGTGGTGATGCCTTTCGGGCTCACCAATGCTCCTGCCGCGTTTATGGACCTCATGAACCGCGTGTGCAGACCGATGTTGGATCGGTTTGTGATAGTTTTCATCGACGACATCTTGGTTTATTCCAAGACTCGAGAGCAGCATGAGGAGCACTTGCGAGAGGTGTTGGATACTTTGAGGAGGGAGAACTTGTATGCTAAGTTCTACAAGTGCGAGTTCTGGTTGCGCGAGGTACAGTTTCTTGGGCACCTTGTCAACCAGGATGGGATTTCGGTTGATCCGGCCAAAGTGGAGGCCGTGATGAGATGGGAGGTTCCGAGGTCTCCATCCGAGATTCGGAGTTTCCTAGGACTGGCAGGCTATTATCAGATATTCATTCAGGACTTCTCATAGATATTCGTGCCCCTCACCCGGTTGACAAGGAAAGCTGTGGTCTTTCGCTAGGGGCCGGAGCAACAGGCCGCATTTGAGATGTTGAGACAGTGATTGTGCAAGGCGCCAATCTTGGCCCTGCCAGAGAGCATGGAGGACTTTGTGGTATATTGTGATGCGTCCATCTCCGACTTGGGTGCGATATTGATGCAGAGGGGGCATGTTATTGCTTACGCTTCGAGGCAGCTAAAGCCTTACGAGGCGAATTATCCGACACATGATTTGGAGCTGGGGCTGTTGTTTTCGCTCTCAAGATTTGGCGTCATTACCTCTACATGGTTCGTTGTACCATTTACACTGACCACAAGAGCCTAAGGTATCTCATGGACCAGCCAAATCTGAATATGAGGCAGCGTCAGTGGCTCGATGTGGTGAAGGATTACGATTGCGAGATCCTCTACCATCCGGGGAAGGCCAATGTCGTGGCCGACGCGCTTAGCCGTAAGGCAGCGCCGATCAGGGACATCTATATGAGGATGACAGTTGTGATTCCATTATTGGAGCAGATTCGGGAGGCCCAGCAGGAGGCCATGAAGGAGGAACATCGGAAGAGCGAGCGAATTGTGGGTCAGGTACCCTCCTTCGACTATGATAGCCGTGGATTATTGACGCTACACCGCAGGGTGTGGGTTCCCTATCATGGGGGTGTGCGCCAGGTCCTGATGGAGGAAGCACACAAATCCCGATTCTCGATTCATCCCGGGGCGACGAAGATGTACAGGGATCTTCGACCCGATTATTGGTGTCCCTGCATGAAGCGGGACGTCGCCTGGTACGTAGAGCGATGCTTGACCTGCAGGAGGGTCAAGGCCGAGCACCAGAGGCCATACGGCAAGATGCAGCCGCTAGACATTCCCATGTGGAAATGGGAAGATATTACTATGGATTTCATCACCAAACTTCCCAGGACTGCACAGGGAGTGGATTCGATTTGGGTTATCGTGGATCAGTTGACCAAGAGTGCCCATTTCATACCGATCCAGGAGAGCATCCCGGCCGAGAAGTTGGCTGATATCTACATCCGAGAGGTTGTGGCTCGACATGGAGTGCCAGTCTCCGTGATTTCGGACCGAGACGTGCGGTTTACTTCCAGGTTCTGGAAGAAGTTTCACGACGAGTTGGGTACTCGTCTGCATTTCAGCACAGCGTTCCACCCGCAGACGGATGGTCAGAGTGAGCGGACCATCCAGACTTTGGAGGATGTGTTACGGGCCTGCGTTCTAGACTTCGGTGGTAGCTGGGATACCTACCTTCCATTACCTGAGTTCTCCTACAACAACAGCTATAACGCGAGCATCGATCGTCCTCCCTTCGAGATGTTGTACGGGAGGAAGTGCATGACCCCGATATATTGGGGCGAAGTCGGATAGAGGGTCATGGGGAGCACCGAGGTGGTGCTCAAGAAGACAGAAAGAATTCAGCATGTTAGGAGCCGGCTTCAGACTGCTCAGAGTCGGCAGAAAAGTTACGCCGACAAGCGCCGATCAGACCTGGAGTTCCAGGTCGGGGATATGGTCCTCCTGAAGGTGTCGCCTTGGAAGGGCGTCATCCGATTCAGGAAGCGGGGCAAGTTGGGCCCCATATACATTGGACCTTTCCAGGTTTTAGCCCGGGTGGGCAAGGTGGCATATAGGCTGGATCTGCCAGCCGAACTCAGTCAGAGTCATAGCACTTTTCACGTCTCCCAGTTGAGGAAGTGTCTGGTGGACGATTCGGCAGTCGTACCTTTGGAGGATATTCAGGTTGATGATAGCCTGAACTACATCGAGCGACTAGTGGCAATCCTTGACAGGAAGTCAAGGGATCTGAGGAACAAGAGGTTGGAGCTGGTAAAGGTGCAGTTGCAGCACCGCAAGGGCTCGGAATGGCCCTGGGAGCCGGAGGACGAGATGAGGGAGCATTACCCCGAGCTTTTTCAGGATCCAGTAGCAGACTTCGAGGATGAAGTCTAAAATAAGTGGGGGAGATTTGTAGCACCCGATTCCTGGTACGTATTTAATTCCATAAAAATGTCACAATTTACTCTGGGACTCGGCAAGTTGGAGGCCCAAATCGTCGAGTGGACTCGACTGTTGGACGCGGGGGTTTAAGTGACCTACTCGACGAGTCGGAAGACCGACTCGACGAGTAGGAGTTGCCTGGACAAAACTCTAATATATAGGGTTTGCACCCTATTTAAACACTTTATCTTAGCCTCCATCATCCTTATCACTCCCAGAAAGCTATGTAACGAAACCCTAGTCGTTTTTGTGTGTTCTAAGACCATTTTGGTGCATTTGGTGGGTGGTATAGCTTGGAGAAGAAGAAGGAAGCTTGAGAGTATGAGTTGGGGCTTAGAGATTTAGGGATCTAGTTCCATTTTCAGCTCAATCAAGGTAAAATGCCCCTGTCTTGGTCTTCTATGTGTTTATTCATCTTTGGACTTGGGTTTTGGACACATTTAGGGCTTTCCAAGCCATATTCGGAATTATGGAGTGTTATAAGAGGTCTTGACTTCAGATCTGAGTCATTGGAAGGGTCTCATGGCATAAAGGTGCCAACTTTATGACCATGAGAGCCCCATGCACCTTGTGGATCACTTTTGATGACCTTTTTAGCCAAAGACCCCGTGCATGTGCACCAAGTTGGAAACTTTACATGTAAAATGGACATTAGGGGACCAGATCTATGGTTTTAATGAGTTAAGACCCATTTAAATCGACTGTATAGTAATGGTCATGGATGGGCTCGACGAGTCGCTCTTGGGACTCGGCGAGTCGCGGTATAAGGACCACCAAATCCTTTCTGTGGATGGAACAGTTGTTAGGAAGGAAAAGTCTCGTAGATGTTTAGTCATAAAAAGGGACCTGGGAATCATGTGACTCGACGAGAGGATTAACAGACTCGGCGAGTCCAAGGCAATCTCCCAATCTTTGAAGATGGACTCGACGAGTTGTTCATACAACTCAGCGAGTCATAGACTGGACACATTCTTATGAGGGAGATGAACTCGACAAGTTCAAGGATGAACTCGGCGAGTCCGATGAAGATGGTCCCGATGGTTTGAATGAAGGAGAACCCGTCGAGTTCTTGCTAGAATCGACGAGTAGAGTCGGGGTTGGATCGGGTTAGTGGAGTATGGACTCGACGAGTTGGTATACCAACTCGGCGAGTCAGGTCAACTGGGTGTTAAATTTGACCAATGTTGACTTTGCCTGGTTTTGGTATTGACCCTGGTTAGGGTTGTATGTTTGGTTTGTTGACTTGAAGGTTGCCGTGTAGGGATTGAGGAGTCGTGGAGAGCCGATCTTCACGCAGAGGACAGTTCAGACACTACACGACATCGAGGTGAGTTACCTTCCAGTAGGAGTGGGTCTACGGCCACAATGCCGACCACCAGTAGGAATTGTTTGTTAGATGATTGTCTTTGTGATAATTATCTGGTGTGTTGCTATCTGATATGCTTTATCTGCTAGGATGCTATGATATATGTTTTAGTAGTGATAGGGGTGATATAACCCCTAGCCACCGGTTGAAAGATACCGAAGGGGGGGGGGGGCAGATAGTACCCATGCATGCCTAGCAGTATGAATATGATATGTTATTATGTGGTAGTGATAGGGGATGAAATAGTCCCCGGTTACCGGTTGAAAGATACCGAGGGCAGTACCGGTTGAAAGATACCGAAGGGGAGGTTAGTTCCCGGTTACCGGTTGAAAGATACCAAAGGGGAGGTTAGCTCCCGATTACCGGTTGAAAGATACCGAAGGGGAGGTTAGCTCCCGGTTACCGGTTGAAAGATACCGAAGGGGAGCCCAGCTCTCAGTTATGCCAGACAGATACCGGTTGAAAGATACCGAGGGATAGGCATTACGTAGTATGTGGTATGAGGGGGGAACTCACTAAGCTTTGTCCTTACGGTTTACAGTTTTGGTTTCAGGTACCTCTTCAACTAAGGGGAAAGAGTCGGCGCTGTAGCAGCACATCACACACACTCTGGATTCCGCACTATGAGACTCCTGGGATTGTACTCTGATTTTCATTACTTTTGGTGATTTGGTCTTGAGATATGATATTATGGTTTTGTGGATTGATGTAACAATTGCGATGTTTTGGGTAACTATTTTATGAATTACTTATTTAAAATGAAAATTTTGGTCTTGAAAATTGGGACGTTGCAGATATAGTTGATCAGGCTATATTTATCCCAAATATGATTACATAACTGCCTAGGTCTGACTGTAGTGTCCAACATCTAAATACTTTTGTTTTGTTCTTCTTGTGATACTTATTCTTAGTACTTATGCATGTTCGTATACTTCTCGTAAAATACTTATATTTTAAAAGTATACTTTTAGTCAGAGCACTTCGGGCCCATTGTGTTTATAGTTGTATATCTTTTATGGGTTGATATACTTAGTTCACTATAAACAATGCTCTGATACCAATCTGTCACACACCCAAACCAGAACGGCGGAAATATTTGGGGGCGGAGGACGTCATGTATAGTGGCACAACAACTGAATAATAGTAATCAAAGCAACAACAACCATTGTATTAATAATATAGTGTTTACATTGTATTCAAATCACATATGATTGACTCCGAAAGTATTTACAAAAATAAAGACTTGAAGCTACTATGCTTTGTCTTCTAGAACCTGCGTGAGTACCTGTCTACTAGTGCCCTGAGAATACAAGTGGTTTTGAAAGTGTTAACATTAAATTTGGTGAGTTCATAAGCATTTTCTTTTACAAAGCATGTTCTTTGTTCCTTGAAAACCTTAGTACGTTCCTCCAGAAAATCCTATATTTTCTGATGTAATGAATGTAAGAAATGTGACCCATGCTAGTTCCTTCTACGAGTACTTAGTGAATACAAGCTATATACAATTTGGATCGAGCAGACAATCGACTGTACGGTTCTACCCTAAGTCCACAACCTAACAAGGAACAGGAAATGAGGGGGAAATCACACATTCCACTGTCTGTCAGATCTTCATTGTATATAACCCTAACGCATTCACTAGGTACTTATAGAGTTAACAGTAATCGTTCTTTTTGAAATTTAAGTATGTTCTTCCAAAAAATCCTATAATTTCTGATGTAATGAAATGTAAGTTCTGTTGAATCGTACTTGGAAAAGTAATTTAATATGGTTGTGTTTGTAATGCAACCATTTTTGTATGCATGTACTTTGTTATACATTCTTTCAGAAAAGTATGTTTTGTACTAGAAAATAGTATGTTGATTCTTGTATTTTGTGATTCTTGTTGTACTTGTATTTAGTGACCTGACCCATACCTGCTTCCCCTTAGGATTACTTAGTGTATACAGGTTACATATAACCAAGATCTAATAAGTAGTAGACTGTGTGAATCTGCTCTAAGCCCACAACCAAACAAGGAACATGATATAAAGCGGAAAACACCCATTCTACTGTCTACCGGATCTTTATATATATATATATATATATATATATATATATATATATATATATATATATATATATATATATATATATATATATATAGACTACGGGATCATAGAATCAGCATTATAGGTCCCTTCTACATGTATGTTCATGATACTAGAACCGTAGTGTAGTATTTATAGTGTAGTAGTGTCTATAGTGACCGTAGTGTCTGTAATAGTGCCTGGAATCCACCAGAAGTTGTGTAAATAGCGTACTGCAGTTTGATTAGCTATTCAAACATTTGCATAAATGATTTTCCAAAAATGTATGTGTTTTGTACTAGGAAAGTAATGTAGTAAAGATTTAATATTTAAATAAAACCTTTGATGTAGTGTTAATCTAATAAACATTGTTTATACTATTGTGAGTTTCAGGCGTCGATATTTTATGACATTTGTCATCCCCAGGCATGCCTGCCTAACCGTAGCTAGCAGTTTGGCATTGGGCCCTGGGTGTTTACGGTCCATTAATGGACTTGAATTGGGTTTCCATCCCACTAAGAGGGTGTTCACGGCCATAAAGCAACCATGAACACTTGTTTTCATTTAGACTAGGATGTAAACTCCTTCCTTGGATTACTTTTGGACCGTGAACTCCATGGGAGTGTACTTTTTGGACCGTGAACACTCTTTTGGAGTGTATCTTTGGCCGTGAACTCCCAATTAGAGTTAATTCTAAGCGTGAACTCCTTTAATGCATTGATTTCTTTGTGATAACTCAATTAATGAGGGTTATTTATGTTTTAAACCCTTAGTCTTTCAACCTATTTTCATTTATAACACCCTAATTTAGCTTAAGTTTTCAATTCATACTTCTTTGTTAACTTTTTAAACAAGCCCTAAGGCTATAGATGATAAAATGCAACAATGGTTGCACTGCTAGGTCTAAAATTTCGAGTTGTGAAAGAAACCAAGAATGAAATAAACGAAAAGGTATCAGACCATAATCAACCCGGTGCTCCAACAGAAGAATAGGGCGCTGATCAGGAATATTATTTTCCAATACAATAGCTAAAAGGTGGGGGAAAGAATCCAAAAGACCTTTCGTGATCAAAAATATGTCAAGCTTGCTGAATTTCGACCCCGATTTATTACTCCAGGTGAAACGAGGTCTACCCAAAGGAACATCCACAAGATCAAGAGAGTTAATAAAATTATTAAAAACTCTCGCTGAAGACAATTGAAATTCGATCCCAGTCTCTCAGACTCATCTCTAACTTCATTGAAATCACCCATAACAATACATTCTCCCGAAAAATTGGAAACAGTATTATAAATATCCTTCCAAAGAAGTCTTTTATTGTTCAAACCTTGAGGAGCATACACGACAATAAAAATCACTTGAAGCCCCGAACGAGCCCACACCGCCTCAATAGAAACAAAGCCATCATGAATTGAAATTTGATTTTGGGAAATCAAATCTATATCCCAAATAACAAGAATACCCCCAGAAGCTCCACGGGAAGGAGAAAAAGCGTTCATGAAAGAAGAATTATCCCTAAAAGATCGAGCCATAACTAAGTCAACGCACTCTAACTTAGTTTCTTGTATTGCTAGAAAATTAACTTTATGACGATTACACAGTTTTTTAATCCAACTCCTCTTATCTAAGGAACCTGCCCCTTGGATATTTATTGATAGACAATTAATTCATTTTGGAAATTGTCTCTCAACGTGACCTTTTAAAATTTTTGTAACACGATCCATGCAACTGTCCATATTATACCCCAACGATTCTCCCATTGCAATAGTTTTTTTTAATTTATTTTAAAATGAATTATTTTATCCACACCATCTAATATACTTTGATTATTTCCCAAAAAAGAAAAACACTGATTTGAGAAACCCGGGGGATGAGAGAGATCATCTTCAGAACAATTAATACCCGAAACTCATCCAAATCCTCCAGAAAAACCCACAGGTTTACTATGAACCCGAGCCTTAGAGGGAGATTCTTCAGTGAAAACATCATTATTACCCCTTGAATTCTGGTTATCTTCACAATTTTTTCCAAGATGAGAAATCAGAACAGGAGGCGAAACTGACAAGACAGCATTAGGAATATCGGCTAGAGCTGCTATCGCACTAGTCACAACATAAGGTGCTGTCGGAACAGTGGCAGCCTCAGCTGCTGTCGGCGGAACTTCCAGCTATGAAGGAGGTTGTGCTGGTTCGTTATTAACTAGAAAATTTTGTTCAACATGATCTGAAACAGAAACAGCACCAGGAGGTGTCGAGTATAATTTTGACTTTTCATTTTTAGTATCAAAATTCTGAGAATGCCCCTGAGATGAACACTTATGCAACTTGGTTGTTTTTTTGACTTTCTCTTCTTTAACCATTTTTTCCATTGCATCATAAATACCAAAAGGATCTAGTTAGGCTTCTTCTTTATCAATTAAAGAGTCATTACTACCATCTTGTTCTGGTTCATATCGGTGACTTGCATCAACACTGTCATTATCAATATCATTAAACTCACACATGAATGAAGGATTCCAATAGGGAGCTTCTTTGATACGAATAGGGAATATTTCCCCATCGATACTAACTTTGCTCACTTCCGAAATTATACCAAGAAACTAGGTGAGAATGCATACACGTGATTTATCTTCTCCAATCTTATCATCAAGATGAGCGATTGAACCCCATTTGGCCAAGATATGTCTAAAAGAATTTTTACTCCAAGCACGTAAGGGAAGACCTTCAATATCAATCCACACAATACGATCAGATGGCATGTAACGATCTGTTCCGAAATGACTCCTAGTCTGAGGCTGTGGCTCGAAGGTCAGTCATTATAAGGATTATGGCTTTGGGAAGGTAAGATCTAGGCCCATTTGGGTGCGGGTGATGTATTAGAAGTGATCCGGGTGTGCGGTTCGTGTTTTGGAGCCTAGGGGTATTTCGGTAAGGTGGCAGTTCGGGCTTTTGTGGAAAATGATTTTTTGTTCGGAAGGTCTTAAGAAAGGTTTGAGTTGATAGAAGTGTAGGGCTTCTCGTCACCTTTCTGTGGATATAAGGATCATCGGAATCGGGCTTCTAACGAAGAAGTTATGGCCTTCGGAAGTTTCGTGGTTTTCAGGCTTAGCCGAGAACACGGGGCGTACACAAAGAGTATGCGAGGCATACTAGTGAAGAACGAAGTACGCTGGGTGTACTGACCAGGATGGTCGCGAATGTTCTTCGGAGTACGTTGGGCGTACCAGAATTACCCCAGGCGTACGCCAGTCAAATCAGAACCCTATTTTAGGGTCTTGGACCCTATTTAAGCTCCTTATCTCATAACCTAACCCTAATATCTTCATACTCCACCCCTCTAAACCCTAGAAATCGTCATATATCATCCATGGTGGCATTTTTGAGCTTATGGAGTCCATTTTTTGGGATGTTTGGCCTATATTCAAGAAGATGGAGCTTGTTGCAAAGATGGGAATCAAGGAGGAGCTTATGGATCTGGCTTTTGGGACTTATTCTCAGCTTGATAAAGGTAAAAAGCTTGGAACTTGATCATTCATCTCTTAGATCTACGATTTATGGGTTTTGTTTCCTTTTTGGTCCCAAGGATGAAGCTTTATGGTTCAAATCTGATTCTTAGGCTTGGGATTGCCACCCTTGATGCTATTTGAGTCCCTAAGACAGAAAGTTGCCATCTTGAAGGTCTTAATGGGTTCATGCATGAGTTAGGGTCCCTTTTATGGAAGTAGAATTCCATTTTTGAAGTTTGGGTTTGTTTGGGGCATGCAAAGTCACCAAGTCAGTGACTTTATGGATTAAGACGTTAGGTAGAGCTCAGATCTGTAATTTGGTCCCTTGGTTTGAAGCATTAAGCACTTAATGGATTTTTTGCATCAGCCGTTTGTACGCTCAGCGTACAATGTAGTACACTTCGCGTACAACCCTTTTGCCCAGTACGCTAAGCGTACAGAAGAGGTACGTTAGGCGTACGCTCTCAGGAAGACTTGGGCCTCTGTGGACTTCGGACCTTTAGGCCCTAATGGTTTTGGGCCTGGGTTTGCTGATAGTTGGGCCTGAATGTATCTTTGGGCCAGTAATTGAATAGTTAGGCTTATTGGGCCTTATGGCCCAATATAGAAATGGACTTCGCATTATGGGCCTCGGTTTGGGCCAATTCTTGGACTAGGTAGTTGTGGGCCTTCGTGGGCCAATTGGGGACAGGATTATTGACTAAGGCGAATATTAGGCTTTAGTATAAGGTCCATTAGAAAGGTCCGAGCCCAATTTGGAAAATTGGGCCATTGAAGGTTTTATGGACATTATAGTGCCAAGATTTCGTTTTGGGTTTGGGCCTTAGTTTGGATCATTCTAGACCAGGGGTAGAATGGTCATTTTACCCCATTCATGGATTAAGGATTATGGTATGGGACCCAATTGCTAATTGGGTATATTGTTTGATAGTGACAGCTCGGGAAACTGGCGGGGCAGCAGCTAAAGAATTCATGCGGGAAGCTTCTGCAGTGCAAGGTGAGTCTTCTCACCATACCAATGGGTCTAAGGCACCAAGGTCGGCCCATTTTATGATAGTTGGTATACTTGTTGTGTAGAGGTGTGTGTCATATTTATGTAGTGATACGTGGTAGAGATAGCTTTTACAGCTAATGGTAGAGATAGCATTTGTGGCTAATGGTAGAGATAATTTTTGGGGCTAATGGTAGAGATAGACTTTGTGTATAATTTGTATGCATAAGGCAGCCGACAGCAAGGATGGATGTGGACAGGATGGGTTGTGGTATGTGGGCCGAATGTTCTATGATATTTTGTGGGTCGGAGATTTCCCTAGGGTGAGCCTAGGATGAGATTAGTGACAGGAGTCGCCTGATTGTGAATTGTATGTATAGATAGAGTTGTTTGATTAGAGTATGTTGGTTAGTTTTTCGTTGTCCGAATGTTACTTGCTTTATGCTTTGTGGGACTTCTAGCAATGTGAGCTAGCTACTAAGTGAATATGCTAGATCACATGTGGCATAGGCGGGATAATCTCAGAGTGATGGATTTGGCCCTATTGCGCAGCTCTCGTTTGAGTCTAACTGTTCTAGGATTGAGTCTGTTACTCGAAGGATTATATGATCTCTGTTGCATGTGGCTATATTCATAAGGTAGCTAGTTGACAATACTGGGAATCTTTCAGCAGCTGAGGACAGGGTGGGTTGGGAACCTAGGAGAGCCTAGGATATGCTCCAGTGAGTTTGTGGGGCGATTCGGTGAGGTTGGGAACCTAGGGGGAGCCTAGGAGGTGCTTTGGTGGATATTGTGTTGCTGTTTAGAAGACATTTAGTACATCATGCAAGTAGGTGACTTAGAAGATTCGGGATGATCCCGGAGGAAAGTATGGATAGGTGTGGAAGGTAGTATTGGGCCCGTACTACTGAAATCACATGATCCATACTCGAATCGGGGAAAGTCTTTGAGAACCTAAGAAGCCTAGGAAGGAGAATTCTTGATTGTGATTGGACAGTGGGGATAGCTGTTGTGCAGAATGAGGATGAGCACGTATGGGAAAGACCATGGTTGGTCCTGGCTCCGGTGGTGAGCCAGTTATTGGAAAGAATGTCAAAATTTTGAGTCCGCTTTGGCTCTCTTGTGTTAGGTGGCAAGGATTGATTGTGCGATCTATTGCACTTTGGGATTGGAGACCGTGCCTTGGGAGTGGTTTGTAGCCGGTTTAGAGCAGAGGTTACACTAGCGATTGCAGTTCAGCCGTGAAGATTGAGTTGGTGAGCGCGCTGGGGCCCTGAATGATATTGTCACACCCCAAAACCTAAGAACGGCGGAAACGTTCTGGGGTGGAGGACGTCATGTAAAGTATCATAACAGTGCAAAGTAGTAAACAAGCAACAACATCATCCATTGCATTAAAAGAAAAGTTCTAATACATGAGTGTTCTTTCATTGTAATAAGACCCAAAATATGTAATCAAAATAAAAGACGAGCCTTGTATGTGCTCCGTCTTCTCAAAACCTGGTCATCGTACCTGTCTACTAGTGACTTGAGAATACAAGTTATTTTGAAAGTGTAGATCAGCATAAAGCTGGTGAATTCATAAGTATTTTAGCGTCATTGATTTGGAAAGCTGTTATGAAAGACATGCAATTGCTGATGAAACATTTGATATAAGTGAGAAAACCCTAGAAAATCCCATATTTCCTATTAGTATAAAAGGTAGTCTTCTACCAAGACCCGAATGTTTTGAAAGTTTGAACCTCTACATAAGTGAAGGTTTTTCCTTGCACAACTATTATTATTCAAATCTAATCTACCTCATCGGTTATGTGAATGTGTCACAAAATAAAGGTAATAATATAATAACTGAAGTATTATCCTTTGGTACTAGGATAAACAAATCTAATCTACCTCGTCGGTTATGTGAATGTGTCACAAAATAAAGGTAATAATATAATAACTGAAGTATTATCCTTTGGTACTAGGATAAACAAATCTAATCTACCTCATCGGTTATGTGAATGTGTCACAAAATAAAGGTAATAATATAATAATTGAAGTATTATCCTTTGGTACTAGGATAAACACGGCATAGTAATTGCCGAATAGTATTAACCGTAGACATCTGTAGATGTGCATTTTCCACTGTAGCTAACAACTGGGTGTAGGAATGGTTAGTCCCGTAAAGTATACATATAATAGTATCTACACATATAATATGTAATAGTATCTCATCATATAGTATCTATGTAACAGTATCCAGGTAAAAGTATCCATGTAATAGTATCTCTTCATATTGATGTATTAGTATCTCTTCATATTGATGTATTAGTATCTCTTCATATTGATGTATTAGTATCTCTTCATATTGATGTATTAGTATAGACTCATGAATGAACTGACTCTGGTGTAATTCCTTGTAGGAGGAATGGTATTTCGTATCCCCTAAACTATACCTATAATAGTTTACTGGAGTGTAGATTGAATGTCCAAGTACGTTTATACACCCTTGCTACCCAAGAGTGTTGGAACTGAACTAACTGATGGAACTTTTATGACTATATATATATATATATATATATATATATATATATATATATATATATATATATATATATAGGCATGCATTTGACCATACAAAGTATAAAAGAAGTTTTGTAAAACCTTTGAAACATTTAATAAATAAGAATTTATGACTTGATGTCAGTTTAATAAACGATTTGAAAACAGTTTGACAAGACAATTTAAGTGGAAGAAAACCTTTGTTTGAACCACAACTGTAACAAATTTTGAAAGGAAACATACAGTTTGTAAGACAGTTTATTAAAGAGTTTCAACATGTAACAACGTTTGAGAAAGCCCTTTAAAGTAATCTGTTTGGTAAAACAGCTAAAAGTGTAGTAAATCCATTTGTATGCTAGTTATTAATCACATGTGATTGATATGATAACTATCATAATTCAACTTGTACTCCCCCCCCCCATAAAAGCATTTAAACTCATTTAAAAGGTTGATTAAGGGGTATGAACTCACCTGTAGTGGGTGGTTTGTGGATGAACTGAATGATGTAGGATTGCTAGGTGTCAAGTGAAGACTTGAACACACACAATGATCCTAGTTAACATATAATAACACATGTATGTATCCAATTAGTCTTTAAACAACTAATTAACAAAGTTAAGACATCCTAGGACATGTAAAACACCTTATATAAGTGTTATAAGTGCTAAGGATTGCATCTAAGTGTTGTAGGACATTGCTATTGAGCTTAGGGTTCAAGGGAACCCCTTATTTGAGTTTACGGTTTTATGACCATAACTCTTTGAGTTTACGGTCGTAAACCCATGAGTTTACGGCCGTAAACTCATGATTCTTTGTCCATGTGTTGTTTTGAAGCTCTACTAGTCCTTAGAAGCATTTCTACTTGAAGTATAAGCCTATGGAAGTGATTAGGGCACCATTTCACTCCTAAATGGAGTTTACGGTCCTTAGACCATTTTCCTTTGGGTTTACGGCCGTAAACCCAAATGGTTTATGGTATTTTGATGTTTTCAAGTGCTAAGCTCATCAAGGAAAGGATCTATGCTAGTTTCCAAGGCTTAGAAGGGACTAGGGCACCCTTTGGCACCCTTTTTAGGGTTTACGGTCCAAGTGTTCTTGGACCGTAAACACCTTTGATCCTTGGTTTTCTTGGTGTTTTCTTGATGTTTAGAAGTGTAACAAGCCTTATTATACTCTAGGATAGAAGTACTTACAAGATAGAGGCTTGAAAAGGTGCTAAAAGTCCAAGAACACTAGTGTGTGTTCTTGGTGTTCTTGGTGAAACTTGAAGATCTAACCTTTTGGAATGATTTCACGGATGGAAGTGTGTTAAATCACTAGATTAAGTAATATCTCAATTTATTAGGGCTAGAAATACTTACAAGTTGAAGATTTTGAAGAATTGTTGGATGATACTTGAGAGAGAATTGAGTTTGGATCTTGAATTTGTGAAAAAATGGTAAATAATGACTAAGTGTCATATATATACCCCCAATTTAGGGTTTACGGTCGTAAACACATTTGTTTAGGCCGTAAACTCCAAACTTTTGGAGTTTTGGGACATTATTGTTGCACAATAAACCCTAGGGCATCCTCTCTCCTGTGATCTCCTGAATTACTAACTTTAAAACACTAGAACTTAATCCTAAAAGCCTGAAAGTTAGCAGAAACTGTTTTGACTCTTATTGAAGTGAGAGGTTGTACAGAATAAAAATTTCGGGTTGTCACATCATCCCCCCATTAGAAGGAATTTCGTCCCGAAATTAGAATTTAGGTAAAGGAGTAGGCATGAATAATCGAGCCAAGAAGTGGGGATACTTCCTAATCGATTGATTCTCGCGCTCCCAAGTGAATTCAGGTCCTCGGTTGGCATTCCAGCGAACCTTCACTAATGGGAAGCGGCTCTGAATTGTTCGCCCGACCTCTCGGTCCATGGTCACTACGGTTCGTCCACGAAGGTGAGGCTCTTGTGGAACTCGACCTCTTCGAGTGGGATTACAAGAGATACTTTTGCAAGTTCGAGACGTGGAGGGTAGAACGTACATTACTGAGTTCGCGGGGTAGGTTGGATTTGTGAGTTACAGGGCCGATCTTGGCAAGAATCTCGGAGGCCCTAACTATCTTGGATTTTACCTTTCCACGCTTTCCGAAGCGTATCAAGCTTTCCCAGTGTGAGACTTCCAAAAGAATTTGGTCTCTCACCTGGAGTTCCAAAGGTTTCTCCCTCTTGATTCTCTTCCCAGTCAAGGGCCACTCCCTTCTGGATCAAAGTCGTAAGAGGCTCCGTAATTTGCGAGGAGTTCTAAATGAACTACGACAGTAGGTCAGCGAGACCTAGAATTTGGCGAATTCCCGTCGGCGTCTTCGGTGCTGACAAATTCTCAACGGTTTTGATTAATTAAAAGGTTCCTCAAGAATTCCCACATCGCTAATAGCGTGTCTTAGGAATTTGACTCTTCAATTCCAAAACTCGTATTTAGAGAATTTCGTGTAAAGCTTCTCTGATCGTATTGTTTCCATGGTTTATTGTAGATGCTCTTTATGATTTCCTTCTTACTACGAGAGTAGATAAGTAAGTCATTTACAAGGACAATGACGAACTGATCCAAGTAAGAATGTCGTACCCTATTCATTAAGTTCATGAATACTACGGGCGTACTGGTCCTATCCGAGGGGTATCACTACGGACTCGTAGCGTCCGCATCGAGTTTGGAAGATTGTCCTCGGGACATCCTTCTTTAATACTCGCAACTGGTGATATTCGGATCTCAGGTCCATTTCTGAAGGGTACATCGTTCCTTACGGTTGGTCAACCAATTCATCTATGTGAGGCAGAGGGTAATGATTTCTAATGGGGATCTTGCCGAGGTCTCCATTAGTCGATGTATTTACGATACAATCCATCTACCTTCTTGAAGAATAGGACCGGAGCTCTCCAGGGTGAAGAGCTTGGTCTTTCAATTCTATTGTTGAGTAGTTCGTTAGGTTTGACCTGACAGTTCTTGCAGCTCAGTGGGTGTTAGACTGTAGGGCGATCTGGTTACAGGAGTCGTACTGGATTCTAAGTTTGTTCGCATGACGATGCGATTACTCGTAGTCTTGGGCAGTCTCCGTCCTGAAGTTCATATTAGAATTCATACATGGTTCATCAATCACAGTCTCGTGTATACGAGTCGTATATAATTAAGATTGAATAGGTAGTCGAATAAATGATTCTTCCTTAAGCTCACATCCCAACGAGGAAAAGAAGTTAAAGTGGAATCATCAATTCTAAACCTGTAGAACCTTGATTATATACCACTCTTGTGTATACATTCTTCAGCGATAGATTAACCGTAAGGGCCTTTGGATTGAACTTGACGTACTGTACGAGTGGTACTCTGGGGAGGTTTGCTGAGGTTTCTTTGGAAGGATAAGAAACATGAGGTACTCTACGCATGAGTACTTTGGAGTTCTGTAATGACGGTTTCGCTAGAAAGACGATTTCGGAGAAAGAGATGTACGTACGAAACTGGTATTGTGCAGATCGAATTGAATCAAGTTGTATGATAACATCGGACTCACTTGGGAATAAAGACATTAGACTTGATCATAAAGGCGTTACAGACAAAACCTAACAGTGCAACTTTTAACAGAGTTACAATACTATAGATTCACTACAAGACTACTGCTGCGAACAAGGTATACTACAAAAGGCAAGTATACGCAGCACGAGGGTCCCTTTACTGACGGGCCCTCGCAAAAGATAAGACTCGAGTTGCACTAGTTTTAAATAGTTTATGAGTTTGTTACAACGAACGCCTTAGATACTTTAACGTGGGTCCGGAGTAGTTGCTCCTGCGGCTGTGATCCTTAGTATCTTCCCGTCTGTGCCGGAGTTCTTTGTTATTGGGCAATCCTTCTTCAGGTGTCCCATCTCACCGCATTGGTGACATATCTGGTTAGTACTAGCATCGGTGGTGGAAGTGAAGTGTCGGGTCGGAGTTATGTGGACACGGTTGCTTTCGTTGATCTTCCTTTTTGGACAATTCCTCTTGTAGTGTCCGGTTTCACCACAACCATAGCAAGCTGGGCTGATTCTGATGGTAGGGGTGGTTTTACAAAAACGAGAAATGTGTCCCGTTTTGTTGCAATTGATGCATTTCAATACTCGGCAAGCTCCATTGTGATGATAGGTACACTTGTTACACTTCGGGAGTGTCCCCCCATATCGCTTGCGTTTCTTAAACTCTGAGTTGTGGCTTTGGGTGTTTGCAACAGTCATCATTTGTTGATTTCTCGGGTTGATACAACGATCGGAACGGTCCACTCCCTCGCTAGCCTTACTTGTGTTGTTAGCGCTGAGGGTTGCAAGGACAGCTGTCACTGCAGCTGTTACCGCGGCTTGGAATGTAGCGGCGTCGATATGTAGGATAGGGTTTCGTTGTTCGGCTGACTACTTCCGGATGACGACATGATTCTGTAACACATAAGAAAAGGAGTTCGTGAGCTGATATGGTTGAACCTAGATGTATTTCGGTCGTTCATGTAAAGAATGGAAGTATGTTCTCGAAGGTTTGACCTACATCCCTATGATGCGGCCCTAGTACAGAGTAGAAGTAAGTTCGTAGAATGGTCTCATGACGTTTGTCGTTCAAACCGGGTACCATTGGTTGGTGAATAACATGATCCAACCTTTGAAAGAGAATTGGGAATGATCCCGGAGCTAAATTACCCTAGTCTAATAGCTCAACTAGAGTGGGTTGCAAATAGACTCCAACGGTTGGATGATGAAAGTATTTGAACAAGGCGTGACACAGAAATTAGCCGACTGTCAAAATCATTGATATTCGTGATGTAATAAGTTCAGGAAAAATTGACCTTGTAAAAGGTCTTACATCATATTCGGAGTAGGAAAGTTTTGGCCGCATAAGGCCTAACTAAAAGTACTTACAGTACAAGATAGTTATATAGAAAAATGCCACATAGGACATAGACAGGAACACGGTCCTTTAAAACGAAGAAGGAAAGTAAAGCATCTCCTACAGGTGACGGTCGTCCCTCTGATGAACCCTTAGTTCAGCCAGTTGACGTTCCATATCAAGCAGGTGTCTTTCATACACCCTCTGGCGTACGCGGGGTTCTATGACTTCGGCTCGTGTTTCAGCCAATGCTTGTAGCAGGGTTTCATGGTCTCTCTCAGATCTCTCATGAGTGTGTTCAAGGCGATTGGTGCAAATGGTATGCATTCTTGCATTGGCATCAACCTCTGTGATGCGATGGAGAGCCGTCCTGCCCTGAATTTCATTTCGGGCAACTCTACGGATCAGGATTGGCAGAACTCTGTCTGCTGAGCCTCCTTCGCTTATGTTGTAGAAGCTTCGGTCTCTATTGAATGGCATAGGTTGATCTTGCTCTTCGCTCCATGTTTCCAAACATTCCACCCAAGGGGGCGTCGGGTCCTGAAAAGCCGGACGAGGGTTAGGATTTGGAATGGGAGCTACCGGGGGTAGGTTCTCAACTTCAGGTTTGGAATCAGAACCATCAGCAAAGCCTTCAGCTTGGTGACCATCCATAGGGATTGGGTGATCATTCTCTGGTTCCTCTCCGAGCCATCCAGCATTGTCGTGGTTAGGGTAGTACAGGTTGTCGTGGGGATGGAATCCAGCCATGATATCTACGCGAGAAAAGGGATATAAGAAATAACTAAATAGACGTACTAATTAGATAATTATAAGATGATCTTTATCAGTTACTCCAATACTTGTTTAGTGCATACTAGTTATATGTATTCCGGACAGGATAGACCTTCGAATAAGTGACCCTAACTCTAAGCCCACAACCCAACGAGGACAGGACATAAAGCAAAGATTCACAGATTCTGAGTCTATGACGTCCTAGATACATATAATTTTAATGTATCCACTAGGCAACTATTGACCTATTGATAAAGATCTATTTAGTTCTCAGATAAGTAATTACAGTAACACCAAATACCCCTATGGTATTTCATTGTGGTAGTGTTGGTAAGTTTTTAGACTTGTTGCCACATCACAACCATTCTTGGGCATATGCTAATCACTCCTCGGACCAATATAGTTGATCAGGCTATGCCACTCCCAGGACTGACCATACATCCCCAAGCTTACTTGTGATATTCAACAATCGTAATACTTTTGTTCTTGTCATTGTGACACTGATTTTAGTATGAATGCAGGCACGTATACTTTATTAAATATTTTATTATTTAAAAGCATTAACTCCTGGTCAGAGTGTTTTAATCCCATTGTATTTATAGTTAGTATATCTTTTATGGGTTGATATACTCAATTCACTATAAACAATGCTCTGATACCAATCTGTCACACCCCAAAACCTAAGAACGGCGGAAACGTTCTGGGGTGGAGGACGTCATGTAAAGTATCATAACAGTGCAAAGTAGTAAACAAGCAACAACATCATCCATTGCATTAAAAGTAAAGTTTTAATGCATGAGTGTTCTTTCATTGTAATAAGACCCAAAATATGTAATCAAAATAAAAGACAAGCCTTGTCTGTGCTCCGTCTTCTCAAAACCTGGTCATCGTACCTGTCTACTGGTGACCTGAGAATACAAGTTATTTTGAAAGTGTAGATCAGCATAAAGCTGGTGAATTCATAAGTATTTTAGCGTCATTGATTTGGAAAGCTGTTATGAAAGACATGCAATTGTTGATGAAACATTTGATATAAGTGAGAAAACCCTAGAAAATCCCATATTTCCTACTAGTATAAAAGGTAGTCTTCTACCAAGACCCGAATGTTTTGAAAGTTTGAACCTCTACATAAGTGAAGGTTTTTCCTTGCACAACTATTATTATTCAAATCTAATCTACCTCATCGGTTATGTGAATGTGTCACAAAATAAAGGTAATAATATAATAACTGAAGTATTATCCTTTGGTACTAGGATAAACAAATCTAATCTACCTCGTCGGTTATGTGAATGTGTCACAAAATAAAGGTAATAATAACAGCTGGGTGTAGGAATGGTTAGTCCCGTAAAGTATATATATAATAGTATCTACACATATAATATGTAATAGTATCTCATCATATAGTATCTATGTAACAGTATCCAGGTAAAAGTATCCATGTAATAGTATCTCTTCATATTGATGTATTAGTATCTCTTCATATTGATGTATTAGTATCTCTTCATATTGATGTATTAGTATCTCTTCATATTGATGTATTAGTATAGACTCATGAATGAACTGACTCTGGTGTAATTCCTTGTAGGAGGAATGGTATTTCGTATCCCTTAAACTATACCTATAATAGTTTACTGGAGTGTAGATTGAATGTCCAAGTAGGTTTATACACCCTTGCTACCCAAGAGTGTTGGAACTGAACTAACTGATGGAACTTTTATGACTATATATATATATATATATATATATATATATATATATATAGGCATGCATTTGACCATACAAAGTATAAAAGAAGTTTTGTAAAACCTTTGAAACATTTAATAAATAAGAATTTATGACTTGATTTCAGTTTAATAAACGATTTGAAAACAGTTTGACAAGACAGTTTAAGTGGAAGAAAACCTTTGTTTGAAACACAACCGTAACAAATTTTGAAATGAAACATACAGTTTGTAAGACAGTTATTAAAGAGTTTCAACATGTAACAACGTTTGAGAAAGCCCTTTAAAGTAATCTGTTTGGTAAAACAGCTAAAAGTGTAGTAAATCCATTTGTATGCTAGTTATTAATCACATGTGATTGATATGATAACTATCATGATTCAACTTGTACTCCCCCCCCCCCCATAAAAGCATTTAAACTCATTTAAAAGGTTGATTAAGGGGTATGAACTCACCTGTAGTGGGTGGTTTGTGGATGAACTGAATGATGTAGGATTGCTAGGTGTCAAGTGAAGACTTGAACACACACAATGATCCTAGTTAACATATAATAACAAATATATGTATCTAATTAGTCTTTAAACAACTAATTAACAAAGTTAAGACATCCTAGGACATGTAAAACACCTTATATAAGTGTTATAAGTGCTAAGGATTGCATCTAAGTGTTGTAGGACATTGCTATTGAGCTTAGGGTTCAAGGGAACCCCTTATTTGAGTTTACGGTTTTATGACCATAACTCTTTGAGTTTACGGTCGTAAACCCATGAGTTTACGGCCGTAAACTCATGCTTCTTTGTCCATGTGTTGTTTTGAAGCTCTACTAGTCCTTAGAAGCATTTCTACTTGAAGTATAAGCCTATGGAAGTGATTAGGGCATCATTTCACTCCTAAATGGAGTTTACGGTCCTTAGACCATTTTCCTTTGGGTTTACGGCCGTAAACCCAAATGGTTTATGGTATTTTGATGTTTTCAAGTGCTAAGCTCATCAAGGAAAGGATCTATGCTAGTTTCCAAGGCTTAGAAGGGACTAGGGCACCCTTTGGCACCCTTTTTAGGGTTTACGGTCCAAGTGTTCTTGGACCGTAAACACCTTTGATCCTTGGTTTTCTTGGTGTTTTCTTGATGTTTAGAAGTGTAACAAGCCTTATTATACTCTAGGATAGAAGTACTTACAAGATAGAGGCTTGAAAAGGTGCTAAAAGTCCAAGAACACTAGTGTGTGTTCTTGGTGTTCTTGGTGAAACTTGAAGATCTAACCTTTTGGAATGATTTCACGGATGGAAGTGTGTTAAATCACTAGATTAAGTAATATCTCAGCTTATTAGGGCTATAAATACTTACAAGTTGAAGATTTTGAAGAATTGTTGGATGATACTTGAGAGAGAATTGAGTTTGGATCTTGAATTTGTGAAAAAATGGTAAATAATGACTAAGTGTCATATATATACCCCCAATTTTGGGTTTACGACCGTAAACACATTTGTTTAGGCTGTAAACTCCAAACTTTTGGAGTTTTGGGACATTATTGTTGCATAATAAACCCTAGGGCGTCCTCTCTCCTGTCATCTCCTGAATTACTAACTTTAAAACACTAGAACTTAATCCTAAAAGCCTGAAAGTTAGCAGAAACTGTTCTGACTCTTATTGAAGTGAGAGGTTGTACAGAATAAAAATTTCGGGTTGTCACAGATATGGATCCTAGATCCGAGGGTGGAAAGTAATTGGGAGAACCTCGATGAGAGAGGTTCGGGTCAGATGAATCTAGTGGAGGATCTCGGGTGGAGACCTAAGAAATTCGGATCCACTTTTGAGAGGCCAGTAGGCCGAGTTCAGTGTAACGCTTGTGGAAACTGCACGATGGGTTTCGTTCCAAGAGTTGGGATTGTCGTTGGGACTGGAATGAAGTGTTACATCATGTTCTCAGGGTGGTCGAGGTAACACATGAGTAGGTGGTCAGGATTCCTTCAGATGTTTGCGGATATGCTATCTTCTGCCACTTCAGGTGGATGTAGGGAATTTGCATCACTTTGGAATTAGGATAAGTTGGATCTCGGGTCGGTTATCTGCTATTGTCTGAATTAGCAAGAGTTTTCAGATACTAGTCAGCATGCCAATGAATCTTTGAGGAATCTTCAGACCGAAGTACCTCGCAGGACGGGTTCCGCGGGTACTGTGATTTCTCATAGTCATTGTCAGAATCTGTTCAGTGATCTGGGTTGCTACAGGTGTACCAGTTTCAGCCACGTCAGCAGGGATTGCCCACATGGGGCAAGCCCGATATATTCTCATTGTGATCAAGTGGGCGACAAGGAGGTCGACTGTGTGATGATCAGAGAGGAGCAGTGAGTACATCTGCTCCAGTTATTTTGGGGTTGTTATATCCGTTGGTGGTTGAGTTGATTATGTTCAAGAAGAGTCATGTGTCATCTGCATACCATGGATCTTTCAGAATCCCAGTATTCGAATGTCATCTTGGGTGTAGTTGGGATTGGATCAAGGGCTTGTGCGAGGGAATCATGCTATTTTTCAGTAGCCTTAGTATTTTGCGATTGGAAGAGCATTTGGGATCGCCGAGGGAAGAGAGAGAGTTGTTTATGAGGTCTTGGCTAGAGTATCCGTTCGTTGGACTCTGAGGTCTGAGTGTGATATCGCTTTTAAGCGTTTGAAGTCATTGATGTTGTTGGGATACAAGAAGTGACAGCTAGTTTTCAGGAGTTGTGTTGTTTTTGGAAGGGTTACTTTTGGTGCGCTAGCTTTGATAAGCACCGGCCGTCAGCAGGGTGAGTATTGGAACGTATGGAGGATTGAAAATCCTTCAATTTTTATGTGCCGAGCGGACTTAGTTAAATCTAAGTGGGGGAGAACCGTTCAGGTATCCAGGACAGAAGCAAGGGTGAAAGTGTTGTAAGACTACGGGGGAACCGTAGCATTCACTAATGTTCAGTTAGGGTGGAAGTGTTGTAAGTCTGCGGGTGTAGATGTAGCATTCACGAGGTTGGTGGATAAGTGTTGGGAGTATTGTAAGTCTACGAGTATATCTGTAGCATTTACGAGGTTGTTGGATAGTGTTGGAAGTGTTGTAAGTATGTGGGTGTAGTCGTAGCATTCATAGATTCGTTTGGATGACTTAGGCCAGGGTGGGCTAGTTCGCGAGGTTGTGACTAGGTCATAACATAATTGGAATCAGGAAACGGTAGGTCTAAGGAGAGCGGGTATGATACAAGAATATAGTTATTCTGGTAGCATTCACCTTTTTATGTCGGATTCAGTGGCGACCGGCCGTCAGCCTATCATGATCGGATGGATCAAGGGATTGAAGGAGCCATAAGTAACGGTATAGATAGGGCAGTTATTTTCAGATGAGGTATCCTTCGGAGGCCATGTAGAATTGTTGAACGTGTGTATTGGCTCAACAATCGGCTAGGTGTCCGGTGTTTTGGACAGTTGGCAGACAAGTTAGGACCAGGGAGGTCCTGGTTGTCCTTCAGGAAAGTAGTTATGTGGCAGAAAGAAGAGTTGGAGCGACGTCAGTGATTTGGGGTTCGTATGTAGAATTGCTTGTTATTCGGTAGCCGCAATTGACCGGTGATTTTGCTCTTTTGGAAGCCTCAAGGTATTACGGGTGGAAAGTATTCTGTTTAGGATGGTTTTCTTATAGAATCAGTTCGATGATAATTCAATGTGGGCAGTCTGTCAGGGAGACAGACCATCTCAAAACTTCAGATTTCAGATGGAGCAGATGTGATCAGGTTGCAAGGAATTCGTTCATCTTCGGGTTCTAGAACCCTACGAGGGTTGGTTTCAGTTGCCTTCGGAAGGTTCTGGTATTATCGGGTTTGTGGCGGTGATGCTCAGGTTGTCTGGTATGTCGGGGATGGTGATGCATGATTTCGAGGACGAAATCTAATTTAAGTGGGGGAGAGTTGTAACGCTCTGTTCCAAATTAACTCCTAGTATGAGGCTGTGGCTCGAAGCTCGGTCATTATAAGGATTATGGCTTTGGGAAGGTAAGATCTATGCCCATTTGGGTGCGGGTGATGTATTAGAAGTGATCCGGGTGTGCGGTTCGTGTTTTGGAGCGTAGGGGTATTTCGGTAAAGTGGCAGTTCGGGCTTTTGTAGAAAATGAATTTTTGTTTGGAAGGTCTTAAGAAAGGCTTGATTTGATAGAAGTGTAGGGCTTCTCGTCACCTTTCCGTGGATATAAGGATCGTCGAAATCGGGCTTTTAACGAAGAAGTTATGGCCTTCGGAAGTTTCGTGGTTTTCAGGCTTAGTCGAGTACACGGAGCGTACTAGTGAAGAAGGAAGTACGTTGGGTATACATTGGAGTACGTTGGGCATACTGACCAGGATGGTCGCGAATGTTCTTCGGAGTACGTTGGGAGTACCAAAATTACGTTGGGCGTACGCCAGTCAGATCAGAACCCTATTTTAGGGTCTTGGACCCTATTTAAGCTCCTTATCTCATAACCTAACCCTAATATCTTCAACCTCCACCCCTCTAAACCCTATAAATCGTCATATATCATCCATGGTGGCATTTTTGAGCTTATGGAGTCCATTTTTGGGATGTTTGGCCTATATTCAAGAATATGGAGCTTGTTGCAAAGATGGGAATCAAGGAGGAGCTTATAGATCTGGCTTTTGGGACTTATTCTCAGCTTGATAAAGCTAAAAAGCTTGGAACTTGATCATTCATCTCTTAGATCTACCATTTATGGGGTTTGGTTCCTTTTTGGTCCGAAGGATGAAGCTTTATGGTTCAGATCTGATTCTTAGGCTTGGGGTTGCCACCCTTGATGCTATTTGAGTCCCTAAGACAGAAAGTTGCCATCTTGAAGGTTTTAATGGGTTCATGCATGAGTTAGGGTCCCTTTTATGGAAGTAGAATGTCATTTTTGAAGTTTGGGTTTGTTTGGGCCATGCAAAGTCACCAAGTCGGTGACTTTATGGATTAAGACGTTAGGTAGAGCTCAGATCTTTAATTTGGTCCCTTGGTTTGAAGCATTAAGCACTTAATGGATTTTGTGCATCAGCCATTTGTACGATGGGCGTATAATATAGTACGTTGCGCGTACAACCCTTTTGCCCAGTACGCTAAGCGTACAGAAGAGGAACGCTAGGCATACGCTCTCAGGAAGACGTGGGCCTTTGTGGACTTCGGACCTTTAGGCCCTAATGGTTTTGGGCCTGGGTTTGCTGATAGTTGGGCCTAAATGTATATTTGGGACAGTAATGGAATAGTTGGGCCTATTGGGCCTTGTGGCCCAATATAGAAATGGACTTCGCATTATGGTCTTGGGTTTGGGCCAATTCTTGGACTAGGTGGCTGTGGTCCTTCGTGGGCCAATTGGGGACAAGATTATTGACTAAGGCGAATATTGGGCTTTAGTATAAGGTCCATTAGAAAGGTTCGGGCCCAATTTGGAAAATTGGGCCATTGAAGGTTTTATGGACATTATAGTGTCGGGCTTTCGTTTTGGGTTTGGGCCTTAGTTTGGATCATTCTAGACCAGGGGTAGAATGGTCATTTTACCCCATGCATGGATTAAGGATTATGGTATAGGACCCAATTGCTAATTGGATATATTGTTTGGTAGTGACAGCTCGGGAAGCTGGCGGGGCAGCAGCTAAAGAATTCATGCGGGAAGCTTCTGCAGTGCGAGGTGAGTCTTCTCACCATACCAATGGGTCTAAGGCACCAAGGCTGACCCATTTTATGATAGTTGATATACTTGTTGTGTAGAGGTGTGTGGCATATTTATGCAGTGATACGTGGTAGAGATAGCTTTTACAGCTAATGGTAGAGATAGCATTTGTGGCTAATGGTAGAGATAGCCTTTGGGGCTAATGGTAGAGATAGCCTTTATGGCTGATGGTAGAGATAACCTTTATGGCTAAGGGTAGAGATAGCCTTTGTGGCTAATGGTAGAGATAGCTTTATAGCTAATTGATATGAGATATGTGGTAGAGGTAGCTTTTATAGCTAATTGATATGAGATATGTGGTAGAGGTAGCTTTTATAGCTAATTTGATATGTGTTATGTGCTAGAGGTAGCTTTTATAGCTAATATGATATGTGGATTGTGTGTGTGGTATGCTCTGGGGAACTCACTAAGCTTCGTGCTTACGGTTTACATTTTTGGTTTCAGGTTTCATCGGTTGGAAAAGAAGGGCTCGGAAGGATTTCAGCGCACACATCTATGATTTGCGCAATGAATGATTTTGGGATGAACTCTGATAAATGTTATACTTAATGATGATTTGAAATGTTTGAAATAAATGGTATCAATGTTTGATTATATTAAAAATGAAAATTTTACCCTTGATTTTTGGGTCGTTACATGACACAAAATTTTTGTCCCATTTTCTTTTTTCAGAAATCCAATGGTGTAACACCAGTCAAAATAGGTCAATAGACAATCACATGTGATTATGTCAATCATGTAATGTGATTATGTTAACCTAGTAATGTGGTAAGAGTGTTATGTAGTTCATGATAAATTCTAATACAAATATGAATCTTCTTTATAATACAACTCAAAGTATACATCCATACGATCCCAAAAATATAGAGAATGTTTGAATCTGACTTCGCATGAAGAAGTTATGATAAACCGAACACTATAAATCTCTATAATAAGAGGAATTTAAAATAGACTTAGAATTAGCTATTTAAGTCTAAAAGATAGTTGTAGTACTCGTAAATACCTACGCGTGGATATAAAGAACGTCAAAAACAGAGTTCGTATGTGAAAGTTACGACCTTTCGAAGATTCAGCTGTCAGAAACCCTAATCTGACTGAACTCACGAGGTGAACATAAATATTCACGAGGTGAGGAGTCATAAGGCCAGATTTCGGAGCTAGTAGGCACACGGAAAGTCTACGAAGTGATAAACCAAAAATTCACGACGTGAGCAAGGATTGATTCACGTCGTTAGGAGTCAAAGGGACACCATCCGAAGCTAGGGACCAAATGGCGGGTCTACGAAGTGAGCAGGATCGAGCTCACGACGTGAACATGCTTGGTTCACGTCGTGAATGGCCAAAAATCAGCCTATAAATAGCAAATTCGACCTTAACACTTCTTACACCTAAACTCTTCTCTCTATCTCGTTTTTGGAGGCCATTTTGCATCCCGAGTCCCGACGACCTCGTACGCTGACCGTTTTTGCTTAGATAACATAAAATCACGCTACTAGGGTGAGTTTCACGGCCCCACTTTCTAATATTTCGGGGGAAAACGCATGCTAGATATTATATATATGTTATTATTATGTCTATATGACAGTATATAGTTATAATAGTGGGGGTATAGTTGTTCTAAATATAATATTTTGAATATATACAACTATTATCAACTTATCAGTATGTTAATTTACTAATGTAGATCTTGAGTTATATTTAAGATTCTATATATATGTTGTGTGCGATATAGTTCCGAAGTTATATTCGGAAGATTTATATGTTAAGTTATAAAGTATGTTGCTATTAATAGTTTTATGTCAAGATAAAATTGGATATGTTATACGTTGTTATTGTTAGTTTTATGTTAAGATAAAACTTGGTATTGCTATTGATAGTTTTATGTCAAGATAAAACTAGGAACGTTATATGTTGTTATTATTGGTTTTAGGTCAAGATAAAACCTGGTTTTACTTCAAGATATAGCTGTTATACTGCCTAAATATTATGAAGTTAGGAGTAATGTTTAAAATCATAGTCTAGTAACTTAGGGTTTTAGACATAAAGATGCTTTTGTTGTTAGAGCTATAGGAAGCCGTCAAAGTCTACATGAGTAATTGTATTCATCAACTAAGATTGGGGATCTTAGTGGAAATCCTCTGAACTGTAACCGTTAATCCCGTGTGAGCGAGGAAGTCGTGTATAATTAGTATACGGGTTGACCACCCCACTTGTGACTGTTAGCTACAGTCAACCAAAAGCAAGTGATGAACTATCCTTTTATTTGTTATTGTTCCGGCGTCGATGAAGCATACGGTGTTGTTCTCATGGTAAATCATGAGTGTGTTTGTTTCTCATGGTAAATCATGAGTGTGTTCTATCAGAGGTATTATGTCATAGCAGCGGTTACAGGCTCATGGTAGCAAATTGTTAGAAACATTATACTTTGTCGTATACAAGTAGTAATGTTAAGTATAAGTTTCCCCTACTTATACCTTAGGATTAAGGAATGTTTAGGTATAACACTTAATTGATAAGTAAACTATTATACCTAATATACATACTAAATGATGGAGAGTCACAATGATACTTTCAAAAACTATACTTTTGAATGTGGAAAATGTATTATTTTATGGAGTCAAAACCTGTGGACTCACCAACTTTATGTTGACGTATTTTAAAATGCATGTGTTTTCAGGAACTTGAAAAGCTGGTATGTATTCGAACAGAAGAAGTTTTACTATTACCTTTCTGTTCATTAAGAAGTATGCCATAGTCGGATAATATGTAATAGGTTCTAGAAAAACAGTTATGTAACTTTCAGTTATCAATAAAGGTATGTATTTTCTTTAGTACTGTTCAATGTATGTTATATAACTGTGATACGAAGAATAACGTTACACTACCCGGTGTTTCCGCCGATGGCTGGGGGTGTGACAGAAATTGGTATCAGAGCTATTAACTATAGTGAACTAGTACTTTCTTAGGAAAGCACGTCTATAGTTTAGGGCTTACTCTATTAGGTTTAGGTATATCCCTTAACCTACAAATAAAAAGTATTATTAATTATTCTACTAAAGGACTACTTACGGGAGCGGTGACAAGGATAGACATGTCGATTTGGGTTGCTGGATTTCAGAACGGCTATATGCTAAAATGATCCTGCCCTCTCGACTGTCCTGACTGGCCGGAGCCTTATCAGATAGACCTGAAGTAACAAACAATAATTAAAGCATGAATACAATAAATAAGAATATAGAGTCATATGTAAAGACTCAGACCTGCGATGAGAATACACCTTAATACCCGGAATGTTTTTGATCTCAAGGATTTAGATCAAATATTCCAACTAAAGTTTATATGTGCATATATCCTATCACAACTAGGTGTAGGTGCGCAACTACATTTTATTATGATCAGATCATATGAACTATTTAATTTGGGAGTAATATTTGATAGACTAAAACTCTTGGTGATCCAAAACGTATAGGAATTCGACATGGCACATTCACGAGAGTGGATAATCATCGAGGATACGGATGAAGAAGAGGAAATTTCATTCCCCATGATGGTAGGCGATCCTTACTACCCTATAAATCCAACCACCTTTCATCCAATACCTTCTGACGATGGAGCACCTTTACCCTCCAACGAATGGGAAGAGAGTGAACCAATGGAAGAAAGCGAATCCATGGAGCAGACAGAATCGGTGGCATCATCTTTACCACCACTGAACACTCTTTACCGTAAAGTTCCAGGAGGAGTAAAAATGAAACGCACGGCACGTAAATCCATACCGATATGGCCAAAGATTAAGAAGAGTCAGAAGGCGACATCTTCAGGAAGTCATAGAGTTCAAGATGAACCTGCACGGATCGCACAAACCGTTGATAGGTGGGTGGCGGAAGAAAGAGCTGCCAAGATGTATGAGACTGGTCAATCATCTCGACCACATCTTCCACATTCTTCTGAAGATAACACTTTATCCCAATTGTTTGAGAAAAGTGTCAAAATTGAAGACAAAATGGAAATTGTCGAAGGGAGGGCCACTCATCTCTCTGGAAGAGTGCGAAGGCTAGAAGGACAAAGGACACGAGATCAGGAATCGGTGATGGATGTCCATCATCGTATAAATTTTGCTTATAATGACATGATTACTTACGATGCCAGGATTGCAGAGTTAGAGCTCTACAATCAAACCTCAAGAAATGAAGAACGCACGGGAAGTCTTGAGCAGAGAACTCAAGCACTTGAAGAGCAAGTGGTTAATGTCACTGACGTGCTGGGTCATCACTTAGTGGTAGATAAGCTCCAACTAGTGGTTATGTAAATAGAGAAAATCAGACTAGTTAAGGCGAAAAGAGGAAAGTTAATAGCAAGGATGTAGAAAACCTTGCAAATTTTGCAATGTTTATAGAAACTTTTCTCTTATAACCTAAATAAACTGATGTAACCACCGGTAATAATATGAAGCATATGTTAAAGTAATCATTGTGTTGTCTATTACGTTTTACACTGTGAATAATAACTGGAGTATTTAGTACTCGTATATTAAATGATTAACAAAACTCATAAAATTCTTATTATTTATAATAGGAACTAAAACAAAATGCCTAGAAGGAGTAATCGGCTAAACCCTAACCGACCATCAGCACCACAACAACAACAACAACCGCAACCACCACCAGAAATAAACCCCTCAATAAGTACAATACAACTTGAAGAAATCATAGCTCAAAGAATTGCTGCGGCTCTATCTAATGTCACAAGAGATGGAGTTAGAAATGAAGGCCATGTAGGGACCACTAGAACATGTACCTACAAAGATTTTATGAATTGCAGGCCAAAAAGCTTTCATGGAAATGAAGGGGTAGTTAATTTGACGAGGTGGATAGAAAAGACAGAGTCCGTCTTTCAAATAAGCTTCTGTCCAGATGATTGTAAAGTATGATTTGCAGCATGTATTTTCGCTGATGCAGCACTCACCTGGTGGAACAACCATGTGAATACCATGGGAATTGATACTGCAAATTCCATGAAATGGGAGGAGCTAAAACTGATGCTAGTAGAGGAGTATTGTCCTAGGGAGGAGATACATAAACTGGAACAAGAACTGTGGACCCTAACCATAAAGGGTTCAGAGATAAAAGCTTATACCGCTAGATTTAATGATCTTGCTGTAATGTGTCCATCACTTGTAACCCCTGAATATAAAAAGATTGAGCGATATATCTAGGGTTTAGCATCGCAAATTAAAGGCATGGTGATCGCATCAAAGCCTACGACTTATGACAGCACCAAGAGGATAACTCGTCAGCTAACCCTCACAGAGATCCAAGGAACAGAAGTGGTCTCAAAGGCTGAGTCTCCCAAATCTAGAACAAACAAGCGCAAGTTTAATAGGAAGAATCCCAAACAATCATCTGAGAAAAGACAAGAAGTGGTAACTAATTATGCAGCCACAACAGCAGTACCTACACAACCAAAATCTTCATGGTGCAATCAGTGCAACCGTCATCATCCAGGTGACTGTTTTGTCTGCATGAAGTGCAAGAAAAAGGGGCATACTGCTAGTTACTGCGGGAGCACAACACCTGCAACAGATGAACAACAAACCAATAATGGGACAGGCCGTGGTGAAAAAAGAAGATGCTACGAGTGTGGGGAGGTTGGACATATCAAGAAAGAATGTCCAAAGTTAAGGAGTCAAGGAGGCATAGGACGTGGCAGGGCGTTTGTGATCGGAAGCAGAGAGGCTATCCAGGACCCTTCGGTCGTATCTGGTACGTTTCTTATAGATAATTTATATGCTACTATACTCTTCGACTCTGGAGCAGATCGAAGTTTTATAACTCCGACATTTAGAAAATTGTTAAGTCATGAGTCTAGCAGATTAAAAGAAATCTATGAAGTAGAAATCGCTAACGGTCAAACTGAGAAAACACATGAAATCCTAGAAAACTGTCTGTTAACTCTTAATAACTACCTTTTTCACGTCAACCTCATGCCAATGCCTATCGGTAGTTTTGATGTCATAATTGGCATGGATTGGTTATCTTCACACCGCGCCGAAATTCTATGTCATGAGAAAGCCATACGACTACCCTTACCAAACGGCGAAGCCCTGATTATCTATGGTGATAAATCTGGGAAGAACCTCAATGTCATCTATTGTACTAAGACCCAGAAATATCTACATAAGAAATGTAGCGCATTCTTAGCCCACATTGTAGATAGGAAGAGAAAGACAAAAGAAATCAAGGACATACCTCAAGTGTGTGATTTCCCTGACGTGTTTCCTGAAGATCTACCTGGAATACCTCCCGTCCGACAAGTCGAGTTTCGAATCGATTTAATTCCAGGAGCAACACCAGTAGCGAAATCTCCTTATCGGTTGGCTCCATCTGAAATGCAATAATTGTCTAGCCAACTACAAGAACTTCTTGACAAAGGCTTTATCCGACCAAGTTTTTCAACTTGGGGAGCACCAATCTTGTTTGTCAAGAAGAAGGACGGATCATTTCGAATGTGTATTGATTATCGGGAGCTAAACAAGCTAACGATCAAGAATCGTTATCCACTTCCGAGAATTGATGATTTATTCGATCAACTGCAAGGATCCAGCTACTACTCAAAGATAGATCTTAGATCAGGATACCATCAACTCAGAGTACAAGAAGACGACATTCCAAAAACAGCATTTAGAACACGTTATGATCATTATGAGTTCTTAGTTATGTCTTTTGGATTAACCAATGCCCCAGCAGTGTTTATGGATCTCATGAATCGTGTTTGCAAACCATACTTGGATAAATTCGTGATCGTATTTAGCGATGATATATTGATATATTCACGAACCAAGGAAGAACATGGTCAACACCTGCAAATAATCTTGGAACTACTAAGAAAAGAAAAGTTGTACGCTAAATTCTCCAAATGTGAGTTTTGGATTAGAGAAGTACAATTTTTAGGTCATGTAGTTAGCAACGAAGGAATTCATGTTGACCCATCCAAAGTTGAAGCAATCGGGAATTGGGAAGCACCAAAAACGCCAACAGAGGTGCGTCAATTCCTAGGACTTGCTGGCTATTACCGTAGATTCATAGAGAATTTCTCCAAAATAGCCAAGCCACTTACAACACTAACCCAGAAGAATACGAAGTTCAACTGGGAAGACAAACAAGAAACTGCTTTTCAGAAACTGAAGCAAATGTTGTGTAGTGCACCAATCCTATCCCTTCCAGATGGAACAGAAGATTTCGTTGTATACTGTGATGCGTCAAATCAAGGATTAGGATGTGTGTTTATGCAAAGAGGAAAAGTTATCGCCTATGCATCACGACAACTTAAGATGCATGAGAATAATTACACTACCCATGATCTTGAATTGGGAGCTATAATTTTTGCACTAAAAATTTGGAGACATTACTTATACGGTACTAAGTATACTATTTTTACCGACCACAAGAGTCTCCAACACATCTTCGACCAAAAAGATCTTAATATGAGACAAAGAAGATGTGTTGATTTGTTGAATGATTACGAATGTGAGATTCATTATCATCCCGGAAAGGCAAACGTGGTAGCAGATGCCTTGAGCCGGAAAGAATATATTAAACCCCGACGAGTACGAGCATTAACTATAACTATCCATTCTAACTTTACCGCACAAATCAGAGAAGCTCAGCTTGAGGCTCTAAAAGAAGAAAACATTAAGAACGAAGCTTTGCGAGGAATGGAAAAGCAACTTATACAAAAAGATGACGGAATACAATACTTTATGAACCGAGTTTGGACGCTAGGTTCGGTGGAGTCAGGGACTTGGTCTTAGAAGAAGCCCACAAGTCTAGATATTCCGTGCATCCAGGTTCTGACAAAATGTACTTAGATTTAAAAGTACATTATTGGTGGCCAAACATGAAGGCTGAAATTGCTACTTATGTGAGCAAATGTTTGACTTGTTCTAGAGTAAAGGCAGAACATCAAAAGCCTTCAGGTTTACTTCAACAACCGGAAATACCTGAATGGAAATGGGAGCAGATATCAATGGACTTCATCACTAAGTTACCTAAAACTCCTAGTGGGTCCGACACTATTTGGGTGATAGTCGATAGGTTGACTAAGTCCGCCCATTTATTACCAATTAAGGAGAACGACAAGATGGAGAAGCTGACTAGAGTTTATCTTAAGGAAATTGTCAGATTGCATGGAGTTCCAAATTCTATTATTTCTGACCGAGATAGTAGATTCACTTCACGATTTTGGCAATCTCTACAAAAATCCTTAGGAACACGTCTAGACATGAGTACAGCTTACCATCCACAGACTGATGGTCAGAGTGAGAGAACCATTCAGACTTTAGAAGATATGCTCCGAGCCTGTGTAATAGACTTTGGAAATGCGTGGGATACTCATTTAACGTTAATTGAGTTTTCCTACAACAATAGTCATCACACCAGCATCAAGGCTGCACCATTTGAGGCTCTTTATGGACGAAAATGTCGTTCCCCAGTGTGTTGGGCAGAAGTTGGAGATACGCAGATGGCCAGAGAACGTACAGGCGATACCTTACGTACTGGACTAGAAATAATCCACGAGACAACTGAAAAGATCGTGAAAATTAAGGATTGATTAAAGGCTGCACGTGATCGACAAAAGAGCTATGCTGACGTAAGACGTAAGCCTTTAGAATTCCAAGTTGGAGATAAAGTAATGTTGAAAGTCTCTCCTTGGAAAGGTGTAATTCGATTAGGGAAACGAGGCAAACTAAACCCACGATATATAAGACCTTTTGAAATTCTGGCAAGAATTGGTTCCGTCGCATACCAACTTAAGTTGCCTCAAGAGCTAAGTAATGTGCACGATGTTTTTCACGTATCAAATCTCAAAAGATGTCTTTCCGATGACACTCTTGTTATACCTCTCGAAGAGATACAAGTCAATACGAAACTCAACTTTGTAGAAGAACCTGTTGAGATTATGGATCGAGAAGTCAAACGATTAAAGCAAAGTCGTATTCCCATAGTGAAAGTTCGATGGAACTCTTTGCGAGGACCTGAATTTACTTGGGAACGTGAAGATCAGATGAAAGAAAAATACCCCCAACTGTTTAACGAAACCCCATCCATAAGATAAATTTCGGGAAGAAATTATTCTAACGGGGGGAGAATGTAACACTAGTCAAAATAGGTCAATAGATAATCACATGTGATTATGCCAATCATGTAATGTGATTATGTTAACCTAGTAATGTGGTAAGAGTGTTATGTAGTTCATGATAAATTCTAATACAAATATGAATCTTCTTTATAATACAATTCAAAGTATACATCCATACGATCCCAAAAATATAGAGAATGTTTGAATCTGACTTCGCATGAAGAAGTTATGATAAACCGAACACTATAAATCTCTATAATAAGAGGAATTTAAAATAGACTTATAATTAGCTATTTAAGTCTAAAAGAGAGTTGTAGTACTCGTAAATACCTACGCGTGGATATAAAGAACGTCAAAAACGGAGTTCGTATGTGAAAGTTACGACCTTTCGAAGATTCAGCTGTCAGAAACCCTAATCTGAATGAACTCACGAGGTGAACATAAATGTTCACGATGTGAGGAGTCGTAAGGCCAAATTTCGGAGCTAGTAGGCACACGGCAAGTCTACGAAGTGATAAACCAAAAATTCACGACGTGAGCAAGGATTGATTCACGTCGTGAGGAGTCAAAGGGACACCATCCGAAGCTAGGGACCAAATGGCGGGTCTACGAAGTGAGCAGGATCGAGCTCACGACGTGAACATGCTTGGTTCACGTCGTGAATGGCCAAAAATCAGCCTATAAATAGCAAATTCGACCTTAACACTTCTTACACCTAAACTCTTCTCTCTATCTCGTTTTTGGAGGCCATTTTGCATCCCGAGTCCCGACGACCTCGTACGCTGACCGTTTTTGCTTAGATAACATAAAATCACGCTACTAGGGTGAGTTTCACGGCCCCACTTTCTAATATTTCGGGGGAAAACGCATGCTAGATATTATATATATGTTATTATTATGTCTATATGACAGTATATAGTTATAATAGTGGGGGTATAATTGTTCTAAATATAATATTTTGAATATATACAACTATTATCAACTTATCAGTATGTTAATTTACTAATGTAGATCTTGAGTTATATTTAAGATTCTATATATATGTTGTGTGCGATATAGTTCCGAAGTTATATTCGGAAGATTTATATGTTAAGTTATAAAGTATGTTGCTATTAATAGTTTTATGTCAAGATAAAACTGGATATGTTATACGTTGTTATTGTTAGTTTTATGTTAAGATAAAACTTGGTATTGCTATTGATAGTTTTATGTCAAGATAAAACTAGGAACGTTATATGTTGTTATTATTGGTTTTAGGTCAAGATAAAACCTGGTTTTACTTCAAGATATAGCTGTTATACTGCCTAAATATTATGAAGTTAGGAGTAATGTTTAAAATCATAGTCTAGTAACTTAGGGTTTTAGACATAAAGATGCTTTTGTTGTTAGAGCTATAGGAAGCCGTCAAAGTCTACATGAGTAATTGTATTCATCAACTAAGATTGGGGATCTTAGTGGAAATCCTCTGAACTGTAACCGTTAATCCTGTGTGAGCGAGGAAGTCGTGTATAATTAGTATACGGGTTGACCACCCCACTTGTGACTGTTAGCTACAGTCAACCAAAAGCAAGTGATGAACTATCCTTTTATTTGTTATTGTTCTGGCGTCGATGAAGCGTACGGTGTTGTTCTCATGGTAAATCATGAGTGTGTTTGTTTCTCATGGTAAATCATGAGTGTGTTCTATCAGAGGTATTATGTCATAGCAGCGGTTACAGGCTCATGGTAGCAAATTGTTAGAAACATTATACTTTGTCGTATACAAGTAGTAATGTTAAGTATAAGTTTCCCCTACTTATACCTTAGGATTAAGGAATGTTTAGGTATAACATTTAATTGATAAGTAAACTATTATACCTAATATACATACTAAATGATGGAGAGTCAAAATGATACTTTCAAAAACTATACTTTTGAATGTGGAAAATGTATTATTTTATGGAGTCAAAACCTGTGGACTCACCAACTTTATGTTGACGTATTTTAAAATGCATGTGTTTTCAGGAACTTGAAAAGCTGGTATGTATTCGAACAGAAGAAGTTTTACTATTACCTTTCTGTTCATTAAGAAGTATGCCATAGTCGGATAATATGTAATAGGTTCTAGAAAAACAGTTATGTAACTTTCAGTTATCAATAAAGGTATGTATTTTCTTTAGTACTATTCAATGTATGTTATATAACTGTGATACGAAGAATAACGTTACACTACCCGGTGTTTCCGCCGATGGCTGGGGGTGTGACAAATGGTTAACCGCATCACTGGTCAAAAAATTATTACATGCTTCTTTGGACTTAAATTCAAACATCACCTACAGGCCGCCCAAATATCGATTAATATAGTTATCAAAACCTTCATCATGGCACAACATTCCCCAGATTAGGAAGATTACTAAAATCATGAGCCTTGACTAAACACACTAACTTTTTGTTGTCAAGAACATAATTCCCAGATTCAAGAACAATGGTCGAATCTTCTTTTTCAGAAAAAGATTTCTCGCTATGACCACCTCTTACTGCATTTGCATATGAAGCAGATAGATTCTCCCGTTTCTTCTCAACCTTAGGTGGTTCTCTATGGAAATTAGGATCCTTCTTAGAAATACGAGGAACAGAAGCAAACAACTTGTGATACCCGAACCACACGTCACAAAGATTCTTAATCGTATGCTCAACATTAACATTACCCGAAAATCTAACAAAACCAAAACGTTTCCCCATACGTGACATCTTTTTGGAGATAAATACATCACAGACTTTTCCAAACCGAGAACATGCACGCCATATATCAGACTGAATAATATAATTTGGGAAATTCGTGATATAAAAAGATTGTGAATCAGACCTGGAATTTGCATGTGATCTTTCATTAAAGATCCTTCCTACGTGATTGTTATTCTTCTTCCAACCCTCACCATACAAGGAGTTTGAATGATTAGAAACCATTGGATCGATCAATCGTGATTAAATTCACCAGAACCCGTATGTAATACCGGAATCAGAAACCAGGCTCACCCCAAAGAATACCCCACTCAGAAAAGATACCTCAGACGGAATGCCCAAGCCCTGCCGGTATTTGCTCCCGCCGGAGAAGAAGGGCTGGGCCGGAGAACTTCACCGGTGTTGCGCCGTTGATCAGCCAAATGTCCGAAATCGCCAGAGCCCTTTATCGCTGTTGACCTTTGCCTTTTAATGTTGTTTTTATTGTAATCTTAATTTTAGTTTTTTTTAAAAATTATGTCTTTTTTTGTTTTTTTTATATTAGGTTTTATAAAAATATATTTTATTTAGATATTATGTTTTATTTAAAATATATTACTTTTTACAACAAAAATAAATTCTGGAAAAAAATAAAAAAGAAACTCGAAAAAAAAAAATTATGACATGGAAAAAAGCTTGTGTTACATCTTGTTATAACATGGTGACCATTTCCCTACTTGGTGTTATATAATATCATTGCTTATGTAGCATGTGAGGTGACACAAATCTGATAGTTATGACTAGTTACCCACACCCGATACTCTAATATGATGGTGCGCTTTTTCCATGGTTGCAGAAATCAGGATTAATCGGCGATTAATTGTGGATTAAGCGTTTGGCGTTCTCCAACCGTCGATGATTAGGGTATTAATCGGAAACTTAGGATTAATCGGTCAACAAAAGTCAAAAAAGTAAAAAAAAAATTAATAAAAAAATTTTAAAAAAAATTCAAAAAATCAACTTTTTTTTTACTCTAAAATTTTCAAATTTTCAAATTTTCAAAATTTCAAATATTATACCAAAATGTTCATATTTTTAAATTTTCAAATTACAAAATTTCTTATTTTATAATTTTGAAGTACTTGTTTTTCTTAAGATATATTAATATTTGATTAATTTTAATATTTTATTAATAATATATGGTCCCCAATTAATCCACGATTAATCTCCGCCAAGACCGATTAATTTCTTAACATCAGTCGACCGTCGAGCTACCGTCGAACGATTTTTACAACTTTGAATTTTTCCAATATTTCATATTATATAGTTATATATGTCAAGCTATTCAGCAAATTTCTTTAGATTTATGTGTTCTTAAAAATGCTTGTGATTCAATTACTAGATTTCTTTAGATTTATGGGCTGCTTGGTCTAATCATAAAATCTGTAGCAAATTATTTCTAGAACAATTAACTAATTTTGACTAGAACTGTGGGATATTTATCATATTTTAAAATGTGGTCATTCATTATTCCGTCCTTCCTTCTCTTTTCCTATATATTTATCATAAATATATTGAGAAGTCATAACAAGTTGACCCTTAACTAGTCGTGTAAAACCTCACTACCTCCACCAACATTGACTCTGGTTTTGATTTTTATTATCATTCCACGTTTTAAAACTTCAAATCAAGTGTTACGACTAGTCGGTCTTTTATCATTTTTACACCAAATAAAAGTAAATGGTAGAATAACATGGTCTTTTATGTAGACTTTATGATGACTTTTGTAACAACCAACTTAAAATGATAATGGATTTGTTATTCATCTCTATCTGTGCCTCAAAAAGTCAGGCTATGTTTGGCAACTGATAAAGTAGGAAAGAATAAAATAATATAGAAAAAAGCATGTAGAAAAATATTTTATTATAATTATTAACAAAAGATACATATTGAAGAATTTTTTAAAATTTCTATAAATTAGTTGAAAAGCTATTCCCAATACCTATCTAAAAACATTACGATCTAAAAAATAAATAAATAAATAAACTAGTTTATAACACATCAAATATAAGCCTTAAAGAGAGTGATTGTTGATATTTAATATTACGATCTAAAAAACAAATAAACATACACATCAAATTTAAGTGATTGTTGATATTTAATATAGCTTTTCTTTTACTATTTATTCTTTGTTGTTCATCTCTATCTATGCAGGCCATCCTCCACCATTTGTTTGTTCTCTCTATGATTACAACAACTTTTGTCCAAATTATAAGCAGTTTTTTGTTTGTTTTATGGAATAATAGCTTTTGTAGGTCCCAAAAACCAATTAATAATATTCGAATTGGGCTCCATCTTCCCCATCCATCATCCATCGATGCTACCTCTCATGGCGGCCATTTCTTTTTTCCATCTTCATCTGCCTAATTCGTAAAGCAATCTCTCTGGATTCATTCAATCTAATCTTTAAATTCATCGAACTTTCCCCCTTTTCCACTTCAAGTCTCTGGACTCCTTTTCAACTTTCCATCAAGAATCTAGTCTTTCCACAGATTCGTTTATGGAAATCTAATGTTATTCAAGTTTCTTGATTACTAATTCATCAAAAAGATTCATCTTTTGGTTCTTGGTCATGGAGAAACAGATTAGTTTTCGAATGGGAAAGATGGAAAAACAGCAGAGTTTTCGTGTTTCTGCTATGGAGAAACAAAAGAGCTTTCGAATAGCCATGGGAAGACAGATGAGCTTCGGTGTTGACAGAAAGAAACCCAAAGATTCACCAGGAAAACGTGGGGATTCTATGCTTCATCTCGCTTCTAGAGGAGGTAATCTATCAAAAGTCATCGAAATCGTTCAGAGTGTTGGCCTCGATGGATTATCGAAACAAAATCACGAAGGAGAAACCCCTCTTTATGTTGCTGCAGAAAATGGACACTCACATATCGTAGCACAGTTTCTGAAACACCTCGATCTTCAAACCGCATCAATCGCCGCCAACAATGGCTACGATCCCTTTCATATCGCCGCAAAGCAAGGACATTTAGGTATATACGATTTACCCCAATACCCTTCTTCCATTTTTGTTCTTGATTTCATATAATCAAATCAAGATTCAAGATTCAAGATTAAAGATTCAAACTTTTTCGATTTCTGTGATCTTTTGCAGAAGTATTGAGGGAGCTTTTGAGTTCTTTCCCGAATTTAGTGATGACGACGGATTCAGCGAATTCGACTGCTTTACACACAGCAGCTGCTCAAGGACACACAGATGTTGTCGACTTGCTTCTTGATGCTGATTCAAATCTTGCGAAAATAGCCAGAAACAATGGGAAAACAGTGCTTCATACTGCAGCAAGAATGGGTCATTTGGAAGTTGCGAAATCTGTATTGACAAAAGATCCAAGCATCAGTTTCAGAATCGATAAGAAAGGTCAAACTGCTCTTCACATGGCTGTAAAAGGTCAAAACATGGACATGGTGGTTGAGTTAATCAAACCCGATCCTACTGTTTTGAGTTTAGAAGATAACAAAGGGAATACCGCTCTTCATATCGCCACCAAAAAGTGTCGTACTAAGGTTAATTTTTCACCTTCTCCTTCACTCAAACTCGTATAATTTTAGTAAAAAAGAGACATGCAAATGCAAATTCTAATACCCTTTTAACAGATTGTGAAATCCCTGCTGTCGTTTGAGGAGATCAATGTAAACGCAGTCAACAAAGCGGGAGAGACGCCATTAGACATAGCAGAAAACTCGAAAGTGTCAGAAATGGTGAATGTTTTACGTGAAGCAGGTGGCGCTCACTCTAAAGACTTCGGAAAGCCGCCGAACGCCGCCAAGCAACTGAAACAGACGGTGAGTGACATTAAACATGACGTTCAGTCACAAATCCGGCAGACAAGACAAACTGGATTTAGGGTTCGGAAGATTGCAAAGAAGGTGAAGAAGCTTCATATAAGTGGTCTCAACAACGCAATAAACTCCGCCACTGTGGTGGCGGTTTTGATAGCCACCGTGGCTTTTGCCGCCATTTTTACAGTTCCCGGGCAGTATGCGGAGGAGAAAAGAGATGGGTTTTCTCTTGGGCAAGCAAATATAGCGAAAAGTGCTGCGTTTATTATGTTCTTTTTGTTTGATAGTTTGGCGCTTTTTATATCATTGGCTGTGGTTGTGGTTCAGACATCGATTGTGGTGATTGAAGAGAAGGCAAAGAGACAACTTATGTTTGTGATTAACAAGCTTATGTGGTTGGCTTGTTTGTTCATATCGATTTCTTTTATTTCTCTTACTTATGTGGTTGTGGGAGCTCATGAGAGGTGGCTAGCCATTTATGCAACTGTGATTGGTGCAACGATTATGCTTGCTACAATTGGGTCGATGTGTTATTGTGTTGTGAGGCATAGAATGGAGGAGAAGAAGTTGAGAAACATAAGGAGGGCGGAGACGAATTCACATTCTTTTTCAATGATGTCTATGGCTTCGGATCCTGAGATTTACAATGAGAAATACAAGAGGATGTATGCTGTGTGAAAGGAAATCGATTCATGGGTTGGAGAAACGAAGGTTGTTACTAACTATTAGTTTTGAATCAAGAAACACAAGAAGGTGTAGAACGACATGTGAGTGTCTATATCGTTGTGTAATGAATCTAATCATGAGATGAACGTCTATGTTTGTATATATAGTTGATACTACAACTTCATTGCAGGGAAAGTTGTATATTCTATATTCTTTGCTTTTTTGAAGTGATTCTTATATCATGATTGTTTAGATTATGAATTATTGTAACATCCCCCACATATTTTAAATGACGAACCCGAAGAATCTAGAATATTATATGTATGTTTTTAGAATGATATGGAATGGTCGCCTTCTAGAAAAGTCCCCTCTAGTTTCATCCCCATTGAGTTAATTGTCTTTTCGTTTTTGTTACATATATGAATAACTAAAAGTTCTCATAATGATTACATAATTAGAAACTTTGATAAATGCATGGAAGGCACAAATCGATGATGCACACAAACACTTGGAAGGATTGGAATCCGAGTGTAGATTTATGAGATATGTGAGGAGTGCCATCAACATGCTTGGACAGTATCTACGTTGAGAGATCCATTATTGCAATAGTTGCTTTTCTAGAGGTGGCAAAGTTGTGGTCAAGACTCAAGTGGATTGGGATTAAGGAGCTTCTTTCTTGAAAGCATGTGTGGATACCATACAATTTGATCGCATTATATGCAAGCATGCAATAGTTGGTGGAGTAGGCAACACTTGTGGCAAAGCGGGAAGCGAGAGCCTAGAGCGGTCTATGATTTTTCATTGGAGTAGATCAAACTTCAATGGGGTGAGTATCATGGATGATGAGACCAAAATCATGACGAATGCGAGAAACTTGAAGGATACCACGGCTTTGTGGTGGCGGTGTCCGCATGTTGACAATGAAAGATGTATGTATATCGTTGATTCATTGATATTTTGGTTGATTTCATTCAAGAATTCAAGAGACAAATATACCCAAAGAATGTAAAAAATGTAGAAAAGAATCATCTTCGCAAAGTCTTTCGTACTCATATGGTCAATGAATACATAAAAAAGTTCACGATGCTCACCCTTGAGATCTCAATTTTTTTTTTGCAAGGACTCTTTTTCTACTGTTTTGATGACTAGTAAGCATGGGTTAGTATAAAGACCTTCACCTCATCACAAATAATCTCACCATATGGATGAAATGTGCAGCGATGCCCGGACAACCATAACTAACATGAGAGCAAGGGTCAGACCGAGTCACGACACGCTTGGTCCCAAAGCAATTTTGAGGCGCTAAAAGCTTTCCATGCAATTTCTAAGTATCACAACCCCGGCCGAGGCGGCGGAACACGCGGGGCTGTGCGACTAAGTTCATGGATCATAGGCAAACTTAATATATAACACAAGTACAACAATAAACAATATAGCATTCGTGTTCCACATTGATATTTGAATACAATGTTTTTACAAATAACAATAATACATGAATTGCCTTAACAGATAGGTATATAATACAACAGCAAGTAAACTAGGTCACCTGTAATCCAATGTGACATCCCCAAAATCACGGCCAGAAAAGACCGATTTCATTTATGCTTTTAAAATAATTTCAGAGTAATCCTTTGATTAAAGAGTTGCGGAATTTGTTCCCAAAACAAAATATGATAAGATAAAATTTATCAAGCATTTCTTAAAGAAATGTATTTTCATATATAACAAAACTCGGGATGTCATGTTCCGATACAGACAAAAAGCATAAACGACACATTATAAGCCTTACAACAGTTATATACAACTACAGGCCTATAAACAAAATAACTTGATGATTCATCCATTTTATGCTCTCGCGCCACTACTTGTAATACAAATAAAACTGAGTGGGTCAGGCTTGGGAGCCTGGTGAGCATATAAGGTTTTCAACCCACAATAAATAATTATATTTAATTTCACCAACCAACAATAACCCGATTATCCATTCCCGTTATCCTCACTTTACGTCCCTAAAACAACAACTATCACAAGGGACCTAGTCTAGGATTTTTCATCGGGATGGACATTACTGCAAGGGGTTTCCTCAACAATAGATGTCCTAAAGGCAACCATGAGGGGGATAGAGTACACCGGTGAACACATCGTTCACAACACCTACAGGATATGAACCTGCCAGCGTTCCACTGGACGGTCTAGAAAGAGTCCGTGGTCGTCATCCATACTCCGCTAGATGACTAGATCAACAACAACATCGAGGCCTCTCATCATTTTATTTTATCACACAACAACTGTCTACCCATGTTCTACCCAACATATTAGTAGATAAAAATATATACAGCTTAAAACATGTACAAATCATTCATTCAACAATTATTTCAAATAAGCAAATAATATACAAACACATAACACGTATTTTGTAGAGAATACTTCGTATCTATGTGTTAGAAGAAAATGAATATACACTCACTTGATCAGAAGATGATCGGACAACACTACGGCTCTAAGAGTAGTATTCTTCGGTGAAACCGGGAGATCTTCACAAAAACCGGGCTTCTCATGGGCAGAGTTTCAGCTTGGGAACTCTGTTTCTCGGGATCTTCGGGGCTTCGGGACTCGTTTCGGGTCTCGAGATGATACCGGGGCTTCGGGGGTATACTTTGCACGTAAAACGAGGTAATATGGGTGAGAGAGAAGAAATTTGGCAACCAAACTCGGCTGCACTTGTGATCTATTTATAGGGTGAATCTGGTCTCGAACGTAGCGCGTTCCCTGAATGAACGCAGCGCGTTCCCGAACGCAACGCGTTCCTTGGACAAACGCAGCGCGTTCCGCCGTGCGTCATGGCTTACGAACTTCGGACTTGACATGCGACGGGACAGGCTCTGGGCTCCGAACGCGGGGCGTTCCCTATTTGAACGCGGGGCCTTCCCCCTTTGGTAAGCGTGCCTCGAACTTCAGAAATTCATATATTTCGCATACGAGCTCCGTTTTTGACGTTCTTTATATCCATGCGAAGGTGCGATTATGATCTACAACTCTCGTTTAGACTCCGTTGGCTAATTTTGACTTTATTTTTATTATATTATTTTTAGTAGGCCGGGACAGGAAAACTCCGTTAGAAAATCATAAATCCTTCGTCTGACGTCCGTTTTCGTCTGTCTTTCCGTTGTTGCACTACTATCGATGAGATCTTCGATTCTCGTTTAGATTGTTTCGTCTAGAAATCACTCGATCTTATATTCGAACTTTGGGCTGCATACCGCTAAGTCGAAACTTCGAAAAATCATAATCTCCTCATACAAAGTCAGATTTAGACGTTCTTTTCATGCATGCTCTCGTTTTAACGTATTTTACGACTTTTGTTTAGATCACTAAGGCTAAATATCGCTCTAACGTAAATTCACGATTTACGTCGCGCAGTGTCGTACCGGTTCTGTCGCGAAACTTCGACAGGTCATAACTCCTTCGTTATAACTCGGATTTTGGCATTCTTTATATTTTCGGAAACCTTGCCATAACCACTACGTCTTCATATATCGATATCGGGTTTATCTAACATTTTATTTTATTGCTTATTTTTATTCTTAATTCAGTTAAGCCACATAATTAAGCATAAAACACATAATACTCAAATGATACATTCTTATTATTTGAAAATGGGTTACAAAAGTTAACCTAGACTATTACATTGTTATTAATGCCTAGCCTAGAAACATGGGCGTTACAATTCTCTCCCCCTTAGGATGATTCCGTCCCCGGAATCACACATCAACAAACAAATGCGGATAGCGACTCATCATGTCACTCTCCGTCCTCCGGGTGAGATTTGTCCCATTCGTGTGTTTCCAACGGACAAGCAATAATTCGACCATCTTACGTCGTAACTTCTTAGTCTTTCGGTCAACGATTGCCTCTGGTTCTTCAATTAACCTTTTGTTCTCATCAATTCTTAACTCAGAAATTGGAATTATGTCGGGAACTTCTCCTGTGAACTTCCTCAAATAACACACATGGAAAGTGTTATGAATTCCATTCAGTTCTTCGGGTAATTCGAGCTTGTAAGTTTGGTTCCCAATCCTCTGAAGAACTTTAAACGGTCTAATAAACCTTGGACTTAACTTTCCCTTTTTTCCAAACCTTATAAGTCCCTTCCACGGTGAGACTTTAAGCAAAACCGAATCTCCAACTTCAAAAGTCATCGGTCTTCGCTTGTTGTCAGCATAGCTCTTTTGACGATCCTGAGCTGCTAACATTCTCTCCTTAATTATTTTCAACTTTTCAGCAGTTTAATGGACTATCTCAGGTCCCATAAACTGCTTTTCCCCAGCCTCAAGCCAACAAGACGGCGTACGACACTTCTATCTGTACAAAGCTTGATAAGGTGCTATCTTTATGCTCGAGTGGAAACTATTATTGTAGGAAAATTCTACCAAAGGTAAATGTTCATCTCAGTTACCTTGGAATTCCAGGGTACATGCTCTCAACATATCTTCAAGCGTTTGTATCGTTCGTTCGCTCTGCCCATCAGTCTGTGGATGGTAAGCTGTACTCAAACACAACTTGGTACCCAATTACTCTTGTAGACTTCTCCAAAACCTTGAGGTGAAACGGTTGTCACGATCCGATACAATCGTTAACGGAACACCGTGAAGCCTCACAATTTCTTTCACGTAAGAATTCGCAAGCTTATCCATAGACCATTTCTCGTTAGCTGCTATGAAGTGCGCACTCTTAGTGAAGCGATCAACGACCACCCAAATTGATAGCTTGATTATTTGTATATATTTTAGCAATCGTTTCTTTTACTTTTAGCATTTTTAATATTCTTTTTGCATTAAATCGTTAGATTTATTGTTTTGAATATTTTTACTCGTTTAAGTTATTTTTGTGCAGATTTGTATAAGCAAGATGGTATTTTGGAGCATTGTTAAAGCCACATTGAATGCCTTGCAACCAAGATTGAAATCACGTAGCAAAATCCGGAAGCGAAAAGAAAAAAACAAAACAATATAAATTAATTTTTCGGATTTTGACAGCTTTGCGCGGCTTTCTTCAAGCAATCAGACGGAGGGGCAAACGGTGTCCGATTGAGCTGAAAATTTACAGGAGTCTTCACAACTCGTTGATCTTCAATATCACAAAAAATGAGCTGATTCGGACATGTTTTGGTCGTGTTTTTGGTATGATGAGCAACAATGCACAAAGCTGCCAGCATCAAATTTTGGCAGCCCATATAGCAGCCCATTTGTTAATACTTCACAGCCCAATAGAGCACATTTATCAGCCAATTCTGAACTCTTTCCAGCAGCCCAATCTAATTTGAGTATTAGCCTATTTGTCTTTGTGGAGTTGGAAAAAAAAGCGCAGCAATCAAAAGCAACAGTAGGGCATTTGAGTTAGGGCATTTGAGTTAGGATGCATCGCAGAAGAAAAGGGGGACGGCGCCTCTCGGTGTCTCCTTTCTTTTGTAATTTCTATATTTTTGGAACATTGCAATTATGATTTACAATCATAATTTGCTAATGAGTCATTTATCTTTATAATTAGATTAGGTTAATTTTTGTATTAATACTTGGATTATGGATGGAGTTTTTGGAGCAACAAGAAGTGACGATTTCAAGAAGCTTTGTCATCTTCGTTTCGTAATCGGTATTTGTATAATTTTTATCCTTTTTATTGTTATTATTATTTTGTGTAGTTAGTTTTTATTCTTAATATTGGGTGAATCTATGGAGCAATTAATTGATTAGGAATACTTTTGTGTGGTTTTGATGGTATTCTATGAAAATATTTTCTAGTAAAACATCTATTTATGTTCATATGTCTTTAATCATGAGTTTAGATATGTGAATGTTTAATTAGTTGGTTAATTTCTTGATTACGTAATAGATCTTCAAATTAACAAGCAACAAATGGTTCTTGTGATTGTTTTTCTTTCACACAATCCTGAAAATATTTTCTCCAATATGGTAATGAAAGCATTTTGACTCCTCTTGGGTTTGGTGACTTTTTGGTTCTTAATGCTAGTTAATTTTCATTAATTACATGCTTCATGGAAATTATGACTTTAACTAAGAAAATGTGTTATGAGCTTCTCTAACCATTGTATTAACTAAGAAAAGTCTAGGTGATCTCAAGCTTCTTAGATTGCTATAGCCAAATTAGTATCCATTAAACTCATTGCACCACAAAATTATGATGATTAGTCAACTAATTGAACTTGTGATTTATCCCGATATTGGAACGTTTTATTTTATAGATTTTGTATTTTTCCATTTTTGTTAGTTTGTGAAATAGTTTTTATCGCATTTAACGTTTTGAAAACCCCCATATCATTTTATATTTTTTTTATTTCGTAGAAACTGAATGCATAGATTTGATTCGAACCAATCCCTGTGGATTCGATCCCTATTAGCGCTACTACAATTCATTTTTGTACGTCGTCGTATTAAGGTTTTTTTATTTGGTGGTCTCGACACCCACCACAAATCATGTCGTGACCATTCTTTATTCTGGGCAGTTTAGTGATAAAATCCATGGCAATGTCTTCCCACTTACCCATCGGTACAGGTAAAGGTTCTAAACTCCCATATGGTTTCTGATGTTGTGCCTTAACTCTAGCACATGTCACACACTCGGCCACATACTTTGCTACATCAAGCTTCATTGTCGGCCACCAGTAGTAGGGTTTTAGGTCCCTATACATTTTAGTACTACCGGGATGAATTGAGTACATGGTTTTGTGAGCTTCTTCCATCAGAATATCTCTTATTCCTCCTGACTTAGGTACCCAAATACGATCTTGGAATACCTTCAGTCCATGACCGTTTGTACCAAACACCAACATTTTGCCCAAACGTTCCTCCTTTCGGTCATTCTTCTCTAAAGTTTCTTCTTGAGCTTTCTTTATACTCTCCACAATTGTCGATACAACTTCTATTCTCAACGCTCTTGGCCTTTTTCTTTTAAGGTTGACTTTCCGACTGAGAGCATCAGCAACAACATTTGCTTTACCGGGGTGGTAAAGTATCTCATAGTCGTAGTCCTTGAGTAACTCCAGCCAGCGTCGGTGCCTCATATTTAATTCCTTCTGATTAAAGATATATTGGAGACTCTTATGATCAGTGAAAAGTTTGAACTTCGAGCCATAGAGGTAATGCCTCCATATTTTCAGAGCAAAAACTACCGCTGCCAACTCCAAATCATGAGTGGGGTAGTTCTTTTCATGCTCTTTCAGCTGTCGAGACGCATATGCTATCACCTTTTCTCTTTGGGTCAAAACACAACCCAACCCAACACCAGATGCATCGCTATAGACAGCGAAGTCTTCAACTCCATCGGGTAGAGAAAGAATCGGTGCCTCACATAGCTTCTTCTTTAGCAACTCGAATGCTTCTTTGTGCTTATCACTCCAAGCATAAGTAGCTCCTTTGTGAGTCAAAGCTGTTAATGGAGTAGCGATCGAAGAAAAGCCTTGGATAAACCTTCGGTAATATCCGGCTAATCCCAGAAAGCTTTGGATCTCCGTGGGACTTTTCGGTTGTTAGCACGTCATCACAGCTTCGATTTTTGCTGGATCAACCATTATCCCTTCTTGGTTGACCACGTGACCCAAGAATTGGACTTCTCGAATCCAAAAATCACATTTGGAGAACTTAGGATATAGCTTCTCCTTCTTCAAGACTTCTAACACTTCTCGCAAGTGTCTGCCATGCTCCTCTTGGCTTTTTGAGTAAATCAGAATGTCATCTATGAACACTATCACAGATTTATCAAGGAACAGATTACAAACCCTGTTCATTAAATCCATGAATGTTGCGGGAGCATTGGTTAGTCCAAACGACATAACCAAGAACTCGTAGTGCTCATATCGTGTTCTGAATGCAATCTTCTCGATATCCTGCTCTCTCACCTTCAGTTGATGATATCCTGACCTAAGATCGATCTTCGAGAAATAGCTTGAACCTTGTAGCTGATCGAACAGGTCATCAATCCTTGGCAATGGATATCTATTCTTTATCGTTGCCTTATTCAGCTCTTTGTAATCAATGCACATCCTCATACTCTCGTCCTTTTTCTTTACGAATAACACCGGAGCTCGCCAGGGTGATGAACTAGGTCTAATGAAACCTTTGTCCAATAACTCTTGAAGTTGCATCATCAGCTCCTTCATCTCCGTTGGTGCTAATCGGTAAGGTGCTTTTGCTATTGGCGTCGTTCCTGGTAAGAAGTCTATTCTGAACTCCACTTGTCTATCAGGCGGTAATCCAGGAAGATCTTCAGGAAATACTTCTGGATACTCACACACGACTGGTATGTTCTGCACCTCCTTCTTTTTCTTCTTAGCATCGATCACGAATGCTAGATATGATGTACATCCTTTGGCCAAACACTTTCTGGCTTTCATTAGAGAAATAATCCCAGAATTTACTCTGCGTTTGTCCCCATACACCATAAATGACTCTTTCCCTGGCGGGTTTACTTTTACAATCTTCTTCTTACACAGTATTTCAGCATCATTGGCGCTAAGCCAATCCATTCCCAGCACGATGTCGAAACCATTTAACTCAATAGGCAATAATTCCTCGTGGAACTTATTCCCATTCAAATCAATTAAGATGTTTTTCATGCGATGGCTAACATGTATAAACTTGCCACTAGCAACTTCGACTAATAAAGCATTATCTAGTCTATCGACAGGCAAAGCTAATTTTCTACCAAATTCATGCGAAATAAAGGAGTAGTTTGCTCCAGAATCAAATAAAATTTGGGCAGACAATTTGTTTACGAGAAAAGTACCTGAAGCGACATCAACTTCTTCTTTAGCAGCTTCCAGTGTCATCTGGAAGGCTCTTGCTTTCGGCTTTGGTGGAATGTTGGGTTTTGTTGCTTCTGTCACACCCCCAAACCGGAACGGCGGAAACGTTCGTGGGCGGAGGACGTCATGTAAGTATCACAACACATGCATTATAGTAATCAAAGTACAGCCAACCATTGCATTAATAAGTATAAGTTTTACATAGGTATTTTAAATATTTCAAATTAAAACATCAAGGTAGATACAGAAGACAACAGGAGTCGCAGTACGGTACTAAGCAGTCTTCTCAAAAGCTTCGAGCGTGTACCTGTCTACTAGAGCCCTAAGAATACAAGTAAGTTTTGAAAGAGTATCAACATAAAGCTGGTGAGTTCATAAGCATTTTGTTTTCAGAAAGACGGTTCTCGGTTCTTTTGAAAAGTGCGATATCTTTCCCAGAAAACCTTATACAATCTGGTATAAAAAAATGTATAAACCTTAAGTAAAATAATATTTTGATATCTGTTGAAAGTGTTCCTCAAGAAAATCCCATATTTTCTTATGAAAAGCATGATTAAACCCATTTCTTCTATGACTTCTTGGTTCATACTAGGCACGCATAAACCAAGGAGTTATGGAGGAAATATGAATATTCGTTAGTTGATTAATAAACCATCTGTTTATAAAATACTGATGGTTACCCTGGGAAATCCTACATTTCCCTTATGTGAAAGTTATTGAATTACCCGTTCTAAATCGGAAAGTACAAGTATCTACCATACTTATATCATTTAAGCATTATTCCTTTTAAAAACCCTGGTTACTCCCAGTGATGTATATTAGTCTTATTACATAAACAAAACTAATTGAAGAGTGAAAGTATCTACCATACTTATATCGGTTAAGCATTATTCCTTTTGAAAACCTTGGTTACTCCAAATGATGTATATTAGTCTTATTACATAAACAAAACTAATTGAAGAGTGAAAGTATCTACCATACTTATATCGGTTAAGAATTATTCCTTTTGAAAACCCTGGTTACTCCCAGTGATGTATATTAGTCTTATTACATAAACAAAACTAATTGAAGAGTGAAAGTATCTACCATACTTATATCGGTTAAGCATTATTCCTTTTGAAAACCCTGGTTACTCCTAGTGATGTATATTAGTCTTGTTACATAAACAAAACTAATTGAAGAGTGAAAGTATCTACCATACTTATATCGGTTAAGCATTATTCCTTTTGAAAACCCTGGTTACTCCTAGTGATGTATATTAGTCTTGTTACATAAACAAAACTAATTGAAGAGTGAAAGTATCTACCATACTTATATCGGTTAAGCATTATTCCTTTTGAAAACCCGTAAACCAATGATTAGTTTATACTTATTGTGAGTCGTATAACCATGCTTGATATGACCTAGAGACCTTTACAACATTCTTCAAGTGTTGGTTAAATGACATTTGTCACCTCAGGCATGCCTGCCTAACTGTAGCTAGCAGTTCAGGTGTGGGATTGTCAATCCCGAATAGATCTATTCACAAATCTCACGCTCTCCCTCCAGGAGACTCTGGTTATACTACGATAGGATTTAATTCAGTACACCTAAGGGTACAGTTTTGAAGTAGAGCCTCACAATATTGTACAATCTAGTTTACATGAAATTAAATTAACGCCTTTACGAGTGATAATACAAGAAAACCCTTTTTGTTATTAACATGAATCCTTATAAAAAATATCATTTATTTCATGGTTCATAAGTTCATTTCCTTAGTTTTGAAAGCTGCTTTTGCAAGGTTAGTATCTTAACACTTTTTGTAAAACTGATTTCTATATCCGATGTATATTATTAATGGAAATATATTAAACAGAATAATATATTTGAACACAAGATTACTTGTGCTTTTATTTGTATTCCCCCCTGAAAACATTAAAATCTCGGAAAATGTAGGGGTATGAACTCACCTCGAGTGAGTGGTTTGAATGAAAGATCGGTATGAGATGCTGAGTGACCAGTGAAGCCTCGAACACAATTAGATCCTATTTAACATGTAATAACACATACATGAGTCAAATTAGGGTATTTCACTACTAGACATGATGGGAAACCACTCTAGGGACATGGAAACACTTGAACTAAGTGTCAAAACCACATGTGATTGAGTGAAGGAGGTGTACGACCACCTTAAGGGTGTGTACGGCCATGGGTGTACACACCCATGAGTGTACGGCCGTACACTCATGAAGAGGTGTGCTTTTGAGGTGTTTCCAAGGTTCTAACTAGCATCCAAGAAGTGTTCTAGGTCCCATGCTTAGTTACAATGCAAGTTTGAGGCCTAAAATGATCATCAAAGTGGGTTTATGGCCCTAAGAGGTGTGTGCGGCCGTACAAGGGGTGTGCGGCCGTACACCCTTCATGTTCATGCCAAATTTGTTGACTTTCAGGTGAATCAAGGCTAGGGTCATGTCCAACTAGAAGATAGGGGTCAAACTCTCACTTTGGAGGGCCTTTAAGGGGGTGTACGGCCAACCTTATGAAGGTGTGCGACCGTACTCCTTCAAGGGATGAAGAACATGATGAAACTTGATGAACCAAGGCTTGAATCAAGAGGTCTTTCACGTATAACAAGCTATAGGATGGAATACTTACGTTTTTGAAGCCTTAGAGGGTTCACAGTTGAAGAAACTTAAGAGGGGAAGGAGTAGTGTGTAGCCAAGGGAAGAAAGGAGTGAAGGAAGGGGGTCTACTCATATATATAGGGATGGGTGACCCACCACCATGAGTGTGCGGCCATTGGGGGGGGGTGTACGGCCGTACACCTATTTGTGCAGCCGTACACTCCTCCTAAGAGAGTGTATGGTCCGATTTGCAACTTTACGATTTTGGTAACTCATCCCTAAATGTGACATCCCCAAATTCACGGCCAGAAAAAACCGATTTGTTTATGCTTTGTTTTAAAATCAGAGTAATCTTTTAAAGAAAACAGTTGCCGAATTTGTTCCAAACAAAATATGATAAAACTTTATCAAAACATTTCTCAAAGAGAATGTACTTTTCATTAAATAATAAAACCTCGGGATGTCATGTTCCGATACAGACCAAAAAGCATAAATAGTACAACTTAACCTTACAGCAGTTATTTACAACTACTGGTCTATAATCCAGAATCTCTCGTCAAGTCAACCAACTTATACTCTTGTGCCATTACATGTAGTGCAAAGAAAACTGAGTGGGTCAGGCTTGGGAGCCTGGTGAGCATATAGGGTTTTCAACCCACAGTAATATAATTATTATATTCAATCATCAATCAATAAATCAATAAATCAATCCAAATTACCCATCCTCATTATCTCCTTTATTTCTTAACGATTTACCCTAAGAATCAACTATCCCTTATTCATTTATTCCTAAGGATTGACCTAAGGAATTGACACAAAGTCCACCACTGCCCAGATCCTCAAATTACAACCGGTAAACACTTCGTTCAACATACTTAGTGAACACCTAGTTCTAACACTCCTAGTGAACACTTAATTCAAAACATCTGGTGAATTCTTAGTTCTAAAACACTTAGTGAACACACTCAGTTCAACAACACCAAGTGAACACATCTAGTTCAAAAATACTTAATGAACCCAATCCTATAATGAACACATAGTTCAAAAACACCTGATAAACACCTAGTTCAAAACATCTATTAAACACTCAGTTCGAAAATACCTGATGAACACATAAGTTCAAAACATCTAATGAACACTTAGTTCAAATATACCTGATGAACTCATAAGTTCAAAACATCTAATGAACACTTAGTTCAAATATACCTAAATCCGGCAAGACCGCTATTATTAAATAACATATATATATATATATATATATATATATATATATATATATATATATATATATGTATATCGTATTTCTAAAACAATCTATCCCATCCCGTCGATCCCCACATACTGACCCTACATAATGATCTTACAATATCTAGTCTAAGGAATCGATATGAACAACGAACTGACGAAGCTGCTTCGGAAATTCCCTGGCAGCAAACGAGGATCAATAAAGACATCAAATGAGGGGAATGGAATAAGTTTCACCACGAACCTCCGTTCGTAAAAAGAACCACAAAACAATTAAGTCAGGGTTAGTTATCTAGATAAAAATGCCTAGCCGTGGTCCGAATATCGTGAGGTATTTTACCCCCAGACTCACCCTATCCAACATCGAACTTTGCCTAGCAGTGGTCTGAATATCGCGAGGTATTTTACCCCCAGACTCACCCTATCCAGCAATATAACACCAGACATACCTATTAGTGGTCTATTACCGACACACTTTATTAGGCAGTCTACGAAGTTCCCTCAATTACTTCATGAAAAGAAACGCTGACATATGAAGCTCGTCTGATCACTTCATAAAAGAAACGATGACTCCAAAGCTCTTTTTAAAATAAAAAGTATGCGGAAATACTAATAGAGTACTCCCGTACACTCCCGTAACCGACACACAATAGTGTCAAAAAGACTTTGTACATGAAAGTACTTCTGGCACATTATTATAATCTGGTATGCGTAGGACTCGTACCCGAGAACATAATAATACCCAGGCGCAAGCAGCACCCAAGACACAGGGCTTTGAAAAGGACTTCGTACATAAAATGTACTTCTGTACGTAGGACGTACTCCACCGATCATCGATCTCACCACACACGTACTCTTAATAAGAGGCTACCCACTGTCCAAACTTAATTGAACTAAACATCCCTTTTTAAGTCTTAACCCATCACTAGGCAAACGAACAAAGCTTATAATCAATTTTCGATACTATCCCCATTTAGGCAAGGCTAACTAGTGTATACTTAACACAGAGTTTTAAGTAATAATATCATGTATACACATCTTAACACATATTGGACCATAACTGGTTCGCACGTTGTATATCATCAAATATATATTTAATACTTTAATCAATACTTGTATTAGAATCAAGTTCATGAAAGGGACTATGCACATGATACCTTATTGGATGAACACATAGTTCAAAAATATGTAATCCGTACTCCCGGATCTAAAACTTACCTCCTTACCTAATCCATATTCCCGGATCGGGTATGTCTAATCCATCTTAATAAACAAACAATATATATACACATAGTGCGTATTTTATAAGATACTTCATATCTATGTGTAAGATGAAAGTGACTATACACTCACCTGATAAGACGATTATCGGACAGCACTACGGCTCTTCCAGCAGTATTCTTCGGTGAAACTGTGATCTCTTCACACACCGGGCTTCTCGCGGACAGAGCTTCGGCTCGAAACTCTTTTCTTCTCGGGATCTTCGGTGCCTCGGGACTCGCTTCGGGTCTCGGGATGATACCAGGGTTTCCGGGGTACTTCAAGAGGGCTAGAGAGGGTATCGGAAGTGAGAGAGTGACGGAATTAGCAACCATGGTCGGCTGCCCTTCGGTTTCTATTTATAGGGCCATTTTTCTGGATTCATGTCGTGAATATCAAATATTCACGTCGTGAGTTCAGTAGTCATCAGGTGCGTCATCGCAACTTGCGTATGTCAGGCTCCAGAAGTCATAAATACTGAGTTCACGTCGTGAACAATGTATTCACGCCGTGAACTCTGACACAGTGTTGGGGTTCGCGCCCCGAACTTCAGAAATTCATATATTTCGCATACGAGCTCCGTTTTCGACTTTCTTTATATCCATGCGTAGGTGAGATTATGCTCTACAAGTCTCGTTAAGACTCCATCGGCTAATTTTGAATTTTATTTTTTTTATATTATTTTTAGTAGGCCGGGACAGGAAAACTCCGATAGAAATTCATAACTCCTTCATCTGACATCCGTTTTCGTCTGTCTTTTCACCGCTGGACTACTATCGACGAGATCTTCGATTCTCGTTCAGATTGTTTCGGCTAGAAATCACTCGATCTCATATTCGAACTTTGGGCTGCATACCGCTAAGTCAAAACTTCGAAAAATCATAACTTCCTCATACGAAGTCAGATTTAGCCGTTCTTTTTATGCACACTCTCGGTTTAACGTATTCTACGACTTTCGTTTAGATCGCTAAAGCCAAATATCGCTCTATCGTAAATTCACTATTTACGTCGCGTTGTGTGGTGCCGGTTCTGTCGCAAAACTTCGACAGGTCATAACTTCTTCGTTATAACTCGGATTTCGACATTCTTTATATATCTGGAATCCTTGTCACGATCACTACAACTTAGTTAAGATTATTCATTCTAAATAATCTTCTATCAAAAAAGTCATTTTTGACGCTCATTGTCCTTAAATTGACTAGCCCGGATCTACGGACGTTACAATTATCTCCCCCTTAGGATGATTACGTCCCGGAATCATCATCGAGAATAGGGCTTGTATAATGATTCCATACGTTATCTTTCCATCCTAAGTAATAACCGTAATATATATGTTTCTTCGAACGAGTATCTAACTCTTGGGCTTCTTGACCGCATGCGATACTCAATCTTGCACCTTCTCCTCTTACTATGTTGGACGCTCAATCATAACCTTCGAGTTACAAAATAAATCCTTATTGAGGACTCCTTCTTCTTCTTAGGATAAGTACTTTCCTTTATCTATTGTAACAGACCGATGGGTCATGTTCTAATGATCTCTCATCGTATGATGCAACGCTTAGACTCAAGTCTCTTAGAGTCAAATTCCAGAACGAAATATACCTTCCTTCATATCCTAATGTGATATGATCACATTTTTGCATGTAGCATTTCTAGCTACTAACTTCTTTAACAACGGGCGCGATACAATTGATCGCTTTGATTTCAATCTTCCGGCTTAAGTCAGATGCTACATCGAACTTGGTTCTCCGAACCACGTAACAAACTCATCGTAGTCGGACTCAATTTGATATGACCACTAGGGTCAGAATATCAATCATATTCTTAGTCATTACCGAAACAATGGTAACGACATACATGAATAAAACGAGACCAATCACTAGCTTCTTGGTAACCTTGCGACTTTCCCTGATCCAAGCGTGAGTCTTGTGCTTCTAGTAGTATAGATCTCTACTACTATTCACACCTACTCATACTCGTCCCAAGTATTGTCTCGCAGTCCCCAAGTCCTAAAATCACAAAACAATTTAACACATACGAATGTGCCCAAATAATCATAAAAATTTTCCTAGACTCTACTAGGACTTCTTCCATGCGTATCTTCAATCATCAATTCTACTTCAACTCTGTTGGTGATGGAAATTCCAGACGATGGGAAAACTTCAAGAATTACACCAATTGTTCCATCATCCTGCCAATCGAAGGTGTACTTCAGACGTACCGTACTCCTCTAAACATTCCGTTATTTTATCAGCCATATTCTAAAGGCAAGATACCATTCTTACGATATCTTCCGATAGGTGTCATTCACTATCATAAGCCTTTCATTTCCTCCATTTACTCAATTCTCTACGAGTCTTCACCATGACGTTTTGTACACCCAAGCAGACGTTCGGTGTACCGGGCGAGAATTTAAGATAGGAAGGCTTTATTTACGATAGACGTATAAATTTCCTTATCACTCCGAAACGTTTACATGCTAGTTCTAATATCGTAGTCATGCGCTTAGAATCCTAAACACGTAAGGTTTCCAGATCAGGTCGGCAACAGACCATAGATTCGAACAACTAATATCATATATGGCAAACATATTACATTTAGCACATAAAAGCATTTTAGGCAACTTTCCTAAAATATACTAGTGCTTGTGTCTATTCAGGTGCATTACCTAAATTTATTAGACACACTCCTCACAATCATTGCTTAGCAATCTAAGTTTAAGTCTAGAAATCCTACAAATTCCTAGTTCGCTTAAACTAATGCTCTGATACCAACTGTGACATCCCCAAATTAACGGCCAGAAAAAAAAACGATTTGTTTATGCTTTGTTTTAAAATCAGAGTAATCTTTTAAAGAAAACAGTTGCAGAATTTGTTCCCAAACAAAATATGATAAAACTTTATCAAAACATTTCTCAAAGAGAATGTACTTTTCATTAAATAATAAAACCTCGGGATGTCATGTTCCGATACACACCAAAAAGCATAAATAGTACAATTTAACCTTACAACAGTTATTTACAACTACTGGTCTATAATCCAAAATCTCTCGTCAAGTCAACCAACTTATACTCTTGTGCCATTACATGTAGTGCAAAGAAAACTGAGTGGGACAGGCTTGGGAGCCTGGTGAGCATATAGGGTTTTCAACCCACATTAATATAATTATTATATTCAATCATCAATCAATAAATCAATAAATCAATCCAAATTACCCATCCCCATTATCTCCTTTATTTCTTAACGATTTACCCTAAGAATCAACTATCCCTTATTCATTTATTCCTAAGGATTGACCTAAGGAATTGACACAAAGTCCACCACTGCCCAGATCCTCAAATTACAACCGGTAAACACTTCGTTCAACATACTTAGTGAACACCTAGTTCTAACACTCCTAGTGAACACTTAATTCAAAACATCTGGTGAATTCTTAGTTCTAAAACACTTAGTGAACACACTCAGTTCAACAACACCAAGTGAACACATCTAGTTCAAAAATACTTAATGAACCCAATCCTATAATGAACACATAGTTCAAAAACACCTGATAAACACCTAGTTCAAAACATCTATTAAACACTCAGTTCGAAAATACCTGATGAACACATAAGTTCAAAACATCTAATGAACACTTAGTTCAAATATACCTGATGAACTCATAAGTTCAAAACATCTAATGAACACTTAGTTCAAATATACCTAAATCCGGCAAGACCGCTATTATTAAATAACACATATATATCATATTTCTAAAACAATCTATCTCATCCCGTCGATCCCCACATACTGACCCTACACAATGATCTTACGATATCTAGTCTAAGGAATCGATATGAACAACGAACTGACGAAGCTGCTTCGGAAATTCCCTAGCAGCAAACGAGGATCAATAAAGACATCAAATGAGGGGAATGGAATAAGTTTCACCACGAACCTCCGCTCGTAAAAAGAACCACAAAAAAATTAAGTCAGGGTTAGTTATCTAGATAAAAATTCCTAGCCGTGGTCCGAATATCGTGAGGTATTTTACCCCCAGACTCACCCTATCCATCATCGAACTTTGCCTAACAGTGGTCTGAATATCGCGAGGTATTTTACCCCCAGACTCACCCTATCCAGCAATATAACACCAGACATACCTATTAGTGGTCTATTACCGACACACTTTATTAGGCAGTCTACGAAGTTCCCTCAATTACTTCATGAAAAGAAACGCTGACATATGAAGCTCGTCTGATCACTTCATAAAAGAAACGATGACTCCAAAGCTCTTTTTAAAATAAAAAGTATGAGGAAATACTAATAGAGTACTCCCGTACACTCCCGTAACCGACACACAATAGTGTCAAAAAGACTTTGTAGATGAAAGTACTTCTGGCACATTATTATAATTTGGTATGCGTAGGACTCGTACCCGAGAACATAATAATACCCAGGCGCAAGCAGCACCCAAGACACAGGGCTTTGAAAAGGACTTCGTACATAAAATGTACTTCTGTACGTAGGACGTACTCCACCGATCATCGATCTCACCACACACGTACTCTTAATAAGAGGCTACCCAATGTCCAAACTTAATTGAACTAAACATCCCTTTTTAAGTCTTAACCCATCACTAGGCAAACGAACAAAGCTTATAATCAATTTTCGATACTATCCCCATTTAGGCAAGGCTAACTAGTGTATACTTAACACAGAGTTTTAAGTAATAATATCATGTATACACATCTTAACACATATTGGACCATAACTGGTTCGCACGTTGTATATCATCAAATATATATTTAATACTTTAATCAATACTTGTATTAGAATCAAGTTCATGAAAGGGACTATGCACATGATACCTTATTGGATGAACACATAGTTCAAAAATATGTAATCCGTACTCCCGGATCTAAAACTTACCTCCTTACCTAATCCATATTCCCGGATCGGGTATGTCTAATCCATCTTAATAAACAAACAATATATATACACATAGTGCGTATTTTATAAGATACTTCATATCTATGTGTAAGATGAAAGTGACTATACACTCACCTGATAAGACGATTATCGGACAGCACTACGGCTCTTCCAGCAGTATTCTTCGGTGAAACTGTGATCTCTTCACACACCGGGCTTCTCGCGGACAGAGCTTCGGCTCGAAACTCTTTTCTTCTCGGGATCTTCGGTGCCTCGGGACTCGCTTCGGGTCTCGGGATGATACCAGGGTTTCCGGGGTACTTCAAGAGGGCTAGAGAGGGTATCGGAAGTGGGAGAGTGAAGGAATTAGCAACCATGGCTGGCTGCCCTTCGGTTTCTATTTATAGGGCCATTTTTCTGGATTCATGTCGTGAATCTCAAATATTCACGTCGTGAGTTCAGTAGTCATCAAGTGCATCATCTCAACTTCCGTTTTCGACGTTCTTTATATCCACGCGTAGGTAAAATTATGCTCTACAACTCTCGTTAAGACTCCGTCGGCTAATTTTGATTTATTTTTTATTATATTATTTTTAGTAGGCCGGGACAGGAAAACTCCGATAGAAATTCATAACTCCTTCATCTGACATTCGTTTTCATTTGTCTTTTCACCGCTGGACTACTATCGACGAGATCTTCGATTCTCGTTCAGATTGTTTCGGCTAGAAATCACTCGATCTCATATTCGAAGTTTGGGCTGCATACCGCTAAGTCGAAACTTCGAAAAATCATAACTTCCTCATACGAAGTCAGATTTAGCCGTTCTTTTTATGCACGCTCTCGGTTTAACGTTTTCTACGACTTTCATTTAGATCGCTAAAGCCAAATATCGCTCTATCGTAAATTCACTATTTACGTCGCGCTGTGTCGTGCCGGTTCTGTCGCGAAACTTCGACAGGTCATAACTTCTTCGTTATAACTTGGATTTCGGCATTCTTTATATATCCGTAATCCTTGTCACGATCACTACAACTTAGTAAAGATTATTCATTCTAAATAATCTTCTATCAAAAAGTCATTTTTGACGCTCACTGTCCTTAAATTGAGTAGCCCGGATCTTCGGGCGTTACACTAAACTCAATCCTTGGTTGCACTTAAACTTAGATCACTTAAACAGACCCTAAGCGATGCTAAAAGATAGCAGAAACGGGTCTGACATTGACTGAATTGAATAGCTGCACAAAATAGAAGTTTCCGGTTGTCACAGCTTCCTTCTTTTTCGGACAATCTCTTGAGATGTGCCCCTCCTCACCACACCCATAGCAGACTTTCTTGGTAAGGGTGCATTCGTTGGCATAGTGCCCTGGCTTTCCACATTTGAAGCATGTGACTTCCCCGTCACATTTCCCACAATGCTTCTTCTTGCATTTGTCGCACCATTTCACTTCGCCTCCTCCACCTCTTCTCGAACTTGATTTCGAGAACTTATTTTTCTTGTTGGACCCTGAAGGTCCATCGAACTTTCTCTTCTCACCAAGCTCTGACCTCTCCAGACCCTTCTCCCTGATCTGAGTCTCAACATTCTTAGCAGCCCAGATGGCGGCTTTCAATGTGGTTGCTTGCTTAACCATTGGACCAAAGTCTGCTGGTAATCCACGGGCAAACTTGTTGACCTTTGAGAGTTCTGTTGGAACTAGGTATGGGATAAGCTTCATCTTTTCTGTGAAAGTTGTAGCGTATTCAGTAACACTCATCCTTCCATTCTTCAAATTCTGAAACTCATTACTGATTTCCAGAAGGTCCTGCTCTGAGTAGTATTGCAGTTTCAGTTGTTCCACAAAGTCTTCCCAAGACATCTTGCTAGCTTCTCCCTTGGGCATCGAGTCGGCTAATAGCTTCCACCAACTCAATACTCCAGATTTTAACAAAGGGATCGCAAGAGCGGTCTTCTGCCTGTTGCTGCATTCGCAACTTTCAAACATTGTCTCCATTTCGGAGATCCAGGTTATAACTTCTACCAGAGTCAGGCTTCCGGATAGACATGGTGGTTTGGATGCCATGAAATCTTTATACTTGCATCCTCGTCCATCATTTCCTCCATCTTGGTTGTTATGTCTAACCAACGGTGGGTTGGCTTGACCAATAATCCCACTGAAGTTTCCTCCTTCCGACTGCCCTTCACTTAATTCGGGTTGTACGATCGGCATTGAAGGTTCTTCACGATTCTGCTGAAGCAGACGTCTAGTTTCTTCCATCTGACGATCCAACATCGTCTGAATCATCAATTGTACACCAGCCATTGTCATTGGCTCAGGTGCTGCGGCTACAACAGGTATTTGCTCGATTACAGGTGGTTGATTCCTATTTTCGTTCACGTTTCCAACTCCGCTTCTTGTTCTTGCCATTGTTGATCTATACACCGAATAAGGTGAATTTAGATCCTTATTCACGATAGATAATTAAATTATCCAAATCACTCCGAAACGTTTACATGCTAGTTCTAATACCGTAATCCTACGCTTAGAACCCTAAACACATAAGGTTTCCAGATCCGGTTGGCAACAAATCGTAGATCCGAACAAATAATATCATATAAGGCAAACATATAACATTTAGCACATAAAAGCATTTTAGGCAACTTTCCTAAAATAAACTAGTGCTTGTGTCTTAAATATAACAGACACTCATCTCACAATCTTCACTTAGCATTCTAAGTTTAAGTCTAGAAATCCTACAAATTCCTAGTTCGCTTAAACTAATGCTCTGAATCCAGCTGTGACATCCCCAAAATCACGGCCAGAAAAGACCGATTTCATTTATGCTTTAAAAATAATTTCAGAGTAATCCTTTGATTAAAGAGTTGCGGAATTTGTTCCCAAAACAAAATATGATAAGATAAAATTTATGTAACAACGTGAATTTCCAAAACAATTTTTCATTTTTAAAACATAATTTCATTCATAAGATATCATCAAAATCCATTGTACCACATGTAATCATAATAAAACAAATCCCAAGATCTCTAATACATAAATCCCATCAGTGTGTACAGATCATGCCGGCGCCTTCCCGCGATCCTCACTAGTACCTGAAACACATCACACAAACACTGTAAGCATAAATGCTTAGTGAGTTCCCCAAAATACCACATACAACACATACGCCACTCAAGGCCATAACTCTATGGGACCTTCCGATCCATGTGTCTCAGGGGACTTCCGTCCCAATCTTGGTAGACCTTCCGACTCTACCCGTAATGACCTTCCGGTCCTTATCATCTTGACCTTCCGGTCCATACACTGTTGACCTTCCGGTCCATTATCATAATGACCTTCCGGTCCATACCATACTACTCATAACATAACATAGCACATACATATCACATAACAACATACATCACATATTCTGCATAGCATATGAGACCTTCCGGTCACACATAATTACCATTCTAGGTAAAGTATAGTGAGAAGACTCACCTCGTACGATGTCGGATAACCTCTCGTGCTCGATAACCCGACCTAGCCTCCTCCTATCAATATAATAACATCTCTAATCAATACTTTCTCTTGTCCTGATTTCTAAGGAGTGGGTAAAAGACCATTCTACCCCTCCCAGATCTCTCTCTAGAACCAGCTTGACCAAAACCCTAAGGTCAACTGAAGTCAACTCAAGTCAACGGTCAAACTTTTACCAGACTCGTCGAGTGCACTCGTGTGACTCGGCGAGTCCAGGCGTCTTCCGAATCCTCATAGATCTTCACTCGACTCGTCGAGTTAACCTTTCACTTCACGGTTACCACTGGTCATGAATCGCGGGGCAACCCCGACTCGACTCGTCGAGTGCACTAATGGACTCGACGAGTTCCTTCCATGGCAACACTCAAATGACCTTCTGAGGTCAGATCTGTTTCTCTAACCTATAGGTCTGACCTTATCATACCCAAAAATCACGTAAAGGTCCGACCTTTACACTCATGCAACGTCCATAAAGCTTCTTTTGGTGAAATAGCCTCTAAAATGGCAACCGAGGTTCATATCTCTAACAGAGTAGCATAAAGAAAGATAGATAGGACTCTCTGGACCTCTTAAGGTCCAGATCAAAGAAGAACTCCACCTTGGGACCTCACATACTTCGAATCCAAGCTAAAGAAGGCATAAGAAAACCCTAGATTCAAGTAGATCACCAAATACACGAGATTGAGCACAGATTAATACCTCTAGCAGCCTCTTCTGATCAAATGGTGGTAGATCTGAGCTCCTCAATCTTCCTTGCTTGCCCTCCTTCCTTCTTTCTTGCAAAATCACACTTAGAATGATGAAAACAACTTCTTCTCTCTCTCACAACGCTCTCAGGTGCTCTGGTGCTCTCAAGGGTGAAGGTGGCCGCAAATGAGGGCCATAAGGTCCCTTAAATAGGGCACAAGCCCGAGGATTTAGGGTTTCCACCCACAGCGCCTACTCGGCGAATCTACTCTTGGACTCGTCGAGTAGTTCATTAAACTTACGTGGCCACCCCGCTTCTACTCGACGAGTTATAGCGCCAACTCGTCGAGTAGATCAATGATTCACAAAAATAAATAATTAAAATAATATACCTGGAAATCCGGGTGTTACAATTCTCCCCCACTAGAATCAGACTTCGCCCTCGAAGTCTCGCTCCGAAAATAACTCAGGATGCTGCTCCCGCATCTCCGCCTCTGGCTCCCAAGTGAACTCGGACCCTCTCCGATGTTGCCACTGGACTTGAACTAGGGGCACCTCCTTGTTCCTCAGAACCTTGATCTTCCGATCCAAGATCGCGATCGGCTTCTCAACATAATTCAGGCTCGCATCCACCTGAATATCCTCTAGTGGCACTACCGCCGACTCGTCGGCTATACACTTCGTCAACTGGGACACGTGGAAGGTATCATGTATCTGGCTCAACTCCGTAGGTAGCTCTAAACGATATGCTACCCTGCCTACCCTCACGGTCACCCTGAAAGGACCAATGTACCGGGGCCCCAGCTTGCCCCTCTTCCTGAATCGGATCACTCCTTTCCAAGGAGATACCTTTAGGAGTACGAAGTCTCCAACCTGGAACTCAAGCTTGGATCGTCGCCTATCCGCATAATTCTTCTGGCGACTCTGGGCTGTCAGCAATCTCTGCCTGACCTGCTGTATCTGCTCAGTCGTCTGAAGTACTATCTCAGTGCTACCCATCACTTGCTGCCTTACCTCTCCCCAGCAGATGGGAGTCCGACACCTCCTCCCATACAACAACTCGAAGAGAGGCATACCAATACGCGAATGGTGGCTGTTGTTATAGGAAAACTCAGCCAATGGTAAGTACGTGTCCCAACTTCCTCCGAAGTCCAACACACATGCTCGGAGCATGTCCTCGAGCGTCTGAATCGTCCGTTCACTCTGTCCGTCCGTCTGTGGGTGGTAAGCGGTGCTGAAATGCATCCTCGTACCCAACTCCTCATGGAATTTCTTCCAGAACCTGGAAGTGAAACGTACATCTCGATCTCACATAATCGAGATCGGTACTCCATGCCGCGATACCACCTCTCTCACATACATCTCTGCAAGTCTCTCTGCGGAAGAGCTCTCGCTGATAGCAAGGAAGTGAACGCTCTTCGTCAGACGGTCAACAATCACCCAAATTGCATCAACACCCCTCGCGGTCCTTGGCAATTTGGTGATAAAATCCATGGAAATCTGTTCCCACTTCCACTGGGGAACCTCAAGTGGCTGCAAATTGCCATGCGGACGCTGGTGCTCGGCCTTAACCCTGCGACAGGTCAAGCACCTCTCAACAAACCATGCAACATCCCTCTTCATACAGGGCCACCAATACTCTCTCTTCAGGTCCAAATACATCTTAGTGGCCCCGAGATGGATCGAAAACCTCGATCTGTGCGCCTCCTCCATCAGTATGGCACTTGCCCCACCCGAAAGCGGCACCCAAATCCGACCCTAAAAAGTCATAAGCCCTCGGCTATCGGTAACAAACTCTGATACCTGCCCAATCACCCGCTCTCTCTTGCGGTTCTCCGGTCTCACGGCCTCTGTCTGGGCCTCTCGAATGGTATCCAACACCGGAGTCATCACCGTCATCCTCATACAAATATCTCGTATCGGGGCACTCTCCGCCCTACGGCTCAGGGCATCGGCTACAACGTTAGCCTTGCCCGGGTGGTACAGGATCTCGCAGTCATAATCCTTTACCACATCCAACCATCTCCTCTGGCGCATATTCAGGTTGGGCTGATCCATCAGGTACTTCAAACTCTTGTGGTCCGTGTATATGATACACCTAACCCCATACAAATAATGACGCCATATCTTGAGGGCGAACACCACGGCCCCCAACTCCAAATCGTGGGTGGGATACCTTACCTCGTGAGGCTTCAACTGCCTCGATGCATATGCTATCACGTGCCCTCTCTGCATAAGCACCGCGCCCAACCCCGATATCGATGCGTCACAATACACCACAAAATCCTCCATCCCTTCTGGGAGGGCTAATTGTTGGATTAATGTCTAAGTCCATAACTATAATTGGTAAGACTTGACCCGACCCGACATGGTCCATTTGGGTTGCATGGCATCATGCATTTGGATAGACTATAATGAGAGAAATAACACTTAAGGTTGGTTAATATATTATAAGTTCTAATATATTAATAAGGTTATTTAATTAGTATTGATCAAGAATTAATTAAGTGATCAAAAGGAGACTAATTAAATATATGGGTTGATTGTGTAAATCATTCATTCTTATATATGTGGGCTTGTGATCCAAGATTCCTTATGTTGGACTAAGTCCATGGGGTGACCCATGGATACTCTATGGAGGTTAAAATCCATGGAGCATAAGGAATGGGTAAAGTTATGAGTTACATGGTGTAACCCTAATAGCCACCATATAAAAGAATCCCATGGCTCAAGAAATCGTGCGCTAATGTGTGAGTGTGAGGGCTAGACGATTTCAAGGAGTGTTCAAGTTTCTCTCAAGTTATTCCAAGTGTATTTGGTGTTGTGTGAACCATTTGAGGTGTCACACTTGGGGCACTAGGCACTCAAGCTTCATGAAGACATTCTACATCAAAGAGGTATGTATTCTATCTTGTTATATTTATTATTTTGTATGCTAGATTAGGATAATACCTTGGATGTTCATAATTGTATGTATAATAGAGAAAACATAGATCCAAGGTATTTAGGGTTGCATGTACACTTAGGAGTGTTAGAATGCTCAAAACCCAACAGTGGTATCAGAGCATAGGCTTGTTTTCTTGTTATACTTGCAAAAGTAGCTGAAAAATCGAGTTGGATGCATATATTCGATTGTTTTGGCTGGAATTGGACTAGGAACATTACCCTAAGATGTTTTTGGACTTATAAACTTGTTTTTGATGTGGTAATGTTCATGCTAATCCAATTTCTAAGATAATTGTCATAATTTCAAGATTTGTATTAGTTTGTATGTTCATGCTAATTTCTTGAAGATTGATGATTTGAATTATCTTGTTCTTATGAGGTTCTTAGATTAATAGAAAAGTTGTGTGAAATAGTTGTTTTCAATCCATTTTAATCTAAGAGTTGATTCTAAAGTGTGTTTTTGTAACTTGTCCTCAAGTTATATGAAAAGTCACATTTAAGTTTCATAAAACTCATAAAAAGTTGGCAATGGTTACAAAAATGAAGAGTCTTGTCCTCATTAAATGGTTTTATGACTCCATAACTTGTCCTCAAGTTATGGAGGTTCAAGAGTCACTTCATTAAATGATAAAATGTGTAACCTTAATTAGTTCCATAAGTTACAAAAATAAAGAAAAGTTACATTCTTTATTAGTTTAAAGTCTTCCATAACTTGTCCTCAAGTTATGGAACTTGAAGAGTTTTTTTTTTAATTAAAACTACTTTAAACACATAAGTTATGGAATTAATTAGTTTTGAATATTTTCAAAACTTGCCCTCAAGGTTTGGAATTTGTAAAGTTTTCCCCATGAATACTTTAATTCCAAGTTAGCCCTTAGAATTTTAAAAGTTAAAATTCAACCCTTATACTTTATAGTATTATAAGTTAATAATAAATATATGTATAAGAGCAAGTCAGTCTTACCGTTAGTAGGCCTCATTCACGAAGCCGGTCTATAAGGGGGGTATAAGGTTACTGCCTATAAAATGGCAGTTTAATGGGTGTCCACTCTCACCCACCGCTTCCTTGACTGGCGGAGGGTCGTTAGTCGAACGGGTAGGACAAGGACTATAATTCTCCCTTCATTAAAAGTATTAATGATAAATACTAAGTAACTAAACACTTATAAATTCCCAATCTTAGTTACTTAGGAAAATGTGAATAAGGTGCTAATCCATGAAATTACACTTTGCACTTTGTTTAAACCGTTAGTGGAGCGTGTGTGGTTAACCGGCACACTAACCTGGATTTAACAAAGTAGGCAAAGGGTAACTTAATATTTATCATAGTATCGGTGGAGCTCGTGTGGTTAACCGGCACATCGATTGAGGGGTAAATATTAAGGGTACCAAGTATATTTGCATGGTTACTTCACACCTTGTTTTGTGATCCTCGGCATCCCAGTCACAAAACCTGAAGGGCACACTCGAGATTGAAACATGCCATTGAAAAGTTCAATGAATCTCAAAAGATCTAGGAGTTTCAAATCCAATTAAAAACCTAATTACATTATTTCGTTTTTCATGGTGGAAATTGGTAAATCGTCATTTACCTACCTTCAACTATTTTATAACTCGGATTACGACATCCCTCTTCCAGTTATAAATAGGTTGTTGGATCCTAGCCTTAATATTTCATATTGGGTGTTATATTAAGGACTTTAGATCAACTATCTTGAATATCTCCCAAAAGATGTCTAGTTCAGACATCTATGATCTTCCCAAATCTCTTGGAACTTTACTTCCTCCACCTCCTCCAATTATTCTCCCTAACCCACAAGTTCAAGGTCACTCAAGCCCTAATGGCAAGCAAGGTCTATGTGTGATCACATCTTAGAGATGAAGTCACATATTGACAAGCTGGGAGAGTTGGGTGTCAAAGTCTTGAGAAAGTTGGATGTTCAATCACTTTCTAAGTCACATAGTGAGTTCCTTTGGGACTACTATGAAACAGACTATGACATGAACCTTAATGATCATATCTATTTGCTTGGTGCTGCTGAATCAGCAATGATTTGGAACGATAGTAAAGCAAATTTGATTAGAAGATCAACTTCCCAAAAACTTTATGGACAGTGACAATGGTGACACTGGAAATCCAGAAAAAGCATTCTCTTCCCAATGGAAAGGGATTGGCCATAGTCAACCCGGTTGACCAAATGGTAAAGAGAAAGGCTAAGTCTGAGATAGTCCCATTACCAAAGGGTCCATATGTTTATTTTGCCAAAGGAAGGGGCGTTGATTGCAAAGCTGCCAAGTTTACCTAAGGATGTTAAAGTCAATAAGTCTGACTCTACTTCAGGTAGAGCCCATTATCTAACTCTGTTAAGTTTCTATTCTAAGATCCTCATTACATGATGTGACTGGGTCACATGTTGATGTTTTAAGAATCAAAGAATAGAGAGAAAGCTTAAAGGAAGTATATGCTGATTCTGATCGCATAGGTGGATTTCGATCGCATCAGAATTTTGAAGCTGTTACTTAGGAGTTATGATATATTGCTTAGGAATAGATAACAACAAGTTTTTCCGTATGCATTTGCACTATAAGGATAAGTTTTTTCCGCAAAGTTTTGAAATAAAATAAAAGTTTTTAATTTTATATTTATTTTAGATATCCTTACAAGTGGCATTTATGGAAAATGGTTGTTTATATGATTCCATTGATAGCAATATTTGGAAAAAAAATTGACTTGATTCTTTCGTTTGTGATAGTGTCATAATTTACCAAATAAGGAAAGATTCTCATTCCCAAGGCTTCAGTTGGATAGAAACTTGGAATCATGCAAGTTGAATAGTATGATGAATGAGAACTTTCAAGCATTGGAAAATTAAGACTTGTTCACATGGATGTGTGAGTCAAGTTAAGGACTAAAGGGATCGAGTACACATTCTTGTGCACTGGTCATGTCCACCACAAAGCTCGTTAAGACTATTCGTCATGATTTACTAAAGTTCAGTAAATATGGTTATACTTATAAGTTTAAGTATAAGTCTGTAGCATTGGAGAAGTTTCAATGTGAGACAGAACGAATAAGAAGAATCAAAGTATGGCAGAAAGATAAAAGTTTCTCAAATCTGAAAAGATGGGAGAGTACTTTAGTATCATGTTTATGATCATCTTAATGATTAAGATACCATATCACAATTGGTCCTCTAAAGTCATCTTAGTGCATTCTTATGACTAAGAAGAGGAGTCATGAATTGTTGAAATGGTTAAATAAAAAAGATGAGTCATACTTCGTTCCAAAACAATTCTTAGAGTCATACTCCAAGATTGTAACTTGAGTGACATATCTTAAAGAGGGTTTGTTAACACTAGTCAAATGTAAGAGTAAAAGGTTATCTACTCTTGTACATTTGAAATTGGTAAGTTGTGATGTTTTGGATAAAACAGAGACCAACTTAGGCCAATTGTGTAAAGTGTTAGTCTTGATAAAGAATCCGTACTATCTCTTGAATATTTGACAAGGGAGTCTTATATGTCAAGAGGACAGTGGGAGTCTTAAAGCCCTTGAAAGTTTCAAGACTTAATCAAGAATAAAACCTAAAGTCCTTCACTAGCACACGACTTGAGGTTTATAACCTATCGTGTTGAAATTCTGTGCCCATTCCAGTTAAAGTTGGCTTTGCATAGGAGTTCTGAAAGTTCTCAATTGGTTGCATGACAACTTGGAAGCAATGGCACGCCCTGTACTGCCAGGTGGCAAGAAGTTAAGATTGCATAAGTTCAGTCCATATGAGTTTGGATTTGTCATTATCCTTGTCTTGTGACTATGGTTTTGACGATTCACATGGATAAGAACACATACACCATAAAATCTAAGGGTCATAAGGTTTCTCTCCGATTCATGAAAATGATGGTGAGGAAACACTTCCACCAAGTAGATTTGAAGCAGATGGCAAAAGGTCTAAACAATTGAGACTATGATTACGGCATCCCTTTTCATAGTTCTGAAATTGTTTAGACACACATGCATGCTATCTAAGGAAAGGTGTATGATTTTGATAAAGTTTTATCAAAGCATCTCGTATCAGAAATCTGAACTTTGGTAAAAAAGTCAGTAAAGTATTGACTTCTAGAAGTCCAGCTGATTTCTGACTATGTGTCAAAGCTAGTGGGAGCATAAGTATTATGCTAATAATCATCATGTTAGTGGGAGCATGATAATTATTGTTAGTGTTGCAAGTTAGCAATGTTAATTATAGAAAACAAAAGTTTCAATTCGTGAAGTTGCAGGGGTTGAAAAAGTTCTTTTGCTATAATTAAGGGAGAGGATATACTTCATTTCAGTTCTAAAGGCTTATATTGAGATTTTAATCACCTTTAGTCAAGAATATATATATGAATTTCATGTTGGATTGGTTCAACATAAGAAAATTCTATATATTGCATTCTCAAAATTTGATTATGATTACGACATCCCTTTTCATAGTCAAATTTTGAGAATATGGCAAACAAAAAATTATTATGGCAAAAGACTGGTCTAGAACCATGTCTTTATGTGAAACATCATGAATCGTGTCTCATTTACTTTGGGTACAAGATCGATTACATGTGCTATAATATTTATCCTTTCTGAATTTTCCAAATGCCTTGGGGCATTAAGGGGAACAATGTCTAGAATTGGATATGACTAAAGTGATTAAGCAATTGTCGAGGACAATCTAAGGTTTACCAAAGATTGGTTGCTCAAGGACAGTTGGAAGTATATTGTTAATATTGGAAGGACCATATTGACATAGTCTGAAAAGAGGCAACTCTTCTTCAGAAGTGGTAGTCAAAATGGGAATATAGAGTTGTCTCCGTAGATGGAAGCAATCTGTGTAAGATTAGAAAAAACTTAGTGCAAGAAGCATGTTCAAAGCAATGCATACTTTGAACATAAGGCTTTGTGTCCATGGAGTATGTCTTCATTGGAATACCCTGTAATGGTTGTTGACAAGCCTTTGTGACTTTGTACACATTCATTGCAAGAGGGTAGTGCATTTAAGTTTAAAATCTAACAAATTTCGATTTGGGAGTGTGAAATTAGAATCATTGAAAGTTTGGTCAATTGGTTTATTTCACAAAAGTAAGGATCATAGACAAACATAGAGTGCATACTTGGTGTATGGCAAAGCTATTGTTTAGAAAACATAGTGTACATGCTTGGAGCATGGGACACCTAGTGTTTTAATTCAAGTATAAAGTTGATAAAACCGAAACAATGAATAATGAGTAATCAGTATGGTGATAAATAGAAAGTGTTTTATTTATATTCATAGGTTTTGATACCATATCTGATTCATTTATTCTTGTGTTTCACTTTGCATGTTTTGACTTCCAGAATAACTAAGTCGCTCTTCCTGAATGATTAAGTTATTCAAACCATCCACAGTCGGTCATATGTTGGAAGTAGATATGAATCAAGACTGTCATGGGTTGGTTTGTAGAGGTCCAAGTTGGTGGACAAAGTGGTGCTACAACACTCATGAGTGCTCATAAGTTCTGAGTATTGGATTCAACCCACGCTCATTTGAATCACTTCATGGATTTTATCACGAGTGATCATGAGACGATAATATCTTATATTCTTCAAACCTAGAGATATGAGTTGTTACTATGAGTTGGTTATACATTGATTGCACGAAAACGCATTGGTAACTCGATGTTATAAAACGTGCCTTTGTGTATGATTCAACAAGTAGTAGAACAAGCAATATGAGTCGAAGTGTATCCATTCCTTTAACTTCGGGATAAAAGCGATATCTGTGGGCCCCTCGATGATTTAAAGATGATACATGTGAGTGCTTGGCCAAGCCAGGACTGATTTGATTTGTTCAATCAGTCAGTCATCATGAATCGTAAATCGGGAAACAACAAATGGACAGAGAGAATGATTGATAATCCATGTCTCAGTCCATATGATATCTAGAATGGAGGAATATATGATCCCTTGTCTAATGGACAAGTCATTGATAAAGGTCAGAGTTCATCGACAAGGTCAGAGTTTGACAGAAGCTTTTGAGAGCTACGATTGCTGATTGGTTCCTGAAGTCATACGCAATAATAGTTTTAGACTTATCCAAGTGGGAGACTGTTGGATTAATGTCTAAGTCCATAACTATAATTGGTAAGACTTGACCCGACCCGGCATGGTCCATTTGGGTTGCATGGCATCATGCATTTGGATAGATTATAATGAGAGAAATAACACTTAAGGTTGGTTAATATATTATAAGTTCTAATATATTAATAAGGTTATTTAATTAGTATTGATCAAGAATTAATTTGGAATTAATTAAGTGATCAAAAGGAGACTAATTAAATATATGGGTTGATTGTGTAAATCATTCATTCTTATATATGTGGGCTTGTGATCCAAGATACCTTATGTTGGACTAAGTCCATGGGGTGACCCATGGATACTCCATGGAGGTTAAAATCCATGGAGCATAAGGAATGGGTAAAGTTATGAGTTACATGGTGTAACCCTAATAGCCACCATATAAAAGAATCCCATGGCTCAAGAAATCGTGCGCTAATGTGTGAGTGTGAGGGCTAGACGATTTCAAGGAGTGTTCAAGTTTCTCTCAAGTTATTCCAAGTGTATTTGGTGTTGTGTGAACCATTTGAGGTGTCACACTTGGGGCACTAGGCACTCAAGCTTCATGAAGACATTCTACATCAAAGAGGTATGTATTCTATCTTGTTATATTTATTATTTTGTATGCTAGATTAGGATAATACCTTGGATGTTCATAATTGTATGTATAATAGAGAAAACATAGATCCAAGGTATTTAGGGTTGCATGTACACTTAGGAGTGTTAGAATGCTCAAAACCCAACACTAATATCGGGGCTTCGCATAATCTCTGGCGAAGCGTCTCGAATGAGGCCTGCTGCTCTGGACCCCAGCTAAAAGTCACGCCCTTCTGGGTCAACCTGGTGAGAGGAACGACAATCTTGGAGAAATCCTTGATAAATTTCTGATAGTAGTCTGCCAATCCCAAAAAACTCCTGATCTCGGTGGGGGATTTCGGCACCTCCCATCTCATAACCGCCTCAATCTTGGCCGGATCGACCAATATCCCATTATGGTTAACGAGGTGTCCCAAGAACTGGACCTCTCGTAACCAGAAATCACACTTGGAGAATTTGGCAAAAAGCCTCTCCGACCTCAACACTCCGAGAATCTCCCTCAGATGCTCCTCATGCTGCTCTCTAGATCTCGAATACACCAGAATAGCGTCGATGAACACGATCACCGACCGATCCAACATCGGCCTGCACACCCTGTTCATGAGATCCATGAATGCTGCCGGTGCATTGGTGAGCCCAAAAGGCATCACCACGAAGTCGTAATGCCCATAACGAGTCCTGAATGCCGTCTTCTGAATATCTTCATCCCGTACTCTCATCTGATGATATCCAGACCTCAAATCTATCTTGGAGAACCAAGACGCCCCCTGTAACTAATCGAACAGATCATCGATTCTCGGTAATGGATAACGGTTCTTGACCGTCAACTTGTTCAACTCCCGGTAATCAATGCACATCCGGTGTGAAACATCCTTTTTCTTGACAAAAAGGATCGGCGCTCCCCATGGCGAGCTGCTCGGCCGAATAAACCCCTTCCCCAGCAGCTCCTGAAGCTGCGAGGATAACTCCTGCATCTCTGGCGGCGCAAGGCGATAAGGCGCCTTGGCGATAGGCGCTGCCCCCGGAACCAAATCAATGCGGAACTCCACCTGCCTCTCGGGAGGCACACCCGGCAACTCCTCAGGAAAAACATCCGGGAACTCACGCACTATCGGAACATCATCAACCGAACTCGGCCTCCCTGCGGCCACTCGTGTATCCATCACATAAGCTACAAACCCGCTGCAGCCCTGCTGTAAACTCTGTGTCGCTCTGGCAATCGAACAAAATGTTGACCCACATCGGGTACCCTCGCCATATACCGTCAGCACTCCCCCACTAGGGTCTCGTATCGTCACCATCTGCCGCTCGCAGTCTATAACCGCCCCAAATCAGCTCAACCAATCCATGCCCACTATAACGCAAACGTCCCCCATCGCAATCCGGACTAGATCTATCGGGAACTCAACACCGAAGATCTCGAGTACACATCCTCGAATCACATCAGCAGCATACACCACTCGCTCGTCAGCTATGGAAACTCGTAGAGGTCGACTCAACGCCTCTCGCCGAATACTGATGTGCTGACTAAACGCTAACGACACAAATGATCGACTCGCACCCGAGTCAAATAACACCATGGCAGGTACAGAATTCACAAGAAAAGTACCTACGCATATCATAATATAAGCACAATATCTCAACTCAGCATAAATAAATGAAAGAATACATACCAGCCACGACATCGGGCGCTGCGAGGACCTCCTCCGTTGTCAACTGGAAGGCTCTCCCGCGAGCCTTTGGTGCCTCGGCCTTCACTGGTCGACCCTCAGTAGCTCGTGCAGTAGCAGGGGCAGATCCCTGCGTTGATCCCTGTAGCAGCTGTGGGCACTCGGCCCTCCGGTGACCCGTCTGGTTGCAATGAAAGCAAACCATATATCCCTTGGGGCAGTCCTCGGCTATATGCCCCTCCTTGCCACATTTGTAGCAAGCACCTGAGCGACAGACTCCATCATGTCCCTTTCCGCACTTCCCACAAGTGCGGCCCTTCTGGCCTCCAGATCTCGAATCGGCGGGCTTTGCCCGCTTGGCTGCCGGATGAGGCTATGCCGGTCGCCGATCCTTCCCCTGAGACTCCGCCTCCTCCCTGGCCTAAGTCTCCAGCTCAATCTCCTTCTTCCGAGCATTTGCCTGAAGCTCGGCAAACGTCCGGTACATCGAGTTCGCCACGAACTCGCGAATATCTCTCCTCAGTATGCTCAGATAACGGCTCATGCGTGCCTGCTCGGTAGACACATGCTGAGGGCAAAACATCGCCCTTTCATGAAACTTCCTGGTGATCACAGTAACAGAATCAGTACCCTGCTTGAGGGACAAGAACTCCTGGGCCAGCCGTTCCCTTTCCACCGGGGGAACGTACTCATCACGAAACATAGTGGTGAACCTCTCCCAGGTCACCGCAGTAAGCTCAGCAGGGGTGAAATCCACCGACACAAACTTTCACCAGTCCTTCGCCCCCAAGCGAAGCTGGTTCAGCGCGAACCGTACTCTCAAATGCTCCGGACACGAGCATGTGTAGAAGCATCCCTCAATATCAGAAATCCATCTCATCGCAACAATCGGATCCTGCATCCCATCAAAATCTGGTGGCTTCGTGTTGCTGAACTCCCGGAACAGCAACGAGTCACCCCCCTGAGGTCTAGCAGCAGCAACAGCTGCAGTAGCTGCAGCGGCTGCAGCCTCTGTAACCACAGCGTATCTCTCATCGAACGTCTCAATCAGAGTGGTCTTAATAGACCCAAACATCTCCGGTATCTCTGCGCGGATAGCCGCAGCCACCTCATCGTGGATCATCTGACGAAGCTCCTCATCACTCACGCCGCTGGTCTCTGCTCTGTGGCGCATCCCAACCGTGATGTCTCTGAAATACAACACAAAAATATCAGAGACTCGCTCGAGTATGCACGCACTCGATAACCCATCCCTACTTGTTCGTTAGTACCCTAAGGATTCTTACTTGGACTGCGCACTGATCCGGTGTTTTCAGTAGTACGGGCCCTATACTACCGTTCACACCGCATCAGTGTTCACCCCAAGTCCTCCTCCTAGGATCCCAGATCACAAGTACTCTACTTCTCGCTAAGCACAGGCTACCCTTCGGTAGGCCCCTCCTAAGCTCCTCACTGCTACCTACTCACTCTCAAGCATCTCATAGCAGCAGTAATCTCTTAGGCTAAGGCATCACAAATCAGGCCACTCTAGTCCTAATATGAATACCTAGCTTACTCTAGCATACATAACATATCATGTCATATCTCATAACACGTAATGTAAGGGTATTTTGGGGAATCACCGTTCGGGCGCTGACTGATCGTACACACTGCTTCTTTCCGCTTTTCTCAAATTCTTTTACTTTAGAAAAATTGTTTCCTTTATGAAAAACTTTCTCAAATCCTCAGTTTGAGTTCGGATACGCCCGAAGGTGCATCTGAATCCCTCAAACCAAGGCTCTGATACCAACTTGTAACAACGTGAATTTCCAAAACAATTTTTCATTTTTAAAACATAATTTCATTCATAAGATATCATAAAAATCCATTGTACCACATGTCATCATAATAAAACAAATCCCAAGATCTCTAATACATAAATCCCATCAGTATGTACAGATCATGCTGGCGCCTTCCCGCGATCCTCACTAGTACCTGAAACACATCACACAAACACTGTAAGCATAAATGCTTAGTGAGTTCCCCAAAATACCACATACAACACATACGCCACTCAAGGCCATAGCTCTATGGGACCTTCCGATCCATGTGTCTCAGGGGATTTCCGTCCCAATCCTGGTAGACCTTCCGGCTCTACCCGTAATGACCTTCCGGTCCTTATCATATTGACCTTCCGGTCCATACACTGTTGACCTTCCGGTCCATTATCATAATGACCTTCCGGTCCATACCATACTGCTCATAACACAACATAGCACATATATATCACATAACAACATACATCACATATTCTGCATAGCATATGAGACCTTCCGGTCACACATAATTACCACTCTAGGTAAAGTATAGTGAGAAGACTCACCTCGTACGATGTCGGATAACCTCTCGTGCTCGATAACCCGACCTAGCCTCCTCCTATTAACATAATAACATCTCTAATCAATACTTTCTCTTATCCTCATTTCTAAGGAGTGGGTAAAAGACCATTCTACCCCTCCCAGATCTCTCTCTAGAACCAACTTGACCAAAACCCTAAGGTCAACTGAAGTCAACTCAAGTCAACGGTCAAACTTTGACCAGACTCGTCGAGTGCACTCGTGTGACTCGGCGAGTCCAGGCGTCTTCCGAATCCTCATAGATCTTCACTCGACTCGTCGAGTTAACCTTTCACTCGACGGTTACCACTGGTCATGAATCGCGGGGCAACCCCGACTCGACTCGTCGAGTGCACTAATGGACTCGGCGAGTTCCTTCCATGGCAACACTCAAATGCCCTTCTGAGGTCAGATCTGTTTCTCTAACCTATAGATCTAACCTTACCATACCCAAAAATCACGTAAAGGTCCGACCTTTACACTCATGCAACGTCCATAAAGCTTCTTTTGGTGAAATAGCCTCTAAAATGGCAACCTAGGTTCATATCTCTAATGGAGTAGCATAAAGAAAGATAGATAGGACTCTCTGGACCTCTTAAGGTCCAGATCTAAGAAGAACTCCACCTTGGGACCTCACATACTTCGAATCCAAGCTAAAGAAGACATAAGAAAACCCTAGATTCAAGTAGATCACCAAATACACGAGATTGAGCACAGATTAATACCTCTAGCAGCATCTTCTGATCAAATGGTGGTAGATCTGAGCTCCTCAATCTTCCTTGCTTGCCCTCCTTCCTTCTTTCTTGCAAAATCACACTTAGAATGATGAAAACGACTTCTTCTTCTCTCTCTCTCACAACGCTCTCAGGTGCTCTAGTGCTCTCAAGGGTGAAGGTGGCCGCAAATGAGGGCCATAAGGTCCCTTAAATAGGGCACAAGCCCGAGGATTTAGGGTTTCCACCCACAGCGCCTACTCGGCGAGTCTACTCTTGGACTCATCGAGTATTTCATTAAACTTACGTGGCCACCCCGCTTCTACTCGACGAGTTATAGCACGAACTCGTCGAGTAGATCAATGATTCACAAAAATAAATAATTAAAATAATATACCTGGAAATCCGGGTGTTACAATTTATCAAGCATTTCTTAAAGAAATGTATTGTCATATATAACAAAACTCGGGGTGTCATGTTCCGATACAGACCAAAAGTATAAACGGCACATTATAAGCCTTACAACAGTTATATACAACTACAGGCCTATAAACAAAATAACTTGATGATTCATCCATCTTATACTCTCGCGCCACTACCTATAATACAAATAAAACTGAGTGGTACAGGCTTGGGAGCCTGGTGAGCATATAGGGTTTTCAACCCATAATAAATAATTATATTTAATTTCACCAACCAACAATAACCCGATTACCCATTCTCGTTATCCTCACTTTACGTCCCTAAAACAACAACTATCACAAGGGACCTAGTCTAGGATTTTTCATCGGGATGGACATTACTGCAAGGGGTTTCCTCAATAATAGATGTCCTAAAGGCAATCATGAGGGGGATAGAGTACACCGGTGAACACATCGTTCACAACACCTACAGGGTATGAACCTGCCAGCGTTCCACTGGACGGTCTAGAAAGAGTCCGTGGTCGTCATCCATACTCCGCTAGATGACTAGATCAACAACAACATCGAGGCCTCTCATCATTTTATTTTATCACACAACAACTGTCTACCCATGTTCTACCCAACATATTAGTAGATAAAAATATATACATTTATATACAGCTTAAAACATGTACAAATCATTCATTCAATAATTATTTCAAATAAGCAAATAATATACAAACACATAACACGTATTTTGTAGAGAATACTTCGTATCTATGTGTTAGAAGAAAATGAATATACACTCACTTGATCAGAAGATGATCGGACAGCACTACGGCTCTAAGAGTAGTATTCTTCGGTGAAACCGGGAGATCTTCACAAAAACCGGGCTTCTCGCGGGCAGAGTTTCGGCTTGGGAACTCTGTTTCTCGGGATCTTTGGGGCTTCGAGACTCGCTTCGGGTCTCGAGATGATATCGGGGCTTCGAGGGTATACTTTCACGTAAAACGAGGTAATATGGGTGAGAGAGAAGAAATTTGGCAACCAAACTCGGCTGCACTTGTGATCTATTTATAGGGTGAATCTGGTCTCGAACGCAACGCGTTCCCTGAATGAACGCAGCGCGTTCCGCCGTGCGTCATGGCTTACGAACTTCGGACTTGACATGCGACGGGACAGGCTCTAGGCTCCGAACGCGGGGCGTTCCCTATTTGAACGCGGGGCGTTCCCCCTTTGGTAAGCGTGCCTCGAACTTCATAAATTCATATCTTTCGCATACGAGCTCCGTTTTTTACGTTCTTTATATCCACGCGAAGGTGAGATTATGCTCTACAACTGTCGTTTAGACTCCGTTGGCTAATTTTAACTTTATATTTATTATATTATTTTTAGTAGGCCCGGACAGGAAAACTCCGTTAGAAAATCATAACTCCTTCGTCTGACGTCCGTTTTCGTCTGTCTTTCCGTCGTTGCACTACTATCGATGAGATCTTCGATTCTCGTTTAGATTGTTTCGTCTAGAAATCACTCGATCTCATATTCGAACTTTGGGCTGTATACCGCTAAGTCGAAACTTCGAAAAATCATAACTTCCTCATACGAAGTCAGATTTAGACATTCTTTTCTTGCACGCTCTCGTTTTAACGTATTCTACGACTTTTGTTTAGATCACTAAGGCTAAATATCGCTCTAACGTAAATTCACGATTTACGTCGCGCAGTGTCGTACCGGTTCTGTCGCGAAACTTCGACAGGTCATAATTCCTTCGTTATAACTCGGATTTTGGCATTCTTTATATTTTCGGAAACCTTGCCACAACCACTACGTCTTCATGTATCGATATCGGGTTTATCTAACATTTTATTTTATTGCTTATTTTTATTCTTAATTCATTTAAGGCACATAATTAAGCATAAAACACATAATACTCAAATAATACATTCTTATTATTTCAAAACGGGTTACAAAGGTTAACCTAGACTATTACATCGTTATTAATGCCTAGCCTAGAAACACGGACGTTACATCCAATCCGTCTTGAATGTCTGTTTAGTGATTTCCTGAGAATACATATAGTTTTGAGGGTCAACATGTAACACCCCGACTCCCAGGTATATATCTTTACAAGTCTATGTCCATATCAGAAGATATAGTCGACGAGTTGGTGCCTAGACTCGTCGAGTAGGGACACGATGGCCACGTGGTTTAAGTGACCAACTCGACGAGTCGGTGAACCCGACTCGGCGAGTTGGAGCTGGAATGAAAAACCCTAATCCCAGGGGTTTTGCACCCTAGTTAAAGGATCCTTTGCCCCTTAGCCTCCCCTTACAACCTCTTGTGAGTCCAGAAACCCTAATTCGTGTGTGTACTCCATTCTTATGTGATTTTCAAGCTTGGAAGGTGATTTGCAAGAAGAAGACTTGAAGTATAAGAGGAGTGGTGCAAGAGGAGCTAGTGGATCTGACCTTTCTGCTTATTGGCATCAGTTTAAAGGTAACAAGTTGTTACCTTGACCTTCTTCTATCTAGATCTATGCATGTTTGAGATTAGGGCTTTCCTAGCATGTATATTAGCCATTTTTTAGTATGGGCTAGGATCTGAAGTTGCAACTTCAGATATGAGTTTATCTTGGTCTCTATAGCTATAAAGTTTCCAACTTTGGCAAGTATGAACCTCCCCTTTTGAGTTAAACCACATTATAAGCTTAGATTTGATATTCTAATCCTTTAGAGCCTTGCATGCACGTAAAGTTTGCAACTTTACGTGATAAACATGCCTTGGGGAGCTTGATCTGCAATATGGAGCTTTGGGGTGGCTTAAAAGCATCTGAATGAAGAATGGACTGAAGGGACTCGACGACTTGCATGGCCAACTCGGCGAGTCCGATGAAGATTGTCGTGCACGGAGTTATGCATGGACTCGGCGAGTCAGTTAGGGTTTTCGTGACTTTTAGACACGCATGAACTCAGCGAGTTATAGGGAAACTCGACGAGTCAACCGGGGATTTCACGATTTCTCAAGTTCAGGAAGGACTCGACGAGTCGGTGAACTGCACTCGACGAGTCGGGTCAACATGGACTGTTGACCTTGACTTTGACCAAGGATTGACTAGTTGACTCTGGGGTATTTTGATAAATTGGAAACTTATGGAAATGATATTATGGTAAATATAGGTGGTGGAGTTTGTGGCCGTGGTTTGAGAGTTTGCGTTTATCACTTCGATTCGTCAGTTGAGAGGTGAGTTATCCTCACTATATCAACAGGGTCTAAGGCACCAATGTCGGACCTTATCGGATTGTATCCGGGTTTATTGCATGATATGCTTATTGATTTACATCCTGGTAGTTAGGATGGTGATATGCTTAGTGACCTGGTTAGGTCGGTATCCTGGTATATAGGATGACGTTGTGTTAGTGACCGGTTAGGTCTGTGTCCTGGTTATAGGATGTTGCTATGATTGATGATTTGTTAGATCAATTGCCTGTTATATATGCTAGAGTATGATATTATGTGCACATGATTGTTTGATTGGGGATTGGGTTGAGGCGGTCCTGCTTTGTGCTGAAGGCCAACATGCCCAGGGCGGTCCGGATAGACTACAGGCCCAGGAGGGCTTGTTGATCAGACCGAAGGCCCGACGAGCGGTCCGGATAGGCTGTAGGCTGTGCTAGTCGGTCCAGACGTGCCGAAGGCTCGGAGAGCGGTCCAGATAGGCTGAAGGCCCGCGGGGCGGTCCAGTCAGGCTGATGGCTCATTATGCATGTTGTTTGCTTATATGTTTATATGATATGGTTATATCTGTATGGCGTTGGTATTTTGGGGGTAACTCATTAAGCCTTCGAGCTTACATTTATCGATTATTGTTTCAGGTACTTCTGATGATCGCGGGAAGGCGAAGGCGTGATCGTACCACTCCTCACACTTTATGATTTTATGTTTGATTCTTGGATACTCTGACAATATATACTATTTTGAAAACAAGTTTTGTAATAATCATGGGTTATGAAATTTTTTAAAAAGTTTAAATTTGGCATGATTTTTATGGATGTTACACAACACAAGGTTGGTGAGTGTTACAAGTTACCTGCTAACAACAATAATACTTTTAATAAGTTTAAAAAGTATTTTCTTTGTATGTATATCAATAGTTAAAAAAATGTTTGCAATGAGTCTTTAAAATCCAAAATGTATTTTTGTATAAGTAAATTCATACTTTAAACCGTGTTGTGTAATGAATCTTTGAATCTCCTTTAAAACCAAAGTATTATATTACATAAGTAATTCCATACTTAAAATAGTTTTGAAAGCAACCAAACCCATGGTTGGTAGTGAGAGAGAGAGAGAGATTATAGTTGATGTTTATAGTGAGTCCTATAACCGAGCTACGTGACAGAGTGTACCCCCTATAACTCTTCATTGGATGTTGCAGTAACGATTGTAGACGCTTATCACCCACTTCGATTGATCGATTAAGGTTATAGCTAGCAACCGCAGATAGGGATGTCAACCCCGTATAGATCTATACATATGTATCTCGCTACGAAGATTAACGGTTATAGTAGTATGAGTATGCTAAGTATTTAAACTCAGCTAATGAATAATGTCTCACTAAAAAGCCCTTAACTAAAAAGTTTGCGAATAATTCTTAGCGCTAACTTAATTGTGATTAAGTCACTAGGCATAATGAATATCATTGTATAAGGTTTATAAAATCCAAGTATGTTTAACTTTTATATAAAAGTGGAATGTGTTTGTCGCTTTTTATAAAAATGAATGTTTCAAATTAATGAACATATGTGCATGTATAAATGTTGTGTGCTTAAACATATAAATAAACATGCATAGTAATAGCTTGAATCCTTGAAATAATACAGAGTTTCATAACGTGCTTGTTATAATATGCAATATATAATTTTCTATCATGTAGTATTTGTTATGTGAACCGGTTATTTCATGATAAAATAACCATAATACGTATATGAAAAGTTTATACTAGTTTATTTGTAACAATAGGGTAAATTGTTAAATAATAATATTTTTATAAACTAGATTTATTGTATATTCGCATAAAAATGAAATTGATTTGTATAAACAAAATATTTAGACACATGTATTCCCTTCTGAAATACTTAAAATATTCAAAATGGGTCGTAAGCATTCACCCTTGAAACGTGAGTTCTAATCGTTCGAATTCGTTTTCTTTGAGAAACTTGACATGAGAAACCGCAAATCCACAATTCTTGAATTTTTGAAATACTTTCGGGTCCATTTCGTAACGAATCTAAACTTTTGGGGGATGATTTGTAACTTCACTAAAGTATAGAGGCTTTTTGGTAATTTAATTAAATGGTTAGGACAATTTTGGTAAAAAAAATAAATACAAAAAATACAAAACGAGCGGTTGTTTTAAACAATTGGGTTCAATAATTGGGGTTGGGACTGATTTTGAATACATGGTTTAATACGGAGGACATTTTGGTCATTTCCTAATTAAAATGACTTGGGGCTTTTTAAATCCACCGTGCGTTTTCTTTGTTTGATCGGGCATATGAAGGAAAAGGGGATACGAATCGAACGCCAAAGAAGTGAACGAAAACGGGAGATGGAGGCTCGCAAGATGCTTAATCCGGATTTGCTTGATCAATCGTTCGCGAAGGGGGATGTCATCTCCGGTGTTTGACGAGGCCGAAGGAGAAAAAGAGAGGGGAGGCAGCCTCAGCGAGGCTGCCTTCGTCCTCGGCTGGCCTTGAGATGCGAAAGAGAGAAGGGTCCGATGGGGCAAAGCAGTCAGCGACGGCAGGGGTGATTTGGACCTGCTGTGAAATCGGCGAAGGTAAGGGACGACCAAGAGGGATGCGAGGGCAAAAGAGGTGGTTCGGTGGGAGGAATTGGTGATAGTAGCAGCTCGAGTGGGGCGTTTGGTTGCTTGATCGAATGGGAGAAAGGGAGGTTATATGGGGTTCTTGATTGATTGAAGAGGGAAGATATCTGAACGAAAGTATAAAGAACGAAGGCAGCAGGATAGTCATCGACCATGGCAGCTAGGGCGTTTGGGTGGTTCTTCTTCAACAGGAAAAATGAACGAGATCAGCAACAGGTAACCTTCTTGCTTCAATTTTTTTTTTCTTTTTTTTTTCTTTTTTTGTGTGATTTGTAATCCACATAAATGATGATGAAACAGGCAGAAATTTCGATCAAAGGGTTTTTTTGGTTTGTTTCATTTGACAGGGAAGTGAAAGAGAAGAAGAACATAATGAATCTCTTTTTTTTTTTTTTGAATGTTTGGTTGTTTTGGGCATAAATCAATGGAAGATAATTGTGTTTGGTTGCTTGAAATTGACAGGAAAAAGAAGAAGAAAGCCTGGATGCGAATTTCATATCACTGGGTTCTTTCCCTTTCTTCACCATGGTTAAAAAGAAAAAACGAGAGGAAGGGTGATGGAGTACCACAGTTAGAAAAAAATTTGAGTGTAAGGGAAGTTTGAGTGTGCCGGCGGGTAACACGAAAGTTGGAAGCAACCTAAATTTGGCTTTCATATTTTGATATTTTGTTATTATTATTTTTTTTTTTTGTGTACAATTTATTTGATTTTTTATGTGATCTGTATTATCATATTTGGGTAGATTTTTAACATGATTTTGATTGAAGATTGTTGCGTGTAATTCTCTCTTAAGTAAGATGTACACACTCTGAAAAATTGTACCATAATTGATATTTCGAGGGATAGAGGATAGACTTGTGAGATAGAAGAGAAAAAGTGTTGGCTGGTCAATTACTAGAAATTACAAGCATTGTATTAGTTTAATAAGTATGTATTAGTGTATTGCTTTAAATGAATATTTGAGTCAAAATATATGAAGTATGGTACCAAAATGTGTAATGTCGTACTTGTGGCATTTAAAATGTTACAAATCAATTTTTCTCGATTTTTGTGTCATCGATCCTGATTTTAAATACTTTTCTAAAAATGGTGAATGATAGAGTTTAGTTCAAGAATTTCAAAAATAAAAACGGATTAATTTACCGAGTTATAGAACTCAGTGAAATCGCGTTTAATTAAGCTGAAAATGTCTGATTTTTGACTTTTATAAATATTTTTATGAAAATATTTCAAATATGAAATTAAATATTAGGCAATAGTCTGAGTCAAAAATGTTTTCGAAATTTCCATTTGAGGTGTGAAGTCCCTCAACGGATAGAAACGGTTTTAGCGGTTTTAAGAAAATCAGTATTATACTGGTTTTGGATTTTTAAAACGGTCGTATCTTTTTTATACGAACTCCGTTTTGGACGTTCTTTATATTTTCAGAATCAGGGAAACACGTACTACAAGGCTAGAGTATTTGTTTTTCTCACAACGACTTAATATGAAATAAGATACCATCCGGTCACAAGCATGATTATTCCTTCTTCGAACTCGGAAAACTGAAAGGGAGAAATCTCCGCTATAGATAGCGACATTCCAATCCTTCAATCAACCACTCACTTCCAGCTGCAATCCCCTAGCCAATCACAACAAATGTTTCCTTCTTGAGTCTTGTGACTAGAATATACGGTCTCGAGCAAAACCCTCGAGACCTCAAAACCAACCAACTCATCTAGGTATGCACCACTCAACCCAAATCGATACCGCAACTAGAGCACAAAACAACTACCAGACCTATCCTCATGTCTGAGCATCCCTACCACAAGATCGACAGATACAGAACTACTGCCACGAATCATGGTATCAAACCATGCTATCTTTCCCGACCAGCCCTTAGAATCCCCAAAACTCTCCTCGATTTGAGTATGGATCCTGTGCTTCAAGTAGTACGGGCCCAATACCACCTTCCACACCTATCCATACTTTCCTCAAGAAGCATACTAGGTCCTCTAACACCTACTAAAAAATACTCTTGATACCTGATCAACAGCGAAACAACCGCACTAAAATACTTCCTAGATTCTCCTAGGATTCCCCCTCCCCCCCCCCCCCCACCACTTCCCCTTCCATCAACTACTGAAGGAATCCAATCAATGTCAGCCACCCACTTCATGAATACAATTACATGCAAAAAACTTAAATAATCTTTCGACTAAAGGACCCAACCCTACAACGGTTAGACTCAAACGAGAGTTGCGCAATAGGGCCAAATCCTTCACTCTAATATTATTTAAGCTCTATAGCATGTAACTTTATGTATTCATTTAATAGTTAGCTCACATCAATATGGGTCCCATAAAGCACAAAACAAGCAACATTCGAGCAGAGGAGCTGACTGGCACTAAGATACAATAAAAATCAGACAGGTCCTCAAACGAAATTCTCGATCGCTATGTCCTAGCATCTCGGATGCACCTTCTCCCTACCCTCACTCAATCGAGAGTGGCTAATCATTCCTCACGCTGACCCGCTATGAACTACACCCACTCATGAAATTTCCAGCAACCTTACATCACTCGTGTATGCTAATCATACATAACACCAAATCCTATAGACAGACGGATATTCGATTCTACCCTAAGCCCTTCATCAAACAAGAACAGGAAACAAGGCCAAACCAAACATTCTCAGGCTATAAAGTCTTAGTTATGTACAAATATGATGCATACACTAAGCAACTATAGTAATGATGTCAATTTCATATAAGGAAGACCCTACCCTATCATGCATCATATAATCAGGCAATTCTATCTTGCAATTCCTGAAGATCCCTAACCTATCAATAGCATGCAATTCTAACATATCATAATATCAAATATCAGTGTGGTAATTTGGGGTCTACTTACTGGCTCCGACTGATCGTACACATCACATCCTCTTTTGGTTATTTTGAAAGCAACTGTGAAAATTATTTTTAAAACCCTTACTTCGAAAATCATTTTTAAAACCCTTTTTCCTTAGTTTGAGACTGGATTCACATGAGTGTTCCTCCAATTCACTCAAACCAAGGCTCTGATACCAACTTGTAACATCCCAAAAATTTCAACAAATTTAAACTTTTCAAAACAACCCATTTACTAATAAAAGTATTTACCAAATCATTATTACCAAAACATTATTTAAAAATGTTGAGAATAAATCCGAGATGACGAATGCGGAATATCAAGAACAATCAAGAATCAATCACCATCATATGCAACGAATCTGATAAAGGTTTTGTGTATATGGATATGGATCTGAACGTATAAAGAAAACCCTAATTAGGAAAAAGCTTCTATCAAAAGCTAACCTAATGATTATTTATAGGGAACATAAAATATTTACCAAAAATATAAAACCAATGCCTTAATATAAAACCAATTTCTTAGAAGAGCTCGATGAAGAACTTCTACTGTAAAGGCACCGTAGGGAATCATAAAACGATTAACCCTAAAAAAAGGCTTCCCTAAATAACCAAACATGCCAAATCAGTTTTAATATCTCAAATACTCAACAATCTCCCCCTAAATGTTGAAACTAATGAAGATCACGATTTTCAATCTTCTTGGCATTTCTCTCCCTAAATTGTGACACTCATAAGCACATGTGGTCTTCAAAGCGAGAGAAACAAATATCATCTTCCAAAAGCGGACTCCCCCTTGAATCTTCAATAAATACCATGGATAGAATCCAGAAAGTTAAGATGAATCACCAACAATCTTCAAAACCCGTCAGATTGGATGAAATAAATCCTATTAGAATATACCCAATTCTCAAAAAATTAAAACCGGAAAAATAACAAAAACTAATTTGTATTTTTCGGTTTTTAAATATTAGACAAAAAGAATAGAACAATAAGCAATTATTTAGAGGGGTTTGAAAAGAATAAGACCACAGAAAAGGATAAGAATTGAAAATATTTTGGAAAAAGGGGTTAAAATGGTAAAATCCAAGAATTGTAAAGAATTTTGGATTTGGGGTTGAAACTATGAAGATCTGAAAGAATGGGGACTGATTTTGAAAAATTGTCATATTCTTCAATTAAATCAGTTAAGAAGCGTTCATTGACTTTTGAAAGTCAAAACCAGATAATCGATTGAAATAATTCCGAGCAGCCTTCATGTAATCACGATTTCAGATGATGATGTTGTCGAGAACCAAATTAGGAACACTAAGGTCGAACTTCAATTTCTGAAACAATTAATTATGATTCCCATTCGTTTGTAACAGATTGCTATTGAATTTCTGGTTTAAACTTCCGATCGAGATTTTGGTTCCGATTTTCGTGAATTCCGATTCGTAATAGCGTAAATCAACAATAAGATTCCAAGATCGAACATATTTCATAGAATTGTTATCAATATAAACTCTGACTTTGAAGTTCTGATTGTCGTTTCCAAAATCCATTTCGGTTTTGATGCTCGAAATTCCGATTTCAAGAACTTCAATTCCGAGCAGATAGTACTAACGTCAAAGTGAGTTACGAATCCGAACCCAGAACTCCGAATCGATTGCAATTTGTGTTATAGTTGCGAATCTGATTCCTTCCGAGCCTAAAACTGCGAACGACAGAACTACGAACGACTGCGAACGCTCGGAGATGAACAGTAGATTCGTATTCGTAGCTTCAGATTCCGATTTCGTTTTGCGAGTTCCTTGTTGATTTTCGATTGCGAGAGAGTTGAAGCTCCAAATCTGATTTTGGTTCTTCAACGTCGTTTTACTGGAACTAACTTATTAACTTAAGCAATTGGCCAAACCTCCGAAAACATCCCTCATAATTGAAAGAAATGGCAGATTATGCCCTTAACTCCGAAACTAACCAATTTTGTGTATTATTCCGAATCTGACCCTTTATTATTCCATAACTGCGACTCTGACCCTCCTGTTACAGTACATTGATAGCTTGCACCCCTTTTCCTTAAATGTGTCAGATGACAGCCATCTTTTTGCAGAAAATGTCTTTTTTCACCCACTTTTTCAACTTTTTCAGCCTTTTGTCATTCCAACAATTAAAAATCAATAAAAATTGATTCCTTCAACAAGATTTCATCCTTTTGACTCAAAATTCATCAGCTTTCACCAGATTTTGTCCCATTTTTCGATTTTTTTTTATAAAGGACAAAACTTTTATGAAACTTTTGATATCCATTTAAGATTCAAGATTGAAGTTGGTTTCTTGCACACCCATTTATTTGAAGAAAACTGATCATCTTCTGAAAATAATACCCGCTTTTTAGTTGGAAAACAAAAATTCCCAAAAACTTCATTAAACCAACCAAATACTTTTTTCTCTTTCCTCCAACTTCTAACATCTTTATCTGAAGAAAAACTGAATTTTCTTTGAACATTCTTGACTTCAGCTTTCTGAACCTTTTCACATGCATTAGGTACTTGTACCTTGGGCATCCAAACCTTCTTCATTTTACTCTTGTTCTTCTTGTTCTTCTTGTTCTTCTTCTTCTTTCTTTTCTGATTTCTAGGCTTTAGAAACGAATTTTGGATTTAAACAACCTCTTCATCTTTCTGAATCTGAACATTAGAAACCTTTGGTACACTAACTTTTGGAGTTTGATAAATCTGAACATCTTGAAGTATTGACTTTCTGTAAAGAATCATTCCTTCAAAAACATCATCAGAACATAAAAAGTCATCTGTTTGAGTTTCAATTGAACAAAACTTCTTCACTTTCACGATTTCTGATTTTTTGCAATGAGATTCGTCTTTAGAACATCCAGATTCAGATTGTAAACTTCTGAAAAACATGAACCACTTGACTCCCCCTCAACAAGAACATCCGGAGTCATCTTTTCTTCAGAAACATGAGGAACATCATGAACTTCACCAAGAACATCAAGAACATCTTCCTTTTTCTTTTTAGCACTTTCCATCCCCAAAATTTGTTTATTTTTTCGATCTAAATGTTTATGGATTATACGAATTTGTTCTACTATTCTCTCATCCTTTTGTAATTCACGATCATTAACACGTGAGTATTCAGCTAGTTTCTTATCAACAAAAAGATTATATAACTCAGTAACATCCCTCAACGTATAATCACCAAGAATATGAAACATAGTCCCTTTATAGACACCATATATTGGTTTAGTAACCTTTAATCCAAGTTCTAAAATGGAGTCAAAGAATAAAGAATCCATTAGATCTTCAACAAGAAACTGAACTTGAAGAGAGAGAAAGTAGATCTGATAAGAATTCTTAGAGAGAGAAAACGGATCTGAGATGGTTTCTAGAGAGAGAAAACAGATTTAAACACAAATACTTTGACAAAACACGAAATTCTTCTTCTATTTTTCTTCCAAAACATGAATTAAGAACAAATTAAGTGAAAGAATGAGTAGAAAATACCAGATCTGAGATGGGTTTTGCAACAAAACGAGATATTTCACTTTTTCTTTTCAGAAAACTTACAAAACTTGAAGAACAAGGTGAGATTCATGATAAAATATCGCCATAAACAAGATCGATTCTTGCAATAATCGCTGAGATCTACAATAACCCGCTCTGATACCACTTGTTGAGAATAAATCTGAGATGACGAATGCGGAATATCAAGAACAACCAAGAATCAATCACCATCATATGCAAGTAATCTGATAAAGGTTTTGTGTATATTGATATGGATCTGAACGTACAAAGAAAACCCTAATCAGGAAAAAGCTTCTATCAAAAGCTAACCTAATGATTATTTATAGGGAACATAAAATATTTACCAAAAATATAAAACCAATGCCTTAATATAAAACCAATGCCTTAGAAGAGCTCGATGAAGAACTTCTACTTTAAAGGCACCGTAGGGAATTATAAAATGATTAACCCTAAAAAAAGGCTTCCCTAAATAACCAAAAATGCCAAATCAGTTTCAATATCTCAAATACTCAACAAAAAATAGAGTCTCCCATGATCCATTCAGTTATAAAACCAAGGATGTATATGGTTACGCCTTCTCCTTGCCACGGTCCTTCGAGGTACCTGAAACCAGAAACCAAAACTGTACGCACGAAGCTTAGTGAGTTCCCCCAAAATACCACCACACAACAAATCACATACACAAACAAAAGTTCAAAGATTTAAAAATGAAGTCGAGAATCAATTAGGCAGGAAGATAAAGATGATATGATCTGATAGAGGAGGAGAGTATTTTAGTATCGAGTTCTACAACTACCTCAAGGAATGTGGAATAGTTTCACAATTCACTCCTCCTAGGACACCACAAATTAATGGTATGGCTGAGAGGCGCAAGCGGACCTTGTTAGACATGGTTCGTTCCATGATGATTCGAACCACTCTTCCTATCTCCTTCTAGGGGTAGGCCTTAGAGACAGTCGCATATATCCTCAATCTTATCCCTACAACCCTACTAATAAGTTTGTCAAAACACCTAACGAGATGTGGACAGGAAAAGTTCCCTCGTTAGCACATATCAAAGTATGGGGTTGTGAAGCTTTCGTTAGACGAGAGACTCGTGACAAGCTAGAAGCTAGAAGTGAGAAGTGTATTTTCATTGGCTACCCATAAAAGTCCTTTGGATATTTGTTCTACAGAACTAGTGAGAACATGGTCTTTGTAGCACGAATAGGAGTCTTTCATGAGAGAGAGAGCTCATATGCAAAGAGGACAGTGTGAGCACAATTGACCTTGAAGAGATTCAAGAATCAACCAATGAATAAACCTTAGAAGACACTAGCATACAACCAGAGGAAAAAATTTCCAGTTGAGCCAGTTGAAATTCATTACCTCTTCGTCGTTCTAGTAGAGTTAGCATGCCACCAACATTCTATGGTTTCCATATAACGTCATATGGTGATACGTTTATCAGTGGTCAAACTGATGGGTTATGGAGGTTACAAATGTTGGATAAGGTGTCTAAGTCCGTAACTATATTTGGTATGAACTTGACCCGACCCGGCATGGTCCATTTAGGTTGCACTTCACCTAACAATTTGTATGGATATACTTTTGAGAATAAGATGTTTATGATCTATTAATATATTATAAGTTATAATATATTAATATAAAACCATATTATTTAATTAGTGTTGATCAAGAATTGATTTTGGAATTAATTTAAAGATCAAAAGAGACTAATTAAATATGGACTCTTATATATATATGGATTGGGCTAAGATTTATTTAGGATGGTCTAAGAGTATATCGAAGTCCATGGATAGTCCATGGAGCTTTTAACCCATGGATCCTAGGTAAGTGAAGAGTCATGGGTATTAGGGTGTAACCCTAATCCTCCATACTATATAAAGAGGGCCTTGGTTCTAGAATTGGCACTAGTGTGTGTAAGAAACAAGAGTGGGCCGATTTTAGTGAGCATCATATTCTTTCAAGTATTTCCAAGTTTTTTTGGGTGATTTGTGACACCACTTGAGGCATCCACACTATTGGTGCTATGCTCTAAAACTCCAAGCAATCAACCACAAAAGAAAGGTATGTTATTCTACTTAAAGTTTTATATTACAAGTACCCCATAACATGCTAGTTAGGTTGTAAACCTTGGAAATCAAATTTGCATGTATTTTAGAGAAAAAATAGATCCAAGGTTTATAGGGTTGCATGTACACCATAGGAGTGTTAGAATGCTCAAAACCCAACAGTGGTATCAGAGCCTAGGCTTGTTTTCTTGATACTTGATGCAAACTTGTTGAAAAAGCTCAAAAATTTGCTATATGTTGCATGAACTCGCCGAGTCCATGGGGGGACTCGACGAGTCCATGTGATAATTCATCCTACTCGTCGAGTAGGTTCTTGCACTCGACGAGTAGGAGCCCCTGAATGCAGATTTTCAAGTTTTGCTGTTGGAAATGGACTAGAAACATTACCCTAAACTATTTTGGTGTTTTAAAACTTGTTTTATTTGGTGTAATGCTTATGCTAATCCATTTACAATGGCTAATATCAAAATTCCATGTTTTATATGTGTTAATATGATTCTTGAAATTTTGATATGAATGTTCATGTTCTTATGAGTTATGGTTAGATCATAGGAATTATTTGCTGAATTGTTTGATGATTGATTCTTGATCTTAATGCCTAATGATGGAGTCCATAACTTGTCCTCAAGTTATGGATAACCAAAAGTCACTTCTTTAAAATTTTCATTAAAGAATAAGAGGTTACATAAAGTGAAGAGTGTTCACTTTAATGGACCATTAAACTCATAAGTTATGAAATGAAAAGTCTTGAATAGTTTCAATACTTGCCCTCAAGTTTGGAATTTGTAAAGTCTCACACATTAATACTTTAAATTCCATATTGAACCTTAGTTTTTTAAAAGTTTAAAATTCAACCCTTATATGTAACGCCCCGTTCCTGGTACGTATTTAATTTGATTAAATGTTTCTTTTTGTAAGAGCTACTCGGCGAGTTGTAGCCCTAACTCGCCGAGTAGATGTCGAATTGGACGCGGGCTTTAAGTGATCTACTCGGCGAGTCCACGTCTGGACTCGGCGAGTAGGCCAGTCAGGAGGAAACCCTAATCCTTAGGGTTTGCACCCTATTTAAACGTCCTTATAGCCCCATCTCAGCCTTCATCACCCTCAGAGCATTCCTTATCGAAACCCTAGTCTCCATTGGTGAGTTTGAGTGATTGTTGCCTTGTGAAGGGACTTTTGGTGCACATTGGAGCAAGTGGAAGAAGGAAGGGGTTGAAGAGCTCAAGGAAGGGGACTTAGATCCAGAACACATTCATTTGTGGTCACCCATTCTGGTAATAAAGTTTCCATCTTGATTATTGATCTATTAGATCTTGTTTGTCCCTAAATTGTTGCTTTTAAGCCCTAAAACCCCAAATCCTTGGTAGAGAAACCTTATGGTTGGGCTATACTTCAAATCTGGACCTTCATTACCTTCTAGAGTTGTAAAGTCTCAGTTATGTTCGTGATTGAGGTCCCTCTTGAGCTTAGAACCCCATTAAGAGCTTAGTTTTGACATTTGGAGCCCTTAAAGCTATGCATGCATGTAAAGTTTGCAACTTTACGTGATAAGCATGCCCTAGAAGCCTAGATCTGTGGTTTGGGGCCGCTGCATGGCTCAAACCAGGTCTGTATGGAAAAAGGACTGAATGAACTCGGCGAGTAGAACGCTAGACTCAGCGAGTCCTATGAACATAGCCGTGAACTCGGCGAGTTGGTTGGGCAACTCGGCGAGTTAGTTGAAGATTTCCTTGAACTCGGCGAGTTGTTAGAAGACTCAGCGAGTTGGCTAGGGTTTCTTCCAAATCTTGGCCACGTATGAACTCAACGAGTTAAAAAGGGAACTCGACGAGCCAATCAAGGATTTCACGACTTCTCGAGTTCAGGAAGGACTCGACGAGTCGGTGATCTGCACTCGACGAGTCGAGTCAACATAGACTGTTGACTTTGACTGTGGACTTTGACTTGGACCAAGGGTTGACCAGTTGACTTCTGATGGTTTCTGGTAATTGGGAGATTTATGAAAAAGGTTTGTATGGTACCTATAGGTGGTGGAGTTTGTGTTGGACCCAAGAGTTGAGCCTTCTTATTTCCGACGACAGTTGCGAGGTGAGTTATCCTCACTATACTAAGGGGTCTAAGGCACCAAGGCCGGCCTATTGGATATGATATCCTAGTAGTTGTATTATGTTGAGTACGAGTTAGTTATGCATGCTAGTTTGATACGCTAGAGGGTAGGTCTGTAGGACTACCTGTGATACTGATTGATTGTCTGTATGTGCATTATCTGTTACATGTTGATATGTTATGTGGGATGGGTTGAGGTTGTACTGCTCCGTGCGGTAGCCAACAAACCCTAGAGTATTCCAGATATGAGCTGAGGGCCCGATAGGCATTCCAGACTCATACTGAGGACTTGGGAGCATTCCAGATACGAGCTGAGGGCCCGATAGGCATTCCAGACTCGTACTGAGGGCTCGGTGGCAATCCAGATGTGAGCTGAGGGCCCGGTAGGCATTCCAGACTCACACTGTGGGCCCAGGGGTATTCCAGTCTATAAAGTTGTGGACCCGTTATGTGTTGTTCTGCTCAGTTTGTTATGATATGTCATGGTGTGACATGGTTATGTGGACTGTATGTGTATCGGTATTTTGGGGGTAACTCACTAAGCTTTCGGGCTTACAGTTTCAGTTTATTGTTTCAGGTACATCAGGGGATCGCGGCAAGGCGAAGGCATGATCGTACAGCCCCTCCTATTATGTTATGTTTCTGGGAAAACTCTGATATAAATGTATTTTGAAAACAAAGTTGTAATGTTTTGATAAATTCGACATGTTTTGAAAGTTTAAATTTGGCTTGAATTTTTGGGTGTTACAAGTTGGTATCAGAGCCTTGGTTTGAGTGAATTGGAGGAACACTCGTGTGACTCCAGTCTCAAATCAAGGAAAGGATTTTCAAAATGAATTTTCAAAAAGGTTTTCAAAATAAATAAAGGAGGATGCAGGGCGTACGATCAGCCGGAGCCAGTAAGTAGACCCCAAAATACCATACAAGTTATTTGATTATACGATATGATAAAACAGCATGTTAGTGTTAGGCTAGGGATCTTCAGGAATTGCATGATAGAATTGCCTGAATAAATGATGCCTGCTAGCCTAGGGTTTCCTTTATGTGAGATTGTCATCATTACTGTAGTTGTCTAATGTATGCATCCCAGTTGTACATAATTAAGATCTTATAGCCTGAGAATGTTTGATTTGGCCTTATGTTCTGTTCTTGTTTGATTGGGGGCTTGGGGTAGGATTGGATATTCGAAAGTCTATAGGGTCCAGCGTTATGCATGGCTAGCATACATTAGTGCTGCAGGGTTGGTGGAAGTTTCATGGATAGGAGGGATTGAGTGAGACCGGGAGGTCAGTTATAAGATATTTAGCATTCCTCTAGGAGTGAGGATTGAGCGCTCGCCATGTTGTGCATATTGTTAGGGTGTTGTGGTGATACTTAGGGCAAATATGGGTAGGTGTGGAAGGTAGTAGGGGCCCATGCTACTGAAAGCACAAGACCTATACGCGTGTCAAATAAGTCACAATCCCTAGGGTTAGTAGGGAGTTGGCTCCCAGTGATTTATATGAATTATCTGATAACTGGTGATATGTTTCAGAATGGTGATGACGAGGCGCTTCGTGGCTGGATCCGGTTCGGGATCAGGATCAGGGGACAGAGGCCAGGAGGGGCCGACAGCACCTGAGCCAGTGGTGCAGATGGGTACAGAGGAGTTGGATGCCAGGATTCGAGAGATCCTGCATGATGAGGTTGCTGCTGCATTCCGGGCTCAGTTACCGGAGATGTTTGGGTCGATCAAGACCGCCATGGTGGAGTATTTTGATGAGCGTTATGCAGCCCTTGCAGAGACAGCCGCCGCAGCAGCTGCATCAGCTGTATCAGCGACGGGAGGAGGAGTTGGTAGAGGTTTTCAGTACAGGGACTTCGATAACACGAAGCCCCCTACTTTTGATGGGACGCAGGATCCCATCAAGGCTATGAGGTGGATTTCAGATGTGGAGGGGTGTTTCTTCACCTGCTCGTGTCCTGCTGACCAGAAGGTCAGGTGTGCTCTGAACCTGCTTAGGTCTGGGGCCAAGGACTGGTGGAGACTTGCGACTGGGTCGTACTCTGATGATCAGAGAGCTGCTGTTACTTGGGAGCAGTTCAGGGATATGTTCCGCGCCCGTTACATTCCACGGGTTGAGCGGGAGCGATTGGCACAGGAGTTTTTGAGTTTGAGACAGGATGGGGAGTCGGTGACGAAGATCACCGGATGTTCACTGAGAGGGCGATGTTTTGCCCGGAGTTTGCTTCAGAGCAGGCCCAGATGACCCGTTATCTGAGCATGCTCAAGACGGATATCCGTCAGTTTGTGTCTACCCAGCGATGTGATACTCTTCTAGAGTTGCAGGAGGCCGCCAGACGGCGTGAGTTGGAGATTGAGCAGCAGTTGAGAGAGCAGCGGCAGGCCCCGGCACATTCTCAGCCGGCGCCGAAGCAGTCTAAGACCGCTGATACTAGGACCGGGGGTCAGCAGAGCCGCACATGTGGGAAGTGTGGCAAGGGTCATTCTGGTGTGTGTCGAGCTGGTAGTGGATGCCACAAGTGTGGCAAGGAGGGGCATTACGCGAAAGACTGTCGCCAGACCGCTCCAGTTCAGAGTATGAGGTTATGTTACCATTGTGATCAGGTTGGCCATTTGAAGGCCAACTGCCCGTTACTCGCCGCCAAACCGGCGCAGGCTCCAGCGCCGGCTACTTTGAGGATCACGGATGGGAGACCAGTCAGGGCAGAGCCTCTAAAGGCTCAGGGTCGTGCCTTCCAGCTTACAGCGGAGGAGGCCAGAGCAGCACCAGATGTGGTTGCTGGTATGTTTCTATCCTTATCTCGTTTTCCTATATCTGTTGTATGCTTATCTGTTGCACCTGTGGTTAGGTACGTTTTTAGTGAACTCCTTGCCTGCTTTGGTCTTATTTGACTCGGGGGCGAGTCGGTCCTTCGTATCTCAGACATTTAGTAGGGAGTTCAGTGCACCAGTGGGCGAGTTAGAGTGTCCGTTGCGAGTGTCTATCGCCAACGAACACGGGGTTTCTGCTTCTTCAGTTTATCGAGGGTGTGACTTGGAGATTTTCGGGGTGTCATTTCCGATAGATTTGATTCCGATTCCCATGGGGGAGGTATGCGTGATTGTAGGCATGGATTCGCTCAGTCGATTCGGTGCCATGATCGACTGTGAGGGGCAGCGAGTAGTAGTTCGAACCCCAAGTGGGGGAGAACTGATTGTATATGGCGAGGGCACAAGAGTGGGATCAGGGTTTTGTTCAGCTGCCAGGGCACGACAGTACATTCAGCACGGGTGTGCAGGTTATCTAGCGTATGTGGTAGATACGCGAGCCAGGGATCAGATTTCGGTTTCCGACGTACCGGTGGTCAGGGAGTTCGCAGACGTATTCCCGGAGGAGTTACCAGGGATACCTCCGGAGAGGCAGGTCGAGTTCAGGATCGACCTGGTGCCAGGAGCGGCCCCTATTGCTAAGGCGACGTACCGATTGGCACCGCCAGAGATGCAGGAGCTGTCATCGCAGCTGCAGGAACTGCTGGGCAAGCAGTTCATTCGACCTAGCAGTTCTCCATGGGGAGCACCGATACTTTTCGTCCGGAAGAAGGACGGTTCGCACCGGATGTGTATCGATTACCGGGAGTTGAATAAGTTGACGGTGAAGAACCGTTATCCACTCCCGAGGATAGACGATCTCTTCGACCAGTTACAGGGTGCATCTTAGTTTTCCAAGATAGACTTGAGGTCTGGGTATCATCAGGTCAGGGTCAGAGAGGAGGACGTGGAGAAGACCGCGTTCCGAACTCGTTATGGACATTACGAGTTCGTGGTGATGCCGTTTGGGCTCACCAACGCGCCAGCGGTGTTCATGGACCTGATGAATCGGGTCTGTACACCGATGCTTGATCGCTCGGTCATAGTGTTTATAGATGATATCTTGGTGTATTCCAAGACCCGAGAGCAGCATGAGGAACATCTGTGAGAGCTGTTGGGAGTTCTGAGAAGGGAACGGCTGTACGCCAAGTTCTCGAAGTGTGAGTTTTGGTTACGGGAGGTCTCGTTAACCAGGAGGGGATTTTGGTCGATCCGGCCAAAATCGAGGCGGTTATGCAGTGGGAGGTTCCGAAATCTCCCTCAGATATTAGGAGCTTTCTGTGGTTGGCAGGGTACTACCGGAGGTTCATACGGGACTTCTCCAAGATTGCATTGCCCCTCACTCGTCTGACAAGGAAGGGAGTGGATTTCCGATGGGGTCCCGAGCAGCAGAAGGCGTTTGAGACCCTCCGTCAGCATTTGTGCGAGGCTCCAGTATTAACACTCCCGGAGGGAGTCGAGGATTTTGTGGTGTTCTATGATGCATCCATCACAGGTTTAAGGGCGGTCCTCATGCAGAGAGGACGAGTGATAGCCTACGCATCGCGGCAGCTGAAGCCGCATGAGACGAGATACCCTACGCATGACTTGGAACTGGGGGCGGTGGTGTTCGCCCTCAAGATATGGAGACACTACCTCTATGGGGTCCGTTGTACAATTTACACGGATCACAAGAGCTTGAGACATATCATGGATCAGCCGAACCTGAACATGAGGCAACGCAGGTGGCTGGACGTAGTCAAGGACTACGATTGCGAGATCCTTTACCATCCTGGTAAAGCGAATGTAGTGGCGGACGCTTTGAGCCGCAAGTCAGCGGGGTCTTCCACCCCAGCGGTATGTATGAGGATAGCGTTGGATTCTCCGCTGGTGAGTTTGATCAGAGATGCCCAGGTTGAGGGCATCCGCCCGGAAAATTGGAAGCTGGAGAGGATCAAGGGCGAGAACACCCGGTTTGTTGGGGCGAAGTTGGGCACAGGGTGATGGGTAGTACGGAGGTAGTCTTGCAGACTACCGAAAAGATCCAACAGGTTAGACAGCGTTTGCAGACAGCTCAGAGTCGGCAGAAGAGTTATGCCGACAAACGCCGATCCGAGTTGGAGTTTCAGGTGGGTGACATGGTCCTCCTGAAGGTATCACCCTGGAAGGGTGTCATCAGATTCCGAAGTTCATTGGTCCTTTTAGGGTTTTGGACCGGGTGGGTCGGGTCGCCTATCGATTGGATCTCCCGGCAGAGCTTAGCCAGATCCACAACACTTTCCATGTTTCTCAGTTGAGGAAGTGTTTGGTGGACGAGTCAGCAGTAGTACCCATGGAGGATATTCAGGTTGATAGCAGCCTGAATTATATCGAGAGACCAGTTGCGATCTTAGATCGAAAGGCGAAGACCTTGAGGAACAAGGTGGTTCAGTTAGTGAAGGTGCAGTGGCAGCACCGGAAGGGTTCAGAGTGGACGTGGGAGTCCGAAGAGGAGATGCGGGGGCATTACCCGGAGTTGTTTTCAAATGCAGCAGCAGCAGACTTCGAGGACGAAGTCTGAGACAAGTGGGGGAGAATTGTAACGCCCCGTTCCTGGTACGTATTTAATTTGATTAAATGTTTCTTTTTGTAAGAGCTACTCGGCGAGTTGTAGCCCTAACTCGCCGAGTAGATTTCGAATTGGACGCGGGCTTTAAGTGATCCACTCGGCGAGTCCACGCCTGGACTCGGCGAGTATGCCAGTCAGGAGGAAACCCTAATCCTTAGGGTTTGCACCCTATTTAAACGTCCTTATAGCCCCATCTCAGCCTCCATCACCCTCAGAGCATTCCTTATCGAAACCCTAGTCTCCATTGGTGAGTTTGAGTGATTGTTGCCTTGTGAAGGGACTTTTGGTGCACATTGGAGCAAGTGGAAGAAGGAAGGGGTTGAAGAGCTCAAGGAAGGGGACTTAGATCCAGAACACATTCATTTATGGTCACCCATTCTGGTAATAAAGTTTCCATCTTGATTATTGATCTATTAGATCTTGTTTGTCCCTAAATTGTTGCTTTTAAGCCCTAAAACCCCAAATCCTTGGTAGAGAAACCTTATGGTTGGGCTATACTTCAGATCTGGACCTTCATTACCTTCTAGAGTTGTAAAGTCTCAGTTATGTTCGTGATTGAGGTCCCTATTGAGCTTAGAACCCCATTAAGTGTAGAGTTTGCAACTTTACGTGATAAGCATGCCCTAGAAGCCTAGATCTGTGATTTGGGGCCGCTGCATGGCTCAAACCAGGTCTGTATGGAAAAAGGACTGAATGAACTCGGCGAGTAGAACGCTGGACTCGGCGAGTCCTATGAACATAGCCGTGAACTCGGCGAGTTGGTTGAGCAACTCGGCGAGTTAGTTGAAGATTGCCTTGAACTCGGCGAGTTGTTAGAAGACTCAGCGAGTTGGCTAGGGTTTCTTCCAAATCTTGGCCACGTATGAACTCGACGAGTTAAAAAGGGAACTCGACGAGCCAATCAAGGATTTCACGACTTCTCGAGTTCAGGAAGGACTCGACGAGTCGGTGATCTGCACTCGACGAGTCGAGTCAACATAGACTGTTGACTTTGACTGTGGACTTTGACTTGGACCAAGGGTTGACCAGTTGACTTCTGATGGTTTCTGGTAATTGGGAGATTTATGAAAAAGGTTTGTATGGTACCTATAGGTGGTGGAGTTCGTGTTGGACCCAGGAGTTGAGCCTTCTTATTTCCGCCGACAGTTGCGAGGTGAGTTATCCTCACTATACTAAGGGGTCTAAGGCACCAAGGACGGCCCATTGGATATGATATCCTAGTAGTTGTATTATGTTGAGTACGAGTTAGTTATGCATGCTAGTTTGATACGCTAGAGGGTAGGTCTGTAGGACTACCTGTGATACTGATTGATTGTCTGTATGTGCATTATCTGTTACATGTTGATATGTTATGTGGGATGGGTTGAGGTTGTACTGCTCCGTGTTGTAGCCAACAAACCCTAGAGTATTCCAGATATGAGTTGAGGGCCCGATAGGCATTCCAGACTCATACTGAGGACTTGGGAGCATTCCAGATACGAGCTGAGGGCCTGGTAGGCATTCCAGACTCGTACAGAGGGCTCGGTGGCAATCCAGATGTGAGCTGAGGGCCCGGTAGGCATTCCAGACTCACACTGTGGACCCAGGTGTATTCCAGTCTGTAAAGCTGTGGACCCGTTATGTGCTGTTCTGCTCAGTTTGTTATGATATGTCATGGTGTGACATGGTTATGTGGACTGTATGTGTATCGGTATTTTGGGGGTAACTCACTAAGCTTTCGGGCTTACAGTTTCAGTTTATTGTTTCAGGTACATCAGGGGATCGCGGCAAGGCGAAGGCATGATCGTACAACTCCTCCTATTATGTTATGTTTCTGGGAAAACTCTGATATAAATGTATTTTGAAAACAAAGTTGTAATGTTTTGATAAATTCGACATGTTTTGAAAGTTTAAATTTGGCTTGAATTTTTGGGTGTTACATTATACTTCTATAATATTAAAAGTTTAATTATTATATATATGTATGAGAATAAGTCGATCATACCGTTAGTAGGCCTCATTCACGAAGCCGGTCTATAAGGGGGTATAAGGTTGTTGTCTATAAAATGGCAGCTTAATGGGTGTCCACTCTCACCCACCGCTTCCTTGACTGGTGGAGGGTCGTTAGCCGAATAGGTAGGATAGGACCTTAATCCTCATTAAAAGTATAATGAAATTATAAAGTAACTAAACCTTTATTAATTCCCAATCTTAGTTACTTTAAGAAAATGTGAAATAGGTGCTAACCCATGAAATTACACTTTGTACCTTACCAAGTCGTTAGTGGAGCGTGTGTGGTTAACCGGCACACTAATAAGGACTAGTAAGAGTGGCAAATGGTAACTTGATTTTATCATAGATCGGTGGAGCGCGTGTGGTTAACCGACACATCGATTAGGTGATAAAGTTTAGGGTACCAAGTCAATTTGCATGGTTATTCACACCTTGTTTGTGATCCTCGGCATCCCAGTCACAAACTTGAGAGGGCACAATCGAGATTCAAACATGCCATTGAAAGTTCAATGTATCTCAAAAGATCTAGGAGTTTCAAATCCAATTAAAAACTTAATAATTTTTTTTTTCGTTTTTTATGGTGGAAATTGGTAAATCGTCATTTACCTACCTTCAACTATTTTATAATTTGGATTACAACATCCCTCTTCCAGTTATAAATAGGTTGTTGGGTCCTAGCCTTAATATTTCATTTGGGTGACTTAATAAGGACTCTTTATCTAATAAAACTTGTCTTTCTTTCTTTCAGATGTCTTCCAACACTACTACTGGCTCAAACCCTACAGGCTCCTTTTCCCTAATGAACTTGTGTGGGAAAATCATTTTTGATGGTTCAAATTTCAATGAATGGATTAGGAACATCAGAATGATTACTCGCTATGAGGGGAAGGAGTATGTCCTTGACAGAGAACTGAAGGTTGTTGATGAGTCGACTGCTACTCCTGAGGAGGTTTCTGAGTACATTAACCATGAGAAAGATGCCACTAAGGTGTCTTGTATCATGTTGGCCACAATGACAGCAGAACTCCAGAAATCCTATGAAGATTTCTACCTTTTCGAGATGCACCAGGATCTGATGGATAGGTACCATCAGAGTGCTCGTCAAGAGAGGTATGAAGTCATTTCCTCCATGATAACAGCTAGGATTAAGGATGGTGAACCCATCACCGGCCACTTGCAGAAAATACAGAGGTTCGTGGACCGGTTATTGAAGCATAATGTGGACTTCCCTAAGGACATGGCGATTGACATCATTCTCCATTCCTTACCTCCAAGTTATGATCAGTTTCGCATGACTTATCATATGAACAAGGAGGAAGTCACACTCGGCAAGCTTCAAGGACTTTTAAGGACCGCTGAAAGTGGCCTTAAAGGTACATCAGCTGTTACTCCTACTCCTACTACTGCCCCTGTTCTGGCAATTGGGCAAGGAAAGGGGAAGAAGAGGAAGACCCCTTCGAAGGGTACCAAGGGAAAGTCCCTTGATGGCTCCTCTTCAAGTGGAACCAAGAAAGGTTCCATTCCTCCTTCTTCAAACCCTAAAGAAGCACAGTGCTTCTACTGCTAGGAAAAGGGGCACTGGAAGCGAAGCTGCCCCAAATACTTGCAGGATGAAAGGGATGGGAAAGTTAAACCCACCCATGCAGGTATTTATACTATATTGTCTAATAACTCATTGCGTTCTAACTCTTGGGTACTTGATACAGGTTGTGGTATTCACATTTGTACTGATTTGCAGGGCCTAAGAAGAAGTGAAGAAGTGGAGCACGGGAAGATAAAATTAATCATGGGCAACAGGAAAGCATCACCTGTGACCAAGATTGGAGTTTATTCTTTATTGCTTAATAATGGGTTAACTTTAGATTTGAATAAATTTTGTTACTCGTTAGAAATGGCGAGAAATATTATTTCCTTTCATAGTTTGTACAAGCAATGATTCACATTTTCATTTGATAATAAAAATGGTGCTATTGATGCTTTTTATAATGATGTGTTTTATTTTAAAGCATTACCTTTTGATGGTGTATATGAAGCTGTGAATGTGGTAGATAATCTAGGAAATAATGTATTGTGTATTTATTCTTCAAATAGTCTAGATAAAGCATCATTGTAGCATTGTCGTCTTGGACATGTTAACAAGAAGCGCATAGCCCAACTCGAAAACACTGGAGTTTGGGAATCATTTGACCTAAAGTCGGATGATAGTTGTGAGTCTTGTTTACTTTGAAAAATGACAAAGTCACCCTTTACTGGTTCTTGTGAGAGGGGTGAAGGTTTGTTGGACCTCATACACACAGATGTGTGTGGACCCTTCAAAACCGCCACTAGGGATGCTAATCGCTACTATGTAACGTTTACTGATGATTACAGTAGATATGGATATATCTACTTAATCAAGCATAAGTCAGAAACCTTTGAAAACTTCAAAGAGTTCAACCAAGAAGTGGAGAATCAACTGGGCACGAGCATCAAGATGCTCCAATCGGATCGGGGAGGAGAGTATCTTAGTATTGAGTTCCTTGACTATCTTAAGGAATGTGGGATTGTCTCACAATTGACACCTCCCAGGACACCACAGTTGAATGGTGTGGCTGAGAGGCGCAATCGAACCCTGTTGGATATGGTTCGTTCCATGATCAGTCGAGCTTCGTTACTAATCTCATTATGGGGGTATGCCTTAGAGACTACAGCCCATATCCTTAATCTAGTCCCTACAAAAAAGGTTGCCAAAACACCTCATGATATGTGGACCGGGAAAGTTCCTAACTTAGACCACATCAAGATTTGGGGTTGCGAGGCTTTCGTGAGGCGCGAGTCTCACGACAAGCTCGAACCTTGAAGTGAGAGGTGTATTTTCATCGGCTACCCACATAAATCCTTTGATTATCTCTTCTACAGACCCAGTGAGAATGTGGTCTTTGTATCTAGAAGAGGAGTCTTTCGTGAGAGAGAGTTTATAAGCCAAGGAAACAGTGGGAGGCAAATTGACCTTGAAGAAATTCAAGAGTCAAGTGGTGAAGGAACCTCAAACCCCAGTAATCAACCTGAGGAGGAAACCCCTGTTGATCCGACTGACGACCCATACCTCTGAGGCGTTCCATGAGAGTTAGGAATGCACCTGAGCATTACTATGGTTTCCATATTACTGCGGAAGGTGATACGCTTATCAGTGATAGTACACTGGTAAGTCTGGATGAACCTTACAGCTACACGGAAGCCATGGCATGCCCTGAGGTTGCTAAATGGAAAGAGGTTATGGACAGCGAGATACAGTTGGGTGCAAATGGATCTTCAAGAAGAAAACCGATATTGATGGTAATGTACACACATATAAAGCGCGACTGGTTGCAAAGGGCTTTTCACAAACTCCAGGAGTTGATTATGATGAGACCTTTTCACCAGTAGCAAAGATTAAGTCTATCATGGTTATGTTAGCCATTGCTGCATTTCATGATTATGAAATATGGCAAATGGATGTCAAAACCGCTTTCCTTAATGGAAACTTGGCTGAGGATGTTTACATGAATCAGCCAGAGGGTTTTGTCAATGCTAAATACCCTAATAGGGTGTGTAAGCTTGAGAAATCCATCTATGGATTGAAACAAGCACCTCGCAGATGGAATCTTTGCTTCGATGAGAAAGTCAAAGAGTTTGGCTTTTCGAGGAGTGAGGATGAGTCCTGTGTATATGTTAGGGCTAGTGGGAGTATAGTTAGCTTTTTGGTATTGTATGTGGATGACATACTACTCATAGGAAATGACATCCCAACTTTGCAGGAGGTTAAGTCCTGACTTGGGAAGTGTTTCGCTATGAAGGACCTTGGAGAAGCTGCCTATATCCTAGGGATAAGGATACTGAGAGACAGGAGTAAAAGACTATTTGGACTTAGTCAGAGTACCTACTTGGATAAAGTGTTGAAGAGGTTCAACATGGAGAATTCCAAGAAAGGGGAGTTACCGATCCAGCACAATGCCAGACTGAGTAAAACTCAGAGTCCGAGTACAGAGGTTGAGGTAGATGAGATGAGTCGATTACCATATGCTTCCGTTGTTGGCTCGATCATGTATGCTATGACTTGTACTCGTCCTGATGTGGCCTTTGCTTTGAGCATGGTCAGCAGATATCAGGGAAACCCTGGCAAGGCTCACTGGACTGCGGTAAAGAATATTCTCATGTACCTACGGAGGACTAAGGACTGGGTCCTTACCCTTGGTGGGAGTGATGACTTGAGAGTGGTTGGGTATAGTGATGCTAGTTTTCAGACTGACATGGATAATTTCCGCTCTCAGTCAGGCTGGGTCTTTACCCTAAATGGAGGAGCAATTACTTGGAAAAGTTCCAAGCAGGAGACAGTAGGTGATTCTACTTGTGAATCAGAGTACATAGCAGCAAGTGAAGCGGCAAAGGAGGCGATATGGCTGAAGAACTTCATTGGAGACCTTGGAGTTGTACCAGCTATACAGGAGCCTATGGAGATTTTCTGTGACAGTAATAGTGCGGTTGCCTTAGCCAAGGAACCAAGAGATCATGGCATATCCATACACATTGACAGAAAATATCACTTCATAAGACACAAGATAGAAGAAGGACTCCTCGTGGCAAAGAGGGTGTCGTCAGAAGAGAATCCTGCAGATCCCCTCACGAAGGGACTGACTAGGGTTAGGCATTTGCAGCATGCAAGAATCATCGGGCTGAGGGACGATATTAGTTTTAATAATTAGATAGTTTTGAAACTTGTAAAATGTAATTGACATTTGATGATTAAATAAAAGTTGTTATTTATTTATGAGTAAAGTGTTACTATCCTATGTTGATCGTTTACTATTGTTTCAATTTTGCATGTTTTGACTTCCAGGATAATTATTTTATTCAAAACTCTCCACAGTCAGTCATACGTTGGAAGTAGGTATTGAATTAAGATTGTCATGAATCTGGCTTGTATGATTTGTCTAAGGTGCATTAGACATTGCAATGGTTGCTACAACATTCATGGGTACTCATAAGGTCTGAGTATTGGATTAAACCCACGCTCACTTGTATCACTTCATGGAATTTATCTCGAGTGATCGTGAGATGGTAATATCATATATATCTTCAAACCTAGAGATATGAGTTGTTGACTATCAGTTGGTTGTCCATTGATTGCACGAAAGCGCATCAGTAACATGATGTCATAAAACGTGCTTTTGTGCATAATTCAACTAGTAGTTAGTACAAGCATATGAGTCGAAGTTTATCTGTTCCTTCTAGCAATAGAAGCGATATCTTGGCCCCTCGATGATTTGGTTTTGACTTATGTGTCGGGCCCGGTCAGAACCTAATTGGTATGTTCAATTTAGTTCTATGTCAAACAAATCAGAGATCGAGAAACAACTGCTGGACAATAAGTATGACATTGTTCCATGTATTTGTCCGGCTGATATCTTGAGAACAGAGGATTATATGATCACTTATCTAAAATGGCGCTTCATAGTTCAACATAGTTTTATAAAGAGCTACGATTGCTGGTTGGTTCCTGAATTTATACTTGCAACTATAGTGATCAGACTTATCCAAGTGGGAGACTGTTGGATAAGGTGTCTAAGTCCGTAATTATATTTGGTATGAACTTGACCCGACCCAGCATGGTCCATTTGGGTTGCACTTCACCTAACAATTTGTATGGATATACTTTTGAGAATAAGATGTTTATGATCTATTAATATATTATAAGTTATAATATATTAATATGAAACCATATTATTTAATTAGTGTTGATCAAGAATTGATTTTGGAATTAATTTAAAGATCAAAAGAGACTAATTAAATATGGACTCTTACATATATATGGATTGGGCTAAGATTTATTTAGGATGGGCTAAGAGTATATGGAAGTCCATGGATAGTCCATGGAGCTTTTAACCCATGGATCCTAGGTAAATGAAGAGTCATGGGTATTAGGGTGTAACCCTAATCCTCCATACTATATAAAGAGGGCCTTGGTTCTAGAATTGGCAATAGTGTGTGTAAGAAACAAGAGTGGGCCGATTTTCGTGAGCATCATATTCTTTCAAGTATTTCCAAGTTTTTTTGGGTGATTTGTGACACCACTTGAGGCATCCACACTATTGGTGCTAGGCTCTAAAACTCCAAGCAATCAACCACAAAAGAAAGGTATGTTATTCTACTTAAAGTTTTATATTACAAGTACCCCATAACATGCTAGTTAGGTTGTAAACCTTGGAAATCAAATTTGCATGTATTTTAGAGAAAACATAGATCCAAGGTTTCTAGGGTTGCATGTACACCATAGGAGTGTTAGAATGCTCAAAACCCAACAACAAAAACAATGCTCTAAGAGGAAAAACATTTAACAATTAAATGATTAGGGCACATGCAACCTATGAAGGATCTATGTCTTTTACATAAAGGCAACATACTATGAACTATCAAACTATAAAATTTTCCTATTCAAACTTGAATTCATGAGTAAGAATACATACCTTATTGATTATTGAAGTAAACAACCAAAACTCCTTTTGTTGATCTTTTAGAAGCAAGCACCACAAGCGTCGTGCCTCTAGTGGTTCACACCTAACACAAGCAAGAATGATATTGAGGAGAAATGAGGGAGGAGATCAGAATTTCGGCCTAGATCTCTAAGGAATGAGTGGCCAAAATATGAAGGGGTAAGCCTCTTTATATAGTGCATCAATGAAACCCTAGATAAGCCCAAACCCAATATAATAATATTATCTTGAATCGGGTAATTATCCATCTTCCTAAGTATCCACCAAGGATAATTCTAGAACCCTAAAACCCACCTCAAAACTGTCCAAGGCTCCAAGGAGGTTCTAGAATGCCTCTTGTTCAACTATTGAACAATTACACTTTAGTCCCTGCACTTTTAATTAATTCTTTTAATCGCAAAATTAATTCCAATTAATTTCTGATTAAATATTACTATTTCTAATTAATATATTATTTTCATAATATATTAACAAATTATTTATTTCAATTTCATAATCAAATAATAAATAAACTTCTATCTCCAAAACATCCTGTCCAATTGCTAGGTTTGAGGGCAACCCAAAAGGACTGTGCTACTATCAATTTAAGCTTATACCGATTATAGTTATGGGCTTGGACACCTAATCCAACAGTCTCCCACTTGGATAAGTCTGTAACTATAATTGCCAATATAACTTCTAAACTGATCAGGAAATTATAGCTTCCAAAAGCTGCTATCGAATTCTGACCCAGTCAGTTACGTGTCCTAATATAAGTGATCATATAATCCTCCGTTCTACAAGATGTCATCCGAACATGAGACATGGAATAGAATCAATCTCATTGTCCAATAATTTGTTTCCCGGTTTCTGATTTGTAATGACATAGAACTTCTAATCAAACACAAAAATTTAGTCCTGGCCGGACCCGACATTATAAGCCAACACCTAATCACCAAGGGGCCCAAAGATATCACTTTTATCGTTAGGGCAAAAGGAACGAATACACTTTGACTTATATGCTTGTACCATTTACTAATCAAATCATGCACAACAATACATTTTATAACATCAAGTCACTGATTCATTTATGCATCATCAACGCACAACTGACTTGTAAACCATAACTCATATATCTCTGTTTCAAGATTATAAGATGTTATCATCTCAGAATTACTCGTGATAAATTCCATGAAGTAATTCTCTGAGCGTGGGTTAATCCAATACTTAAATCTCCATTCCAAAGTACTTATGAACATTGTAGCAATACCATTGATATGTCTAAAACTCTTTTAGACAATTTACAATCTAATTCATGACAGTCTTAATTCACTACTTACTTCCAAAAGTATGATCGATTGTGGAGTTTGAATAATCGAATTATTCGGGAAGTAAAACATGCAAAATGAAACACAAGAATAATCAATTAACAAAAGGTAGTAAAAAAACTCATAAATAATTCTCCATTATTTAATCACCAAAAGTCAATTACATTTACTTGTTACAAGTTTCAAAATAACTATCTAACTACTAAAACTAATATCATCTCTCATACCAATGCTCCTAGCATGCTGAATGTGTTTGACCCTACTCAGACCCTTTGTGAGGGGATCTGCAGGATTCTCTTCTGATGATACCCTCTTCAGTACGAGGTGACCCTCTTCTACTCTATGTCTGATTAAATGGTATTTTCTGTCGCTATGTCTTGATCTACCATGATCTCTTGGTTCCTTTGTCAAGGCAACCGCTCCTTCGTTATCAGAGAAAATTTCCATTGGCTACTTGATGGCTGGAACAACTCCAAGGTCTCTGATGAAGTTCTTCAACCAAATTACCTCCTTTGATGTTTCGCTTGATGCTATGTACTCATTCACAGGTAGAATTATCCAATGTTTCTTGTTTTGGAACTTTTTTAGGTTACCGCTCCTCCATTTAAGGTAAACACCCAGCCAGATTGAGAACAGAAGTTGTCTCTGTCTATTTGAAAGCTAGCGTCACTATACCCAATTACTCCTAATGTATCACTGCCACCAAGTACTAGGACCCAGTCCTTAGTCCTTCGTAGATACCTGATAAAATTCTTAACTGCTATCCAATGAGCTTTACCTGGATTTCCCTAATAATGACTGACTATGCTCAAAGAAAAAGCCACATCAGGGCGAGTACATATCATAGCATACATTATAGATCAAATGGCGGAAGCATATGGAACTCTACTTATTTATTCCATCTCATCATCGGTATTCGGGCTCTGAGTCTTGCTCAGTTTGTTATTACTCTGGATAGGCAGTTCTCCTTTCTTGGAATTCTCTAAGCTAAAACGTTTTAGAAACTTTTCCAAGTATGTACTCTGACTAAGTCCAATTAGTCTTTTACTCCTGTCTCTCAAAATTCTTATCCCTAGAATATAAGCAGCCTCTCCTAGATCCTTCATAGGGAAACACTTTTAAAGCCAAGACTTAACCTCTTGCAAAGTTGGAATGTTCGTTTCCTATAAGAAGTATGTCATCAACATAAATACAAGGAAGGTTATGTTGGATTAATGTCTAAGTCCATAACTATAATTGGTAAGACTTGACCCGACCCGGCATGGTCCATTTGGGTTGCATGGCATCATGCATTTGGATAGACTATAATGAGAGAAATAACACTTAAGGTTGGTTAATATATTATAAGTTCTAATATATTAATAAGGTTATTTAATTAGTATTGATCAAGAATTAATTTGGAATTAATTAAGTGATCAAAAGGAGACTAATTAAATATATGGGTTGATTGTGTAAATCATTCATTCTTATATATGTGGGCTTGTGATCCAAGATTCCTTATGTTGGACTAAGTCCATGGGGTGACCCATGGATACTCCATGGGGGTTAAAATCCATGGAGCATAAGGAATGGGTAAAGTTATGAGTTACATGGTGTAACCCTAATAGCCACCATATAAAAGAATCCCATGGCTAAAGAAATCGTGCACTAATGTGTGAGTGTGAGGGCTAGACGATTTTAAGGAGTGTTCAAGTTTCTCTCAAGTTATTCCAAGTGTATTTGGTGTTGTGTGAACCATTTGAGGTGTCACACTTGGGGCACTAGGCACTCAAGCTTCATGAAGACATTCTACATCAAAGAGGTAAGTATTCTATCTTGTTATATTTATTATTTTGTATGCTAGATTAGGATAATACCTTGGATGTTCATAATTGTATGTATAATAGAGAAAACATAGATCCAAGGTATTTAGGGTTGCATGTACACTTAGGAGTGTTAGAATGCTCATAACCCAACAGTGGTATCAGAGCCAGGTTTGTTTTCTTGTTATACTTGCAAAAGTAGCTGAAAAATCGAGTTTGATGCATATATTCGATTGTTTTGGCTGGAATTGGACTAGGAACATTACCCTAAGATGTTTTTGGACTTATAAACTTGTTTTTGATGTGGTAATGTTCATGCTAATCCAATTTCTAAGATAATTGTCATAATTTCAAGATTTGTATTAGTTTGTATGTTCATGCTAATTTCTTGAAGATTGATGATTTGAATTATCTTGTTCTTATGAGGTTCTTAGATTAATAGAAAAGTTGTGTGAAATAGTTGTTTTCAATCCATTTTAATCTAAGAGTTGATTCCAAAGTGTGTTTTTGTAACTTGTCCTCAAGTTATATGAAAAGTCACATTTAAGAATCATAAAACTCATAAAAGTTGGCAAAGGTTACAAAATGAAGAGTCTAGTTCTAATTAAATGGTTTTATGACTCCATAACTTGTCCTCAAGTTATGGAGGTTCAAGAGTCTCTTCATTAAATTAAAAAAAAAAGTGTAACCTTAATTAGTTCCATAAGTTACAATAAAAAAAAGTTATTTTTTTTTATTAATTAGTTTAAAGTCTTCCATAACTTGTCCTCAAGATATGGAACTTGAAGAGTTTTTTTTTTTTTTAATTAAAACTACTTTAAACTCACAAGTTATGGAATTAATTAGTTTTGAATAGTTTCAAAACTTGCCCTCAAGTTTTGGAATTTGAAAAGTTTTCACTTATGAATACTTTAATTCCAAGCCCTTAGAATTTTAAAAGTTAAAATTCAACCCTTATACTTTATAATATTATAAGTTAATAATATTTATATATATGTATAAGAGTAAAGTCAGTCTTACCGTTAGTAGGCCTCATTCACGAAGCCGGTCTATAAGGAGGGTATAAGGTTACTGCCTATAAAATGGCAGTTTAATGGGTGTCCACTCTCACCCACCGCTTCCTTGACTGGTGGAGGGTCGTTAGCCGAACGGGTAGGACAAGGACTATAATTCTCCTTTCAGTAAAAGTATTAATGATAAATACTAAGTAACTAAACTCTTATTAATACCCAATCTTAGTTACTTAGGAAAATGTGAATTTGGTGCTAACCCATGAAATTACACTTTGCACTTTGCTTAAGTCGTTAGTGGAGCGTGTGTGGTTAACCGGCACACTAACCTGGACTTAACAAGGTAGGCAAAGGGTAACTTAATATTTATCATAGTATCGGTGGAGCGTGTGTGGTTAACTGGCACACTGATTAAGGGGTAAATATTAAGGGTACCAAGTATATTTGCATGGTTATTCACACCTTGTTTTGTGATCCTCGGCATCCCAGTCACAAAACCTGAAGGGCACACTCGAGATTGAAACATGCCTTTGAACAGTTCAATGAATCTCAAAGATCTAGGACTTTCAAATCCAATTAAAACCTAATAAATTATTTCGTTTTTCATGGTGGAAATTGGTGAATCGTCATTCACCTACCTTCAAATATTTTATAGCTTGGATTACGGCATCCCTCTTCTAAGTTATAAAATAGTTTGTTGGGTCCTAGCCTTAGTATTTCATATTGGGTGTCATATTAAGGACTTTAAATCAACTATCTTGAATATCTACCAAAAAGATGTCTGGTCTAGACATTTATGATCTTCCCAAATCTCTTGAAACAAGCTTTCCTAAATGAAGATGATGTCCCATGGATATCATACTTCTTTCACCTCCTCCAATTATTCTCCCTAACCCACAAGTTCTTAAAAAGTTTAAGGTCACTCAAGCCCTATTGGCAAGGCAAGGTCTAGGTGTGATCACATCTTGGAGATGTAGTCACATATTGACAAGCCGGGAGAGTTGGGTGTCAAAGTCTTGAGAAAGTTAGTGGCTCAACTACTTTCTAAGTCACATAGTGAGTTCTTTTGGGAATCCTATGAAACAGACTAAGAAAAGACCCTTAATGATCTTATCTATTTGCTAAGATCAACTTCCTAAAACGCTATGGACATTGACAATGATGACATTGGATATCCAGTAAAGCTCTCTCTTCCCAATGGAAAGGGATCGGCCATAGTCAACTCGGTTGACCCAATGGTAAAGAGAGAGGCGAAGTCTGAGATAGTCTCATTATCAAGGGTCCATAGGTAACTATTGCCAAAGGAAGGGGCATTGGTTACGAAGCTGCCAAATTTACCTAAGGATGTTAAAGTCAATAAGTTTGGCTCTACTTCAGGTAAAGTCCATTGTCTAACTCTATTAAGTACATGTTGATTCTGATCGCGAAGATGGATTTCAATCGCATGGTTCGGTGATCAGAATTTTGGGCTATTACTTAAGAGTTATGATATTTATATTGCTTAGGAATAGATAACAACAAGGTTTTCATATGGATTGTAAGGATAAGTTTTTCCGCAAAGTTTTAAAATAAAAGAAAAAGGTTTTGATTTTATTTATTTTAAGTATCCTTACAATGGCATTTGTGAAAAGTTGTTGCTTATAAGATTCCATTGATAGCAATATTGGAAAAATGGATTTGATTCTTTCGGTTGTGGTAGTGTCTAATATTACCAAATAAGGAAAGATTCTCATCACCCAAGGTTCAATTGGACCGAAACTTGGAATCATGCAAGTTGTATAGTATGATGAATGAGAACTTTCAGCTTGTAAAATTAAGACTAATTCCTTATGTGAATAAGGAAAGGACTAAGGGATCGAGTACACATTCTTGTGCACTGGTCAAGTCCACCACAAAAGATCAAGAAGACTATTCGTCATGATTTACTTAAGTTCAGTAAATATGGTTATACTTAGAAGTTTAAGTATAAGTCTGTAGCATTGGAGAAGTTTCAATGTGAGACAGAACGAATAAGAAGAATCAAAGTATGGCAGAAAGATAAAAGTTTCTCAAATCTGAAAAGATGGGAGAGTACTTTAGTATCATGTTTATGATCATCTTAATGATTAAGATACCATATCACAATTGGTCCTCTAAAGTCATCTTAGTGCATTCTTATGACTAAGAAGAGGAGTCATGAATTGTTGAAATGGTTAAATCAAAAAGATGAGTCATACTTCATTCCAAAACAATTCTCAGAGTCATACTCCAAGATTGTAACTTGAGTGACATATCTTAAAGAGGGTTTGTTAACACTAGTCAAATGTAAGAGTAAAAGGTTATCTACTCTTGTACATTTGAAATTGGTAAGTTGTGATGTTTTGGATAAAACAGAGACCAACTTAGGCCAATTGTGTAAAGTGTTAGTCTTGATAAAGAATCCGCACTATCTCTTGAATATTTGACAAGGGAGTCTTATATGTCAAGAGGACAGTGGGAGTCTTAAAGCTCTTGAAAGTTTCAAGACTTAATCAAGAATAAAACCTAAAGTCCTTCACTAGCACACGACTTGAGGTTTATAACCTATCGTGTTGAAATTTTTGTGCCTATTCAAGTTGGCTTTGCATAGGAGTTCTGAGAGTTCTCAATTGGTTGCACAACTACTTGGAAGCAATGGCAGGCACCTGAGCTGCCAAATGGCAAGAATTCAAGATTGCACAAGTTTAATCAATATGAGTTTGGATTTGTCACTAACCTTGTCTTGTGATTATGGTTTTGACAAATTCACATGGATAAGAACACATACACTATTAAATCTAAGTGTCATAAGGTTTCTCTCTGATTCATGAAAATGATGGTGAGGAAACACTTTCACTAAGTAGATTTTAGCTAGATAGCAATTGTGATATTTGCATTCTCAAAGTCGTTAGTGGAGCGTGTGTGGTTTACCGGCACACTAACATGGACTTGTGAGAAGTGGCAAAGGTCTAAACAATTGAGACTATGATTACGGCATCCCTTTTCATAGTTCTAAAATTGTTTAGACACACATGTGAGCTATCTAAGAGAGGTGTATGATTTTGATAAAGTTTTATCAAAACAATCTAGTATCAGAAATCTGAACTTTGGTAAGAAAGTCAGCTGATTTCTGAGTACATGTCAAAGCTAGTGGGAGCATAAGTGTTATGCTAATAATCACCATGTTAGTGGGAGCATGATAATTATGACAAAGGTTGCAAGTTAGCAATGTTAATTATAGAAAACAAAAGTTTCAATTCGTGAGGTTGCAGGGGTTGAAAAAGTTGTTTTGCTATAATTAAGGGAGAGGAAATTATACTTCATTTCAATTCTAAAAGCTTAGATTGAGATTTTAATCGTATTTAATCAAGGATATATATATGAATTTCATGTTGGAATGGCTCAACATAAGGAAATTCTATATATGGGTCCATTATTTGCGTTCTAAAATTCGATTATGATTACGGCATCCCTTTTCATAATCTGAATTTTGAGAACTTGGCAAATTGAAATGGAAATATTATAGCAAAAGACTGGTTTAGTCTTTATGTGAGACATCACGAATCGTGTCCCATATGCTTCGGATATAGGATCGATTACATGTGCTATATTCATCCTTTCTAAAATTTTCCAAATGCCTGGGGCATTATGAAGGGAAAAGGTCTAGAATTGGATATGACTAAAATGATTAAGCAATTGTCGAGGACAATCTAAGGTTTACCAAAGATTGGTTGCTCAATGACAGTTGGAAGTATAATGTTAATTCTGGAAGGACCATATTGGCATAATCTGTAAGGAGGCAACTCTTGTTCAGAAGTGATAGTCAAAATGGAATATGGAAATGTTTCAAAGTTAGAAATTATTCAATCTGTGTAAGATTAGGAAACTTAATGAAAGAAGGATGTTTCCAAGGAGCTGATCTCCTTTGGAATGCTCTGTAATGATTATTGTCAAGTCTTTCTGACTTCGTGCATAATCATTAAGAGGATCAATGCATATAAGTTTAGAATCTAACAGATTTCAGAAAATGGCATGAATTTGGAATTCTTGCATTTGCAGTAAGGATTTGGGACTGTGAAAAGAGGATCATTGGAGTGATGTTCAATTGATCTATTTTACAAAGTAAAGATCATAGACAAACATAGTATGCATACTTGGTGTATGGCATGACTAGTGTTTAGAAAACATAGTGTACATGCTTGGAGCATGGGACAACTATTGTTTTAAATTCAAGTATAAAGTTGATAAAACCAAAACAATGAATAATGAGTAATCAGTATGGTGATAAATAAAAGTGTTTATTTATATTCATAGGGTTTGATACCATATTTGATTCATTTATTCTTGTGTTTCACTTTGCATGTTTTGACTTCCAGAATAACTAAGTCGCTCTTCCTAAATGATTAAGTTATTCAAACCATCCACAGTCGGTCATATGTTGGAAGTAGATATGAATCAAGACTGTCATGGGTTGGTTTGTAGAGGTCCAAGTTGGTGGACAAAGTGGTGCTACAACACTCATGAGTGCTCATAAGTTCTGAGTATTGGATTCAACCCGCGCTCATTTGAATCACTTCATGGATTTTATCACGAGTGATCATGAGACGATAATATCTTATATTCTTCAAACCTAGAGATATGAGTTGTTACTATGAGTTGGTTATACATTGATTGCACGAAAACGCATTGGTAACTCGATGTTATAAAACGTGCCTTAGTGTATGATTCAACAAGTAGTAGAACAAGCCATATGAGTCGAAGTGTATCCATTCCTTTTACCTTCGGGATAAAAGCGATATCTGTGGGCCCCTCGATGATTTAAAGATGATACATGTGAGTGCTTGGCCAAGCCAGGACTGATTTGATTTGTTCAATCAGTCAGTCATCATGAATCGGAAATCGGGAAACAACAAATGGACAGAGAGAATGATTGATAATCCATGTCTCAGTCCATATGATATCTAGAATGGAGGAATATATGATCCCTTATCTAATGGACAAGTCATTGATAAAGGTCAGAGTTCATCGACAAGGTCAGAGTTTGACAGAAGCTTTTGAGAGCTACGATTGCTGATTGGTTCCTGAAGTCATACGCAATAATAGTTTTAGACTTATCCAAGTGGGAGACTGTTGGATTAATGTCTAAGTCCATAACTATAATTGGTAAGACTTGACCCGACCCGGCATGGTCCATTTGGGTTGCATGGCATCATGCATTTGGATAGACTATAATGAGAGAAATAACACTTAAGGTTGGTTAATATATTATAAGTTCTAATATATTAATAAGGTTATTTAATTAGTATTGATCAAGAATTAATTTGGAATTAATTAAGTGATCAAAAGGAGACTAATTAAATATATGGGTTGATTGTGTAAATCATTCATTCTTATATATGTGGGCTTGTGATCCAAGATTCCTTATGTTGGACTAAGTCCATGGGGTGACCCATGGATACTCCATGGAGGTTAAAATCCATGGAGCATAAGGAATGGGTAAAGTTATGAGTTACATGGTGTAACCCTAATAGCCACCATATAAAAGAATCCCATGGCTCAAGAAATCGTGCACTAATGTGTGAGTGTGAGGGCTAGACGATTTTAAGGAGTGTTCAAGTTTCTCTCAAGTTATTCCAAGTGTATTTGGTGTTGTGTGAACCATTTGAGGTGTCACACTTGGGGCACTAGGCACTCAAGCTTCATGAAGACATTCTACATCAAAGAGGTATGTATTCTATCGTGTTATATTTATTATTTTGTATGCTAGATTAGGATAATACCTTGGATGTTCATAATTGTATGTATAATAGAGAAAACATAGATCCAAGGTATTTAGGGTTGCATGTACACTTAGGAGTGTTAGAATGCTCATAACCCAACAGGTTACTATACTCCCACAAGCTTTGACATATACACATGACTCATCTTCACTTATAGAGAAACCAAATTCCTTGAATTTCTCGTCGAAGCAAAGATTCCATCTGCGAGAAGCTTGTTTCAATCCATACATTGATTTCTCATGCTTACACACTCTATTGGGAAACTTTGCATCAACAAAACCCTCTGTCTTACTCATGTAAACATCCATAGCCAACTTCCCATTGGGGAAACGGTTTTAACATCCATTTTGCCAAATTTCATAGTCATGAAATGCAGCTATCGCGAGCATTATCCTAATCGATTTTATCTTAGCCACTGGTGATAAGGTCTCATCATAGTCAACCCCTAGGGTTTGAGTAAAGCCCTTCATAACCAGTCAAGCCTTGAAGGTGTGTACCTTTCCATCCATGCCGGTCTTCTTCTTGAAGATCCATTTGCACACAACCGTCTTACGACCTGGTACATTATCAACCAAATTCCAAACTTGGTTGTCATACATGGACTTGATCTCGTTGTCCATTTCCTCTTGCGATTTGGCTGCCTCTGGCCTGCCGTTGCTTCCTTGTAGTTAGGTCGTTCATCCAAATTTACCAGTGTACTATCACTGATAAACGTATCACCATCTGCACTAATATGAAAACCATATAACTCAGATTGCATTCTAACTCTACTGGAACGCCTAAGAGGTAATGAATCGTCAACTGGTTCAACTAGAATTTCTTCCTCTGGTTGAACCCTAGTGTCTTCAGAGGTTCCTTCATCGTTTGATTCTTGAATCTCTTCAAGGTACATGGCACTCCTACTGTCCTCTTCGCATATGAGCTCTCCCTTTCTCTCTCGAAAAACTCCCCTACGTGCTACAAAGACCACGTTCTCACTAGGTCTGTAGAAAAAATATTCAAAGGACTTTTGTGGATAGCCGATGAAAATACATCTCTCACTTTGAGGTTTAATCTTGTTGTGAGTCTCTCGTCTAACGAAAGCTTCACAACCCCAAACCTTGATATGTGCTAACGAGGGAACCTTCCCTGTCCACATCTCGTGAGGTGTTTTGGAAACCTTCTTAGTTGGGACAAGATTAAGAATGTGGGCGGCAGTCTCTAAGGCATACCCCCAGAATGAAATTGGAAGAGAAGATCGACTTGTCATGGAACGAAGCATGTCTAACAAGGTTCGATTACGCCTCTCAGCCACACCATTAATTTGTGGTGTCCTATGAGGTGTCAATTGTGAAACTATTCCACATTTCTTGAGGTAGTCGTGGAACTCGATACTAAGATACTCTCCACCTCTATCTGATTGGAGCATCTTTATCTTCCTGCCCAGTTGATACTTGACTTCATGTTTAAACTCCTTGAACTTTTCAAAGGTTTCTGACTTATGCTTGATTAATAATATATAACCATATCTGCTATAATCATCAGTAAAAGTCACATATAATCGATTAGCATACATTTTGGTGGATCTGAAGGGCCCACACACATCTGTGTATATGAGGTCCAACAAACCTTCACCTCTTTCACAAGAACCAGTGAAAGGTGATTTTGTCATCTTACCCAAAAGACAAGATTCACATTCATCTTCTGACCTTAGGTCAAATGATTCCAACACTCCACCCTTTTGGATTTGGGCGATGCATTTCTTGTTAATGTGTCCAAGATGACAATGCCACAAGTACGCTTTGTCTATACCATTAGACGAATCAATTTGAAATACACTATTGCCTAAATTGCCTACACACATCACAGCTTCATCCACACCATCACAAGGTAAAGCTTCAAAATAAAAAAATACCATTTTTATAAGCATAAATAGAACCATTCTCATCATTAAAAGAATATCTAAAACCTTATTTAAACAATGCATTAAAGGAAATATTGTTTCGTGTCATTTCTGACGAGTAGCAACAATTTAATAAATCTCAACTAACTCCATCACTAAGCACTAGACTATAAAATCCAATCTTGGTGACAGGTGAATATCACCTATTCCTCATGATCAAGTATATTCTACCATGCTCCACGTCCTCATTTCTTCTTAGCCCTTAAAAATTAGAACAAATATGAAATCCACATCCTGTATCAAGGACCCAAGAATGAGAAGATAATGAGTTATTAAATAAGATAGTGTATATACCTGTAGAAGTCGGCTTCACCTTTCCATCTTTAAAGTCTTGAAGATGCTTTGGGCAGCTTCGTTTCCAATGTCATTGTCATTGCAATAAAAGCAAGTGGACTCTTTAGGATCAGAGACAGGGGGAGCATCGAACTGGATTTACCTTTGGGTTCATTGCTTGACGACCCAACTTGAGACTTTCCCTTCCAGTTTTTCTTGGAAGACCTTTCCTTTTTTTTCCCTTTCCCTTGACCAATGGCCAGAATGGTAGCACTAGCAGGAGTGGAGGCAACACTTTTTCCCTTCATCCCTGCTTCAGCTGTTTGCAGGAGGTTGTGCAATTGAGACAAAGTGGTCTCATTGTTGTTCAAATGATAGGTCAAGATGAAGTGATCATAAAAACTTGGTAAGGAGTTCAAGACTATCTCGATTGCCAACTCCTCATCAAAATTCACATTAAGCTTGACAAGCCAATCCACATATTGTTGCATTCTTTGCACGTGACTGCTAACAGATTCTCCCTCTTTCATAAAAACTTAACGAGCTCGCTTATGGTACTTTTCCATAAGTTCCTTGTTCATCTCGTATGGCCAGCAATCCTCATAGTATCTCTGCAATTCAGGAGACATCGTGGCCACCATGATGCAAGCAACTTTTGTTGCATCATTGTAGTGCTTCTTGTAGGCAGCCAGTTCTTCAGGAGTGTCCTTTTTTTCGTCAGTTTCATTGAACTCTTTCTCAAGGATATACTCCTTGTCCTCGAAACGAAGGGTCATCTTGATGTTGCGCATCCAGTCATTATAGTTGGTGCCATTCAATGTCACCCTTGAGAAAATGTTTAGCAATAAGAAGTTTTTATTGGAGGAAGAGGAGGAACCAGAAGCATCATTTGGAGTAGACATCTGTAAAAGGAAGGTAGTTTTAGTTAGATAAGAACAATCCTTAATATAACAACCCAAAATGAAATATTAAGGCTAGGATCCAACTAAAAAATTCACAACTTAGAAAAGGGAGTCCGTAATCTAATTGTAAATTTTATAAAGGTAGGTAAATGACGATTTACCAATTCCACATTGAAAAACGAAATTTGAAGGAAATTGAGTTAAGTGAAATTCCTAGATCTTTTGAGACTCATTGAAACTATTCAATGGCATGTTTAATCTCATATTATGCTCTTCCATTTGTTATTAGGATACCGAGGATCACAAATAATATGTGAATAATCATGCAAATTAGTTTGGCACTCTCGATGTCATTTATCATCTCCTTTTAATGTGCCGGTTAGCCACACGCGCTCCATTAATCAATGATAATTTTTGAAATGCCCATTATTACTTTTTATAGTCACTATTAGTGTGCCGGTTAACCACACGCGTTCCACTAACTAATATAAAGTATAATGTGCAATTTCATGGGTTAGCATACAAATTCACATTTTTCCTAAAGTAACTATGATTGGGATTTAAAATAAAAGAGTTTAGTTACTTTTAATCGCATGATACTTATTAATGAGAATTAATTTTCCTATCAAACCCGTTCGGCTAACTACCCACCACCATACAAGAGAGCGGTGGGTAAGAGTGGATACTCAAGGGCAGTCATTTTATAGGCTGCTTCCTTAAACTCCCCTTATAGTATGGCTTCGTGAATGAGGCGTACTAGCAGTTCGACTAACTTAGGTGATGTTTGATTTTCTGAAGCAAAAATTCATGAAGTCTGTGGACCACCTCTGCAACCCTCTGCAGTAGAAGAGGTGGACCAAACGGTTGCAGACTGTAATAAGAAGTGTGTTTGTTTTTTAACATCTGCATACTGCTGCATATATTAAAAAATTAAAATAAATTAATTTTATAAACCGAAAAAAAATTAATACGTAAAATTTAATAATGTATAACATTTCGGCAAGAATTAATGATATTTCAGTAAAAAATAATGATATTTCTACAAAAAAAATAAATATATTTTAGTAAAAAATAATGATATTTCATCAAGAAATTATCATTATTGAATATAAAAAAATGAAAAAAATATTCAACAATAATAAACAAAAAAAACGAAAAAAATGTGAAATAAAATTTCAACAATATATAATCAAAATTTCAGCAAGAAAAAAAGAAGAAGAAGAGGTTGGAAGAGGCAGTACAAGTGTTGCGTCAAACAAAGCACGCGTAGAGGTTTTTGACTCCGAAGACTTCTAAAAAACAAACAGGTGCGAGATGAAAAGTGTTGCGTTTGTGCTGCGCCGCGCGGAAATAAGAGGTCTGAAGAGGTTTTTTCCAAAAAACAAACAGCACCTTAGTCTTATACATATAGTAATTATCAAACATTTAATTTTACATATTGTATAAGGTGTATTTTAAAACTTTTTCAAAATACTAGGTTTATAACAAATTTTGAAAATTTATATAATTTTAAATTTAATATAAACCAAATAATAGTTGACATTAATTATTAGGATTAATTAATATCTAAATCAATTATTTACACATTTAAAAATCAATCATATTAATCAATAAAATAATTAATCAAGTCAAAGATTTATCTCCTAACTTTTAGACTTGTAATTTATCATCAATTATTTAGCAAAATCAGATTTGGAAGATATATAAGGCATTTAATTACCAAACAAAAAAGATTAGGCAGATAATTACGAAAAATCTGATCTGATCAGATTTCACGTCATGAGCATCAATGCTGACGTCGTGAGATGCGATTAATTCGAAAATTTTACTTTTGATCAATTCACCAATGTGAAATAACATGAAAGATAGCCATAGGCTCAGATACCACTAATGGGTTATAGAGGTTATAAAAGCAATGCTCTAAGCGGAAAAACATTTAACAATTAAATGATTAGGGCACATGCAACCTAAGAATGATCTATGTCTTTCACATAAAGGCAGCATATTATGAACTATCAAACTACAAAATTTTCCTATTTAAACTTGAATTCATTAGTAAGAATGCATATCTTGTTGATTGTTGAAGTACACAACCAAGACTCCTTTTCTTGATCTTTTGGAAGCAAGCACCACAAGCGTCGTGCATCTAGTGGTTCGCACCCAACACAAGCAAGAAGGATATTGAGGAGAGAGGAGGGAGGAGATCATAATTTCAGCCTAGCTCTCTAAGGAATGAGTGGCTGATTTATGAAGGGGTAAGCCTATTTATATAGTGCAGCAAGGAAACCCTAGATAAGCCCAAACCCAATATAATAATATTATCTTGAATTTGGTAATTATCCAGTTTCCTAAATATCCACCACAGATAATTCTAGAACCCTAAAACCCACCTCAAAACCGTCCAAGGCTACAAGGAGGTTCTAGAATGCCTCTTGTTCAACTATTGAATAATTACACTTTAGTCCCTGTACTTTTAATTAATTCTTTTAATCACAAACTTAATTCCAATTAATTTCTGATTAAATATTAATTAAATATTACTATTTCTAATTAATATATTATCTTTATAATATTTTAATAAATAATTTATTTCAATTTATTAATCAAATAATAAATCAACTTCTCTCTCCAAAACATCTTGTCCAATTGCTAGGTTTGAGGGCAACCCGAAAGGATTGTGCTACTATCAATTCAAGCTTATACCAATTATAGTTATTGGCTTAGACACCTAATCCAACACAAACACTGGTAAATTTGGATGAGCATGTTAACTACATTGAAGCGATGACAGGCCCTCAGGCTTCAAAGTGGAAAGAGGCAATAGACAGCGAGACCAAGTGCATGTACGACAACCAAGTTTGGAATTTGGTTGATCAAGAACCTGGTCGAAAGACAGTTGGTTGCAAATGGATCTTCAAGAAGAAGACCGGCATGGATGGAAATGTGTACACTTTCAAGGCACAACTGGTTGCGAAGGGCTTTACTCAAACCCCATGGATTGACTATGATGAGACCTTATCACCAGTGGACAAGATAAAATCTATTAGAATAATCATCGCCATAGATGCCTTTCATGATTATGAAATTTGGCAAATGGATGTCAAAACTGCTTTCCTTAATGGGAAGTTGGCTGAAGATGTTTATATGAGTCATCCAGAGGGTTTTATTGATGAAAGTTTCCCAATAGAGTGTGTAAGCTTGAGAAATCTATTTATGGATTGAAACAAGCATATCGCAGCTGGAATCTTTGCTTCCATGAGAAAGTCAAAGAATTTGGTTTCTCTAGAAGTGAGGATGAGTCATGTGTGTATGTCAAGGCTAGTGGGAGTATAGTGAATTTTCTAGTATTGTATGTTGATGACATACTACTTATAGGAAACGACGTTCCAACCTTGCAAGAAGAAAAATATTGGTTTGGAAAGTGTTTTGCTATGAAGGATCGAGGAGAGACTGCCTATATTCTCAGGATAAGAATTTTGAAAGATAGAAAGAAAATACTAATTGGTTGTACATTGGTAATTTTGAGACGAGGAGAGTAATTCCAACCATTCAAGAGCCAATGGAACTTTTCTGCGTAATGAAGGTGCATTTGCTTTAACTAAAGAACCGAGAGACCATGGCAAGTCAAGACATATTGATAGAACGTACCATTATATCATACATAGAGTAGAAGAAGGTCACCTCATTATGAAGAGGGTATCACCAGAAGAGAATCCTGCAGATCCTTTGACGAAGGCTCTAAGTAGGGTCAAGCATAATCAGCATGCTAGAAGCATTGGTTTGAGAGATGATAATGTTTTTGGTAGTTAGATGAGTAGTTTTAAACTTGTAACAAAATAAATGCAATTGATTTTTGGTGATTAAATAATAGTGGTTATTTATGAGTTTGTTACTGCCTTTATCAATTATTTATTCTTGTGTTTCATTTTTGCATGTTTTACCTCCCGAATAATTTAATTATTCAAATTCCACAGTCACTCAAACTTTAGGAAGTAAGTAGTGAATTAAGACTGTCATGAGTTGGATTGTAGATTGTCTAAGGAGTTAGACAAAACAGTTGTATTGCTACAATATTCATGATTACTTAGAAATAGAGATTTAAGTATCAGATAAACTCACGCTTAGAGAATTACTTCATGGATTATACCACGGGTAATTTTGAGACGATAATATCTTAGATTCTTAAAATAGAAATCTATGAGTTGTAATTTACAAATTGGTTGTGAATTGGTGTTGCGAAAACACATGAGTAACTTCATGTTATAAAACGTAGTGTCATGTATAATTTGGTGAGTAAAGGATACAAGCATATAAGTCAAATTTTATCTATTACTTTTTCCCTAACGGGAAAAGCGATATCTTTGGACCCCTCGGTGATTTGGTGTTGACTTATAGTGTTGGGCCCAGCCAGGACTAAATTGACGTGTTCAATTAGAAGTCTTATGTCGACATTAGAAATCAAAAATTGGGGAACAATATTTTGGACAATGAGATTTATTCTAATCCATGTATCATGTCTATTCGATATCTAGTAAAACGGAGGAATATTTGATCACTTATCATAGGACCAATGTCTGATTAGATCACAGTTCTACAGTTGCTTTGGAAAGCATCATTTGCAGTTAAATTTGGAAGTTGCAAATTAGTTATAGACTTATCCAAGTGGGAGACTGTTGGATTAGGTGTCTAAGCCATTAACTAAATTATTATAAACTTAAATTATTAGCAAAGTCGTTTTGGGTTGCCCTCAAACCTAGTAATTGATTGGAATGGTTTTTGGAGAGAAAGGACGATTTGTTAATTTATTATATGATTAATAAATTAATTAGAAATCAAAATAAATATATTATTAATATGTTTTGAAAAAATATATTAATTAGAAATTATATTATTTAATTAAGAATTATTCAGAAATTAATTGGAATTAATTTTGGGATTAATTGGATTAATTAAAAATAAAAGGACTAAAAGTGTTAATGTGAAAAAGTTGAACATTGAATGATTCTAGAACCTCCCTAGGAGAGGGGACAGTTCTAGAGGGGTTATGAGAGCTTTTATAGGAGTTCTAGGAAGCTTAGGATTGCTTGGGGGAAGAAAAGGGTTAGAGTTATCCAAAACGAAAGTTGTCTTTTATACACCTCCTTAAGCCCTATAAATACCCCCATGGATTAGGGATTTCAGATTTCACTCTTCTAAGAAACCCTTAGAGCCGAAAATCATACCTTCTACTCCTCTCTCTTCAATAGCCTCCAACTTCTAGGGTTTGGGTGTGAGCCATCAGAGGCACAATATTTATGGTGCTGGCTTTCTGAAGTTCTACAAAGAAAGATTACTAGTTTATTTACAAAAGTAAACTAAAAGGTATGCTTTCTATTATCCCTTCTCCTAAATCGAAAATAGCAATGTACTTTATGGTTCTTAAATTCAAATTGTTGTTTGCATATCATAGTGAGAACATAGATCTTTTAGGGTGTAAGTAAATTTAGGGTTTTAGGTTTTCCGCCAAAAATATGATTTTTGTTACCTATAAAACCCATCACATAGCTCTTGTGTCGTTCCACCATTAACCCCTCCACATATCATATAATCAAGCTACCAAACAATCATCAGGAAAAGGACTGTACTAGCCTACCTACATAATCATATGCAAAATTACATCTACATCATATCATATAAAGGTATATATTGTAATACATAGTATAGTTAGATAACTCGCTTGAACTAAAAGCTGTCGAAACACAACTACACTCACGAACTCATAAGAATCGATCTCACGAACCACCTAGATAACAAGCTAACTTTAAACCTCATTCTATATCTTAATCCCTCAAAGTCTAACCCAAAGTCAAACGTGTCAAAACATTAATGGTAAACAGGTCAAATTCAGTAGTCAACAATCAACAGGCCAAACCCAGATATCATTCGCATCGCAAGCACATCACGATAAGACAGTTGCAAACTCCATCCAATCTTCGTGCCATGTCCCCTCAATGGTCACATTGCAATTTCCGGTCTGATGCACTTATCCCATCAATTTCTTAATCCTCTCTAACTGAGGTTCCAACTCTCAGACCTAAATCATACAAGAGACTTATTGGATAAAGTTTCCAACTTTATCCAGATCTATCATGAAAACAAACCCAAACTTAAACCCTAACTCATATTTGGAATAAAATGGTCAAGATCTTGTGTACGGCTCAAAGGGAAACCATTCATACCCTTTTTCTTTTCCAAAAGGACCAGAAGATCACTCAAAACCATTCTAAGGTTATGGAGTTGCTCATACTCCAAGAACTTCAAGTACAAAGGAAAAAAAAGACCAAAATCCCACCCAACTCCTAGATTTAAGCATGAAATCAAATAAATTAGAGATCTTTATGACTTACCAAGCTTTTGAAGGGCCTGGAAGGTGGAATCTTCATTTACAAATGGCTTATCTAAACGTCACTAGCTTTCTTCTTCAGCAAGAATCATTCAAAACACTAAAATCTCTCAAGAAGGCACAAGGGTGGCTAAGGTTATGAAATGAAGGTGGATTTTGATGATAAGAGAGAACCCTAAAAGTTAGCACCATTAAATAAGGCCCAAGGCCTGAAACCTAGGTTTTTGGGTTGTGACAGTTGCGCGTCGCGACAATCCCTTAAGCCATGTTTCCACTTATTGACGTGGTTCACGTCACGATCCCTTAGAAGTTGTGGTGCCCTAACTTCAAAAACCCCAAATTAACACTTAACCAATTCAACATATAAACAACTCGTATCTGGAAACACAGGTGTTAAAATATCAAAAACAAATAATGCACAGGAAGAGATGACCCTGAGTCGGTAGAACGAACTGTGGAGTCCAAAGCAGCGAAAATTTTACCCTTAATAAGGATGTGGAGGCTATTGGGGAAAACCAATGAACAAAGGATAAGGAGGTCTACATTATCATACAAAAAAATGACGCAATGTTGGGTTGTGATGGTTCATCGAGCACAAAGCAAAAAAAAAGCAAATTAACAAACAAAATTGAATCATCATATATTAGAAAGCATCTTGTTCTAGTGACCTTAGTAATACAACTTTAACAAGAAAGACATAGAATATGTAACATCCCGATGTTGAGTTATTTTCAATTTTAACACTATGTAATAAATATTGCATTTTAGTCCCTGAGTATATGAAAGAGTACAAAATGACCCATAGAGGCATTTTGGTAATTTTGGGCATTGGGGTAGTACGTTGGGCGTACACCTCGTACACAAGGTGTAGGTGTAGGAAGTTCAAACCCTAATTTTTAGGGTTTGGTCCATATATAAACACCATTATAGCCTCATTTATCATTCTCTCATCATCCCCCATCTGAGATTTCGACCCCCTAGCAAACCTTAAGTGAGAAAGAGTGTTTTGAGCTTATTTGTGTACCGTTTTGGTGTTCTTGAAGAAGGAGAAGTTGGTTCAAGAACCTTGAAGCTTGGAAGAAACTTCGATATAGGATTCCACACTTACTAGCAACCTCCAGGAGGTAAAAAAGTTCATAACTTGATCACTCTATCTTGTAGATCTATCCATTTCTTCCTTTAGGGCACTTTTGGTCCCTAAATATGGTGATTCTTGAGCCTAGCATGTTCTTGACCAAATAAGTCGTCCTTTCAAACCTTATGGGGGATCTTAAGTCATAAAAATGTGGTCTTGATGGTTAGTTTTACTCCATGCATGCTATAGAAGGTCTTAAGGCATTAAGATGTTGAGATTTTGTGTATTAAGCACTTAATGGACATGCAAAGTCATAAAGTTGGAAACTTTATGGCTCTTGACGGTATTTTAGCCTTGGATATGACTTTGGATGTGGAACTTTGGAGTATTAAGCTCTTACTGGGGAAAGGGCTGAACAGACGCGTACGATGGGCGTACCAAGTGGTACGTTGCGCGTACGCGGTCAGCACCCCGTAATCTAGTCAACCATCGAGTACACCATGCGTACAAAAGAGTACGCCCAGCATACTCGACTGAGTTGGCTCTTCTGGGTTGACTCGGCTAGCTGTTGACTTGACTTTTGACCGTTGACCAAGTTTGACCAAGGGTATTTTGGGGAAAATATTATTAATGGGAAATGTTTTGATATTTAGGATTTGGATTGAGTCGGTAGTCGGATTTGAGAGTTATTCAGACTACATTCAGACTGTGAGGTGAGTTTTCTTCACTGTACTTATGGGTCGAAGGCACCAAGACCGGCCCATTAGATTGATATCCTAGTTACTGTATGTTGTTATGCTGTTGTGATCCGTTATATTCGTATGATTATCTATATTTGTTGGCTTTGTGTGCATGTTTGTTTGTTGCATATGTCGATATGTTGGTTTAGGTTGAGGTGGTCCTTCTTTGTGATGTAGGCCAAGACACCCGGGGATGACCGGATAGGCCGTAGGCCCTGTGAGGCGGTCCAGTCAGGCCAACGGCCCGTAAGTGGTTCGAATAGGTTGTAGGCCCTACGAGGCGGTCCAGTCAAGTCGGCTGCTCGTGGAGCGGTCCAGATAGACTATAGGCCCTGCAAAGCGGTCCAATCAGGTTGGCTGCTCATGTTTGCATGCTTGCTTGTTATGTGGTGTGTTGGTATTTGGGGGAACTCACTAAGCATTGGCTTACAGTTTTAGTTTTGTTTCAGGTACTTCAGAGGATCGTGTCAAGGCGAAGGTGTGACCGTACACATCCTTGGTTTTATGATTGATTGGATCTTGGGAGACTCTGATTTTAAATAATGTTTTGGAAAGAATGGTTTTATAAACACATATTTTTATTAAATGGGTTGTTTTGAAAAGTTTAAATATGTTGTGATTTTTGATACATTACAAGTTGGTATCAGAGCCTTGGTTTGAGCAAATTGGAGGAACATTTGTGTGAATCCAATCTCAAACTAAGGAACTGCAAAAGTTTTAAAAATGATTTTCAAAATTATTTTCAAAAATAGTCAAGAAAGGATGTGATGTGTATGATCAGTCGGAGCCAGTAAGTAGGCCCCAAGTTACCATACTATTATTTGATATTATGTTATGATAGAACAACATGCTAGTGATAGGCTGGGGATCTTCAGTAATTGCATGCTAGAATTGCATGATTATATGATGTCTGATAGCCTAGGGTTCTTCCGTATATGAAATTGACATCGGTACTGTAGTTTCTTAGTGTATGCATCAAAAATTGTACATAACTAATATTTTATGGCCTGAGAATGTTTGATTTGGCCTTATTTCTTGTTCCTTGTTTGGTTGTGGTCTTAGGGTAGAATCAAGTATTCGACTGTCTATAGGATCCAATGTTCTGTATGATTCGCATACACGAGTGTTGTAGGGTTGGTGGAAGTTTCATGGATGAGATATGTGGGGTCAGCCGACTAGTCGAGGGATGTCTAGCCTTTCTCTAGGAAGTGAGAATAGGGTGTATGCGTATTCTAGTGTGTGTTGTTAGGATTGTTGTGATGATCTTCTGAGACAAATACGGGTAAGTACGGAAGGTAGTATAGGCCCGTACTACTAGAATAACAGGACTCGTACGCGTAACAGGGAAGTCACAACCCCTAGGGTCTTGATATGGTTGGTTCTTATGGTGTGATATGCGTTTCATCTTATATCTCTCTGGTTTTTTTTCAGTATGGTGTTCACGAGGGGATCCGGATCAGGAGCGAGTAGCCAGGATAGGCCAGGGTTGACCGAGGATCAGGTCAGGTAGATGATTCATGTTGAGGTTGTTTCTATTGTCTAGGGGCAAATACTGGAGTTGTTTGGTTCTATCAAGACCGCTATGATGGATTTCTTTAATGACCGATACGCCGCACTTTCAGAGACTGTTGCTGCTGCAGCCACCGCGGCCATTGTTGTTGTGGGGATTGGAAGGGGGAGAGCCTTCCAGTACCGGGACTTCGACAATACGAAACCCCGGTGTTTGAGGGAGTCCAGGATCCGATCATAGCTATAATGTGGTTGTTTGATGTTGAGCGATGTTTCTTTACTTGTTCCTGCCCAGATGGCCATAAGGTCAAGTGCTCTCTGAACCTTCTTCGGTCTGGAGCGAAGGATTGATGGAGGCTGGTTACCGGTTCATACACTCCAGAGCAGAGAGATGTTGTATATTGGGAGCAGTTCTCTAAAATGTTCTGTTCGAGGTATGTCCCTTTGGTGGATAGAGAAAGATTAACCTAGGAGTATCTAGACCTGAGGCAGGGGACGGAGTCAGTGACTGAGATCACCAAGATGTTCATTGAGAGAGCATGGTTCTGCCCTAAGCTTGCTGCTTCTGAGCAAGATCAGATGACTCGGTACTTGAGCATGCTCAATACGGATATCCTCCAGTTTGTGTCTACTCAACGCTATGGCTCACTCATTGAGTTGCAGGAGGCCCCTAGGCGGCAGGAGATTGAGATGGAGCTCCGGGCGGGGGAGCAGAGACAGGCCCCGGTGCAGTCGCAGCCCGAGGCAAAGTGGTTTAAGGTCGCTGATGCGAGATCTAGGAGTCATAGGGGACGCACTTGTGGCAAGTGTGGAAAGGTTCATGAGGGTTCTTTTCGATCTACTTATGAGTGCCACAAATGTGGCAAGGATGGGCAGATTGTCGCCAGCATGTCCCCTTACCGACCACCAGGATCTGTTATCATTGTGAGCAGGTTAGCCATATTAAGGGCAACTGTCCTTTGCTCACGGCAAGACCGGTGTAGGCTCCAACGCTAACGACTTTGAGGATCACTGATGGGCGCCAGAGGAGGGCAGAGCCCCCAATGGCTCGGGGCCGTGCTTTTCAGCTCACTGCCGAGGAGGCCAGGGCAACGCCAGACGTTGTGACTGGTATGTTTCTATTTATTTTTATGTCGATTATTTTATGGTATGCTTATGTTTATGTTTCTAATAGGTACATTCTTAGTGAATTATTTGCCTGCTCTTGTGTTATTTGACTCGGGCATGAGTAGGTCCTTCATTCTCGATCTTTTAGTAGGTATTTTGGTATGAACCTTAGCAAGTTGGAGTGTCCATTGCGGGTTTCTATCGCCAAAGACCACGGGGTTTCTGCATCCAGAGTGTATCAGGGTTGTGTATTGGAGATCTTCGGGGAGCCTTATCCAATTGATTTGATCCCTATCCCCATGGGGGATGTATGCGTGATAGTGGGGATGGATTGGTTGAGCAGGTTTGGTGCTATGATCGATTGCAAGGGTCATCGAGTGATAGTTCAAAACCGAAGTGGGGGAGAACTAGTCATCTACGGACAGGGTACCAGGGTTCGATCAGGGTTTTGTTCGGCATCCAGGGCTTGTCAGTATATCCAGCATGGGTGTATGGGTTATCTTGCCTATATGGTTGATACTCTGGTAGGGGAGCAGACTTCGGTTTCAGAGGTGCTAATTGTCAGGGAGTTTATTGATGTGTTTCTGGAGGAGTTGCCTGGTGTGCCTCCCGAGAAGCAGGTTGAGTTCAAGATTGACCTAGTGCTAGGTGCGGCTCCGATTGCCAAGGCGTCGTACCGCTTGGAACCACCCGAGACGCAGGAGTTGTCCTCTCAGCTTCAGGAGCTGTTAGGAAAGCATTTCATCAGGCCGAGATGTTCGTTGTGGGGAGCATCGATATTGTTCGTCAAGAAGAAGGATGGTTCACACCAGATGTGCATTGATTATCAGGAGTTAAAAAGTTTATGGTGAAAAACCGTTAACCCCTTCCGTGGATTAGCGACCTCTTTGATCAGTTGTAGGGTGCATCTTGGTTCTCCAAGATCGACTTGAGGTCGGGGTATCATCAGGTGAGGGTGAGAGAGGAAGACGTGGAGAAGACTGCGTTCCGGACTCGTTAGGGGCATTATGAGTTCGTGGTTATGCCATTTGGGCTCAACAATGGGCCTGCAGTATTTATATATTTGATGAATCAGGTATGCAGGCCGATGCTCGATTGATCAGTCATTGTGTTCATTGATGATATCCTGGTATATTCCAAGACCAGAGAACAGCACAAGGAGCACCTTCGAGAGCTTTTGGGAGTATTGAGGCGGGAACAGCTGTATTCCAAGTTCTTGAATTGTGAGTTTTGGTTACGAGAGGTCCAGATCCTAGGACATCTCATTAACCAAGATGGGATTTTGGTCAATCCGGCCAAGATCAAGGCCGTGATGAAGTGGGCGGCTTTGAAATCTCCCTCAGAGATCAGAAGTTTCTTGGGTTTGGCTGGATATTATCGTAGATTTATTCAAGACTTCTCCAAGATCACAGTACCCCTCACTCGCCTGACGAGGAAGGGAGTGGATTTCCGATGGGGCCCTGAGCAGCACGTTACTTTTGAGACGTTGGGATAGAGGTTAAGGAAGGCCCTTGTGTTGACCCTTCCAAAGGGTGTCGAGGATTTCGTGGTATTTTTTGATGCATCCATCACTGGTTTGGGGGCGGTTCTTATGCAGATGGGACGAGTGATTGCTTATGCTTCTTAGTAGCTGAAGCCACATGAGGCACGATATCCTACTCATGAACTGGAGTTGGGGGCAATGGTGTTTTCCCTCAAGATTTGGAGACATTATCTATATGGGGTCCGTTGTACCGTTTACATGGATCAAAAGAGTTTTCGATATCTTATGGACAAGCCGAACCTAAAAATGAGGCAACGCATGTGGCTGGACATGGTCAAGGATTATGAATGTGAGATCCTTTACCATCCGGGTAAAGCGAATGTTGTAGCGGATGCCATGAGCTGCAAGTCGGTTGGATCTTCATCTAGAGAGATATGTATGAGGATATCTGTTGATTCTCCACTTTTGGATTTGATCAGTGAGGCACATGTAGAGGGAGTTAGGAAGGAGAACTGGAAGCATGAGAGGATCAGGGGCGAAATCGACAAGTTTGTCACCGATAGTTGGGGGTTGTTGACCCGGTGTGGTCATGGTTTGGGTTCCAGTTTCTGGTGGGATCAGGCAGATAGTGTTGGAGGAGGCTCATAATTCTCGCTTTTCTATACACCTAAGAGCCACCAAGATGTATTGGGATTTGAGATTAAGTTACGGGTGGTCGTGTATGAAGAGGGAGATAGTCTGGTATGTTGAGAGGTGCTTGACCTGTAGGATGGTCAAGGCCGAGCATCAAAGGCCACATGGAAAGCTCCAGCCTTTGGAAGTTCCCATGTGGAAGTGGGAACAGATCACCATGGATTTTATCACTAAGATGCCAAAGACTGCCAAGGTTTTTGATGCTATATGGGTCATCGTGGATTGATTGATCAAGAATTCCCACTTTTTGGCCATCCAGGAGAGCTCTTCAGCGAAAAATTTGGTCGATGTGTATGTTTGGGAGATTTTTACTCATCATGGGGTTCCGCTCTCATTGTATTAGACCGAGATGTTCGGTTCGCTTCCCGATTCTGGCAGAAGTTCCACGAGGAATTGGGCACAAAACTACATTTCAACACTGCTTATCATCTGCAGACTGACGGCCAGAGTGAGCGGACCATCCAGACACTTGAGGATATGTTGCGGGCTTGTGTTGTAGATTTTGGTGGGATTTTGGATTCCTACCTACCTCTTGCAGAGTTCTCCTACAACAATAGCTATCACACCAGCATTAGTGCCCCGCCTTTTGATCTCCTGTATGGTCGGAGATATCGTACCCCATTTTGTTGGGGGGAGGTTGGTCACAGAGTCATGGGAAGGACTGAGGTAGTCCTTTAGACCATGGAGCTTATACAGCAAATCAGCCAGAGACTGCAGACAGCTCAGAGTTGGCAGAAGAGCTATGTCGACCGGCACCGATCGGAGTTGGAATTTTAGGTCAGTTATATGGTACTAATAAAGGTCTCACCCTGGAAGGGTGTGACAAGTTTAGGAAGAGGGGGGAAAAGGGTCCCCATTATATTGGACCATTCCGTGTGATCGCTAGGGTCGATAGGGTGGCCTACCGGTTAGATTTTTCGAATGAGCTCATCCAGATCCACAACACTTTCCATGTTTCGCAGTCGTGGAAGTGCGTGTTGGACGATGAGGCAGTGGTCCATTTGCAAGATATTCAGGTCGATGAGCGCCTGGATTATGTTGAGAGGCCGGTAGCGATAGTGGAAAGGAAGATGAAGATTCTACGCAACAAGGAGATACCTTTGGTAAAGGTTCAGAAGCATAGGAAAGGCTCCGAGTGGACCTGGGAGTCGGAGGCGGAGATGCAGGAGCATTATCCTGAGTTATTCACGATGGCCGACTTTAGGGAAGAAGTCTAGTTCAAATGGGGAAGAATTGTAACATCCCGATGTTGAGGTATTTTAAATTTTAACCTTATGTATGAATAAATATTGCATTTATATGAAATAGTACAAAATGGCCCTGGTGGCATTTTGGTAATTTTGGGCATTGGGGTAGTATGTTGGGCGTACGTGGAGGAAGTTTAAACCCTAATTTTTAGGGTTTGGTCCATATATAAACGTCATTATAGCCTCATTTATCATTCTCTCATCAGCCCCCATCTGAGATTTCGACCCTCTAGCAAATCCTAAGTGAGAAAGAGTGTTTTAAGCTCATTTGTGTGCCTTTTTGGTGTTCTTGAAGAAGGAGAAGTTGGTGCAAGAACCTTGAATCTTGGAAGCAACTTAGATCTACAATTCCACACTTACTAGCAACCTCCATGAGGTAAAAAGGTTCATAACTTCATCACTCTATCTTGTAGATCTAGCCATTTCTTCCTTTAGGGCACTTTTGGTCCCAAATATGGTGATTCTTGATCATAGCAACTTCTTGACCAAATAAGTCGTCCTTTCAAACCTTATGGGGGGTCTTAAGTCATAAAAATGTGGTCTTGATGGTTAGTTTTACTCCATGTATACCATAGAAGGTCTTAAGGCATTAAGATGTTGAGATTTTTTGTATTAAGCTCTTAATGGACATGCAAAGTCATAAAGTTGGAAAGTTTATGACTCTTGACAGGCATTTTAGCCTTGGATATGACTTTAGATGTGGAACTTTGGAGTATTAATCTCTTAATGGGGAAAGGGTTAAACAGACGTCTATATTAGGCGTACCAAGTGGTACGATGCGCGTACGCGATTAACACCCCGTAATTTGGTCAAACATCGAGTATGCCCCGACTCGGCTGAGTTGGCTCGGCTGAGTTGGCTCGACTAGCTGTTGACTTGACTTTTGACCGTTGACCAAGTTTGACCAAGAGTATTTTGGGGAAAATATTATTAATGGGAAATGTTTGGATATTTAGGATTTGAATTGAGTCGGTTGTCGGAGCTGGGAGTTATTCAGACTACATTCAGATTGTGAGGTGAGTTTTCCTCACTGTTTTGTAGGCCAAGACCCCCGGAGACGACCAAATAGGCTGTAAGCCCTACGAGGCGATCCAGACAGGCCGGCGGCCCTTAGAGCGGTTCAGGTAGGCTATAGGCCATGTGAGGCAATCCAATTAGGTCGGCTGCTCGTGGAGCAGTCCAGGTAGGTTGTAGGCCCTACGTGGTGGTCCAGTCAGGCTGGCTGCCCATGTTTGCATGCTTTCTTGTTATGTGGTGTGTTGGTACTTTGGAGGAACTCCCTAAGCATTGGCTTACAATTTTAGTTTTGTTTCAGGTACTTCACATGACCATGGCAAGGCGAAGGCGTGACCGTACACATCCTTGGTTTTATGATTGATTGGATCTTGGGAGACTCTGATTTTAAATAATGTTTTCGAAACAATGGTTTTGTACACACTTCTTTTTAGTAAATAGGTTGTTTTGAAAAGTTTAAATTTGTAGTGATTTTTGAGACGTTACAGAATACATACCCTTGTAGACTTTAATTAAAACTTCTTTTTGGTATCGTTTGGATAAACTAGAACCCAAACCAGATTTCCTTTTATGAAGTCGCAGGCAAGAGTATGATCAAGTAAGTTGAACACAAAGCACCTCCTTTATTTGATCCTTGCAAAACCCGAGAGCCCTAGAAGGAAGGGCTCCTAAAGTTATTCAGGACTGAGAAGGAGAGAGAGAGAGAGAGAGAGAGAGAGAGAGAGAGAGAAAGAGAGAGAGAGAGAAAGAGATTGAGAGAGAACATAAGGTTTAAGCCAAGGATATGGGGGCCGGTTGTTGTATATCCCTTCCTTCTTGGTTAGTCACCATTATCCCTAAAATAAGAGATAATTACTAACAATGGATATTAACATTTAACCCCTTAAGCTTAATTAGTTTCAGATTAACTCAACATAATTTTGATGTGTTAATAAACTAATCCATGCATCTTTCTCTTTGTCAAATTAACTTAAATCATATATTGTGTGTAACCCAAAAGGACCATGCTAATAAATGAAGTCACCAACATGTTGTGACCATGGAAATATTTCTAGCAGTTTCCTACTTGCACATGTCATAACAACTGTACAATCCTACCTTTCTTAGCCTAGCAAGGTGTACATCATCCAAGACTATAACTATACTCATAACTTATAGGTATGAACAGTCCTAAGTAAGTAATCAAATATTCATTTGCTTTATGATATCCTTGTGAACAAAAGACATGGAAGTATGTCATTCAAACATTCAAGATTATGTTTCCCAGTAGAGGTTTATGATGACCAACAACATACTATATTATTGATCCATTATCAACTTAGTTTGAATACGGTCGTATATTTGATCTCAACACAAAATCATCAAGGATCCATTGGATATCGCTTCTTCTGTTATGGCGGGAGTAACAAATCAACTTTAAGATCTCGCCCACTCATCATCTCATACCCTACATTTTTTGTATGGCTGTCAGTTACAAATAACGTTCGAGAACACCAGAGCACAACAGACCGCAGAACTAATAATCTCATGCATCTCCGTTTGTAGAATGTAGAATATTACTATCTCAGAATTACTCGTAACAGTTTCCATGAAGTAATCTTTAAGTTCAGGTTACTCTAATACTTAATCTCCATTAAGTATACATGAGTATTAGTCACATTTCCATGCTTTGTCCATCTCCATGTACAATCTACTAATACTTCATGACCGTCTTAAATCATTATTTACTTCCACTACGACCGAATGTAGAGGATTTGAATAAATTAATATTCAGGAAGTTAAGTAAACATGCAAATTAAATATAGTAATAAACTAATGAAATTGATTGCAATTCCAACATATTATTAAGTCTCCACTTAATAATCATCAAATCAGATAAAATTTACATTGTATAAGTTCCCAAATAAAATCAAACTAAACTTAATACACTTAAACCAATTCATACGAAGGCCCTTTCCCAATTATTTATCGTGTTGGAAAGGTATTATACCAACTTCAACTTCTGCTTTTCCATGTGCATATCCTTAAGCCATATCATCAAGACTTAGAAGACTCGTAACATGGAATCCCCAAGCAAGCACAGAATATAGTGTTGATTTCATTTGATTGAAAACTTGAAGAAATATTATCATACAAAACTTTTTAATGGGGAGTACCAAGCTTCAAGGAATACTTAGCTCAACGGTGGAATTTCCCCGATAATGAAGTGAGTTGGGAAACAAAGAAGGAACTGTAGCAATTTGTGGAAGAGATCAAGATGTACCACGAAGAAGGCGTGACGAGTAGGTCACTTTCTTAGATGGGGAGAGTATAACATTCAAACTTTCTTTAGGACCAAAATTTCTTAGACCATATGGAACATTGCTTCTATACTTCAAAAAGGATATCAAATGCTCACTTTTTAAATGATTTCTCTTTATTTTCATGGCTATTGAGTTACTTATTTCATTGTTTTTTATGGTGTCCTCATGTATATATAAACCATCCCATTCGTTTGCTAGCCAACTTAAATACTTTTATGTTCTCACGTAAAGGATTCGACTACTTGTCTATTATATCATCATTTCCTTGGTTGAGTGTTTGTGATTAAGGTTGGCCAGTTAAGCGCCGCACAACGAGCTTGAATGATAAGTCCATCACAATATCACAACATGCAACAATGAAATCATCAAATCTACAGTAATTCAGAACCTTTCTGTTTGCATAATGTACCGATTTTCGCACTAAATGATATTAATCCGTTGGTTCAACGAAAACGTTACAGTTTAAGCTGTCTATTGCACAAAATTTAACAATAAAATACATATGAACATTTTGTTAAATACAATCAAGGATCTTGGAATCTGGCACTCGTACGTATTTACATCAAGAAGCCAAGTAACATCCGATTCTTGTTCATCTATTTTGCATTCTGTACTAGCTAGCTAGCTTAATTCAAGAATCATTCATGTCTACTACTCCGATGATGATCATCACCATGTTTAGCAAAAGACCGGTGATGAGAAGATGGATGCTTTTTAGAACCATAACCTTTTGGTGGTGGTTCCATGTGCGCACTACCACTGCTACCACTACTACTAGCCTTAGGAGAGTAGCGATAGCGTACATGACACTGGTGACTTTTTGTTTCAGTTGATCGGCTGCCCCTAATTACTACCGATAACATCGCTACCTTGTCACGTGTGTCTTCCGACCTCCAACTTTGACCCACACCCTCCACGTCATCCGAGGTATGTGTGTCATCATGGTGGACCCATATTTCCGCTGTGCTTCCGGGTTTTATTATGCCAACCGCCGGTGCCACCTAAACCACGGTTCCGACTATTAGTTTTTTCTTTTAGAAAATGATAACATTCATCCGAGCACATCCGAGTTGTGCTCGAATGACTGGAATATTTAGGTCATCCGATATCAGATCTAAACAGTTATCTGATATCGGATGATATAGTAGTTGTTTCAATTTCAACTTATGGAAGTTGTTACCTCTAGCCAACGAGGAAATCCGAAGGAACCTCTTTGTCTATACTCAGGCTCTTCATTGTCTTTAATGGCAGAGTGACCATCACATAAGATTTGAAATATGGCATCATCTTTGGTGCTTTTGTTGGTGATTGATAAAGGTCGGGTGTCTGAATTTTGGAGGACGAGCTTGTGTGTACCGAGTGAAGTGTCGGGAACGCAACGTAGTTCTTCACGTATCGATTTTATTTTTTCGTTGGACTTATATATTTTTCCAAATTCTTGTCTTCGCACCGATCTATCAACATGGGCAACTTGGACTTTAAATTTGCAACGAACTGGTTTGTGATCGCTCTCTATCACGTCCATACAAGCTTCATACCTATCAATATCACCAAAAAGTAAAATGATTTTGAATAATATAACACAAGGGTAGAAAGAGAGAAGTTCCCCAGTGAGACCTACAGAAAAATAGAAGCCACAACAGGACATGCTAAACTGCATTCCGATGTTGGAGAAGATCGATTGTCTCGATATAATATCCTGTCACACCAAGCTGGAATTCGCTTTTTCTCCCCGGAATCATATCCTGAAAAAGAAATATCAGTAATCAGTAATAGACTTAGCCTAACATCCTCTTGACAAATTCTTATTTTCTATTAGTTACTGATAATTATTACACTTACCTCCTAAACCTGGTTTTCCTCTTTCAAACTTATAAGTAGGAGGAAATCTGATGAGTGCTTCCCTCATTCCATGAAAAACTTTCCCGGCTTTCATTTCGGCTCTAAGCTGGTCCTTCTCTCTTAGCCAATCAAAACTCCTTTGAGAAACAAAGTCGCGTGCTTCATCATAAGTTATTCCAAAAAGACGATAATTGAAGTCGCCACAAAAGATAACCATATCAGCTTCTGCTAGATCAGGCTTCCCCTCATCCGGATTTATAACCACAGACTGTTACAATAAAAAAAAATAACTCCACGTGAGAATCACACTTTCGTTTATGTACACCATCTCCAACCCATCAAAATGTGTATTTCTAGTATATTCTCTTTTATGTAATTTATAAATTGTCAAAAACACGTGTGATTTTAGTGATTATAAATAGTGGAGGAAACTTACGTTGGTAGGGCGAAGCGATTGAGCAGTAGAGGACACACAAGCTGAAAGAATGAGGATCAGCCATGGGAAGGCAAAGGAAGAAGAAACCCAAAATAAATATGTGGACAAGGCAAGAGAGCAACACAAAAACAGGTATTTCGCCATACCAGAAGTGTTATTGCTTGGTCGCCCAAACGCGATATTTTTGTAAATGTGATCAAAATCTTGGTTGCGCTTAGTCACTGCTTCCAAATGAGCTGCCAGGTGGCAGTTTACAAAGCACATTATTCGATCATATACTCTTAATCTCAACCCTACTCCACCCTGCTCAATAAACCATAACATTATCACAAAAATATATATATATACACTTTTAGGGTTAATGTCCAACCAATAGTAAGCAATTTGCTCTTTAGATATTACATATCTTTCAATTGTATTTAATAGGTCACTACACTTTTTTAGGTTATCATTACACCAGTATATATTGTAGATTTCAATATGTTAGAATTTTGACATTGTGGTGGTATCCATATGACAGAATTACCCGAGTGAAATGCATTTTAATGATGTAAGGAGAATCGAAGAAAAAACTAGTGACATGTTGAATACAATTAAAAGATAATTGACCTAAATATCAAATTGTGTATTATTAGTTGTCATTTTGTGACATTAACCCTTACCTTTATCATCTTGTGAGACTAAAGTACATCTATTCATGAATACCTTATTACCAAGTGCACGACCAAGGCCACAAGCGACTGCTCCAACATCAAGATCGCCTACGTGTGTTCTAAGACTCTTTCTTACCCTAAAAGGACGGATTTTTAAGAATGTAAGTGGGATCTTTTAAGAAACCCTTTAGGCTTTAGGGAAAAGTACAAAATGAAAGTTGGGTCTCAAAGAGTTACCATATAGCAATGAGCAAACCAGCCAGTTGCCTAGATCCTACGCGTTCAAAAGTAGATCCTTCCCCCATAGCCTTCCCCATGGCATCTTGCCACCATTGTCCATTAGAACTTCCTTCAACACCTAACTGCGTAGTGCAAAATGCAAATAATTTATTTCAAGATAATGCTATTCTTGTTTTTGAGTAATGATGTTAGTACATAGTAAAGTTGAGACTTTCTTGATATTGTGTATTTATATCAAGAAAGCAAACATTTTTAACATGGTAAAAACCTTAAAAAAACACAAAAGATCGATCTTACAGTTTCTTTTGCAGCAGACATTGCAAGAAACCCTGCACCCATATCCACTTCTTGCAAACCAACAACAAGAATGTCAACATCAGAAGCCTGAGATCCAACCCACGACACAAGTGCATCATGACATGGTTTCCCTTGACCAACATTCCATGTCCCCACCATAATCCTAACAGTTTCAAGTGTCGTATACATATGTTCTCTTTTCGATAACTCTGGTCTCAAAATATTATCAAGAGGTCCAGGAGATGAAATATACCAACCTCGTATACCACCATGTGTAGCCAAACTAAAAACAGATCCATTCCCAACTACCATTTTTATAACAGGTCCATTATGCGCAATCCACCCAGCAATCAAGTTTCCTTCAAGATCTATTACTTGAACCATTCCACTCACGTACCCGATCCATATTCTTGGCCCATAAGTGCAGAAACAGAGAACAGCGCAATGATGGTGATGAAAATCATGTAAACGGTTGCCATTTGCGTCCCATTGAACTATTAAACCATTTGAACACCCTGTCCAGATGGATCCATCGTAAGCAAGAAGAAGGGCTTCGGTTTTTTTAGCGTCTTCAGCTGCGAATGCGCCTGTTCCCTTCGTTGCAACTCGCCGGACTGCATCTGCAGCTCCGATGATGGCGTTGCGTGATCTTTGTAGAAAACTACCTCCTTGTTGTTTTTCTTTTTTGGACTTTGAATTACTGGGTCTTACACTAGGTTCTTCTTCCGGTGGTTGTTCTCTTTCCGATGAGTCAATTCGGTTGTCGATTTGACCATCTACGTTGTATACTTTCAAAAGCTCCCTCGTACGAGCGTCCCTGTAACAATGGTTTGAAAGTTTAAAGATTGAACTTTGAATGACCATGATGTTTATAATCGAGTGAAAAAAGATACCAGAGTGAGAAACTGAGGGACCCAGCTGCCCATACTTTTGCTTTTACTTTATCTGACAATAGAAACTTGACATCGGAAGAAGATATGTGACAGACGCCATTAATGGTGGCTTGGCTTTTAAGGTCGATACTTGAGCGTTCAACAAGCAAAGCAGCCATGTGACGTTCTTCAGGTGATAAAGCTAGCGACTTTTCAACTGCTTCCCATGGCCAGACCTTTATAACTCCGTTTTCAGACCCCATCCATATATCACCTGCAACAATGGCGGATTGAAAGAGGAAATCATAGGTTAGGCTACATTAATGGTGGTTGAGATTTGAGAAGATGGATTACCATAAGAAGAAGTGACCATGGAAAGAACAGCGCCACGCTGGTTAGCCTGCCATGAGAGGCCTTCTTTGAACGGAGTATCATCGGCGGGCTGTTGATCCATTTTCCATGATCGAATCTTACCATCTTTGTGTCCACTCCAAACCAATTTACTAGCACAATCAATCATCAAACATGTGGTGGGAGGTGTATTTGCAGATTCGTAAAAAGGGGCTGCATCTTCATCACCACGTCGAGCTCTACCGCCGATTCCGAGCCCTGGTTCGAATGCGTCGGAGAAATTCCAAAACCGAACACCGGACTCCTGACCCGCCCACAACTGCGTCTCTGTACAAGCAATCGTCCGGATGAATCTTCCAACTTGAGTCTCCTTTAGCGGGTGAGGTCGGAGTTCAAGGGCGGTGGGTCGACCTGGGTGAACAGCGGATCGAGAAGGGGCTTTGAAGATTCCGGCTCCACCTCCGCTTGCTGAAAATTCCGGCAAAGGGTGTTGGTCTTCGAAGGAGGATGACGAATTCGAATTGCTGTTGTGGCTGTTACTGTTGTTATTTCCATGGAAGAAGTGATTTTGGCTGTTGGGGTCGGAATGAGAAGATTCTGAGAAAGAAGATGAGGTGGCGTAAGGGTAAAAGTCATGGTCGTCATCTTCGTCGGAGTGGTTGCCAAATCCATCAATGGCTGCGCTAATACGGGCATCATCAAGGCTGTGCTGGCGGTGGTTCTGTTTTGGGTGGCGTTTGAAGTTGGTACCGGTGTTTGTGCGGAGCTGTTGTGAATGTGTTTTCCTGGTACCGGCGGTGGAAGGAGGAGGAGCGTTGGCCAGAGCAGACAAGGCGTCGGCATCGCCGTCATCCAACCCCTGGCTCATTTTCCCTTGTGATTGAAATCAATCAATCAATAATTAGTTCATCAATTGCAACGGATGATAACAGTTTCGAGAGCAATCAATCAAGAATTGAAACAACATTTGTGAAGATAGAGGATGAGGGTGAAAGGGTCACAAGAAGGAAGACGAAGAATGAGGCTATGCGTACGGACATGAGGATCTCTCGATGCCATGCAAATATAAAATTAAAATTGATGGCCATAACCATCTCTCTAGTATCTAACCATCAGAAAGTTCACAATTTTCTTTTAACATCAATACACATTTTAATTTATATCTCAAAAGTCAAAACTTCACAATTTTCTTTCAAAAAACGGCATGACTTATTTGCTAGTAACTCTTCTTAGCCTCAAAGGTGGTCTTTGTTTTACAAATTAAATTCTAACATTGGGCAGAAGAAGTTGCTAAGCCTGACGAAGTTGCTAAGCCTGTCGGGAGATAGAAGATGTACTATCGAAGAAGTTATAGGTTGAAGTCTTGAATAGTGGATTCAGAGACAAAGCATAGGACCAAAACACGTAATAAACACGAACAAAAAATATAACAAGGATCAGTATGTAGACATTGTCATGATACGCATCGTTTCCTAGTCACAAGCATTTTGAGAATCCAAGGAAGAGAGAGGACTATGTGAGATTTATTGTTTGGATCTTAGAGTCTTATGTATGTTGATATCAAGGTGGAGTGTTGTAATTATGTATGATACCTCTAGACATGACCAATTGGACATTGTCAAGGAGAAAAATAGGCCATTATTAGATGGTAGCTAGAGAATTGCACCACGATGTAGCGGTGAACTATTGTTTTGCCTGCAGAAGGCTTTTGCTAGATGGTTGCTAAATGATCTAGCATTTTACATTTTTAAGGTTATATGGTTGCGCAACTTCATGGCATGAATATGTCACGACTCCGGGTATGTTTGGTTGATTAAAACAAGTTTTGGGGTAGTCTTTGACCTAGTGCTTAGCCTCATTTCTCTTTGGCGATTTCTTTGAAGATCAAGGGTTTTGTTTCTTCATTTTGACAACTTGCAAGTGATTTTTATACCTCATTTGATTGATCGATCGATAATACAAGTTGTTTGTACCTCGTCTCATTGAAGGGATGTCAACCATCTTCCTAATTGTGGAACTATGTTAAATGCTTGTATATGTTTGTCATTTTTGACCTCGTTCTTGGCCTCGTTTTTCTCTGATAAATTCTTTGAAGATCAAGGGTTTTTTTCTTCATTTCAGTCACTCTTAATTGATTTGTAACCCCCATTTGATTGTTAGTCAATAATACAAGTCGTTTGATATCTGATGTAAATGAACATCATCTCCCCGTTGGTGGAACCACGTTAAATGCTCACTTATCTTATGATAATTTGTTTGTCATTTGCATTTTCTTTATTTCGGTATGTGTTACTCTCATTGCTATATATCTTATGTAACACCCCGATTCTCAGGTATCGATTTTATATAAGAATTTTCTTGATTTCAAGGTCTACTCGATGAGTTGGTTGCCCTAGTCGTCGAGTAGCAGCGGGTTGGTCTGCGTGTTTTAGTGACCTACTCGCCGAGTCCAAGAAGGGACTCGACGAGTAGGAACTGGCAGATTAAACCCTAAATTCCGGGGTATTGCACCCTATTTAAAGGATCATTGGCCTTCCCCATCCTCCCCTTTACAGCTCCTTGGCGCCCTTAAACCCTAAATCGTGTGTGTGTGTGTTTCTTTGGTGTGATAGAGCTTGGAAGAGAGATCTTGGTGAGGAACACTTGGAGGAAACAAGTAAAATCGAAGCTAGGAACTCGTGGGAAGCAAAGATATACATCAGTTGACACTCTCTGGAAGGTATTAAGCTGTCTCTTTGGCTCATCTCATCTTTAACCTCTTTTTGGGTGGGTTTTAGGAAAGGCTTTTGTGTTTGAGCCAAGATCTGAAGTTGCAACTTCAGATCTGGACTCCCTTTGGTCTCTAGATCCATAAAGGTAGCAGCTTTGGCACGTATGAGCTTTCCCTCAAGTGTTGGACTTCATTTCAAGCTTAGTTTTGTCAATTTAGGGCCTTAAAGCTTTGTATGCACGTAAAGTTTGCAACTTTACGTGATAAGCAAGCCTTGGAAGGTTAGATCTGCAATTTGGAGCATTTGCATGGCTTAAAAAGACTCTGTATGGATAAAGGATTTAAGAGACTCAGCGAGTCGCATGGTAGACTCGGCGAGTCCGATGAAGATTTTTGTGGGCTCGGCGAGTCAGATGGGTGACTCGGCGAGTCGGCTAGGGTTTTCCCAACCTTTGGACACGTATGGACTTGGCGAGTTGCAAGAGGAACTCGTCGAGCTGGCCAACAAGTTTACGGCCGCAAACCGTAGGAACTCGACGAGTCACTCTAGTGACTCGGCGAGTTGACTAGTTATGCCAGGAACTCGACGAGTATCTAAGGGTACTCGACGAGTTGAGGTCAACGTGGATTGTTGACCTTGAACGTTGACTTTGACTTTGACCAAGGGTTGACCAGTGGACTTCTGGGGGCATTTTGGGAAATTGGAAATTTATGAACATGGTTTGATGATAACTATGGGTGGTGTAGTTCGTGTCGGTGATCCGAGAGGTTGAGCTTATCTTTCGAGTCGACAGTTGCGAGGTGAGTTATCCTCACTATACTAAGGGGTCTAAGGCACCAAGGCCGGTCCATTGGATATGATATCCTAGCAGTGGTTGTACGATGAGTATGAGTAGTGTTGCATGCTAGTTTCTATGCCAGTTAGGTAGATCAGTAGGACTACATGTGTTGTTATGTGATTATCTGTATGCGCATTAGTTATGATACATGTTGACATATTATGTGGGGTGGATTGAGGTGATACTGCTCCGTGCGGTAACCAACAAACCTGGGAGCATTCCAAATACGAGCTGAGGGCCAGGTGGGGCATGCCAGACTCGTACTGTGGGCTCGGGAGCATTCCAGATACGAGCTGAGGGAGACTCATACTGTGGGCTCGGTGGCAATCCAGATGTGAGCTGTGGGCCCGGAAGGCAATCGAGACTCACACTGTGGGCCCAGGGGTATTCCAGACGGTATAGTTGTGGACCCAGGGCATGTTGTTATTTGTTTATGTGTTATGAGAAGTGTATCGGTTTTTTGGGGGAACTCACTAAGCCTCAAGCTTACAGTTTCAGTTTATTGTTTCAGGTACATCAGGGGTTCGCGGCAAAGCGAAGGTGTGATCGTACAGCTCCTCATGTTTTCTCTGTATTCTGGGATAAACTCTGATATTAGACTATTTTGAAAACAAATTTGTAATAACTGATAGATTTAAATGTTTTTGAAAAGTTTTAAATTGGCTTGAATTTTTGGGTGTTACAAGTTGATATCAGAGCCTTGGTTTGATTGAGTTGGAGGAACATTCGTGTGAATCCAGTCTCAAATCAAGGAAAAAATTTCAAAATGATTTCTAAAATGGTTTTTAAAATAAGTAAAAGAGGATGTAGGGTGTACGATCAGCCGGAGCCAGCAAGCAGACCCCAAAATACCATACAGTATTAGATTATGTGATATGTTAGAACAGCATGCTAGTGCTAGGCTAGGGATCTTCAGGAATTGCATGATAGAATTGCCTGATTACATGATGCCTGCTAGCCTAGGGTTTCCTTTATATGAGATTGACATCATTACTGTAGTTACTTAGTGTATGCATCACGGCTATACATAATTAATATCTTATAGCCTGAGAATGTTTGATTTGGCCTTATGTTTTGTTCTTGTTTGATTGGGAGCTTAGGGTAGGGTTGGATATTCGAAAGTCTATAGGGTCCAGCGTTATGTATGGCTAGCATACACTAGTGCTGCAGGGTTGGTGGAAGTTTCATGGATAGGTGGTTAGTGAGAGGTCGGGAGGCCAGTTATGAGATGGTTAGCCTTTCCTCTAAGGGAGAGGATTGAGCACTTGTCAAGTTATGTGTATTGTTAGGGTATTGTGGTGATACTTTAGACAAATATGGGTAGGTGGGGAAGGTAGTATGGGCCCGTACTACTGAAAGCACAGGACCCATACGCGTAGCAAGGAAGTCACAACCCCTAGGGCTTGGTTGGGAGTTGGTTCCCAGTTATTCCGTGAATTATCTGATATCTTCCTGTTGTATTTTCAGTATGGCGATTACGAGGCGTTTTGTGACCGGATCCTGATCGGGATCAGGGCAGGGTGATCAGGGTGCTCCGGCAGAGCCCGAGGTTGTCGGTCAGGGTGGGCCAGCAGTGTTGACAGAGGATCGTGTCAGGGAGATCATCCGCAAGGACGTGGTCGAGATTGTCCGGGGTCAGATTCCGGAGTTTTTTGGGACTATCAAGTCCGTCATGAGGGAGTATTTCGATGACAGATATGCAGCCCTTGCTGAGACGGCTGCTGCAGCAGCTACAGCGGCAGGAGGAGGAGGAGCCAGTCGGGCTTTCCAGTACAGGGACTTCGATAACACGAATCCCCCTACTTTTGATGGGACTCAGGACCCCATCAAATCCATGAGGTGGATTTCTGATGTGGAGGGGTGCTTCTTCACTTGCTCGTGTCCTACTGACCAGAGGGTCAGATGTGCCCTAAACCTGCTAAGGCTCGGGGCCAAGGACTGGTGGAGATTGAAGACAGGGTCGTACACTGATGATCAGAGAGCTGCTGTTACTTGGGAGCAGTTCAGGGATATGTTTTGCCCGGGTTGAGCGGGAACGGTTGGCTCAGGAGTTTTTTTTCTGAGACAGGATGGGTAGTCGGTGACAGAGATCACCCGCATGTTCACAGAGAGGGCGATGTTTTGCCCTGAGTTTGCTTCTGAGAAAGCTCAGATGACCCGTTATCTGAGCATGCTCAAGACTGACATCCGTCAGTTTGTGTCTGCCCAGCGATGTGATACTCTTTTGGAGCTACAGGAGGCCGCTAGGCGGCGTGAATTGGAGATTGAGCTGCAGTTGAGGGAGCAGCGACAAGCCCCGGCACAGTCACAGTCGGTGCCGAAGCGGTCTAAGACCGCGGATTCTAGGACCGGGAGTCAGCAGAGTCGCACTTGTGGAAAGTGCGGCAAGGGTCATTCTAGGGTTTGTCGAGCTGGTAGTGGGTGCCACAGGTGTGGCAAGGAGGGGCATTATGCGAAGCATTGTCGCCATCCCGCCACGGTTCCGAGTATCAGGCTATGTTATCACTGTGATCAGGTTGGCCACTTGAAGGCCAACTGTCTGTTGCTTGCCGCTAAGTCGGCGTAAGCTCCCGCTCCAGCTACACTGAGGATTATGGATGGGAGGCCAGGTAGAGCGGAGCCTCCGAAGGCTCAGGGGCGCGCCTTCCAGCTTACGGCCGAGGAGGCCAGGGCAGCATCGGATGGGGTTGCTGGTATGTTTCTATCCTTACTCTCATTTGTTATATCTGTTATATGCTTATCAGTTGTACCTGTGTTTAGGTACGTTTTTAGTAAACTCCTTGCCTGCATTGGTGTTATTTGACTCGGGGGCGAGTCGATCGTTTATATCTCAAACTTTCAGTAGTGAGTTCAGTCTGCCAGTAGGTGAGCTAGAGTGTCCGTTGCGAGTCTCCATCGCCAACGAACACGAGATTTCTACTTCTTCGGTCTACCGAGGATATGAGTTGGAGATTTTCGGAGTGTCCTTTCCGATAGACTTGATACCGATTCCCATGGGGGAGGTGTGTGTGATTGTAGGGATGGATTGGCTTAGTCGGTTCGGTGCCATGATAGATTGTGAGGGTCAGCGGATGGTAGTTTGCACCCCAAGTGGGGGAGAACTGATCGTATATGGCGAGGGTACCAGAGTGGGATCGGGGTTCTATTCAGCTGCCAGGGCTCGACAGTATATTCAGCACCGATGTGCGGGGTATCTAGCGTATGTGGTGGATATACGGGTCGGAGATCCGACTCCAGTCTCAGAGGTTCCAGTGGTTAGAGAGTTTACTGACGTGTTCCCGGAGGAGTTGCCAGGGATACCCCCGGAGAGGCAGGTTGAGTTCTGGATCGACCTGGTGTCGGGTGCGGCTCCTATCGCCAAGGCGTCGTACCAGTTGGCACCACCCGAGATGCAAGAGTTGTCTTCACAGCTGCAGGAACTGTTGGACAAGCAATTCATTCGACCTAGCAGTTCTCCATGGGGAGCACCGATCCTTTTCGTCAGGAAGAAGGACGGTTTGCACAGGATTTGCATTGATTATAGGGAGTTGAATAAGTTGACAGTGAAGAACCGTTATCCACTCCCGAGGATAGACGATCTTTTCGATCAGTTACAGGGTGCATCTTGGTTCTCCAAGATTGACTTGAGGTCGGGATACCATTAGTTTCGGGTCAGAGAGGAGGACGTGGAGAAGACCGCATTTCGGACTCGTTATGGTCATTACGAGTTCGTGGTGGTGCCATTTGGGCTCACCAACACGCCAACAGTATTCATGGACCTGATGAATCGGGTCTGCAGACTGATGCTTGACCGCTCGGTCATCGTGTTCATAGATGATATCTTGGTGTATTCCAAGACTCGAGAGCAGCATGAGGAGCACCTCAGGGAGTTGTTAGGAGTCCTGAGACGAGAACGGTTGTATGCCAAGTTCTTAAAGTGTGAGTTTTGGTTGTGAGAGGTCCAGTTCCTAGGACATCTCGTTAACCAGGAGGGGATTTTGGTCGATCCGGCCAAAATCGAAGCAGTCATGCAGTGGGAGGTGCCGAAGTCACCTTCGGATATCAGGAGTTTTCTAGGTTTAGCAGGGTACTACCGGAGGTTTATTCGAGATTTTTCTAAGATTGTAGTACCCCTCACTCGTCTGATGAGGAAAGGGGTGGATTTCCGGTGGGGCCCTGAGCAGCAGAGGGCGTTTGAGACCCTCCGTCAGCGGTTATGCAAGGCTCCAGTCTTGACACTCCCGGAGGGAGTTGAGGATTTTGTGGTGTTTTGTGATGCATCCATCACAGGTTTGGGGGTGGTCCTCATGTAGAGGGGACGGGTGATAGCCTATGCATCGCGACAGCTGAAGCCGCACGAGACGAAGTACCCTACTCATGATTTAGAGTTGGGAGCAGTGGTGTTCGCTCTCAAGATATGGAGACATTACCTATATGGGGTCCGTTGTACCATATACACGGATCACAAGAGCTTGAGACATATTATGGATCAGCCGAACCTGAACATGAGGCAGCACAGGTGGCTGGATGTAGTCAAGGACTACGATTGTGAGATCCTTTACCACCCCGGTAAAGCGAATGTGGTCGCGGACGCCTTGAGCCGTAAGTCAGCTGGGTCTTCCACCCCAGCGATATATATGAGGATAGCGGTGAATTCTCCGCTTGTCAGTTTGATCATAGATGCTCAGGTTGAGGGCATGCGACCAGAGAACTGGAAGTTGGAAAGGATCAAGGGTGAGAACACCCGGTTTGTAAAGGATAGCCGGGGATTATTGACCCGATGCGGTCGGGTATGGGTTCCAATGTCTGGAGGGATCAGACAGACAGTGATGGAGGAGGCTCATAAGTCTCACTTCTCTATTCACCCGGGGGCCACCAAGATGTACCGAGATTTGATTTTGAGCTACTGGTGGCCGTGCATGAAGCGAGAAATCTCTTGGTACGTCGAGAGGTGCTTGACTTGTAGGATGGTCAAGGTCGAGCATCAGAGGCCGCATGGAAAGCTGCAGCCCCTGGAGATTCCCATGTGGAAATGGGAACAGATCATGATGGACTTTATTACCAAGTTGCCAAGGACGGTGAAAGGGTTTGATGCTATATGGGTCATCGTGGATCGGTTCACCAAGAGTGCTCATTTCTTGGCCATGCGGGAGAGTTCATCGGCCAAGAAATTGGCCGACGTGTACGTCCGCGAGATCGTGGCTCGCCATGGGGTTCCGGTCTCCATTGTCTCCGACCGGGATGTTAGGTTTACCTCCCGTTTCTGGCAGAAGTTCCATGAGGAACTGGGCACGCAGCTGCACTTTAGCACAGCATTCCACCCGCAGAACGACGGTCAGAGCGATCGGACCATACAGACCCTTGAGGACATGTTGAGGGCTTGTGTCATTGACTTTGGTGGGAGCTGGGATTCCCACCTACCCCTTGCAGAGTTCGCCTACAACAACAGCTATCATTCTAGTATTTGCACCCCGCCTTTCGAGTTGTTGTATGGGCGGAGATGTCGCACCCCGATTTGTTGGGGTGAGGTCAGACACAGGGTGATGGGGCGGACGGAGGTAGTCTTGCAGACTACCGAGAAGATTCAGCAGATTAGGCAGCGACTGCAGACCGCTCAGAGTCGGCAGAAGAGTTACGCCGACAGACGCCGATCTGAGTTAGAGTTCCAGGTGGGTGATATGGTTCTCCTGAAGGTCTAACCCTGGAAGGGTGTGATCCGCTTCAGTAATAGGGGGAAATTGGGTCCCCGATACATTGGGTCATTCAGGATCATTGCCAGGGTTGGCAAGGTGGCTTATAGGTTAGAGCTACCGGAGGAACTTAGTCGGATCCACAGCACTTTCCACGTCTCGCAGTTGCGAAAGTGCATTATGGATCAAGAGGCAATGGTGTCATTGGATGATATTCAAGTCGATGAGCGCCTGAATTACGTGGAGAGGCATGTGGCCATACTAGAGAGGAAGATGAAAGTTATGCGGAACAAGGAGATACCTTTGGTGAAGGTACAGTGGGAGCATCGGAGGGGGTCCGAGTGGACATGGGAGCCAGAAGCAGAGATGCGGGAGCACTATCCGGAGTTGTTCGCCGCGGCAGACTTCGAGGACGAAGTCTAGTTTAAGTGGGGGAGAATTGTAACGCCCCGATTCTCACGTATCGATTTTATATAAGAATTTTCTTGATTTCAAGGTCTACTCGACGAGTTGGTTGCCCTACTCGTCGAGTAGCAGCGGGTTGGTCCGCGTGTTTTAGTGACCTACTCGCCGAGTCCAAGAAGGGACTCGACGAGTAAGAGCTGGCAAATGAAACCCTAAATCTCGGGGTATTGCACCCTATTTAAAGGATCATTGGCCTTCCCCAGCCTCCCCTTTACAGCTCCTTGGCACCCTTAAATCCTAAATCGTGTGTGTGTTTCTTTGGTATGATAGAGCTTGGAAGAGAGATCTTGGTGAGGAACACTTGGAGGAAACAAGTAAAATCGAAGCTAGGAACTTGTGGGAAGCAAAGATATACATCAGTTGACACTCTCTGGAAGGTATTAAGATGTCTCTTTGGCTCATCTCATCTTTAACCTCTTTTTGGGTGGGTTTTAGGAAAGGCTTTTGTGTTTGAGCCAAGATCTGAAGTTGCAACTTCAGATCTGGACTCCCTTTGGTCTCTAGATCCATAAAGGTAGCAGCTTTGGCAAGTATGAGCCTTCCCTCAAGTGTTGGACTTCATTTCAAGCTTAGTTTTGTCATTTTAGGGCCTTAAAGCTTTGCATGCACGTAAAGTTTGCAACTTTACGTGATAAGCAGGCCTTGGAGGTTGGATCTGCAATCTGGAGCCTTTGCATGGCTTAAAAAGACTCTGTATGGATAAAGGATTTAAGAGACTCAGCGAGTCGCATGGTAGACTCGGCGAGTCCGATGAAGATTTCTGTGCGCTCGGCGAGTCAGATGGGTGACTCGGCGAGTCGGCTAGGGTTTTCCCAACCTTTGGACACGTATGGACTTAGCGAGTTGCATGAGGAACTCGTCGAGCTGGCCAACAAGTTTACGACCGCAAACCGTAGGAACTCGGCGAGTTGACTAGTTATGCCAGGAACTCGACGAGTATCTAAGGGTACTCGACGAGTTGAGGTCAACATGGATTGTTGACCTTGAACGTTGACTTTGACGTTGACTTTGACTTTGACCAAGGGTTGACCAGTGGACTTCCGGGGGCATTTTGGGAAATTGGAAATTTATGAACATGGTTTGATGATAACTATGGGTGGTGTAGTTCGTGTTGGTGATCCGAGAGGTTGAGCTTATCTTTCGAGTCGACAGTTGCGAGGTGAGTTATCCTCACTATACTAAGGGGTCTAAGGCACCAAGGCCGGCCCATTGGATATGATATCCTAGCAGTGGTTGTACGATGAGTATGAGTAGTTTTGCATGCTGGTTTCTATGCCAGTTAGGTAGATCAGTAGGAATACATGTGTTGTTATGTGATTATCTGTATGCGCATTAGTTATGATACATGTTGACATATTACGTGGAGTGGGTGGAGGTGATACTGCTCCGTGCGATAACCAACAAACCCGGGAGCATTCCAGATACGAGCTGAGGGCCAGGTGGGGCATGCCAGATTCGTACTGTGGGCTCGGGAGCATTCCAGATACGAGCTGAGGGAGACTCGTACTGTGGGATCGGTGGCAATCCAGATGTGAGCTGTGGGCCCGGAAGGCAATCCAGACTCACACTGCGGGCCCAAGGGTAATCCAGACGGTAAAGTTGTGGACCCGGTGCATGTTGTTATTTTTTTATGTTTTATGAGTAGTGTATCGGTATTTTGGGGGAACTCACTAAGCCTCGGGCTTACAGTTTCAGTTTAGTGTTGCAGGTACATCAGGGGATCACGGCAAGGCGAAGGCGTGATCGTACAGCTCCTCATGTTTTCTCTATATTCTGGGATAAACTCTGATATTAGACTATTTTGAAAACAAATTTGTAATAACTGATGGATTTAAATGTTTTTGAAAAGTTTTAAATTGGCTTGAATTTTTGGGTGTTACATCTTATCGTATTTATGCATCCTAGTTTTGTATTTGTTTCGATGTTGGGTTTTAAATGTTTATAGGACCAAATCTTTGATACTTATTCAGGTAGGCTTTTCATTTGTTGAGATGTATTTTGATTTCTCTTACCAATATTTGCGATATGGAGTCAATTCTAGTTTTTCCTACCCGTTGTTCGTCATTAGTTCCATCACAAAATATTTGGATTCTTTGGTCCGTTCAACAAACTTGATGCTGACAAGTCGTATTTTTGTGTTATCCATGATTTAGATCGGTTATCTGAGGTGAGCATTTCGATTGTTTAGAGTTTTCTTTTTCAGAGTGCTTGCAAGCACATGATCTCATCATTCATTTGTAAGCCATTAGGGTTTGGATAATTGTTCTCTTTCCGCCTTTAATTTTTGTGTGTTTAACCACTGATTGTTTGTTCAACTTTACGATTTACCTATGTATGTATTTGATTGGGTGGAGAGGTTTGGAATTAAGGTTTAGTATATTGGTCATTAGAGCATTATCCATGTTGCTACTTTTTGGAGATGTTATGCATCTAACGTTTGTCGAAAGATATATATGGATTGTTTATTTTTAAGGCATGAGTTGTAGTCATTGTCTTATTATGCTCTTAGTATCATCCTACTTTGAATATATAATGAGTGTGTGTTTCACGTTTAGTCTTTGGTGTAACACCTGTTTTTCTAGGTATGCCTTAAATTGAAATTTTACTTAATTTGAGAAAGAGGGTTTTGGGAAAACCTTAGTCTGTGACGCATCATATTTAAAGTCGCGACGCGACCTTGTGTAGGTTGCAATGCATGGCCACAATCAGACCAACCCTAAATTCATGGGTCTTGGACACTTTTTAAGGGCACTAACTCTTAGGGTTTCTCTCATTTGTGGCTACGAACCTCCAAATACTCTTGATACACGAAACCTTAGCCCCCACTCCATATTCCTTGAGTTTCGGTGCCTTTTGTGTATAGCTTGAAGAAGAAGAAAGTATCCTTCCTTTATTCGCCGCAGGAAGAAATTCCAACTATGCTGCCTTCTAACGAGAGGACTGGAATCCGAGCTCCTAGGCAAAAGCTAAGGTTCAAAGGAGCATAGATCTAGGAATTTCTAGCCATCTTACCATCTTAGGGTTTCTCTCATTTGTCCCTTTTTGTCATGTTTTCTATGGAGTTCGGAAAAGTCCAAGTCCAAAGGTTGCTTGGGATTGTTTTCTAGATCTAATGAGGTGAAAGGAGTGTATGCTCAAGCCCTCTTGAGTTATGCATCAAAGTCTTGTCATGTTGGCCTTCTTTAGATCTAGGGTTTTGTGTAATGCTTAATTTGAGTTTGCTTATACATAAAGTTTGGATTTTTATCCATTAGGCACCTCCATAGATGGTGTCTGGAAAGTTATAGTCTTTGTATTAGTGGATTGGGGACTTAATAAGAAGATATGGATCTGCCTAAAAAGTGTGACACGACTAAAGAAGGGTTGCGACTCGAAGTTTGAATGACATCGCAATTATTTTGTCGTCTAGTGGTCACGATGCGACTAGGACCTGGGTCGCGACACAACTCACCGTTGAACTTTTGTCTGGGTTTACTTTTGATCAAACTTTGGTGGATATGGAGTTTTTTTTACTGAGACTTGACCTCTGGTTGGTATTGGTTATTGAGATGTGCCTAATGATGGATTTAGGTGTTTCGCGTTAGTTGATTTCCTTGAGGAGACTTGTGCGTGAAGATTTGATTGCTAGTGTCAAGTGAGCTTTATCACTATACTATGTATGACATTATATGTCCTTTGTGTGGTAGGATGTATTTATACTGTTAGTATGTGGATATGTGATTAGACTAGATCAGTCTTCTGTTATGATAATTGGTTAGTCCTATGTGTGGTTGGCCAAGAGCCTTTGGCCGAGTAGGAGGATGGTTGGGAGTCTATATGTCCTTTGGGATGTTGACCCATTGAGGTATTGATTGTGAGCCAACTAGTCTACCTATTAGTTGAAATGTTGGTTGAGTGCCTACTGCCCACTAAAGTGTTGACTGTAAGCAACCTGTTGGTATGCATTATATGTGTGATGGTATATATGATATATTAAGGAACTTATCAGGCTTTGTGTTTACTCTTTAAAGTTAAATGTTTTTCAAGTTGTTCCGGTGAAAAAGAAAAGGGTGTGGCATGACTGTACTCGCATCCATGATTTGTTTTGAGGCTTCCGGTAAACTCTTATTTATGTATTCATGATGTTTGAAACAATTGGACACTTATGATTTTTTTATGAAAATGGTTTTTGTAATGTTTTACTTATATTTTAAAAAGAAATTACATTTGGAGTGACCATTTTGGTTTTGCTACCAAATCCATCCAAGAAGACCCAAAACAAAGTCAAATAGAGGTCTCTGCATCATGGATTTGTTTGTTGTACGAAATATTCATGACTTATTTGTTGAAGTGTTTATTAAAAATAGTTGAATATCATTTCTTTTTCATTACTAGAGTAACTGATGAAGTTTCCACAAACACTTGTCAGATTTTGTTTCAAAGTTCCAAAATTAGTCTAAAATAATAACAAATAAATAACAAATAAAATAAAATAAACAAGCTTCGCCTTTTTGGCGATGAAATTGCAAAAGGGAGTGAGTGACTTCTCTATATTGTTCCAAAGAAGAATGAGCACAAAAAAGTAGAGTGCTAAATTTGATTTGTACACAAAAAACAAAAACACCCCATCAAATCAAATATCAATAATCAATCCAAGTAAAATAGGGTTACAATCTTCCTCATATTCTTGGCTTCTTGACATGTCTCCATCAGCAATCTGCTGTCATGGAATGCAAAACAAATCACTTGCTGCACTTGAGATATTATATCCATGTTACACAGCCTACAACAATTCAAAATCAAAATCAAAAATTATAATAATATAAAAAAGCTAAATCTGTTAAAAAAAATGATAATAAAAGAAGGTTCTTTTTTAAGATTTTACAAACCTGCTGGCTTCAATCAATGGGAGATGATCATTGTGTGGCTTTTCAATCACATTCTTCACCTGGATATCCAAGAAAAAAACATATCTACTTTACAAAGGGTAAAAAGGTAATTTTGTATGAATAAAAGTAAAAACTAAAATCTTACTTTTGAAAGTAACTCTTGGCTTTCGGGAGGTTGTTTTTTCAAACTTTGAGGTAAGATTACAGTAAGCAACTCTGGTCTTTCAGCTCTTAATGCACCTCTGATTACAGCTGCATTTGTTCCAGAAGCTCCTGATGTAAAGATGTGATTTTTCTGCATAAAATAAGTCTTTAATGTAATGATACATCACAAATATATAAAAATATAAAAATTGATTTCACATTTATGTAAATATATATACCGTTATAACCATAGCATAACTAAGAATCTCAATGAGTTCTTGATGCATGAATCCCATGTTTCTTGTCCCAAAGAATCCAATGTTTCTTGGACCTTGTTGTTGGATTGCTAGTAATTCCTGAAAAAAGTAAAAAAGTAATCAAATTTTAATCAGAAACTCAAATAAAACTATAATAAAAAGATGGGTTCTAGTTATTTTTAGAAAATAAAACTATAACTAACCAAAATCATGAAGGTTTATAAATAACAATGAGTTATATTACAAATGTTCATTCTATTGATCCATTCCACGAAAAGGGAAACTCCGGAATCCGGCCTAAGGAATGGAAATTAACAAAATGGAAGGAATCAGATTCCTTTGTGAATGGTCTATTGACTATTCCATTCCATTCGGGAATCAGATTCTTTCATGAATGGTTTAATTTCATTCCATCATGCAAAACAAACAACTTTTTTTCATTCCAACGGAATTAACCATTCCATTCCTTCCAATTATATCCACATCAACAAAGTGAAACTTTTTTTCAGTTATGTATGTATAACTTGACATGTGCAATAAGCCAATAAGTGATTCTTGATTATAGCTGGCAAAATCAAGATTTGAGCTAATTTTAGTGATGATAAATGAGGCACAAACCTGTAGGTAATCAACATCAGGGGCAGGTTTATATTCTGAGACAAGAACAGCACCTGAGCCTTCCACAATGGTTTGAGCTTGTGTAGGAAGTTGAGATCCAAATTCATCATCAGAACCAAACATTTGCACTTCATTTCCATCTTCAATCTTTAAACAACCAATTGCTTGATGTCTTTTACCACAAAGCCACTATATCAGCACATAAAAAACAGAGGGCCCTGGTAGTAAATTATCAGTGAAATCAACTGAGCATTCAAAGAAAAGTTTAACAAGCATGTAGAGGTCAGTTTTGGTTAAAGATGAATGGAATCAGTCATTACATTCTATGATATGATCATTGATGTTTATAGACAAAATAAACAGTTTTGTTATTTCATTTGAATGGAATGAACCATTCCATTCCTTCCCCGATTCCATCATACCAAACACTACCCAAGGGATTATAGGTTTCAATAAAGAAGCCCTTGGATGCAAAAGAAGTCAGTATTCAGTAACCATATGGTGAACTTGTAGAGACCATATACTGATTTAGGATTTTGAGAAGAATCTTGTGATTAAGAGAAAATCAAATAAAATTAGTCAATAGTCAATACAAGGTTAACAACATGACAACAAACAGATAGACAAAGTAACAACAGAATCCAATCATAAAAGGTCAAGAAACTGTTGAAAGAGACTCCTAAATCACATAATTAATCCTAGGAAACTCCACAATTGATCAACCAACTGGGATTTGTGTTTATGGATGGAGCATAATAGATACTGGATAGAAAAACATGGCAAACTCTGCAGCAGAAATCAAGGAATTAGGTTGAGATCTAATGAGGAGCACTCTATAATAGAAAATGAAGAATCCCAAGTTTTTATTCAACCAAAACGTAGAAAATTGAGAAAAAAAACAAGTCTGTGAAGAACGAAGATATGAAATCAAACAAACTGAAACGAACTACGCATACTAAATATCCAGAATTCAATTCCACAGCATATCAAACACCTTGTATGGTTGAGATAGCGAAAAAGGGAGCAGGGTTTTACCGGCTTCCTGGTGAAGAGAGTTTGTGGACCAGACACCTTGAGAGAGAAAGAAGATGATGATGATGAAGAAGAAGAAGAAGGTGAAGAAGAGAGACGTGAAGCAGCAGTAATAGTAGCAGCACCAGTAGGGGTGAGAAGAGGCAACAACAATAGCCTCGTCGATGTCATTTTCTTCTTGATTTCTCCTCCTCCGGCTATAAACTTGTTCCGGCGACCAGTCTGGGTATGAATCTGTGCCCGTTTTCACCCAATTTTCCGGCGACCGTCGGTTTGTGCTTCAGTTATTATCTCTTCTTCCCTTCTGCTGTGGGAGAGTCTCGAGAGAGATAGGAGGGGTCGGGAATTTGAGGAGAAAAAGGGCTTCCCTTTTTGTACCCTTTCTAATTTGCTCTTTCTCTTCATTTATATATATTTTTACCTAAAGTTGATGTATTTAAGATTATTATAAATCAAGATGTGTAATATTTTAATAATATGATGACATGATTTAAATCTGCTACTAGAAATTAGATAAAACAAATAACATTATTTTTTTTCACTTTTAATACATTTGATAATATACCTCCAAATTTCGTAATTCATAATAACATATTAAACATATACAGTAATAGCAATAGCAACAGACCCGTGTATTTCATTGGAAATAGTGTAGGGAGGTAGATATCAACAGTGGTTCCTTCAAGTGGTGGATCTATGTAGGTGCCCAGGATAGCATGTGGTACCTTTCAAATTTTCAGACGTACTGGAAATTTTTTGAGATTTTATTTAGTGCAGTCCAATTTTTTCGGTGTGCTACCAATGACATTTCGTTCAAGCTCCGTCACCACCTCCCTAGAGGGTAAAACAGCGCGTCTCAAGATGATTTCTGGCATGATGAACCAATACCTTTCAAGAGAGGCAAAAACATAAAATGTAAATCCAAGTAAGTTGTAATACGTATTCATGAATAAATCAAATTAAAAGTCTCAAGATCTGATATGAATAAATTAAATTAAAAGTCTCAAGATCTTATAGTTGCAAAAGAAACAAACAATAACAAATCATATGTGAGAAGTAGAAAAGAAATGTTACAAAAATACATATTAAACATATCTAATACATATATTAAGATTTACATTGTTACAAAAATACATATAATCATCACCATGTTATTCTTGCATTGTTATAATTTGCATTTTAGAAAAGCTATGATATGTTGCCATTTGGATATAGTTTTTACTGGAAGTATTTTTTTAGTACGATAGTTTTTGAAGATCTTAAATATTTTGTTTTATTTTTTTATTTTTGTAACAACCTATGTTATGGTTGAAGCTTTAGGAATAAAATAAGCAGTTCTTCTAGTCGATCTTTATAAACAAAAAGGCATGGGCAATAACCCGCATCATATGATGTAGACCAGTGGGCACCCCTCAGCCCTCGGATCTGGCAAATGCAGCCAAAGTCGCCTTAGCCGTACTAACACCTCCGAGAAATCTACTGCATGTTCATGATGTTCATGCGCAAGCAAGTGTCTATCAGATTTAAATACCGGTTGTTTTCTAAATGTTTCATACCACTTTCTAAAACAACGGTTTCATACCAAATGATCATCATTAGACTATCCAAAGTGCTACCGACACAAAGGTGCTAAAAGGGTAGTCACCTCATCACAACACATCTCCACCACCATTACCACTAGGGTGGTCTCAACGCATATATATATATATATATATATATATATATATATATATATATATAGAGAGAGAGAGAGAAAGCAGATTTCTATAAAAATCATTACACTTTGAAGTTTTTTCGTTTTAACCACCGAAAGAATATTTTTCTAATTTATTTACTCATTGAGACTTGGATTTAAAAAAATATAAAAAAACACACACACACTTGATATAAAAAGCCTGACAAAAGCCAACGTGTGCATCTATCTAACCAAACCAGTTCATGTCAATTAGTCATCTCTACGTTAGAGTGTTCAATTTGGTTTACTCATGACTAAAGTTGATGCTATGTTGTGTGCATCAACCTAACCACTTCATGTCTATTACATCTGTCGGCTGGAAAACTCATAATTCACAAAAAGACACCAAGTCGACGAAATGTTATTCAACATTTTTATATAAAAACCTCCATCAATCCTTCTCTTCACTTCAAATTACATCTTTGCCCCCACCCCATCTCACCTTTTCTTGCATATCCTAACGTTACCAAACAAAGGGTAGAAACAACAATAACCAACCAACATCTAAAAAAAACAGTATCTCCAAAACCAAAAAAAACAAAAAAACAAATTCTGTTTTTTACTTTATAAAATATAGCACAACACTCTCAACCACAAAGAAAAATTTTAAAAAAACTAGTCAGAAACAGAAACAACCAAAGGCTTCCCCCGCCCCATAGCAAATCCCCTCGTGCCATCTGGCATACGTGGCCCCGGAGGTTGCTTCCCCCCACCACCACCATGCTCAGGGGTATTTATGGAATTTCCCAACACCGGTGCCACCACATGAGCCATTCTATTGTTGTGATGATTATTATATTGTGACCTTCCACGCCCCTGCCCCTGCCCTTGCCCCTGCCCTTTCCCCCGCCCACGGTTCCGCCCTTTTTTATGCCCGCCCTCTTTCTCATTCACCTGATCTTCAACCTGATACAAAAAGTAATCAAAACAAAATGACGAATCTACCCTTTTGATATCAAAAAAAAAAAATTATTCATACTATTATTTGCTCGTTTGACTGGACATCAGATTGTTGGTTGGTGTCTTCCACATGTTGATCTGATGTGGATGTGTCATCTTCTTTTTGGGCAGCCTCTTCTTCCTGCCCAGATTTTTTTCCACGTGCTTGGGCAGCTTTCACCTGAGGCTTTTAAAAAATTTAAAAAAAAAAAATCAGCTTTATAGTTTATACATTATTAATCAAAATGTAAATATATATTAATAAATATAAGCACAAACCGGGCGTCTTAGTAAACGAACTCTCAAACCATTTCTCCAGCTTCCCTCTTTGTTTAGCTCCATAACCTAAAAAAAACAATAAAATTAATCAAATCTTGAAGGAAATAAAAAATATTTATATTTTTTTTAAAGATTATTGGTATTGATACATACTGCTTTTTCTGCAAGCTCAATGGACTCGTATTCCACAAAAGCATGCAACTTTGCCAAAAAAAAAAATCAAAAAATATGAAAGTTAGATATTTATAAAGAAAAAATAAAAAATAAATAAATAAAGCACATTGCCTATATTATGCATACCTTGTTACTGAAGAGCATACCATCTGCTTTTGCTGTTCTTGAATTTGAAGATGGCCCACCGTTTGAAGCTTGAGGTTGACAAGTACGGATTGTTTTTACACTGATGAAAAAAATCAAATACTAGATTACTTACATAATGTCTTCTAGAATGTTCTAGAAAAATGATTTGACTTAAAGTCAAATGTATAGTACCTTCCAACAACTGAGAAAACCTTCATTAGGTTCTGATGACAATGATCCTCAGGTAAATTTTCAGCAACAATTATGCGAGACTGTGAGGGAAATAAATGTGAAAAAAGATTCTTAAAGTTTGAATCTTGAACTTTGTCAATGGATGTATAATTGTATACCTGAAGCTCTTCCATGTCTGACTCGGTCAATGGATGTTGACGTTTGACTTTCTTCCCATCTTCACTAACCATCTATAAATGAAAATGTAGAAGTTAAATTTTTAAGAGAAAGAGAGAAATTGTTTGTAAATTGGAGTGGGAAAATGTGTTTAAAGAGCTTCACCAGTTTTGTAGAGTTTCTCAGTATGTTAGCAAGCTGGGAGTTGCTGTTGACAAGGGCTTTGATTTTCTTGAAAGATACAACAACAGATATTGGCACTGAAAAAATGGTGAATTTGAGGTTAATGATATTAAGATGTGGAATTTTGATTGTTTCTCACGTAATGGAAGGAGTGGATCTTACCATATCCTTCAGGATCTTTGTTGATGAACCTCATTAAATGATCAGTAGTTGCCAAATTTATATCACTGAAGTAATATTCCACCTACAAAAGTTATATCATAAAGATGTCAATTGTGAAGATCAAAAGCACCATAGATTTATTTCATAACAACATCTTCACCTAAGCAAACAATGGTGTAAACAAGTTCCTACTTATCTGTCTGAATATGTATTCAAGTTAGCTTTAGAGATTGAAGGAGAAAGCAAGACGAGTAAGCATACAGATTACAGAAACACATTCCTATGAATCATAAGTCTAATGTAAATCATCAACAAAAATAAGTACCCTAGTTCATAATAGCAATTGAGAAAAAAAACAAAATTAGACAAATAAAGCATCAATTCACTCAGAATCATGTAAAAGCAAGTAGAGATAGGGGCATAACCCTGCCTGATTGAGAATCTTCTGAGTAGCTTCATCAGTGAGACCATCTTTTGAATCTGGATCTCCAAGAACTGTTCGCTGAGCTTGAACCGATACATCCTTATGATCGAGGAACCCCGTGGCGCCATTAAAGGGGCGTGGATGATTATGATTATGAGTGTGATTATGATGTTGGTGATGGTGATACTGAAGCGGAACATGATGATGGTGATGATGAGGGTGATGGTTTTGCACAGGGACAGAAACGGGAACGTGAGTCGGGATCGGGGGGTGAAAAGGAGAATTAGGTGAAGGATATACATGAATTATTCCCGGAGAAGTCGGAGGAGGGGAGATAACTAGCCTCGGCTGAGATAGATCGGCACGAGTAGTGACAGTAGTTGAAGTCGTAGTAGAGGATGACGACGGAGAAGATGCGGCGGTGGTAGTTCGAGGAACAAATTCCGGAGCCTTAGCGTTGAGACGACTAGAGGATACGTTACGTGTGAGAGTTGGATTGTTGGTATCAGTAGAACTTGAAGTAACAGTAGAAGCTGGTTGCTGAAGATCGTCATGGTGGATTACAGATTCTAGGGTTTGGGAAGAAGATGGGGGTTCTTGAGCCATATTATTGGGTAATTGTATGTATATGTTGAAGGGGATCTGCTATGCTTGAAGTGTAGAAACCTAGGGTTTGTCTGATGCAGACGAAGCAAGATCCCCCCTTCCTTCTTCCTCTCTACCTGTGTCGATGGAGACACTACAGAAGGTTTCCCTGCCTTTCCACAACCTTTCCCCCTTCACTTATTTATTTTACCACCAAAGGAAAAAAGAAATACAATGATTTTGATATGGTTTTCTTTTGATAAATCTTTTACCTAAAATAACAATTATACATTACTTTTTATTTATTCTACAACTAAATATCTGATCATGTTTGTTGTAGTTCCTAAAAAAATCTTTGTCAGAAAGAAAATTCATGTGTATCTTCAATATTGCATAAGATGAGTATTGTGACTTGTAGGGTACAAGTGTCCAATACATTGATTTTATAAGATATTGTCAAACAATTTAATTTAACATGACCTATCAAACAAATTCAATTAGATACTTATTGAATCGGTTTTATTCGTTGGATATCCAATATATTTAATTGGATCCATCTAAAAATTTCTTCTAAACCGAATCCATTATATATTGGATATCCAATATATCTAATTGAACCATCTAAATTTCATTTAAACCGAATCCATCTAATTTTCAACCAAAATATGATAGCATAAGTAAAGAAAACTAAAAACAAATTAAAATGTGGAAGTTGATGAACGACCAACCTGGAAAGGGAGGACACAAACTCGTGAAAGTTTTGATTAGGGATTTGGGGCTTTCAAGTTTCGGTTGCGCCTTTTATATGTTTCTGACTTATTTTCATTATATTTTTAATAATGTTTTTTATAAATAATTAAAATTTATATTAATAGTTTTTAATTAATTGGAATTTGATATGTTTAATTGCATATCCAATTGGAGAGAAATTAGATTGGATTAGTTCGGTATTGGGATTGTCATCCAAAAACCGACCGATTCAATTTGGATATTGAAATTTCAGATGTAATATCAGTTCCAGGTATATACTTCTTTTGTGTTCATAGCAATTAAGACTTCAAATATGAAATTTTAGGTGATGATGACGTGGTGGTGAAGACACCACGATGTTGTCTCGCCCGATAAGAAACGTGCTTTTTCTTTTAGACACCACGACATGGCAAGGTCTTGGCTATAACGTGGTAGCGGCCAGTATGCAAAACCTTAATTTTTCGAGTTTAGAGCCCTATTTAAGGGGTGTGATGGTTAGGGTTTGCTCACCCTCAACCTCCATCACTCCCCCTTGACCTAGAACAAACCTGTGACAACCCGAAAACTTTTGCCTTGTAAGTCCAGCCATTCAATTCAATTCAACCGAGTGGCATATCCGTTTCTGCTGTCTTTTAGCATCGTTTAGGGTCCGTTTAAGTGTTCTAAGCTTAAGTACAATCAAGGTTGGGTTTAGGGAAGTGTCAACTAAAGTTCTTCGCGTTGAAATCGAGTCGAACACTCCATCAGAGGGAGTGTACGGTCGTACACCCATGTTGGTCGTACACCACCTCCATAAGTATGATATCCTTCCATTTCTAGCCATTCCTCACACTTCCAAGTCAAGAAAATCGATTTCTCTCTCAACTATCATCGAGTTCTTCATCCTAGATCTTCAAAAACGTAAGTGATTCTTCCATCCTTGTGTTATTATCCTTCTTAATCATGTATCACCCTTTGATTTCATCCATGGAAATCATCTTTTTGGGTAGATCTTCAAGGTCTTCATCTTTCACCAAGAACACACACTTGTTCTTGGTGGCTGTGAACACCCTTTTGAGCCTCCAAATTGTAAGTATCATTTCCCTATGCTTAGTACATGTTAGGAACACTTGTTAAACACCCTAAAATCGACCATAACTTAAGAACAAAAGGAGTGTACGGCCATGGACCCTTGCATGGCCGTACACCCCTCAAAACACCCCAAAAGGACCTCCAAAGTGAGAATCTAGTTCATATTTTTGATGAGCAATCGACCCACTAGCTTCCCTATTGTTCAAACACCCCTTGTTGCATGTTTCCTTCATGGGAGTACGGTCATACACTCCATGGCCGTACACTCCTGGTCGTACACACACCTTGACCGTACACCCTGGACGTACACTCTCCTGTATGGCCGTAAACCCCATTCTAGTCAATCACATGTGATTCTAACACTTAGTTCAAGTGTTTCCTAGTCCCTAAGGGTGTTTCCTTGCATGTTAGTTGTCCAAAACACTAATTACATGCATATATATGCTATTATATGTCATTTAGGACTCATTGTGTCTCGGGAATTTATTCGTGGAACTCCCCATCCTTACGCGAACTTTCAATCGAATCAAACACATAAGGTAAGTTCATACCCCTATATTTTCCGAGTTTTTAATGTTTTCAGGGGGGAATACAAGTAAAAGCACAAGTAATCTTGTGTGTAAAAATATAATTTGATTTATTATATTTTCCTATCACTAGTATACATTGAACATAGAACTTGCATACATGGTAAACATCGTTACTACTAGACTTGAAATCGGTTTTACAAAACATGTTAAGATACAAACTTTACAAACACAGTTTTCAGAACAGAGGAAACAAACTTATGAATTATGAAATAAAAGATAATATTTTATAAGGATTCATAACAAAAAGGGTTTTCAGCGTATTAATCGTGAATTCGTTGAGAGAGCCAGCAGTGTGAGACGCCTTGTAACCAGAGTCTCCTGGGTAGGAGAGCGTGAGTTTGTGTATAAATCTATACGGGAGTGACAATCCTGCACCCTGACCATTAGGGTGACAAACGTCATTTTTATCGACGTACATCCTGGTACGTCGTATTGTTGATCGTCCATAGTATGGTTATAAGAATCCATAGGTGAAACAACGACTCGTTCACGTAATAATAAACCTAACGAACAAACATTAAGGGTTAATAACTATGTGATAACTTAGTATATATACCAGGGTAATATGAAATTAACATCCGACTTGCAGTGGGATGTGTAATATCCGCCTCATTTCCTGTTCCTTGTTTGGTTGTGGGCTTAGGGCGGGATCACCCAATCGACTGTTTGTTCGATCTAGATTTCTATAACTCGTATGTACTTGGTGATCATAGGAGGGTATTAACAACACTTTCAGTATACCGTACAACACGCATTCAGCTAGTTTTATTTATGTAACTAGGCGAATGGCCGCGCGTTGCGCAGAAAGACCTATATAGTTGAAATTTTTACAAATATATGTTTTTTTAAATATAACAATAACGTTGTTTTTAAATTTGATATAATAATTTGTATACTAAATTGATATAATATATTGATTATTTTGAATTATATGATAATATATACATTTATTATAACTGCATAATCTCAATCGTTTGAACGACTTCTACCCGCGAGTTACACATGAATAAAATTAAATATAATATATGGTTTAATGTTATTTATAGTTGTTGTTATTGTTAATTATAAAATTTGTTTGTTTAACATTTTAATTTCTATCATTATAATTATTTAAAACATCAAACATTGTTTTTTAATTTTAAAGGTAACAATATAATAATTTATATAGAGTTATTTTTAACTATTGTTATTATAAGTTATTTTAAGCTACTTATTTGAAAAAATTTTACGATTATAAAAATATCTTTAAGAAATAATTTAGTTAAATTGAGATTACATTTTAGTTTTTTGCATTTAGTACTACAATTTATCACTTTTAACTATTCACAAAATATTCAGTGAGTTTTTTAAGTGGAACTGAAATTTATATTTAAGTTGACACTATAATGTTATATTTAAATTAACAATTTAAGTATTTTGTCAAAATTGTTCAAAAGTTGTAGCTTTAAACTGATAATGGTTTACATACAACAACATATTAAATTTAATAAATTAAATATAATATGTTAAAAGTTAAAGTCATAACTTTATAAGTATAAGTAAAGATATTATTTTAATATTGAAATTTAGTTTATTTACGGTTACACTTTAGGTTACCCAAAAAGATATTATTAAAAAGACACTACAATTTATCACTTTTAACTATTTACAAAATATTATTTGGGTTGTTTAAGTTAAACTAAAATTTATATTTAAGTTGACAATGTAATATTATATTTAAATTAATAATTTAAGTATTTTATACAAATTGTTCAAAAGTTATAGCTTTAAAATGATAATGGTTTACATCCAACAATATATTAAAATTAATAAATTAAGTATAATATGTTAAAAGTTAAAAAACATAACTTTATATGTAGAAGTAAATATATTTTTTAATATTGGTATTTAGTTTATATATGATTGCACTTTAGGTTTGATATTTATTCAACCTTATTAATCAAGTTATAATCATTATTAGAAAGAAAGTGAAAAGTCATGGAAGTTTCAAATGAATGTGTTGAAGGAAAAATGCTTCATTTATAATATAACTAGGCGAATGCCCGCGGGTTGCGCAGAAACACATATATAGTTGAAATCTTTATAAATATATGTTTTTTTTAAATATAACAATAACGTTGTTGTTAAATTTGTTATAATAATTCGTATACTAAATTGATACAATATATTGATTATCTTGAATTATATGATAATATATACATCTATTATAACTACATAATCTCAACAATTTGAATGACTTCTACCCGCGAGTTACTCATGAAAAAAATTAAATATAATATATGGTTTAATGTTATTTATAGTTGTTGTTATTGTTAATTAATTTTTTAAAATTTATTAGCTTAACGTTTTAATTTTTATCATTATAATTATTTAAAACATTAAACATTGTTTTTTGATTTTAAAGATAACAATATAATAATTTATATAAAGTTATTTTTAACTATTTTTATTGTAAGTTATTTTAAGCTACTTATTTGGCAACTTTTAACGATTATACAAATATCTTTAGGAAATATTTTAGTTAAATTGAGATTATAATTTAGTTTTTGCATTTAGCACTATAATTTATCACTATTAACTATTCACAAAATATTCATTGAGTTTTTTAAGTGGAACTTAAATTTATTTTTAAGTTGACACTGTAATGTTATATTTAAATCAACAATTTAAGTATTTTTCCAAACTGTTCAAAAGTTGTAGCTTTAAATTGATAATGGTTTACATACAACAACATATTAAATCTAATAAATTAAGTATAATATGTTAAAAGTTAAAGACATAACTTTGTAAGTAGAAGTAAATATATTATTTTAATATTGAAATTTACTTTATTTATAATTACACTTTAGGTTTGATATTTATTTAACCTTATTAATCAACTTATAATCATTATTAGAAAGACACTACAATTTATCACTTTTAACTATTTACATAATATTCTTTGGGTTGTTTAAGTTAAACCAAAATTTATATCTAAGTTGATCCTATAATCTTATATTTAAATTTATAATTTAAGTATTTTATAAAAATTATTCAAAAGTTTTAGCTTTAAAATGATAATGGTTTACATCCAACAATATATTAAAACTAATAAACTAAGTATAATATGTTAAATGTTAAAAAACATAACTTTATATGTAGAAGTAAAGATATTCTTTTAATATTGAAATTTAGTTTATATATGATTACACTTTAGGTTTGATATTTATTTAATCTTATTAACCAACTTATAATCATTATTAGAAAGAAATTGAAAAGTCATGGGAGTTTCAAATGAATGTGGTGAAAGGAAAAATGCTTCCTTTATAAGTATATAATGATAAGACTACTATACAATGGTTTAATACAATGGTTTCATACAATGGTTTCTTACAAGGGTTTTCATACAAAGGTTTTCGTACAGAATACATACATAACATACACTTAGGAAAATATAGGATTTTCCAGGGTAAACATTGGTACTTTACCAACAAGCGGTTATTCATTTTACTAATGAACATTACTAATAATTTTGTAATTCCTTAGTTTATGCATCCAGGCTATGTGTGAAGAATATCCGACAAACCATGGAATGTGTGGTTTCCGCCTCATTTCCTATTCCTTGTTTGGTTGTGGATTTAGGGCAGATCCACACAATCAATCATTTGTTCGATATTGGTTTATACATAGCTAGTATGAACTAAGTAGTTATAAAAAGAATTGGTTAATCATACATACAATAAGAAAATAATGGATTTTCTTGAGGAACACTTTCAACGGATATCAAAGGAACAATACAGTTAACTTTGCAAGTATCTAGTGAATACTTCAGGATTATGTACATGAGGATCCGACAACCAGTGGAATGTGAGGCGGAGTGTGGCCTCCGCCTCACTTCCTGTTCCTTGTTTGGTTGTTGGCTTGGGGCAGAACCACACAATCGATTGTTTGTTCGATCTGGATTGTATATGATTTGTATACACTAAGTACTCGCAGGAGGAACTGGTAAGAATCATTTTTACTTAAGGTTTATACATTCATTACATCAGAAAATATAAGGTTTTCTGGAGAAAGATAACACACTTTTCAAAAGAACAAAGAGCAGTTTTTCCAAAACTAAACGCTTATGAACTCACCAGCTTTATGCCGAGACTCTTTCAAAACCTACTTGTATTCTCACGACATTAGTAGACAGGTACATACGCAGGTTCAAGAAGACGGAGCATAGTAGCTTCGAGTCTTTATTTATAATTACTTTTGAAGACATTCATGTATAAGTCAAATGTAATGTAAACATTATACTAGTAATACAATGGTTGTTGTTGTTTTGATTACTATTATTCAATTGTTGTGATACTGTATATGACGTCCTCCGCCCCCGAACGTTTTCGCCGTTTCGGTTTGGGGGTGTGACAGATTGGTATCAGAGCATTGTTTATAGTAAACTTAGTATATCAACCAGTAAAAGATATACAACTATAAATACAATGGGGCCGGAGTGCTCTGACTAAAAGTATACTTTTAAAATACAAGTATTTTACGATACGTATACTAATAAGCATACATATTAAGAACAAGTATCACTATAAGAACAAGTAAGAACAAAACGAATAAAAGTATTTAGATGTTGGACACTACAGTCAAACCTAAGCAGTTATGTAATCATATCTGGAATAAATATAACCTGATCAACTATATTTATTCGAGATACGACCAACATGTGTTTGGGAGTGATGGTGGTTTTGCAACGAGTCTAAAACTTACCTAACTCCATATACAAAAGTATCTTTAGAACAAAACATAAAAATAAAATACTATAGAAGTATTTTAGGCACTATAACAAACTTGAATGAGAACTAAAAGACCTTTACTGGCAGGTCTATAGTTGCGAAGTGCATGCTTCCAGAGTTATATATAATTGGGATCTTATAGACTCAGAATTGGTGATCTACGCTATACTACCTGTTCCTTGTTTGGTTGTGGTTTTGGAGTAGGATCACCTATTCGAAGGTCTGTTTGATCTTGGTTATATACAGCTTGCATGCACTGCTTGACTATAGGAGGACCCAGTTTGGATCATCAATAACTACAGAAGAAATGTTCTACTTAATCTCATAGGATTCTTTAGACATCCCCATTCTCGTGCGAACAACCTAGATATAGATAGCCACTCCAACCGCCAACAGAGAAGTCAATAAGGAATAAGAGAGGGTTCGTAAAGTGGATTCCAAGAAGGAATCATACGAGGAGGCAAATCTCCCATCAGGAGGTGATGGAGATCTGTGGTAGAACCCGAAGCATGAGCTACAGTGAATAGGAAAAACTATAGGAAAGTTCAGAGACAACAAACCCTCACAACTGAATTCAGGACCATCATAACTAGAACAGAAACCCCTCCCGAGGCGCGCAAGGTGGTAGAGCACCATTTACGTCATACTAATAATTAACTAACTAATATGATCTAGTGAGTTAGTGATTACACTGATCACATTATGTGTCAGGCTTATTGCCTTTATCATATCAACTAAGTAACAGTAAACCAGATTCTGTAACTTCATTAAGAGGGTAGTCACTATCAAATTCATAAGTCTATGTTGCATAGACCTCTGTTATGAATTACTTCAAACGTCAGAACATGAAACACTCAGAACTAGGATAACTTCGATTCAGAATATACTCGACTTGTAATCACTACGGACTTACCCTCGTTTCGTCTTTTTAAACCTTTTGGCAGCAATATGCCACCGAGGAAGTCGAACAAAAACAAAAACAACGCACCACCGCCACCTCCTCCGTATGACCCGATTGCCTTTCAGGCGGCAGTGACAGCCACAGTGACAGTTGCCATGACTCAAATCAATGCAAGTGGCACCGGCGGATCAGGTAGTGGTACCAACAGCCTTAACCACGGACACACAAGGGAGTGCTCATACAAAGACTTCATGATTTGCGGACCCAAATCCTTCGATGGAAGTGGGGGAGTCATCGCTCTAATGCGATGGTTCGAAAAGACAGAATCAATTTTTGAGCTATGTGCATGCCCAGAAGGGAGCAAAGTGAAGTTTGCTGCCTACACCTTCTCTGACAGAGCCCTTACATGGTGGAATAGCCATGTCAAGTCATTGACTCTCCCGATAGCAAACGCAATGGGCTGGGAGAATCTAAAACAAATGATGCTGGAAGAGTACTGCCCGAGGGGCGAAGTGCAAAAACTAGAGCACGAGCTATGGAATCTCACCATGGCAGGCTCAGACATAGAAGCCTACACCGACATATTCAGCGACTTAGCTGCACTATGCCCGGGGATGGTTACCCCATAGAGTAAGAAGGTAGAAAGATTCATTTGGGGACTACCTTCTCCAATCCAAGGAAACGTATTAGCAGCAAAACCTCTTACATTCGACAGTGCCAAACGCCTGGCTCGAACCTTGGTGGACTATGGGATCCGCCAAGGCATAATGGACCCCGTTCATGGGTCAACCAAAGGAGGCGATGATAATCAAAGGTCCGAGAGCAGAAAGAAGAGGCAATCGACACAAGAACCCTCCGAGGAACAACAGACAGGCACAACCTATACTGCTACGACCCCAGCCCCAGCAGCACCCGACAATCGTTACGCCGGAACCCTTCCTAAATGCAATAAGTGTAACTTCCATCATACCGGAAGGTGTCAGAAGTTGTATTGCAAGAACTGCCTCCGAAGAGGACACACCATCCGCTTCTGTAGGGCACCGACACGACCAATCTCTCAGGTTCCATTTAAGGAAGTGAGTCAGACCTGCTACGAATGCGGAGAAGCGGGACACTACAGGAGAGATTATCCACTGGCCAGAAACCATGATGTAGAAGGACGGGTGCTAATGATCACTGCAGGAGATTCTACCCCAGAACCACATGAGAACAACGGTACGTTTCCCAACCAAATCCTAACTATAATAGTTTCTTCCTCGTCTAAACTAAGCACATAGTTTATATATAGAAACTAAATACTCTTTCTGGTAAGCTATAATGACTTGGTGTAAACATTAGGGCCATATATAATTAGGAACCAATAGACTTAGAGTGCGTGATTCCGCCTTATTTCCTGTTCATTGTCTGGTTGTGGATTTAAGGCAGAGTCACTCAGTCGACTGCCTTATCACTCTTAATTATATATGACTTGTAGACACCAAGCGATTATAGAGAGACTGGATAGGGATCATAATATCAAGTAGCCTTCACGAGAACAATATTTCAGTTAATACACACGTATGGCAATGCAAAACTATCGTAGTAGTAATATCAGGATCAAAACAGAAAGCACCAGAAACATACACCCAGATGCACCGATGTTCTAACAAAGCACTCTTTCCGAACTAACTTAACACGCAATCCTACGATTTCATCCCACCTAGTCTAACTGAGTTCACGCGATGTCGAACCTATGTGTCACCGAGGAGACCCTTGCCTTAAACCGACCGAATATCAAAACTCTCGTCATTCAAACTAGATGCGAACCTCGAAATTTCATCTCTCACTTCAAACCTCCGAAGTACTCATGCGAGGAGTACGGTATTCTCCTGTAACCTTCCTTAAGTATTTCCAGCGGATCATCTTGGAAATACCACTCGCGCTTAAGTCAAGTTCAAGCACAGAGGCTAGGGACAGATACGGTTAGCCTATCAATGTTAAGTGTATACACGAGGGTGGTATATAATTAAGATTCTACTGACTTAGGATGTGTGTTTCCGCCCTATCTCCTGTTCCTTGTCTGGTTGTGGACCTGGGGCAGAGCCACCCATCCGACCGTCTTGTCAATCTTAATTATATACGACTTGTGTACACGGGACAATGGTAGATGAACCAGGTATGAGTCCTACCACGAACTTCAGGACAAAGGTTGTGCAGGACCTCAAAAAGGGCATTCTACCAGTTGGATGAACATGGTTGAGCAAGCTAATGTTGGATTAGTGTCTAAGTTCATAACTATTTTGGTATGTACTTGACCCGATGGTACATGGTCCTTTTGGGTTGCCTTCACCAAAGCAACTTGATAGGATGAATTATGGAGACAGAGGATTAATTATGATTTATTAATATATTATATGAATAATATATTAAAGGAGAAATCATATTGTTTAATTAATATTGGTCAATAATTAATTAAGAATTAATTTTGTGGCTAAAAGATATTAATTAAACTTAGGGGACTAGAACTATCAATTGTGTGATAGTTGAATATTGGGCTAATAGACTTCTTATTAGAGGGGTGGACGAATTCTATGGGGAAACCCATTAGAAATCGTCCAAGGCCTCTAAAGGAGGAGTACATGGGTTGCTTAGGGCCTAAGCAGTCAAATTAGGGTTTCCTTGTTAGATAACCCTAATAGCCTCACTATTTAAGCACCCCTAGGGAACCAAAAACGTGGCCATCTGATTCCTTAGAGTTTCTAGACGTTTTTGAGTATCTCTCCTCTTCTCCTTCTTCATCCTCTTGCTCTTGGTGTTTGTGAGCCATTAGAGGAGTGACATTTGTGACTTTAAGCTTTTAGAAGCAAATTACTAGAAGGAATAGATTGTTATTACTACATAACAATCAAGGTATGATCTAAACCCTATTCTTATGTTAATATTGATTATCACATGCTAGATCTAGGGTTTATGGCTTTGGATGATTATTGCATGTTCATTAGACAAACTAGATCCAAAGCTTTAGGGTTTGCATGTACACCATAGGAATGTTGTAGTGCTCACAACCGAACAGCTAAACCTACACACCCATCACAGACCAGAACATCAGATACAACAGTGATGATCCGCTGAAACAACCAGCGAGAATCTAAATTCAATGGAGAACGCGAGGGTTTTATGAAACCCAGGTACCCTACCGATCCTAGAGAAGTGTCTATCCGATGAGATACTTGTGATACCCTTCATCTTTTTCCAAGTACAGGATTTATATTCCATGTTTGATTTTCGGGACGAAATTCCCTCTAACGGGGGGATGATGTGACAACCCGAAAACTTTTGCCTTGTAAGTCCAGCCATTCAATTCAATTCAACCGAGTGTCATACCCGTTTTTGCTGTCTTTTAGCATCGTTTAGGGTCCGTTTAAGTGGTATAAGCTTAAGTACAATCAAGGTTGGGTTTAGGGAAGTGTCAACTAAAGTTCTTCGCGTTCAAATCGAGCCGAACACTCCATCAGAGGGAGTGCACGGCCGTACACCCATGTTGGCCGTACACCACCTCCATAAGTATGATATCCTTCCATTTCTAGCCATTCCTCACACTTCCAAGTCAAGAAAATTGATTTCTCTCTCAACTATCATCGAGTTCTTCATCCTAGATCTTCAAAAACGTAAGTGATTCTTCCATCCTTGTGTTATTATCCTTCTTAATCATGTATCACCCTTTGATTTCATCCATGGAAATCATCTTTTTGGGTAGATCTTCAAGGTCTTCATCTTTCACCAAGAACACGAAGAACACACACTTGTTCTTGATGGCTGTGAACACCCTTTTAAGCCTCCAAATTGTAAGTATTCTTTCCCTATGCTTAGTACATGTTAGGAACACTTGTTAAACACCCTAGAATTGACCATAACTCAAGAACAAAAGGAGTGTACGACCATGGACCCTTGCATGGCCGTACACCCCTCAAAACACCCCAAAAGGGCCTCCAAAGTGAGAATCTAGTTCATATTTTTGATGAGCAATCGACCCACTAGCTTCCCCATTGTTCAAACACCCCTTGTTGCATGTTTCCTTCATGGGTGTACGGCCGTACACTCCTAGCCGTACACACACCTTGACCGTAAACCCTGGCCGCACACTCTCCTGTATGGCCGTAAACCCCATTCTAGTCAATCACATGTGATTCTAACACTTAGTTCAAGTGTTTCCTAGTCCCTAAGGGTGTTTCCTTGCATATTAGTTGTCCAAAACACTAATTACATGCCTATATATGCTATTATATGTCATTTAGGACTCGTTGTGTCTCGGGAATTCATTCGTGGAACTCCCCATCCGTACGCGAACTTTCAATCGAATCAAACACGTAAGGTGAGTTCATACCCCTATATTTTCCGAGTTTTTAATGTTTTCAGGGTGGAATACAAGTAAAAGCACAAGTAATCTTGTGTTTAAAAATATAATTTGATTTATTATATTTTCCTATCACTAGTATACAATGAACATAGAACTTGCATACATGGTAAACATCGTTACTACTAGACTTGAAATCGGTTTTACAAAACATGTTAAGATACAAACTTTACAAACACAGTTTTCAGAATAGAGGAAACAAACTTATGAATTATGAAATAAAAGATAATATTTTATAAGGATTCATAACAAAAAGGGTTTTCAGCGTATTATTCGTGAATTCGTTGAGAGAGCCAGCAGTGTGAGACGCCTTGTAACCAGAGTCTCCTGGGTATGAGAGCGTGAGTTTGTGTATAAATCTATACGGGAGTGACAATCCCGCACCCTGACCATTAGGGTGACAAACGTCATTTTTATCGACGTACATCCTGGTACGTCGTATTGTTGATCGTCCATAGTATGGTTATAAGAATCCATAGGTGAAACAACGACTCGTTCACGTAATAATAAACCTAACGAACAAACATTAAGGGTTAATAACTATGTGATAACTTAGTATATACACCAGGGTAATATGAAATTAACATCCGACTTGCAGTGGGATGTGTAATCTCCGCCTCATTTCCTGTTCCTTGTTTGGTTGTGGGCTTAGGGCGGGATCACCCAATCGACTGTTTGTTCGATCTAAATTTCTATAACTCATATGTACTTGGTGATCATAGGAGGGTATTAACAACACTTTCAGTATACCGTACAACACGCATTCAGCTAGTTTTATTTATGTAATAAGACTACTATACAATGGTTTAATACAATGGTTTCATACAATGGTTTCTTACAAGGGTTTTCATACAAAGGTTTTCGTACAGAATACATACATAACATACACTTAGGAAAATATAGGATTTTCCAGGGTAAACATTGGTACTTTACCAACAAGCGGTTATTCATTTTACTAATGAACATTACTAATAATTTTGTAATTCCTTAGTTTATGCATCCAGGCTATGTGTGAAGAATATCCAACAAACCATGGAATGTGTGGTTTCCGCCTCATTTCCTGTTCCTTGGTTGGTTGTGGATTTAGGGCAGATCCACACAATCAATCGTCTGTTCGATATTGGTTTATACATAGCTAGTATGAACTAAGTAGTTATAAAAGAATTGGTTAATCATACATACAATAAGAAAATAATGGATTTTCTTGAGGAACACTTTCAACAGATATCAAAGGAACAATACAGTTAACTTTGCAAGTATCTAGTGAATACTTCAGGATTATGTACATGAGGATCCGACAACCAGTGGAATGTGTGGCCTCCGCCTCACTTCCTGTTCCTTGTTTGGTTGTGGGCTTGGGGCAGAACCACACAATCGATTGTTTGTTCGATCTGGATTGTATATGATTTGTATACACTAAGTACTCGCAGGAGGAACTGGTAAGAATCATTTTTACTTAAGGTTTATACATTCATTACATCAGAAAATATAAGGTTTTCTGGAGAAAGATAACACACTTTTCAAAAGAACAAAGAGCATTTTTTCCAAAACTAAACGCTTATGAACTCACCAGCTTTATGCCGAGACTCTTTCAAAACCTACTTGTATTCTCACGACATTAGTAGACAGGTACACGCGCAGATTCAAGAAGACGGAGCATAGTAGCTTCGAGTCTTTATTTATAATTACTTTTAAAGACATTCATGTATAAGTCAAATGTAATGTAAACATTATACTAGTAATACAATGGTTGTTGTTGCTTTGATTACTATTATTCAACTGTTGTGATACTGTACATGACGTCCTCCGCCCCCGAACGTTTCCGCCGTTTCGGTTTGGGGGTGTTACAGAACCCTAGCCTCCCGTGTTTATATCTTGAAGCTTTTTGTGGTGTTTTATGGTGTTGAAGAGGAAGAAGGTGCTTTTTGTGCATAGATTCAGCAAACAAGTCTCCCCACCACCTTCTTACACACATTTTGGACCCTTGTAAGTCCTAAGTTCATACATTTTGTGTGCAATGCTTCTAGAGCTTGATTTTTAAGCATTTTTCTCCATGTTTAAGGTGGTTTGATTGGATGGATTCCATAAAGTTGACAACTTTATGGGTCCTTGAGGTCCCTTTGTGGTCTCATGTTCCAGATCTAAAATTATATAGCGTTTTGGTTCCATGTATGGGGTTTTAACCTCATTTTTACCATTTTGACATAACTAGAGTTCAAGACATGCATGTCCATCAAGCATGGATTTTTATGATGTTTATGGGTGTAAGGAAGCCTTTTTGAGAATATGAGTGTGTGGCTTAATGAATTAAGGGCTTAATCTATTAAGCTGTCCAGGACAGTTCCCATGACGTGGTGTCATGCTCACCACGACGCAGTGGAGGGTTTCTCGCAACTGTTTTGTCGTGAGAATGCCATAATGTGGTGGCCAGGTGACTTTACTTTGACCGTTGACTTTTTGACCAAGTTGACGTTTGGTCAACTTGAGGGTTTTAGACCGTAGATGAGGATTTGCCTCTAATTGATGTATAGGTTGTTCATAGTTCTAGTTTATACTTTTGTTGAGTCGTGGTTGTGTTTGATCGTCTGTGAGCTGAGTTTTCTCACTATACTTTATACTGCAATATGTATCCTTATGTGTAGGATGTTGCTATAAAGTAGTGATCTTTTATTGTAACGTCCGCAGATTCGGGCTAGTCAATTTAGAGACAATAAGCATCAAAAATGACTTTTTGATGGAAGATTATTTAGAGTAAATCATCTTAACCAAGTTATAGTATATGTCACAAGGGTTCCGTACATATAAAGAACGCCGAAATCCGAGTTATAACGAAGAAGTTATCACTCGTCGAAGTTTTACGGCAAAACCGGCACGACACCGCGTAACGTAAAAAGTGAATTTTTGATAAATTACTTTTTATCCTTAGCGATCTAAACTAAATTCGTAGTATACGTTAAACCGAAAACATGCATAAAAAGAACGTCCAGATCTGACTTCGTATGAGGAAGTTATGTTTTTCTAAGATTTAGCATAGCAGTGCACATCCCATAATTCGAATTTTAGATTGATCGATTTTTAGCCGACACAACCTACATGATAATTGAAGATCTCATTAATAAGAGCTCAACGATAAAAGACAGTCGAAACGGAGTCCGTATGTAGAAGTTATGAATTTTACACGGTCGTTAACATTGTAATCTTCTCATACTGTTAAATTTAAAATCGGTCGAGAATTAGCCGATAGAGTCAAAAGGAGAGTTGTAGATCTTGTCAATACTTACGTGTAGATATAAATAACGTCGAAAACGGAGCTCGTATGCCAAAGTTACAAAATTTAGAAATCGGAAGGGTGCTGCTACGAAAGGGGTGATGTGGCTTAATCTGGACCATTACATTCTCCCCACGCCTTGCCACCAGATGGTGACATGTGGCACCAACTCGACGATTTAGAGGCTCAAACTCGACGAGTTTGGCCATTTTTCAGCCTATAAATACCATGCGAGAGCACCCCATTTTCCTCACACCTTAACCCTTCTCTCTCTCTCTAACTTCTCTCTAAACCTCTCCCAAAGCCCTAGTAACTCCTAATTGCTAGAGAAAAGCCCCGGAGCGCTAGAAGGCTCCAAGAAGAAGAGCTTTCGGATCGGAAGTTTTGCCCCCGCAAAGCCCGGTTCCTAGCCAAACCTCCCGGTAAGTGAGTTATGCTTACCCTACTTTAAGTATAACTTTTGTTTAAGTTCATTATCGTTATTATGAACCTATAAACAAGATTTATCAGTGATTCCAAGTCGTTATACTGATTATCTACTTACGGGGATGATGTATAGGCTGTGATTTAGTGACGTGTTTAAAGTGGGATTTCCAAACAGTACACTTCGTAAACCAAACGGACCATACCTCCGATATGATCCTACCCGGTTGTTCCGTACTTGATAGATCATGAAAGTAGACTTTGATTTAATGATGAATCTAGACTAATAATTAGTCGCAATAAATATTAGACTAAGACTTAGCGATAATAATGCTAGATCACGTCAAAGGAAAAGACAATTGCTAGAAGCGAAGCGCTAATTAATCTAATGATGAATCTAGACTAATAATTAGTCGCAACATGATTAACCCTAATTAATCTAATTGATTAGTTAATGAGGGGTAGATTAGTCACTAGGTTAAATTTTAGATGATCAGATCTGATTCAATGTTAGCGTTATCTTCATGTCATCAAGAAATCACCGGCTTCGACTCTTTTACCAAGATATTCATTGGATCAACATTCATTGTTCTTGAATTCACTCCGATCAATCTTCTATCTCCTTAAATCTTCTATTATTTCAACCGATAATCAATTTGATTTGGACATTGATCGAACAATGCTAAATAATAGCTATTAAACTTGCGATTTTTGTGCTTTTTGAGTTCATGTTCTTCATTCTTCTACATCTGCAATTGATAATTTGATTGATTGAGGTTTATTTTCATCTATCGACACCAATAATTCGTTACAAGATTGTTATCGATTTTAGCTCTGTGATCATCGATTTCATCCAAGGTAGAGGTTCAAGTGTTCAATCGATTTCTACTTATCTTCATCTTCAACAATTGCTAACGATCTTTCAAACTGTGATTTTTACTCTACATCACGATTTCATCAATTGATCAAGGTTTGAGTTTTCTTCTCTGTGTTTTCATTGCTTTCATTGTTACTTGCATATAACATGTTCAATTGTTAACCTTGTAACATGAACTGATTGACTCATCAAGATACTAGTCATTTCTCCAATTAATATATGTATAATTCATGATTTCAGCAATCAAACATCATATTGATTGATTGAAATCAATTATTGTTCTTGAGAAAATTCTCTTAAACTATACATGCATTCTACATGTTTGATGAAATTCCTGAATGAATAAAGATTCTGATGTATCACCCCCTCCTTTCCATAAATAAAGTCCTCTTTAAGAATGAGTATACTTTCAAAATATGAGTTAGGATTGGAGTAAAATAATTAAATATTGACTAATCTTATTAAATTTACCTTAGTTTTGATAAAATATGTCATTTTCTTTAAACACAGATGATTAGAGATGTATTTTACCACACTTTTTTTCAATATGCTCTTGTTAACCTGTAGGAAATGGGTTGTACTAAAAAAATATTAGATGCTATTAAATAAATTATTGTTCTTCTAAAGCTAGTATATGTTAACAATGAGTTATTTTATGATTAATTTTTATAAGAATGTATATTGTTCTGATTATATCCATTGGATACATACCATCAGTGATATGTTATTAAATGATGTGATTCTCTACTAGTATATATTATTCTGATTAGACTAACTTAATTCTATCATTGAAATGTTATGAATATAATTTTGTAAATCTTAATCCACCTAAAGTTTGAATCAATTATAAAACATAGTATTTATTTTAATCCATATCTATTCTAAAAATTCATTCATTTTTGTTGCAGAGAAATTTAGTTAATGAAGCTCAGCTCGAAAAAAACTTTAATGTTTCAAATTAGAAGTTCTTACGACATATGTTGAGATTAAAGAACATGTAATATCTTAGTGAAAGGTTCAGGTTAGTCATAGTCCTCCTTGTCAGTTGCATGTTAAGTAAAAGATGCATTGACTAGTTTTGCATGAAGTAGAACAGATTCAGGTTAGTCATAATCCTCATTGTCATGTAATTTTTTACTCTATTCATTAAAACCTGACTGAACTATAATGTTGACATTATACCATATGTTAAATATATCTTATAGTATTAACCATAACTAGAATATTATGCTACAAACTAGAACATTACACCACGAAGTAGAATTTATGACTTTGTTTCAATAATAATTGACATCGTTACTGTGTTTAATGTTATACATTTTTCTTTTATCTGGTTTTCTATAGAAACCAACTCTTTAATATAATGAAATGGTTTTTTTTTTATTTCAAACAAAAAAAGATTGAAGATGTTTTTTTAGCATAAATTTGTTTAAATATATATAGCACTACATATTTTCATAATTAGAACAATACTATGTTTAGTGTTTTATGTTAAGTATTGGTGATTCAGATATTCTCCATCATGAGGAAAACCAATCGGAAACCCAAGGTAATTTTGTTACCAATATCAATTATTCTTATAGAATATTGATCATAGATTTATTAATTCCAATTATCAACATCGTGTTGCTGATTAGTTCATGTTACCGCATATTTTCTTATAGAATATTGAACATACATTTATGATTAAAGTCATATGAATGCACATTATTTTTATTATATGTTAATGTGGTGGTATATTGTTTTTTGTAGTTCTAAGTGACAAGGTTGCAGCACAATATGGCTCTTGCAAACAAATCATTTGACCTGATGGTTATTTCTTTTGGATTCCAGAAGTTGAAAGGAACTTGAATGTTTGAAGCTAGACTCTTTCAACTATAAGTATCGAGATTAATGGATATGTAATAGATTTAATATGTCACAAACATGTAATAGATTTTTTATGGTTTTTGGTGCATTGTTATCTGACTATAACTTGATAAGACTTTTTGAGATTCATATTCATCATTTTGTCTAACAAGGTAACCAGATGATGAAGATTTATGATACTATCTTGAAATGTAGTTTTCAAATTATCAATGGTTTTCTAATCATTGAGATTCTTTGTTTTAGTTTCATTGACTTTTAGCTTTTGATTTTTCCTTTTATTCAATTCATGTACATAAACAAAATTAATACATATACTCAAGATTCAACAATATTATAAAATTAGATATTCTAAAGTTATAATATGACACATAATTTTAGAATATGACACATAATTTTAGAATATGACACATTACCTCAGTATTAATAAAGTGCTATCACAATACTTTCCAAAGATGTTCAAAACAAATTGTTTCCAAAGAAAAGAAAAATGTATAAAATCATATATTACATATTATTTAACAAAATGTTCGAATACATAACACAAATTGAATATCAACATTTATAGATCTTATATACTAAAATTACAACTATATTGTCATATATACTTGTTTCGTATTCTGTTGATCCATCTTCGATCGGTTGACGATCTATCAGACGAGGTACCGTGAACTAAGACTTTTTTCCTTATCTATTTTTGATGATAAAAATTGTTGTACATTCTTTCCTTTAGGACAAAAACTCATTTTTCCTTAAATTTGGTAATTTCTTCATTTCCCTGCATCAAAAAATAAAACATGCTTTTGTTAAAACAATAAAACTATAATATAAAGAAGAAATTTATTCTCAAACAAAAAATTATGTTCCGAACCTATTATAAAATAAAATGTAATGATACAATATTTCTAAAATCCTAAGAATTTAAAAGAATGAAAAATCATTTAACAAGCAATTTACAATTAAGGAATTGCATGTTGTTATTTCCAGGTACAATCACAATATGATAAAATAATTCACAAAAGGTTCAAAACATGTTATTTCCAAAAAAATGTAAAGTCTAAAATCATATATTACACAATAGTTAACAAAAAGGTTGAAAGCAGGTGGTTTCCAACAAAATCAGAATGTTTAAAATTAGAATACGACACATAATTTTAGAATATTTCACATAAGTTGATACTATATCAAATATTATCATAATATTACACATTACTTCACTAAAAGGTTCAAAGAAAGTATTTTTTAACAAAATATTAATGTCTATAATACTTTATCTATACTTGGTTTGTTTATTAATACTGAATTTATCCGTCGAGCCTTACAATTATCTTTTCGTTAAGTCTTTGGCTATACCTGAATCATTCCTGGTTTCTAACAAGATCAAAATGTCTAGAATATTTATACATCAATACCTATATCACAATCTTTTTACGACATCATTTAATTAAACAACAATATGTCTCGAAAATTTAGTAAATAATATCATAATCTTACAAAACCAGAATACATAATGCCTAGATTTTTCTGATAATACTTATTAACATGATACTATTGTGTTAAAGTTTGTACATTTTCCTTGAAGTTGGTGTTCTAATGACATGCTAGATTTAGAAGTTAAATCCTTCTTCTTTGTTGGCTTTTTTTTTTGCTTTTAATTTCTTCATTATTTTACTTTTATCTGCATCAATAAATTATTGTTAATGTAAATAATTCCATAATATTAAGAATATAGATTCATATTAAAAGTTACAACTGCACGTCAATGAAAAATAAAACAAACTAATATACTATGTTGCTAAATCAATTAAAACTAAAGTAAAATATCTGAATACTAACGTAAATTGATTACTAATGTCAAACGTTATTAATACTCTAAGAGTAATTAGGATTATAGACCAAAATAGAATATCAGAATACTAGTGTTGTTATAAACCTGGACATATATTGAAACTTAACATTGTATAACATCAATGATATCCAATTAGTCTTGTTCTAGATTTTGTTCTAGAATATCTGATACATAATTTGATGTTATTCTTCAACAATTATATATAAATGTTTGGTTTAAACTTTTCTGGAATACTAACTCTAATTTCAAGGAATCAAAATAATAACTTTAAAATTTAATGAAATGATGAATAATTAGTTAGATTATCATAACAATTTTGTTGATTTTGAGTTTTCATAAGAACTCAAAATCTTTAATTAGAACACTTTTAAGTTACCTGTAGAGTTAAAATCTAAATGTAAATTTCTTAGGATTTCATATATTCTAGATGTAAATCTCTTTACGATTTCATATATTCTACATAAATATTCTATAAATATTTATAAGCATAAAAATTGAATATATAACAAGTAATATACTATGTTGTTAAATCAATCATATATGAAAACAAACAAACTTAACTTAATTACAAACATCAAACATTAGTAAAATTTACAACTTTACAACATACAAGAGATTCCATTAGCTACCAAATCAAAAAAATAAAACCAATAATCAATGGATTTATAGGATTCAGAATCATATAACAATGTCTAGAATACTATATCAACCCCTATTTTACTAATTTAGCACTAGATCATGTCATTAATTAATATATTAGCATCTCAAATTAAAATTACAGTTCATCAATAAACAAATTGAAGACTATTAAGAAATTAAAAAAAGATAAAACCTAATTTATCAATTACTGAAACCTAAAATACCTACATTAGTTTTAACTTCTTCATGTTTTGGGTCTTTTAATTTATCAACATCAAACATTCTCCTAATAACGTATAAAGAGTTGTTCTTTGAATAATACATAAAGTTATGATAAAAGAAAATGTAAAATATTAGAATGTTCTATATATATACATTAACTTTACACAATAAAGTCATTGGTATATGAATTAGTTTTACTTATCAAAGTAAGCAGTAACATCTAGTTAATCAATAAAATAACATCTGAAATCAAATTAATGAAGTAACACCTAGCTTAACAAATAAAAATACCAAGAATATTAAGTTATCAAAGACTATTTTACTAATATTTTTTACTAGATCATCTAACTAATCAAACAAAGTAACATTTGAATCAAATTAAGAAGTACCATATGAATTATCAAACCAGAATACTCAGAATATAAAGTTATCCAACAATATTTCACTAAATTTTTACTAGATAATCCAATTACTCAAACAAAATAACATGTCACAACTAGGAATTCTGATGCTTTGTAAAACCCTTAACAAAGATAACATTGTAGTTAAAACTTGAAAACATGTATGGTGCTTATTCATTGACCACAAAATCCCATCAAATACTCTATACAAACATTCAAATAGTCAACAAAAGGTTGGAAACCCTAAAAAAAAAATCCCGGTTCAAGTCCATTTTGGACTAGGATTTTCTTATTGGGCCTAATGGACCAATAAGCTTCCAATTTGACTATTTTGGGCTTAGAACTCTTATATGGGCTCTAATTGGAACCATTAGCATGAGACTTAACATTTTGGGCCTCATAAGCCTAAAATGGACTAGTTTATCTTTAATGGGCCTTATTGGGCCATAACAAATCTAAAAGGCCCAATGGGCCGAAAATAATCAAAATGGGCCCATAATATGGACTCAAGACAAAAAGGCCCAAACCATTCTTTTCCCTTACCCTCTCTCGGCCCAAGTAGAAAAAAAAGGGGAGAAATTAAGGGATTAAGGAGGGTTAGCCACCTCCTTATTACTCATTGGATTTCCATGCAAAACTCACATACCTCCATGCATCCATCCCATCACCTCTCTCTTTTCTCCTTCTACTACTCTCGGCCGAGAGTATCAACACACACACACACACACTTATTTCACTTCTAAATCCTCTCAAGAACTCACAACAACTTCTTCACTTCGCCTTCAAAATTTTCGAGAGTTAGGGCTCTTCAAGGAGGTTATTCCATAATAATCATCATCATTGGTAATTTATTGTTTAGATCCATAACCTAGTCTCTTTATTTCATCAAAACTTCTTCCTAACTCACACCATTTTCGTGATCTACTCCTTAGAAGCTTCTTAAGTTCGAAATCAACCCAAGAAAGCTTGCTAGGGCCGAAAAATAGCATCAAACTCTTCCCTTTCTTCTTCAAATAAAAAACAACAAGCAAAGATGAGTTCATACCCCTCTATTTTCGGTTTTCACAAGTTTTATGGGGGAGAATACAAGTAAAATGTGTAGATCTATGTGTATATGTATGTTATGTGTGATTTCATGTGTTTATGTGGTAAATATGTAACAAAAAGGAAAGAAATCTCGAGATCTATGGCACAAGAAGGAAAATAAACATGATCTAAGATATATTACACTAAACAAGTCAAGAAAAATTACCCTCTAAGGTTATAATAAACATATTGCAACATAAAACTCATTTTTGGACTATATTTGCCAAATAAACAAAAGTTGGGTTAAAAATTGTCATTCACGGTTTTCTTAAGGACCAAAAGAATCAAAACAGTTAAAATAAATGGTTTTATGAATATTATGCTCTTCAAAGGATTAGAAATGTGATTTGTAGCCTAATGGGCCAATTTTTGGGCTTTTCGGCCCATAGGCCCAAAAATTGCGAAAAATGTGATTTTCAAGGGGTTGAAATGGTAAATTTCTCAAAACAGGGGGTAAAAGGGTAAACAAAACTATTTCAGGGGTTAAAATGATTTTTTTCCAAAAAGGATAAAAAATGTAAAGTTTTTGGAATTTGGGACAAAATTGTAAAAGTTGCGAAAAGTTTGGACTTTAACTGAAAAACTCTTTGCTGAAAGGGCTGAAACTGCCAAAGAGTAAATTTTGAGCTAAAAACATTACTTAAACAAGTCTATGGATCAAAAATGTCAAGAAAATGGTTTTAGGGACCTAAAATGTCTTTTTTTTAAATAAGGGACTAAGATTGTCATTTTTATTGAAGAAGGGCTGAATAGGTCAAACCAATATTTTGAGTCAATTCTTTTATTATTAAAATACTTGGATCAAAAATACCAAATTACAACTTATGAAAATAAAATGAAGAATATACATTTATTTTCAAATATCGTTATAAACAATCGACAAGCCTCGTGCCATTGCGAATATTAACAATTGTTCAATCAAGCTTCCGACAATTATATTATACCTAAAACAAGTAAATATTCAAATTGTTGGGCTTGAAAGATCCTAATCATGCTTATTGGGCCTTCGTGGTCCATTGACATGACTTTCGAGCCTAACAATGATAACACATGTCTATTGGGCCTCCTGTGACCCAATTACATGTTTAAGGGACCCTCAATGGCTTTTATGTGCTATTGGGCCTCAGTGGCCCATTAGCATTGCTAGTAAGGTCCAAATAAATCAAATGTGAAATGGGCCAACGCGTCCTTCGTATACCCAACAGCCTTAAATAACCCACGTAATTAGCAGGACCTCGTAATCCTCTTCTCCTCGTTTGTTAGGCTTACCTTCAATTCAAATAAACAAATACAGGTCGTTAATCAATGGTAATCAATTTCGTTTGGATTAAGTGAGTAATAACGGGCGACACCTCTAAGTGTCGTTCGTAGTCTGTAGTTATAATCAAAGTCTCCTGGAGGAAGAGCGAGAGTTTGTGTATAGATCTATACGGGGGTGACTCCCCCACACCTCAGTTGTTCGCTACAGTTAGACTCGGCCAGTCTAGGGTGACAAAATCTTAAGATCAATTCTGGCGTTCGCTAGAATGCCAAGACATACGAACTAGTCATTATCATGCATGGTTATAACGACTCACATAAATAAATAAATCCAATACTATCCGAGTAATCAAGGAAAATCATAATCATTCGTTGTGACGGTATAACAATTTGAAACAATTATATTATCTTATCGGAAAACATCGGGTTTTTCGAGGAAATCAACACCATTCACTTGTACTTTTCAATAACTATAATGCAAAACTTCTCATTTATACACGCTTTGAAATCATTCATGCACAAACTTATGGACCTTCACACTTTGGTATAAACAATTGTCTTTTCAGAAAATATCGGATTTTCTGGGTTTTATAAACTACACAAAACATTTTTATAACAACCCTGCTTATGAACTCACCAACATTCCATATGTTGACGTTTTCAAAATAACTTGTATTCTCAGGTAACAGGTAAGCTGAAGAGTAATACCAAGTATGTTAGGGTGTTATGCTTTGAAAAACTTTCAAACAATTTATGATATGAATATGTAATATTTAAACAATGTACTTGATGTGAACAATGTCAGTTGTAATGTATTAATGCATGGTGAAGTTTATGTTGTGTTTCATGTATATGATGGGTTTCGAGCAATACGTCATTCCTATGGTGTACATGCAAACCCTAATAGCTTTTGGATCTAGTTTGTCTAATGAACATGCAATTGAATATCCAAAGCTATAAACCCTAGATCTATCATATAAGAACTGAAATAAGGGTTTAGTAATTACTTTTGATTGTTATATAGTAATAACAATCAATTCCTTGCTTTGATTTGCTTCAGAAAGCTTAGTGCCTCAAGTGTTGCACCTCTAATGGAGTCACAAACACCACTAAGCAATTGGATGAAGGAGAGAAGAGAGGGGAGGCACCAAAAACGGCTGGAAACCCTAATCCAAGTGTTAGCCACGTTTTTGGTGCCCAAGGGTTCCTTATATACTTAGGCTATTAGGGTTATCCAACAAGGAAACCCTAATTTGACTGCTTAAGCCCTAAGCATCCCATGGACCCCTTCTGGAACATGCCTTGGACGATTTCTAATGGGCTTCCCCATAGAATTCGTCCAACCTATTATTCCAAGGTGATCCATAGCCCAATTTCAATTATCCTATAATTACAATTCCAGTCCCCTAAGTTTAATTAATCTCTTTTAGTCACAAAATTAATTCTTAATTAATTCTTGACTAATATTAATTAAACAATATGATTTCTCCTTTAATATATTATTCTTATAATATATTAATAAATCATAATTAAACCTTTCTCTCCTTAATTCATCCTACATATTGCTATGGTGAAGGCAACCCAAAAGGACCATGCTCATAATCGGGTCAAGTACATACCAAAATAGTTATGGACTTAGACACTAATCCAACAGTCTCCCACTTGGATAAGTCTAATAACTATTTTGCATAACTTCAGAACCTGATCAGTAATCGTAGCTTTCAAAAGCCGTTGTCAACTCTGATCTTATCAGATACGCGTGTCCTTTAGATAAGGGATCATATATTCCTCCATTCTCAAGATATCGTATAGACACGAGACATGGATTTAAATCATTCTCTCTGTCTATGTATTATTTCCTGACATCTGATTTATGACGACTGACAACAGACTACAATTGAACACATCAACTTAGTCCCGGCTTGGCCAAGCGCTTAGGGTGTCATCACTAAATCATCGAGGGGCCCACATATATTGCTTTTATCCCACTTTGGGTAAAAGGAATGGATAAACTTCGACTCAAATGCTTGCTTGCACCTACTAATCGAATCACACACAACAATAAGTTTTATAACACCAAGTTACTGGTGCGTTTACTTATCATCAATGTGCAACCGACCAGCAAATAACAACTCACACGTCTCGGTTTCAAGAACATACAATGTTATCGTCTCACTAATCACCCGTGATAAATCCATGAAGTGATTCAAGTGAGTGTGGGTTTAATCCAATACTTTAATCTTATCAAAGCACTCATGAACTCTGCAGCAAACTTGTGCTATGTCTAAACACTTTAGACAATCTGCAGACAGATTCATGACAGTCTTCCTTCATACCTACTTCCAACGTATGACCGAATGTGGAGGTTTGAATAACCCAGTTATTCTGGAAGTCAAAACATGCAAAGTGAAACGCAATAATAATATTAATCCTATATGGCCCCAAAGCTTTTGAGCGTAAATAAAAACACTTTTATTTAAACACCATATTGATTACTCATTATTCATTGCTTACTGTTTCAGAAAATCAACTTATTACTCGATTTATAACCACAATTGTCCCATGCTCCAAGCATGCACACTTTGGTTTCCTATGGTCCATACTTTGTGAAATAGATCAATTGGAAAACTTTTCCAATGAAACTCATTTCACAATCCCCAATCCTTATTATTAGTATAAGAATACCAAATTCTTACCACTTTTAGAATATGTCAGATTCTAACATTTTATGCAATGATTCTTTCGTAATGTCATAGCACAAAAGTTACCAAGACCCGGCTAATGAAATTACAAGGTATTCTATTGGAAATTGTTACAAGACAATTCCGTAGACGTGAAGTCTCACATTCAAAGTACATTCCTTTGAACATCCTTCTCGCATAAAAGTTTCTAATCTAGACATATTTCTTAATATCCAACTCCCATTAATGGAAACATTTCCATATTTGCCATATGACAACTCATTCTTAATAGAATCTTATCTATTCATAATATTGTCAATATAGTCCATTCAGTACTATACTTCCAACTACTCACAAGCGACAAATCCTCAGTGAACCTCAGATCGTCCTTTGATAGTTGTTTAATTATTTTAGTCAAAACCGATTCTAGTCCCCTTTTCCCTCTTAATGCCCTAGGCATTTGGAAAATTTTAGAACGGTCAAATATTATAGCATATGCAATCGATCCTATACCCGAAACGTATTGGACACGATGCATAATGTCTCACATAAATACGTGATACTTTATCATCCTTCTGCCATAATATTTTATGTGTCATGTTCCCACAATTCGAACTATGAAGAGGGATACCGTAATCATAATCGAATTTTGAGAATGCACTATGTATCCTTGACTAAATTTATAAACATTTCTCGATCTAAGCTTTAGAATTTTGAAACGAAGTATAATATTATCTCCCTTAATTATAGCAAAACAACTTTTCAACCTTTGCAACTTTGCAAAGTTAATCTTTGTTTTCTATAATTAATATTGCTAACTTACCATAATAATCATGCTCCCACTAACATGATGATTATTTTTTACCAGCATAACACTTATGCTCCCACTAGCTTTGACATGTATTCAGAAAACAATTGAACTTCCAGAAAACAATGCTTATTGAATTCCTTAAGTTCATATTTCTAATACCTAATGCTTTGATAAGCCTTTATCTAAGCTTTTTAAGTTCATACACATTTGCCTTAGATAGCTCACATGTATGTCTAAACAATTCAGAATTTATGTTACTAAGTCCCAAATGTTCAGACCAATTGCCAAATCTCACAATTTGAACTATGAAGAGGGATGCCGTAATCATAATCGAATTTGAGAATACAATTTTCACAATTGCAATCTTCTTAAAATCTCTCTTAGTGAAAGCATTTCCTCACACTCATTTTCATGAAGGAGGGAAACCTCATGACACTTAGATTTTAAGATGTATGTGTTCCTATCCATGTGAATTTGTCAAAACGAAGGTTTGCGACAAATCCAAAACCATATGGACTGAACTTGTTCAATCTTGATTTCTTGCCTCATGGTAACACGAGTGACCACCATGTCTTCCAAACAACTCACCCCTACATATCAATGTACTTTTCATTGATCAAGGTGCTTTGTCTTTGTGCATTCAAATGAGAACTCATAGAACTCACATGCACATTTAACTCAACTGGAATGGTACAGAAACAAGATAACGTCAACACGATAGGTTATATACCTCAAGTCGTGTGCTAGTGATGATCAATTAGGTTTATTCTTGATTTGTTCTTGAAACTTTTCAAGTCCATTAAGACTCCCACCGACTCCTTGACATATGAGGTTCTCTTGTCAAGAAACATTTCTTGACAAACAAATATTCAAGAGTTAGTGTAGCCTTTTAACACTTCACACAATTGGTCTTGGTTGGTCTTTGTCTTATCCAAGACATCACAACTAACCAATTTCAAATGTGCAAGAATAAGAAAACTTTTCCAAATTCCACATTTGACGAGTGTTATAAACCTACTTAAGACTTGTCACTCAAGTCACAATCTTGGAGTATGACTCTTAAGACTTGATATTGGAACGAAGTATGATTGACTTATTGATTTAACTATTTCCATAATTCTCGATTCCTCTTCTTAGACATGCAAATGCACTAAGACTCACTTAGAGGACCAATTGAGAAATAGTTCTTAATCATTAAGACCTATCATAAAACACAATAAAAGGTACTCTCCCTTCTTCTTAGAATAGAGAAACTTTTATCTTTCTGCCTACTCGATTCTTCTTATTCGTTCTGCTATTGATTGAAACTCTTTCGATCAACTCAGAATTATACTTAATCTTATAAGTATAACCATATTTACTAAACTTTAGTAAATCATGATGAATATCTTTATCACTCTTGTGGTGGACTTGATCAACGCACAACCTAGTGTACTGAATCTCCTAGTCCTTCTCTTGACACTTTGTCAAAGATTTAGTCTAATTTCAAAATATGAAGTTTCTCATTCATCACGCAACCAAGTTGTATGATTCCAAGTTTCTGTCCAATTGAAACTTGGGCGATGAGAATCTTCCCTTATTTGGCAAATTCTCGACATTTCCACAAATAACATAATTAAGAATCAAATCCATTATTGCTAATAATAGAAACAATTAAACATCAATTTTTCATTCACACCATTGCAAGGATAAATAAATAAGACAAAATCAAAATTTATTTTATTGCGGAAAAATTTGTCCTTACAATGCAATTCAACTGAAAAACTATGCTATTACATATTTCTAATCAATCTATCCTAACTCTAGAGCAGCAGCTCAAAAATCTGATCTTCGAATCCATGCGATCGAAATCCATTTCTTCATGATCAGATTCAAAACGCTTCTTCCTTAAGTTTCCTCTCTTTTCTTCGATCCTGCAAAACATCAAAATGTAATCTTATCACATCATGTATCAAGAATCAAAAAATAGGAACTTACAGAGTTAGATAATAGATTTTACCTGAAGTAGAGCTATATTCCTTGACTCTCCCATCTCTTAGATCTCTCAGGTAGTTTGGGCAGCTTCGTCTCCAATGCCCCTTCTCTAGGCAATAAAAGCAAATGGACTCCTTTGGCACATCACATGGGACAATCTCATGCTTAGTCCTTTCTGGACTTCCAATGTTGCCAGTGTCCATTGAAGTTTGGGAGTTTGATTCACCAGACAAATTTGCTTGACTAGCACGCCAAATCATTGCTGATTCAGCAGCTATAAGCAAATAGGTGAGATCAATGAGGGTCACGTCGTGTTCCAACATATAGTACTTTCTTACGAACTCACTATATGATTCAGGAAGTGACTGAAGAACCCAGTCAACAGCCAACTCACCTGAAATCTCGACACCCAACATCCTTAACCTGTCAATGTGTGACTTTAACTCCAAGACGTGTGTACACATAGGTTTCCCATCTTCGTGTTTACTTGCCAATAGGGCTTGAGTGAGCTTAAACTTTTCAAGCCTTTGAACTTGTGGGTTAGGGAGAATAATTGGAGGAGGTGGAGGAAGTGAAGCATGACTCTCATTTTCTTGATCTATCGTGGAACGTCATCTTCATTTGGAAAGCTTGTTCCAAGGGACTTGGGAAGACCATTGTAAGATTTAGACATCTACAAAACGGGAGAAAATTCAAGTTAGTTGATAAGAATCCTTGATGTAACACCCAAATGAAACATCAAGGCTAGGATCCAACATAACATTCTACAACCTAGAAGAGGGATGTCGTAATCTAGTTGCAGAATATTTGAAGGTAGGCAAATGACGATTTACCAATTTCCACCATGAAAAACGAAAAAAAAAGTTTAAGTTTTAAATGAATTGAAACTCATAGGTCTTTTGAGATTCATTGAACTTTTCAATGGCATGTTTAATCTCGATTATGCCCTTCTATTCGTGACTGGGATGCCGATGATCACAAATAAGGTGTGAATAACCATGCAAACCTACGTGGTGCACTCAATGCTACTACCACCTAATCAATGTGCCGGTTAACCACACACGCTCCATTGATCTATGATAAACATCGAGCCACCCTTCACTCCCCAAATTAGTGTGCCGGTTAACCACGCACGCTCCACTAACGTTTGGCAAGGGTGTGAAGTGTAATTCCATGGATTAGCATACAATTTCACATTTTGCCTAAAGTAACTATGATTTGGGAATTTATAAAAGCATTTAGTTACTTTGTACTTCATTATACTTATAATGGAAGGTTTCGTCCTATCCTACATGTTCGGCTAACGACCCTCCACTAGTCAAGAGTGCGGTGGGTAAGAGTGGATACCCATTCAATCGCCATTTTATAGGCAATTTCCTTAAATACCCCTTATTGACCAGCTTCGTGAATGAGGCCTACTAACGGTAAGACTGACTTTTTACTCATACATATATAATATCAGACTTTTAATGTTACATATAGTATAAGGGTGTATTTTATACTTTTAAAATACTAGGTGGTCTAGTTTAATAAATTATACTTTTAATTTAGTTAAATGTAAACCAAAACTTTATGGAATTATTAACTCTCTTTTAATTATACACTTTAATTAATTAATAAAACCATAAGGGTGTAATTTGAACCTTTTCAAAAAAAACGAGGGTTTTTAGAATTTAACATTTCAAAATTAAACTTTTAATCAACTTTTAAATTCCAAAACTTGAGGGCAAGTTTTGAAACATTTCAAAACATTAAGATTTAACTATTTAAATTTCAAAAACAAAACTTTTAAGTTCAAATTTAAACTATAAAACTTAAAGGGAGTAATTTGAAACTATTCAAGCTTTGTCAATAACATTCTAGATCAACAAGTCAAATAAGGCAATTATATAATTTTGACCTAGTCTAATTTCTTGCAAGATAATACACCAAATAATTCAAATAATTAAATTTAATCATATAAGGAAGTAATTATTCAATTAATATGAAATTATCTTTTATTTTGGCAAAGATAATCACCCAATATCATAAAAATCTGATTTCTATCAATAAAAAACGTTTTGGTAATTATCCCACAGCAAAAGTAGGCAAGAAACCCGAAAAATCCTCCATCTGACCCTCTGACTCGTCGAGTCAGGCTTGGACTCGTCGAGTTCACTATGGACTCGGCGAGTCACCCAGTTGACTCGGCGAGTCAAGTTGAAAAACCTAAAAAAATTCGATTTTCAGCCAAAATTCGATCAAATAAGCATCAAATTCACTAACAAACAGCCCTAGGCTCTGATACCACTGATGAGTTTCGAGCAATACATCATTCCTATGGTGTACATGCAAACCCTAATAGCTTTTGGATCTAGTTTGTCTAATGAACATGCAATTGAATATCCAAAGCTATAAACCCTAGATCTATCATATAAGAACTGAAATAAGGGTTTAGTAATTACCTTTGATTGTTATATAGTAATAACAATCAATTCCTTGCTTTGATTTGCTTCAGAAAGCTTAGTGCCTCAAGTGTTGCACCTCTAATGGAGTCACAAACACCACTAAGCAATTGGATGAAGGAGAGAAGAGAGGGGAGGCACCAAAAACGGCTAGAAACCCTAATCCAAGTGTTAGCCACGTTTTTGGTGCCCAAGGGTTCCTTATATACTTAGGCTATTAGGGTTATCCAACAAGGAAACCCTAATTTGACTGCTTAAGCCCTAAGCATCCCATGGACCCCTTCTGGAACATGCCTTGGACGATTTCTAATGAGCTTCCCTATAGAATTCGTCCAACCTATTATTCCACGATGATCCATAGCCCAATTGCAATTATCCTATAATTACAATTCCAGTCCCCTAAGTTTAATTACTCTCTTTTAGTCACAAAATTAATTCTTAATTAATTCTTGACTAATATTAATTAAACAATATGATTTCTCCCTTAATATATTATTCTTATAATATATTAATAAATCATAATTAAACCTTTCTCTCCTTAATTCATCCTACATATTGCTATGGTGAAGGCAACCCAAAAGGACTATGCTCATAATCGGGTCAAGTACATACCAAAATAGTTATGGACTTAGACACTAATCCAACAGTATATTCATTGTGATGATATTCAAGTTGAGTCACGCGAGCCCTCAGACGTTTCCGCCGTCTGGTTCGGGGGTGTGACAGGTTGGTATCAGAGCTCTAATTATAGTGAACTGGCATATCTAACCACACATTGATATGTAACTATAAACTAAAGAGGGACTAAAACAACTCTGAACAAAACAAATAAAACACAACGATAAAACACCTCTACTTGTACGATATAGGAAAAAGAACATAATACCAAATCAAATAAGATGATACTGACATCTCGGTTAAGTCGGGACTGTTCATAGTTGTATTAAAAGGTGAATGTAGCCTGATCAACTACATTTCCTCCGAAGTACAACTATCACATGCCCCGGGGAAATCACGATGGTCGTTAAACCTAAAACCATACCCCTTTGTTACCAAGAAGAGAACATCAACTCAATTTACATAATAATTAAAACATCTTAGGAATAATATTAGTATATTTATACACTCTCGCAGACAGTATGGCCGGCTTCCATCACCCCGAAGATCCGTATTTCCCTAATCAGGGGAATAACAGATGGTTGGAGGAGGAACCTGAAGAAGACCCTGAGGAGGAGTCTGAAGAGGAACCTGAGGCGGAAGTCGAGGGCGGACCTGCTGAGCCAGTGGTGGACCTGGAAGAAGAAGAAGAAGAAGTCGAAGAAGACCTCGAGGAGGAACCCAGCGATGACGATGACGGTGATTCGGACGCGGAGTCCGAAGTCATCAACCCCCCTTACCCGACTAGAGTGCCCGCTCATCGGATGGGCCCAACTGGCCCTACACCCCCCTGGGGTATCGACCTTTGGAGGTGGAGCAGGCAACAGGGATAGCGACCCCCATTTGGCATGGCACGCGAGTTCTACTACTTGAGGGAGGGAGGACCGGCTGATCGCGCGCTTCCGGTCATGGTGAGACGATTGCGGAACACTGGCGACCTAGCTCAGAGCACCGCTGATCAGATGCACCAGATGCGGACTAGAGTTGAGCGTGCAAAACAGAAGACGCGAGAGGTTATCCGAGAGTTCCACATGAGGCAGGTGAGGTGGGAGACTCGACTCCGAGACGCGGAACGACAGGTGGCTCACCTTCGGGGAGCGTCCACTTCCTCAGCACCACCCCCTGACACATCCCACCATGACTAGGACTAGTCGTATCCGTCTTTAGCATTATGCTACTATGATCCCTGCTATGTACCATCGACTCTATGTTTAAGTGATTACACTACTCATAGAGTCGTTACGCTGCCGAACTTGCACCACTTATGTATGCTCTTTCGAGCAAATTTTCATGTATCAAAGTACGGATATTATTAATGGAAAAATATATGTGTTCTATTGTGATGTTGTTATCTGTTATGTGTTATGTATCCATGTTTGTATGTTAATATGTGAAACTACTTAAGTACATGCGATACACCTAGTTTATAGGACCACAAACTCACAAAAATCATAGGCACTAAACATCTTTCCGTTCCATAACAGAAAGATGCGTCAACGACCAACCCGTGGAAACCCTGAGCCAACCCCACCAGAAATCAACTCAGCTGCATTTCAAGCAGCTGTATCTGCTGCAGTCACGGCAACCATGGCACAAATCCACTAAGGGAACAATGGTGGAGGCAATGGACAAGGGGCTGGAAGTTCGAACAACGGAATAAATCAAGGACCTACCAAGACATGCTCTTACAAGGACTTCACCAACGCCAAGCCACGAACCTTTAATGGCACAGGTGGAATGATAACCCTAAAGAGATGGATTGAAAAGGTGGAATCGGTATTTGAGATATGCGAATGCCCCGAGGAGATGAAAGTGAAGTTTGCCGCATGCACATTCTTTGACCAAGCTCTCACCTGGTGGAATGGACACGTAGAAGCCATGACTCTCCCCGTAGCCAACGCCATGCCGTGGGCGGAGTTGAAAGAAATGCTGATGGCCGAGTACTGCACGCGAGGCGAAATTCAGAAAATGGAGCAAGAGTTATGGAATCTCACCGTCCAAAACTCCGACATTGATGCATACATATCAAGGTTTAGCGAACTATCACTGTTATGCCCTGGCATGATTACTTCAGAGGGAAAGAAAATCGAACGATTCATCTGGGGATTAACCTCCCCAATTCAAGGAAATGTGATAGCTGCAAATCCTGAAACCTTCGACAGTGCCAAGAGGTTGGCCAAGAAACTGTACGACCACAACAACAAGAAGGGCGAGAAGCCAGGGGAAACTGAAAGCAAGAAGGAGAGTGACAACAAGAAAGGAAAGAATAACAAGAGAAAGGGGCGACAAGGCTTAGAGTCGTCAAAGAAGCAACAAACAGTGACAGTCAATGTTGCAACCACCCAAGTTCCCTCCACACCACATGCTCCAGTCTCAGCTACTCCAAGTGCCCCTAGGCAGTATTTCGGGAATCTCCCAAAGTGCAACAAGTGCAGTCTCCATCATAATGGCGAATGCAGGGAGATGCATTATACCAGTTGCAATCGAAAGGGCCACACGGCAAAATATTGCAGGACCTATCCTCCCCAGAACCAGCAGCAAGGAAACAACAACAACAACAACAACCGCAACAACAACAACAACAACACCAACAACAACGGAAATAATGCGGGACCAAGCCACACCTGCTATGGGTGTGGAAAGACTGGGCATTTCCGTCGAAACTGCCCTAACATCAACAACTCTGGGAATGGAGGAGCAGGGAGAGTGCTGACTATGGGTCAGGGAGAAGCGGTTCAGGATCCCGCTGTTGTCACCGGTACGTTTCTCCTAAACCACACTTATGCATGCATCCTATTTGATATCGGGGCAGAACGAAGCTTTGTGAGTAATAGATTCAAACACTTGTTAAAACAACAACCCCAAAAGCTTAATGAAACCTTTACGGTGGAAATGGCTAATGGGAAAACAGAATCCACTGGGGAAATCTACATCGGATGTACCCTGACCTTGAACCATCACGTCTTTCAAATAAACTTAATGCCTGTATCCATTAGGAGTTTTGATGTGATTATCGGCATGGACTGGTTAAGCCCCCACCATGCTGAAATTATGTGTCACGAGAAGGCCGTTCGCCTTCACCTCCCAAATCGCGAAACCCTAATTATATACGGAGACAAACCCAGCACGAACCTTCGTCTTATCTCGTGCATTAAGGAACAGAAGTATCTACGAAAGAAGGACTTGACGTTTCTGGCTCATATAGTGGATAAGTCCAAAGAAGAGGTCAATATTCGAGACATCCCAGTGGCTTGCGATTTCGCAGATGTCTTTCCTGAAGATCTTCCGGGGATACCCCCAGAAAGACAAGTCGAGTTCCGAATTGACCTCGTGCCAGGAGCTACACTCGTCGCTAAATCTCCCTACAGATTGGCTCCTGCGGAGATGCAAGAGCTGTCCAGCCAACTCAGCGAACTTTTGGACAAAGGATTCATCCGACCCAGTTTCTCTCACCTTGGGGAGCTCCGGTTCTCTTTGTTAAGAAGAAAGACGGTTCCTTTAGGATGTGTATTGACTACAGGGAACTAAATAAGCTCACTATCAAAAATCGCTATCTATTTCCACGAATTGACGATCTATTTGACCAACTCCAAGGAGCAAGTTACTTCTCTAAGATAGATCTGCGATCCGGATACCACCAACTCAAAGTCCGGGAAGAGGATATCCCCAAAACCGCTTTCCAAACTCGTTACGGACATTATGAATTTGTCGTAATGCCCTTCAGTCTAACGAATGCCCCTGCCGCATTCATGGACCTAATGAATCGAATCTGCCGACCATTCCTTTACAACTTTGTCATCGTTTTCATCGACGATATTCTAGTCTATTCTCGAAGCGAAGAGGAGCATGGCCGACATCTCCGGCAAATCTTAGAAACCCTAAGAACCGAAAAGCTATACGCAAAACTCTCTAAGTGTGAGTTCTGGCTCCGTAGTGTGAACTTTTTAGGTCATGTTGTTAGTCAAGAAGGGATACATGTGGATCCTTCTAAGGTCAAAGCCATCGAAGGATGGGCGATCCCAACGACACCCACAGGAATTCGTCAATTTTTAGGTCTCGCAGGCTATTACAGGAGGTTCATTCAGAACTTCTCCAAAACAGCCAAGCCACTTACCATGCTTACACAAAAGGGTGTACCCTTTGAATGGACGGATAAGCAAGAAGCTGCATTCCGAACTCTGAAGCAAGCACTCTGCAGTGCACCGGTACTATCACTACCAGAGGGAACAGAGGACTTCGTAGTTTACTATGATGCATCGAATCAGGGTTTAGGTTGTGTGCTCATGCAGCGTGGGAAGGTGATAGCTTATGCGTCCCGACAACTAAAGACACATGAGGAGCATTATACCACCCATGATCTCGAATTAGGAGCTGTGGTCTTCGCCTTGAAGATTTGGAGGCACTACCTTTATGGTACCAAGTGCACCATTTTCACTGACCACAAGAGTCTCCAACACATTTTAAATCAAAAGGAGTTAAACATGAGGCAACGAAGATGGGTTGAGCTGCTGAACGATTATGAGTGCGAAATCAAGTACCACCCAGGTAAGGCTAACGTGGTAGCCGATGCCTTGAGTCGAAAAGAATACTCGAATCGTCGTGTGAAGACTCTCTCCATAACCATTCAATCCCAACTGACCTCGCAAATCAGAGCAGCCCAGTTCGATGCCATGAAGACAGAAAACAAAACAAGCGAAGCGTTACGTGGAATGGAAAAGAATTTCGAAGTGAAGGAGGACGAAGCATATTATTTCATGAACCTCATTTGGATCCCTAAACTTGGGGGATTCAGAGAAGTAGTCATGAATGAAGCCCACAAGACACGATACTCCATCCATCCGGGTTCAGATAAAATGTACTTGGATATCAAGCAACATTATTGGTGGCCTAACATGAAGGCAGAAATTGCCACTTACGTTAGCAAGTGCCTCACGTGTGCTAAAGTAAAGGTAGAATATCATAAGCCCTCGGGATTACTACAACAACCAGTAATTCCCAAGTGGAAATGGGTAAGGATTACTATGGACTTTGTGACCAAACTACCCAAGACGACTGATGGTTTGGATACCATATGGGTAATAGTTGACAGGTTGACAAAATCCGCTCATTTCCTGCCAATAAAAGAGTCATACAAGATGGAACGATTGACAAGGATCTATATCAAGGAAATCGTGAGACTCCACGGAGTGCCAATATCTATCATCTCAGATAGAGATAGTAGGTTTACTTCAAGCGTTTGGCAATCGCTTCAGAAAGCTATGGGAACACAACTTGACATGAGCACTGCCTACCACCCACAAACGGATAGTCAAAGCGAGTGAACCATTCAAACGCTAGAAGATATGCTTCGCGCATGTGTGATAGACTTTGGAAGGTCGTAGGATACCCACTTGCCTTTTATCGAATTCTCGTAAAACAACAGTTATCACTCAAGCATCAAAGTTGCTCCGTTCGAGGCATTGTATGGGCGTAAATGTAGATCACCGTTGTGTTGGGCTGAGGTAGGTGACACTCAGCTAACAAGAGGACAGACACCAGACAATGCATTAACGGGACCAGAAATCATATGCGAAACGACCGAGAAGATAATTCAGATCAGAGGCCGACTGCAATCATCACGAGACAGACAGAAGAGCTACGCCGATAAACGGCGAAAGCCCTTGGAATTTAAAGTCGGGGATCGGGTGTTGTTAAAGGTCTCTCCCTGGAAAGGGGTGATTCATTTTGGGAAACGGGGAAAACTAAACCCACGATACATTGGACCCTTCGAGATTCTTGCCCGAATCGGTCCAGTGGCTTATAGACTGCAGCTACCCGCTGAGCTCAGCAGTGTACACCCCGTGTTCCATGTTTCCAATTTAAAGAAGTGCTTATCCGACGAAACTCTCGTCATTCCATTAGAAGAAATCGAAATCAACGAGAATCTCCTGTTCATCGAAGAACCAGTCGAAATCATGGACAGGGAAGTGAAGCGTACTAAGCAAAGTCGCATTCCAATTGTGAAAGTTCGGTGGAACGTGAAACGCGGACCAGAATTCACATGGGAACGCGAAGACCAGATGAAGCAGAAGTACCCTCACCTATTCTCGCATTCTCAAAGCTAGCCTTAAAAAGAATTTCGGGACGAAATTCCCTCTAACGGGGGGATGATGTCACAACTAGGAATTCTGATGCTTTGTAAAACCCTTAACAAAGATAACATTGTAGTTAAAACTTGAAAACATGTATGGTGCTTATTCAATGACCACAAAATCCCATCAAATACTCTATACAAACATTCAAATAGTCAACAAAAGGTTGGAAACCCTAAAAAAAAAATCTCGGTTCAAGTCCATTTTGGACTAGGATTTTCTTATTGGGCCTAATGGACCAATAAGCTTCCAATTTGACTATTTTGGGCTTTGAACTCTTATATAGGCTCTAATTGGAACCATTAGCATGAGACTTAACATTTTGGGCCTCATAAGCCTAAAATGGACTAGTTTATCTTTAATGGGCCTTATTGGGCCATAACAAATCTAAAAGGCCCAATGGGCCGAAAATCATCAAAATGGGCCCATAATATGGACTCAAGAACAAAAAGGCCCAAACCATTCTTTTCCCTTACCCTCTCTCGGCCCAAGTAGAAAAAAAGGGGAGAAATTAAGGGATTAAGGAGGGTTAGCCACCTCCTTATTACTCATTGGATTTCCATGCAAAACTCACATACCTCCATGCATCCATCCCATCACCTCTCTCTCTTCTCCTTCTACTACTCTCGGCCGAGAGTATCAACACACACACACACACACACTTATTTCACTTCTAAATCCTCTCAAGAACTCACAACAACTTCTTCACTTCTCCTTCAAAATTTTCGAGAGTTAGGGCTCTTCAAGGAGGTTATTCCATAATAATCATCATCATTGGTAATTTATTGTTTAGATCCATAACCTAGTCTCTTTATTTCATCAAAACTTCTTCCTAACTCACACCATTTTCGTGATCTACTCCTTAGAAGCTTCTTAAGTTCGAAAACAACCCAAGAAAGCTTGCTAGGGCCGAAAAATAGCATCAAACTCTTCCCTTTCTTCTTCAAATCGAAAACAACAAGCAAAGGTGAGTTCATACCCCTCTATTTTCGGTTTTCACAAGTTTTATGGGGGAGAATACAAGTAAAATGTGTAGATCTATGTGTATATGTATGTTATGTGTGATTTCATGTGTTTATGTGGTAAATATGTAACAAAAAGGAAAGAAATCTCGAGATCTATGGCACAAGAAGGAAAATAAACATTATCTAAGATATATTACACTAAACAAGTCAAGAAAAATTACCCTCTAAGGTTATAATAAACATATTGCAACATAAAACTCATTTTTGGACTATATTTGCCAAATAAACAAAAGTTGGGTTAAAAATTGTCATTCACGGTTTTCTTAAGGACCAAAAGAATCAAAACAGTTAAAATAAATGGTTTTATGAATATTATGCTCTTCAAAGGATTAGAAATGTGATTTGTAGCCTAATGGGCCAATTTTTGGGCTTTTCGGCCCATAGGCCCAAAAATTGCGAAAAATGTGATTTTCAAGGGGTTGAAATGGTAAATTTCTCAAAACAGGGGGTAAAAGGGTAAACAAAACTATTTCAGGGGTTAAAATGATTTTTTTCCAAAAAGGATAAAAAATGTAAAGTTTTTGGAATTTGGGACAAAATTGTAAAAGTTGCGAAAAGTTTGGACTTTAACTGAAAAACTCTTTGCTGAAAGGGCTGAAACTGCCAAAGAGTAAATTTTGAGCTAAAAACATTACTTAAACAAGTCTATGGATCAAAAATGTCAAGAAAATGGTTTTAGGGACCTAAAATGTCTTTTTTTTAAATAAGGGACTAAGATTGTCATTTTTATTGAAGAAGGGCTGAATAGGTCAAACCAATATTTTGAGTCAATTCTTTTATTATTAAAATACTTGGATCAAAAATACCAAATTACAACTTATGAAAATAAAATGAAGAATATACATTTATTTTCAAATATCGTTATAAACAATCGACAAGCCTCGTGCCATTGCGAATATTAACAATTGTTCAATCAAGCTTCCGACAATTATATTATACCTAAAACAAGTAAATATTCAAATTGTTGGGCTTGAAAGATCCTAATCATGCTTATTGGGCCTTCGTGGTCCATTGACATGACTTTCGAGCCTAACAATGATAACACATGTCTATTGGGCCTCCTGTGACCCAATTACATGTTTAAGGGACCCTCAATGGCTTTTATGTGCTATTGGGCCTCAGTGGCCCATTAGCATTGCTAGTAAGGTCCAAATAAATCAAATGTGAAATGGGCCAACGCGTCCTTCGTATACCCAACAGCCTTAAATAACCCACGTAATTAGCAGGACCTCGTAATCCTCTTCTCCTCGTTTGTTAGGCTTACCTTCAATTCAAATAAACAAATACAGGTCGTTAATCAATGGTAATCAATTTCGTTTGGATTAAGTGAGTAATAACGGGCGACACCTCTAAGTGTCGTTCGTAGTCTGTAGTTATAATCAAAGTCTCCTGGAGGGAGAGCGAGAGTTTGTGTATAGATCTATACGGGGGTGACTCCCCCACACCTCAGTTGTTCGCTACAGTTAGACTCGGCCAGTCTAGGGTGACAAAATCTTAAGATCAATTCTGGCGTTCGCTAGAATGCCAAGACATACGAACTAGTCATTATCATGCATGGTTATAACGACTCACATAAATAAATAAATCCAATACTATCCGAGTAATCAAGGAAAATCATAATCATTCGTTGTGACGGTATAACAATTTGAAACAATTATATTATCTTATCGGAAAACATCGGATTTTTCGAGGAAATCAACACCATTCACTTGTACTTTTCAATAACTATAATGCAAAACTTCTCATTTATACACGCTTTGAAATCATTCATGCACAAACTTATGGACCTTCACACTTTGGTATAAACAATTGTCTTTTCAGAAAATATCGGATTTTCTGGGTTTTATAAACTACACAAAACATTTTTATAACAACCCTGCTTATGAACTCACCAACATTCCATATGTTGACGTTTTCAAAATAACTTGTATTCTCAGGTAACACGTAAGCTGAAGAGTAATACCAAGTATGTTAGGGTGTTATGCTTTGAAAAACTTTCAAACAATTTATGATATGAATATGTAATATTTAAACAAAGTACTTGATGTGAGCAATGTCAGTTGTAATGTATTAATGCATGGTGAAGTTTATGTTGTGTTTCATGTATATTCATTGTGATGATATTCAAGTTGAGTCACGCGAGCCCTCAGAGGTTTCCGCCGTCTGGTTCGGGGGTGTGACATAACATCTAAAATCAATTTAAGAAGTAAGTTATGTCTTATCAAATTAAATTCATATAGAGATAAATTCGACGATTGCAACACATTAAATCAAAATCACACATTAAGATAAAACTGTGAAGAGATTATAGTATTATACATTACCTAGAATAACTCTAGATGCAAAATCTAAATCCAATTATCCAGAATAAGTCATTTGCTGGAATAAGAAGATTTAATTTCTTTTATTTAGGAATGGTTGATGATCCAAAACTTTATATGGTTTCAGAATCATAATCACAAGGTTGAAAATCCAAATGAGAAGGAATCATAAATTGTGTTAAATCAAAATGCCTAGAATAGTTATGTATTTAACCTTATTTCAATGTATGTGTACTGCATTATCTAATAAATCAACAAAATAACATAAGAACTTAAATTTTACTAATCATAATACTTAGAATATTACATATTTTAAATTAGAATATGATATATAGTTTTAGAATATATGTCATTACTTCATTATTTTGACTAAAAACTATTCTATAATCAGAACACAGAGTTTTATAGAATATTTTATAGATGGATACATTAACTCAAAATCATACAGAGAGACAAATTTGCCGATTATATCATAGTAACTCAAAATCACACACGAAGATAAAACCATGAAGAGATTAAAGTATTATATGTCACCTAGAATAACTTTAGATACAAAATTTGAATCTGATTGTGTAGAATAAGCCATTTGCTGGAATAACAAACTTTAGTTTCTTTTATTTAGGAATGGTTGATGATCTGAAACTTGATATGGTTTCAGAATCAGAATCACAATGTTGAAAATCCGAATGATAAGGAATTAGAAATTATGTTACATCATTTTGCCTATAATATTAATGTATTAAATCTTATTTCCATGTATGTACTGCATTATCTAATTAATCAACAAAATAACATTAGAACTCAAATTGTACTAATAATAATACTTAGAATATTACATACTTTAAATCAGAATATGACATAGAATTTCAGAATATATGACATTGCTTCATTATTAATCAAGAACTATCACAATACTTCACAAAAAGGTTCAAAGAAAAGTTGTTTCAAACAAAAGAAGAATGTCTAAAATCAGATATTACACATCATTTAACAAAAAGGTTCAAATCAAGTTGTTTCCAACAAAATCATAATGTCTAAAGCCATAATATGACACATAATTTCAGAATATTTCACATTAATTCATAGTAAAAGGTTTTAAGAAAGTAGTTTCTAACAAAATAACATCTAAAATCAACATAGGAAGCAAGACCTCACTTATCAAATCAAAATATGTATAATATCAAGTTAGCTAGCACAAATTTACTTATCTTTCACCAGATCATCTAATTAATCAAACAAAATAACTTCTAAAATCAAATTATATTTAAAATACCTGAAATCTGAAATGTGCGATTTGGTTCAATCTTCTCCCCAAAATATGATTCAGTTGAACCATCGATAATATATGATGAATGTGAGAATTCTGATGTTCTTCATTGCTAAAACTTGAATAAAAGGCTAGGGTTTTTCAATCCTATGGTTTTGTCGATGCTAGGGGTTTTTTGAATACTGGTCCATTCGTTTTCTTGATGATGAGTGCGATTATTAGGGGATTTGGTGGAAAAACTATTGGATGAAGATTGACGAATGATTTTGATCGAGAAGAATTTGAAGGGGGAGAAGGATATGAATGAACTCAAAGAAATTAGGGAGAAGAACGATGTGAACGCTGAAGTGATCAGATCTAATCTATTGATGCTCGAGCGATTTTACAATCAAAAACAAAATGAAAGGTTGATAAAACCAGAGCTTTCAAATCTGAATCTGAAAGAAACAGAAGATATTGATGATTGAGATTGAATCAAACGAGTTTTAGTGTTTGTCTCGAGGGTTTTTAGGGTTTTATGAATCAAAATGAAGAAGATTTAGAAGAATACCGAGTGTTTTTGCGATCTGAATGAAATAGAATGCAAAATTCCATTACTGCCCCTCCATGCCTTATTCTAATCTCAAAGTTCCATTTAATTACAAAAATACCACCGCCTACTTGTGGTTCCTTGTGGTTTAATATGATTAAATTCCAGCCTTTGATTATTCAAGATGAGTGGTTAAGATTTGGTCCCCTTGTCTCACAAAATACTATTGTCTCACATGAACCTAACCCTATATATATATATATATATATATATATATATATATATATGTATATATATATATATATATATATATATATATATGTATATATCACGATTTTAGCACATAAAAAACAACTTATTAACCTAGGGTTAATGTTATTATTATCCAACTAACTTTCAGGTATTGTTTTAAAAGGTTCGTAAAATTATTTTTGTGCATTTTAGACCACTAAAGTGATAAAACTTATCTCGCAAAAACTATTATAACAAATAAGAAGGGGTAAACCGATTACCTTGCTCATGTGTTCATCCAAGTGGACAAATTCAATTTTTAAAAATCCATGTGTTTAAATCAACATGACAGTATTTACATATAAACAACGAAATTATTATTATTACTAACATCGGGTCACAAATAACCGCTCCTTCATTTTTAGCCCTTAGATCTCTTCAACTTTTAATCACAACCACATAAACTCCCTATTTATAGTTCTTTTTTACTGTTATTTGGGGTCTTCTTCTCCACGTTTTCCCATTACGTCTTTAACCTCCCCAGTATGTCTTCAAACTCCACTTCTCCCTACCACGTTCGTCCAGATAACCTCCAGCACGCCTCCGAGTTCAATTGTCCACCTCCATAATCCCTAAGCATCAGGTAGGTGTAGTAACTGTTGTGCCTATATAAGAGGTCGCTTCTTTGAATGTATTCGTTATTCCATGACTTGAAATCTGTCTAACGGTTGATAAATCATGGACCAGAAATTGGCTGACAAGGATTTTCTGTTTGAAGAAATGGCAGCCAACGTGAAATTTCTTGAATAGATGTTTGGATTTTGATTCCCGTCTTTGGAAATTTATAACTTTTTTACTGCTTAATTGTAGCTATCTCAACTCAAAATTGATTAACTCGTTGGTTTTATTATATTGTGCAATATAACTATCGTTTAAATTTGGAAATTTGCTATGTTTTTTGTATATGATTTTAATTTATAATCGCTTGCATAATGAAGAACACTGTAGTCGTTCATGAAAATGCCGACCTTCAAACAATATCAGCCAAATCCACTGATTCTGAAAGTGACTCTACTGAGATAATTGAGTATTCTCCTCACTTCGGTCCTTTTAAATCGATTTTGGAAAGGGTTATTTCGGAAGGGGTAAAAATTCCTCGCCTTTTCATCAATTTTTAATAGTTTATGATGTTTTATTTTTGTTTCAGGTTTCTACAGTTTCTAAAGAAGATCAAAAACTCGAAAGGAAAAGAAAATGAGTTTTAGCTCTAACACAGTGGAAGTGGGATGAAGTTGTGGACCTCTGTTCAGATGATGACGAGGAAGAGGATGTCCCCATCATACAAGCAAAAAAGAAAGACATGCTTTGCATTCACAATCGAAATCGACCCATGAAACTCCTTGACGAGTCAGATGTGGAGGATTGATGTTTCTATAAGTTGGTTTTAATATGTTTGTCTTAAGGTTGTTGAGTTTAGGATGCTTTGTTTTCAGTATTATGTTTAGTTGTTGTTATCAATCTATGTTTCAAACCTCATGCTTTATAATATAAATTTGGTTCTTATAAATGTTTTGTGTTTGTTTTTTATAAATGTTCAATATTCAGTTTCCTAATCAATGTATTATTTCCTTCTTAAATCTCAGTTCATTGCTTCTCAAGTCATAACTAATTAATTCACTTTGACTGATAGTGGATGCTCTTTTCGAGGTCTTCTTTGAAAGTACATTTCAATCCTTTTTAATGATCTTTAGTTGTTTTTCACAGGATGAACCCGAGGAGCATATGTTATGGGTATAATAGGTATGAACACTTTTTACATATCCTATATGGTATTCACTTGATTCTATTTACTATAATTAACTCTTATATTATATTTGTGCAAGTTACTGACTTATTATGATGTTTAGATGGATTTGATTACGAATGGATTCTTCACATACTCATTTGACCACAATTAGTCGTTCAAATGTAGATCATCACCTACCATGCAATATGCTTGGGGTATATTACCCAACTTTTCCAATCAAACTCTGCTTTTATGTATAACTGAATTCTTGGCAAAGCATTGACCAACCCTGAGAAAGTCTTGAAAACACATCCATCAGGATATTTGATATCCATGGTTAAAAAATGATGGTATTGCCCTTAGTTTCAATTCTCCAAGGTAAAATAGCATGCTACTTTCATTTTCAAGGTAAAATAGCATGTTGCTTTCAATTTCAAGACAAACAAGTTTTCGAAGCTTTGCCTTCTCCAGTTATTGCTACTATTACTTCAGTCAATATCAAGCTTCGTTAAACTCATTTGTATGAAGTTGATAAAATTACAGAAATGGTTTCTTTGTAATTGGATTTATGACTAAAATTATTGTTGTTATTTTAAGTCTCACACTTAATCATTATCACTAGATTTTATGTATAATGACCCAATTATAATTGTCTTTGATTTTTTCATGTTATTCCTTCTTGGCAGGATTTTACTATTATGTCCTTTGTTTTTTTATGGCAAGATGTCAATGGTATTGTGTTATATACCTAAGTGTTAGTAGATGAAGATTTAGATTAAGTACTTAATGAGTTAAGTACTAAATTGGTAGTAGAAAATCTCTTGATGAGATGATGAGATATAGTGTTAAAAGACATGTGATGTGTAATACTATGGGCATACTATAATATTCATATGTAAGATTTTGAGAAGAGTAGAAAGATGATTCCATCGGGAATGAAATGATGATTCCTTCGTGAATGTAGATATATGATTCTTGTGGGAATGAGATTATGTGTGGTTAGAGAAGGTTGAAAAATGGGTCCATGAATGGAACAAGGTAAGAGGTTTCTTTAGAGAACCTTGATATAATCCGTGAGGGATTAAGTGTAACGGATCTGTAAGGGATCATTGTAATCCACTAAGGATTTAAGAAAAGAGAAGCTGCCAAAGGATCTGCGAGGGATCAAAGTGAGGGGACTAAGTCCAGATAGTGGTACTCCGATAAGTTAGATTTATGTTGTCCCTCTATATGATAAGTGAATTTATCATATATGATTAGACCGTTTAGGTCTAAAGGGAAGTAGAAAGGCAAAGTGACAAGAAGAAACAAGAGGAAATATGAGATGGGACAAAGAAAGAGGAGAAAGCATGCCTAGGAATGAGAAGAAAGTATGAGGAGAGAGAGAGAGAGAGAGAGAGAGAAAAGGTAAGATGCATAGAAATAATGTAGTTTTACAAAATACTCCTATAGTATTTTAAATTTGTGTTCTGTTCTAGAGTTCTTCTGTATGAGTAGAGTTTGGTAAGTTTTAGACTTGTCGCAACACTACCATCACTCCCAAACACATGTTGATCATATCTCAAATAAATATAGTTGATCAGACTATATTTATCTCAGATATGATTACATAACTGTCCAGGTTTAACTGCAATGTTCAACATCCAAATACTTTTATGTAGTTATTATTGTGATACTATTTATGTATGTGTGAGTGTTAGTGTACTTATAAAATACTTATATTTTAAAAAATATACTTGTAGTCAGAGCACTCCGGCCCCATTCAATTTTTAGTTGTATATCTTTTATGAATTGATATACTGAGTTCACTATAAACAATGCTGTGATACCAATCTGTCACACCCCAAAATCGGAACGGCCGAAACATTCGAGGATGAATGACTACATGTGTAGTATCACAACAATGCACAATAGTAATCAAAGTACAACATTCATTACATTGATAAAATATAACATTACATTCGTGTTCAAATCATTGTATATTTGACACCAAAAAAATATAATTAAAAGACATAAGTATATGAAACTGCGTCTTCCTCAAAACTTGTGGGTACCTGTTTATCGATTTCCTGAAAATACAAGTAGTTTTGAAAAGAGTGTCAACAATTAAGTTGGTGAGTTCATAAGCATGTTTGAAATTTGAAATCTGTAATTTGTTCCTTCGAAAAATGTAAACATGTTTTCCCCAGAAAATCTTATATTTTCTGTTGTATATGTATTTGTGTTATGAAATAGTATGATATAGTTTTAAATTCACATAAAACTATGAAAAGTAAGTTTTCTCTGTACTAGAATAGCATTCTGTATTTATACTTGTACGAAAGCTTGTGAATTTGTAAATATCTAAATTCACCAATTATAGTTTCATTTCTATAAAACTATGTGAAGTTGTTTACTTATTCTTACACTAAACGCATTATTTAATACCAAATTGTGAGTTATCATAACCATGCTTGATGACCTAAGCCTCGCCTGAAACACGATGTTCTTCAGGCGTCGAAATATGGTACGACAATTGTCACCACAGGTCTGCCGACCTAGCTGTTGCAAGCAGCTCTGGTGCGGGATTGTCAGTCCTGTATAGATCTATACACAAGTGTCACGCTCTCCCTCAAGGAGACTCTGGTTATAATTTTCAGGACTTTTGTTTTATACTTATATAAGTACTTGAAGCGTATCTCACAAATGTTATATTTATAGTTACGTGTACAATAATGAAAAATATCTTTGTAATAGATATTTTGTAAATATCTCATAAATTATATTTAATATAATTTATATAGTTGTTTTCGTAAGTTATTCTGAATATGAAAAGAAATATGTAAGTTCCATCAACTGTATTGATAAATATGCATGACTCATAAACTATACATATTATAGTTTATATGTTTATTTTTATATGAAATCCTGAACTGGTAAAATTCTATGTTTATTTTAGTAAAAATAACAATCGTAAACTATTTGAATAAATTTTGTTCTTTATACAAAATTTCCTTGTATTTTACTTGTATTTTCCCCCCTAAAACATTATAAAAATATTGAAAATATAGGGGTATAAACTCACGTGATAGTAGTGAAGATTTGAGCAGCACTTCGTTGCTAGAAAGGCTTTATTGCTAAAAACCGGGCTTTGCGAGGGTCGGGTTTAGAAACCGAAAGACTCTTTTCTTGCGGACTTCTGGTGCCTCGGGATGTTCTTCGGGTGCTGGATATGATACCGGGGCTTCGGGGGGTTGTAAGGAGGTTTGTGGTGGTGAAAGAAGTGAAAAAGTGAGAAAATGAGCTAAAAATGGTGAAGGAACCGGGAGATCTCGCACCTTTATATAGGGTGCGAGGGTTCGGTCCGAAGGGGGAGAGAAGGACATGCGTCGGACAGCTGGCGAGGGGGGGCACGCGTCGGCTTCGGATTGGACTTGCGCTTCGGATGACTCAACTGCTCGAACACGGGGCAGATCGCAAGGGAAGGGTGACGTGGCTCGCTTCGGTCATGCCACAGACTGGACACACATATCACATGCGAAGGTGCTACGTGGCCGAACCCAGACCATGCACATGCGAATTTTCTCGGTTTTTGTGCCCTGAACTTCAAAAATTCATAACTTTTGCATACGAGCTCCGTTTTCGACGTTCTTTATATGCACACGTAGGTGAGATTATACTCTACGACTTTCGTTTAGACTCCGTCGGCTAATTTTGAATTTATTTTTAATATTATTATCTTTAACAGACCGGGACAAGAAAATTCGTTAAAAATTCATAACTTCTTCATCCGATGTCCGTTTTCGTCTGTCTTTTTATTGTTGTACTACTATTGACGAGATCTTCGATTCTCGTTTAGGTTGTGTCGGCTAAAAATCGTTCGATCTTGATTTCAAATTTCAGGCTGTGTACTACTATGTCGAATCTTAGAAAAATCATAACTTCTTCATACGAAGTCAGATTTGGACATTCTTTTTATGGACATTCACGGTTTAACGTATACTACAAATTTCATTTAGATACCTAAGGCTAAAAAGCATTTTATTGAAAACTCACTTTTTACGCTGAACAGTGTTTTGCCGGTTCTATCGCGGATCTTCGATAGGTCATAACTTCTTCGTTATAACTCGGATTTTGGTTTTCTTTATTTTTTTGGAATCCTTGTTACAATCTCTACCACCTTATTCATCCCAATTAAGATTATTGAACAATTTATTTTTGAGGGTCGATTATGTAAATGCGCATAGTATACAAAAATTTATCTTTATTATTTTAAAAAGAAATGCAAGTTGATCCATACTATTACATTGATTCGAAATAACGGTTTGTTACAGGTAGTAAGATGATTCCTTCGGGAATGAGATGATGATTCCTTCGTGAATGTAGATATATGATTCTTGCGGGAATGAGATTATGTGTGGTTAGAGAAGGTTGAAAAATGGATCCATGAGTGGAACAAGGTAAGAGGTTTCTTTAGAGAACCTTAATATAATCCGTGAGGGATTAAGTGTAACGGATCTATAAGGGATCATTGTAATCCACTAAGGATTTAAGAAAAGAGAAGTTGCCAAAGGATTTGCGAGGGATCAAAGTGAGGGGACTAAGTCCAGATAGTGGTACTCCGATAAGTTAGATTTATGTTGTGCCTCTATATGATAGGTGAAGTTATCATATATGATTAGACCATTTAGGTCTAAAGGGAAGTAGAAAGGCAAAGTGACAAGAAGAAACAAGAGTAAAGATGAGATGGGACAAAGAAAGAGGAGAAAGCATGCCCGGGAATGAGAAGAAAGTATGAGGAGAGAGAGAGAGAGAGAGAGAGAGAGGTGTGCGGAGAGGTGTAGATAGAGTAAAAAGAAGAATATGAGATGAGATGAAGACATAGCAATAACATGAGAAGTGGTAAAAATAGAGTTAGATAAGGCATGAGATGAGAAGAAAGAAAGAGATGAGTCGAGGCTAAGATGAGCTCGAGAAGAGATGAAGATAAAGCATAAGACAAGTACGGGAATAGATGGTAAGACATGAGATGAGATAGAATAAGAGTATGAGAAATGATGAGAAGAATGGTAGAGTATGAAAAGAAAGAAAGATAGATGTAGAATATGATTGCATGAAAACAGAGTATGATATAACTCATCAGACTTGTGGTCTTATGTTGTAGATTTTTCATGTATTACAGGTTCAGGTAGTAGCCGTTATATGATAGGAGATAGGAGCACAATGATTTGGACTAGAAATACTTTTATTTTTAGTATATCCGTGTTGCTTTAAATTATGATTATGATTTTATTGTAAATCCGAAATAGTCTAGGATGTAAAGTGTTTTTGAGATCAAAAGGATACATGAGGCTTTTAATAATTAGATGTATACTCCAAATAATCAAAAAGGATAAACATTGGTTAGCAAAGAATATCATGTTCCAAAATAACGAACAAACAAATAATTTATCAAAACTAAACAATAAAAATGCATATACTTCTATTTCTAATCCCATTTCAATTCCCAAATGATGGTTACTAAATTTGGGCTCATGAATAGTGAGCATATAGCACAACCTTGAGCTTTTTACCGGTCTACAAACTACATATTAGGACCCGTTTGATAGTTGCTGACTGAGAAATGCTTGTCTATGTAAAGAAATCCTAACTGGGTAAGAAACCATGATGTTTGATTGTACATCAATTTTATGGATTGTTTTGTTTGATTCAAACAATCCATAAAATTGAAGAATTAGATCTTTGATTCAAACAACTCATAAAATCTTTGATTCAAACAACCCATAAAATTGATGAATTATGGGCAAAATCAGCATTCAAAAGAAAAAATTTGTATTTTAACATCAATCAGAAATCGTTTGTTTATGGACATAGAAGATCTTAACATCAATTAAAAAACATTCCACAAAAATTGAACTTCAAAATAGCAAAATCAGCAAAAATAGTATGAATTTACAGCAAAATCAGCAAAGCTATGAACTGATATGTATCTATGTGTTCATGTATGAATAAATTCAACAACAAAATCAACATTCAACAGCAAAAATCAAAACTTAGTCATTTGTTAATGAAAAAATGTTGTCCTAAATACTCAAATACCCTTCAACAAATTCTCTAAATTAAAAAAAAAAAAAAAAGGATAAATCAAATATTTTTACAGGTATCTAAAGATATTAGTGAACAAGAACTAAACAAAGGGCAGTTTAGTCATTTGTAATTATTATTTACATTCCAAATCTTTCGAGACAGTTTGAGGGGAATCCAACATCATGGGGTCATGAGAAGACAATAATGGCAAAAGCCAATTGAAGAATCCAATTCCGGTTTCCCTCTTTGATCTCTGGAATGAGTATTCCATTACCATATTCCAAAGATCTCCAACATTCCATTTATGTAACATGATCCACTTTGTTACCTGTTTGGAATCAATAAAATATAATCCACTTTTTGTACACACATCATATCATATACAAACGGAATGGAATTACCTTTTCCAGTGTTTGTAATGCCTCCATGCTAAATGTGTAATATACCATGAAAGGCCTTAATGCCTGAATACAAATAAATAAATAAATAAATAAAAATAAGTACTAAAACACATGAATTGCAAATAGGCAAGAAATAGCAATGTACTTTCATTTATTTGTGCATTATAATTTATACATACAACTTCTTTTTCTTATTCAGATATTATATTTTAAAAATATTACCCGATTTATATTTAGGGTTAATAACTTAATATTATGAAAGATCTTATATATTAGGTTTTTTTATGGATTAAGATTTAAGCCTCAACTTTACTTTTTTTCCTGAAAAAGACCTTGCATTTTTTTCATTTTTTTTTCGAAAAAAACCCTCAACTTTTTATTTTTTTTCTGATAAACCCTCAATCTTTTAATTTTCTTTTTCCAAAAAAACCGTCAACTTTTTATTTTTTTCTGATAAAACCCTCGATCATTAAATTTTTTTTTTCCAAAAATACCCTCAACTTTTTATTTTTTTTCAGAAAAAACCCTCACAATTGACAAGTTTTTCGGGAAAAACTGCTAAAAAGGCTAAATTTAAAAAAAAAAAGAAGTTAATTTCATAAAAGACATTATATTTTGTGTTTTTTCCAGATTAAACTTCAACTTTATTTTTTGCCAGAAAAAGACCTTGTATTTTTTAATTTTTTCCGAAAAAACCCTCAACTTTGTATTTTTTTTTCCCCAAAAAACCCTCAACCTTCTAAATGCTTCCAAATAAACCCTCAACTTTTTTACTTTTTCTCGAAAAAGCCCTCATATTTTACAATATTTGTTTGGAAAAAAAATAACTAAAAGAGCCGGATCAGAAAAAACAAAAAAACACAATATCTTTTTCAGGCAAAAAACAAATTTGAGGTTTAATCCGGAAAAAACACAAAATATAATGTCTTTTATGAAAAAAACACAATATATAAGATCTTCTACTCTTTTATTATATTAACCCTTATATCTATATAGCAATGAAAATTGCTTTGTTTTTGAACAAAAAAAAAGTAGATTGCTATTTCTTGCATCATATTATTATTATTATTATTATTATTATTATTATTATTATTATCACCTGTGAAGCTGCAAGCCATTGTAAAATAGCTTTAATTTCAGGGTCTCCTCCAAATGCTCCACAACCCCAATTTCCAGTAACAATTCCTATTTCATCTTCTTCAAATTTTACATCTGAATTTTCACAATCTTTAAAAAGCATCTGATACCTTTCAGACTTACTTGAGTCAGAAAACCCACAAAACGCCTTGTTAATCTCCCTAATTAATACAAATCACATTAATCCTTTACCACAAATCAACAATAATAAAGTATGCAAAATTACAAATATAAAATACCTCAAAAGAAATTCATGTCTATATTGTCTTTCTCCAGGGTTGACTAAAGCATCAATTGCAATTATTCTGGTTTTATGTCTTTTCATCATATCAATATCTTTCTTATCCATGAAATCACCAGAAAATCGAAAAGAAGAAGCATATCTATATTTTTAAAAAAGTTAATAGACATAATATGATAATATTATTGGATTTTTTCACTAATGAAATATACTTAGTTACTTACCCTGTATATTTAGAGAATCTTTCAACACCAATAACTTCTATAGCCTCATTATCTGCCATTGAAGGCAAGAAAAGCATGCCAGCTATTAATTCTGGACTTATCATGAAACGAATTTCTTCCTGTAATCAGAAGAATATAATAAGGTGATTAAATTATATAAAGAAAAAGTTAATTATATGAAGAAAAAATAAAGCAAACCTGAACACACCCTCTAGTTAGAGCACCTCCACCAAGGTACTTATTTGCAAAATCGACTTCTAGAGCTTCTTTTGAAGTATCTTCTATTAAGCCTGAATTACAAACCTATAATGACAAAATTACTATTATGTCCTTGTAATAGAGATAGTTTCATTTGAAATCATTTTATTGGAGTTTACCTCAAAGAGACATAGAGAGACCACAGATTTACTCCAAGATTCAACCTTTGGGTAAGGGATGTAGTTGAGATTGTGGTTGTCTGCAAGCACTTTTCTCTCAAATGAGACATTGCCACGTGGCATACTTGAATGGATTCTTTCAAAGTAATGAATGATGCATTTGATTTTGTTTTCTTGTTTTTCGTTGTAGTTGTCGTATAGGCTCCTGATGAAAGATGGAATTCGAATCAGATGTGTGGAAGAAATTATTGAGAGCATCGATATGCAACAATAAGTGAAATGAGTATCGATTACAGTGTATGTAAATACACATACGCAAATAAATGATCAAAGTTGATCACTTGAAGATGATTGGCACCTCTACTACTGTTTGGAAACAGACAAAAGAAAGAGCATGCAAGAAGAGCGCCGATGAGTTCCTGGCTGAGTAAAACTATGCCAGGCTCTTGCGACTTCAACAGGCGAAGACTGGTTTTGAGTCCAGCCCTAGCACCAACACAGGTAATGGAATCTGCACCTGTATAGTGAGCTTCTAGCATCGATGGAAGCCGTAATAGAGAATCTGCCAAAGCTGGGAGTGTCCCTTCAAACCATTTGTTGGCTTCGGCACGCGATATCAGCTGTTCATGAAGTGTGAAGTCTTAATTTGGTTGATTAGTTGATAAAATTAGCGAGAAATGAGAAGGGGGTGAATGATACAAACGGATTGATACCCAATTTGTATGTGGGAACAATATTAGGTTTGATTTTGATGCTTATTGCTACTTACATCATCGAAGAAGAGGGAGAAACCATCAGCGGTTGAAAAGGCGAGGGAATCAGCGGAGAGGTTGAGGGAGTTACGGAGGTCAGAAATGGCAAGGAAGAGGACCTCGCCGGAGTCAACCTTGCTATGTTGGGGGCCTTTAGAGAGTGCTTTGAGTGCTTCAACGACTTGAGAAGGCCAGAAGAGTGCTGATGACCGGAGAACCACCGGTAAAAACTCTAGAATGGAATTCAGATCCTCCCGATTCTCCATCCTGTTTCTTCACAGCACTGTATCTTCAACAAGGCTCCAAATCGCGAAGACTCTGAGGTTTCTTGGAGAGAAGGGAAGTAAAAAGTGAAAATCGGTGTAGTTTGTTAAATTGGGTTGGGTAAAGAAAGAGAGTGAATCGATTTTTAATGGTTGTGTATACAATACAACTTCACCTCATTATTTGAATTGGCAACGAACAAAAGGAAGCAGTTTGGGACACCCATTTCTGATTTCAACGAACAACGGGAAGCAGCGTAGCACGTAGCGATGTCGGTTTGTTCTTCTTCAAGATCCGTCCCCATCAGTGAAAACAATGAATATTTTAAAAGAAACTGATGTCAGGTTGGATCAGGAAAAAAAAGTCTAGGGTTTCGTGTTAAACCCATACTTAACTCCATCAATCGATTAACAAAGGATTATAGACATTGATATATGGCAAATCTATGTTAGTGATATTAGTATTATCGACATATTTTAGTATAGTTATTACCAACATCGAGATACGATAAGTTCCATTTAATCATCGAGATAGAAGGTGTGGGTGCATACTCGAAGAGATAAATGTGAATTTGAGAATACGGGGGACCGAAGGCAGCACCCGGTAACAGGGTTCCAAGGGGCAGCTGTAATCCGTTTCGCATGTATTATTCTTTTAGGTTGATTATTTTTAAATCTTGAAATTTTAAGGATTTGACTGACTGCGGCATGGTGTTGGAGGGTCACCACGGCACGACTACGTCATTTAATGCATCGCATCTTGAAAAAGACAACGACGTGGCAGAGTAATTGGCCACGACGCGGTGGCAGCTGAGTTCAAAATCCTAATTATCAGGCATTGGGCCCTATTTAAGCAACCTTATGATTAAGGTTGCCCTCTCTATCAGCCTCCATTCCCCCAAAGTGTGAAACCTTGTGTGCGTGTGTGTTCTTGGTGTATTTGTGTGTGTTCTTGACAAGTTCAAGATCTTAAAGGTTCTTGGAAGAAAGGGAAGGTGCTCCAAGCTTGTTGTTGAAGTTGAAGGCTGATCTTTCTTCATTTTTAGACTCCAATACCTTTCTTCGTATTAAGTTGTGTTTCATGCTTAAGAGTTCATTTATGGCCTTTATATGAGGATCCTTTGGAGTTGAAGCAACTCCAGGGCCTTGGATGGTGTTTGAGGTAGCCTCTAGACCTTAAGGTCTCATAAAGTTGGTTACTTGTTCATGTAACATCCCGAGATTTGCAGGTATTTCCGAATCCTCTCTTTTATTACTATTTTGTCATTTATAGTCCCTGGGGTTGGAAGAGTCAAGCCATGAGAAGCCTAAGGGCTAAAGTTGCAACTTTGAGGCCAAGAAGAGTACGCTAAGCGTACATGAGGTACGTTGAGCGTACTAGGCGCGCCTTAGTACGCTGGGCGTACACTTATGTACGTTGAGCGTACTCACGTCAGATGGAAACCCTAATATTTAGGGTTTGGGTGCTATATAAACGTCCTTATGAGCTCAAAACCCTCCATCACCTCAGCCTTCATAGATTTGAGCCGTTTTCCCAAACCCTAACCCATTTATTGAGTCTGTGAGCTAAAAGTAAGTGTTTGGAGAAGAAGGTATTGCATCAAGAAGTTGGAGAAGGAAGCTAAGCTTATAGACTTGAGGTTGCTTTATGCTCTAGAAGCTCCAGGAGGTAAAAAGCTCCAACCTTTATGCTTGATTAATGTAGATCTAGCCATGGTAACTTTATGAAACCATTTTGTTGTCCCAAAAGTCCCAAGTTGGTGCATATGGTGTTTTGAACGTATTAAGTTGTCCTTTCAAATCCTAGAAAGGGTCCTAAGTGATAAAAATGATGTCTCATGGCTTAAAGTGTCCCATGCATGTAGTAGAAAGGCTTAGGTTAAGACCATGTATTTAGAACTTTCTGGACGTCCAAAGTCTTAAAGTTCGAGACTTTATGGTTCTAAGACACATTTGGTCGATGGATCTGGAATTTGGGCTTAAGTGCTTAAGTCATTAAGCACTTATTAGAGTTTTGGTAAAGTTTGCGTAGGCCCCACGTAATTTCTGTACGCCCAGCCTGAGTCAACCACCCCGATGGTGGTCAACGCAAGACGGAAGTACGCCCAGCGTACCAGAGGAGTACGCCCCGCATATGCCCTCTATTGGGATTTTTACGATTTGGGCTTCGGGGTTGGGCCACTTTTGGGCCAGATTTGACATGGGCCTTGCTGGACTTTCTGAATAATTGTGCTTTGGGCCATTTTTGGTAATGGATCTTAAAATAAGGCCCAATTAGGGAGTTAGGCCCAATTGGGAAAATTAGGCCATTAATGGGCTTTGGATATATGGACTTTTAGATCATGGATTTGGTATTGGGCCTCAGCCCAAATTAGAGAAAAGGAAATAATGGACAATTACCCTATGTGGAACCCTTGTTCAAGATTGATATACCAATTGTTGACTTAGTATTCGTTATTTTGGATAGTTCGAGATTTTTGGTGAGACAGCGGTCGGAGACTTTCAGTCCAGTTCTACACTACTTGTGAGGTGAGTTCTTCTCTCTATATCAACAGGGTCTAAGGCACCAAGGTCGACCGTTTATGATTTGTATCCTGGTTATAGGATTATGCTATGTTAGTGATCTGTTAGATCGGTATCCTGGTTATAGGATGATGTTATGTTAGTGATCTGTTAGATCGGTATCCTGGTTATAGGATGATGCTATGTTAGTGATCTGTTAGATCGATATCCTGGTATATAGGATGATGCTATGAATAGTGATATATTAGATATGTATGACTATCTGTACATGCTAGCTAGCGTATGATATTTATGTGCACATGATTGTTTGATTGGGGGTTGGGTTGAGGCGGTCATGCTTTGTGCTTTGTGCCAACATACCAAGGGAGGCCCGGATAGACTGCAGACCAGGTAAGGGCGTACTAGTCAGGTCGAAGGCCCGACGAGCGGTCCGGAGAGGCTGTAGGCCCTGCGAGGTGGTCCAGACGTGTTGATGGCTCGGAGAGCGGTCCAGATAGACTGCAGGCACTGAGAGGCGGTTTAGTCAGGCTGATGGCTCATTATGCATGATGTTTGTATGATATTGTTATGGTTTGTATGGGGTTGGTATTTTGGGGGAACTCACTAAGCTTCAGGCTTACAGTTGTTGATTTTTGTTTCAGGTACTTCAGATGATCGCGGGAAGGCGAAGGCGTGATCGTGCACCTCCTTATGTTTTTATGATTTGATTTCTGGGATACTCTAACATGAAACTATTTTTGAAACAATTTGTAATAATTATTGGTTTTTAAATGTTTTAAAAAGTTTTAAATTGGCATGATTTTTATGGATGTTACAGTTCAAAAATCAGCCATGCATAGACCTTTTAGGTCATTTTGGTCCTTTTAAGTGTTAGGATTTGAGATGTTAGGGAATGGATAAAATTGGAAAGTTCCAACTTTATCCATGCATGGCCTAAATCGATACAACTTTGAAGCTCTGGAAAATAAAGGTTAAGAGCTTAATGGGTTAAGCTGGTCAGACGTTACCACGATGTGGCGTTATATAGGCTACGACGTGGTGGCGGGTTGAAACACAAGTATTCTGTCTTTTAGCCACCACGGCGCGACCATGGTTTTGGCCACAACGTGGTGACTTGTTGACTTTGACCGTTGATCGTTGACTTTTTGACTAAGTTGACTTTAGGTCAATATTTAAGGTTTAGGTCATAGGTTAAGATTTGACCTTTGAATGCATATTTAAGTGGTCGTTGTGCCTGCCAAGCAAGAAAATGAAACCACTAGACCAGACATATAAAGGTTTCCAACGTTAATGAAACCACTAGACCAGACATATAAAGGTTTCCAACGTTTTCTTAGTGTGTTAAATTTGGTTGCCACAAGGACTAATCATGTTATTTTGTCTTTCTTAAAACTTTCTTTTAAAAAATTACACTTTATTTACATTTTTTTTACTTTTTTTATGAATTCATCCAAATATTTTTTTATATCCTTTTTACAATTCTACTTTTTAGTTTAAACCTTTATTTTTTTATATTTTTTTTACAAAATTAGTTTTTTTACGTAATTAATACTTTTATATTTTTGTTATATATATATATATATATATATATATATATATATATATATATATATATATATGTGTGTGTGTGTGTGTTTTTACAAATTGTATTGTTAATTATACATACGTAAGTTTTTATGCAGCAACAAGCGGTGTGTCACCCATAGTTTTGTTTAATTTTTTATATACACACAATCCGTCTCCGTTAATTTTCAATGTTTATGTTAACATCCCAAAATTTGGATGTTTATTAAGTTAAAAAAATAGATGGAATGAGTTGAAAATGTGTAACTGTTGTCCAAAAATGATTAAGTGTCAACTTTGAGACCATGAATTCTATCCTTAGAGGCAAGATAAGGAGAAAGGGCAAGAATGTAAATTGTAATGGACAAGAAAATTGTAATGCCCGTGTTTCTAGGCTAGGCATTTATATTGACATTATAGTCTAGGTTAACCTTTGTAACTCATTTTGAAGAAATGAAAAGGAATTATGTGAATATTATGTGAATTATGTGTTTTATGCTTAATTATTAGGGCTTAATTAATTAAGAATAAAAATGAGCGTCAAAAATTAAATTTTAGATAAAGCCGATATCTATTAAGAAACTTGTAGTGGGCGTGACAAGGATTACGGATATATAAAGAATGCCGAAATCCGAGTTATAACGAAGAAGTTATGACCTGTCGAAGTTTCGCGACAAACCGGCACGGGGCCGAATGTCGTAAAAAGTGAGTTTTTGATAAACTACTTTTTGGCCTTAGTGATCTAAACTAAACTTGTAGTGTTCGTTAAACCGAGAGTAGGTATAAAAAGAACGCCCAAATCTGACTTCGTATGAGGAAGTTATGATTTTTCGAAGTTTCAGCTTAGCAGTAGACAGCTAAAAACTCGAATTTTAGATCGAATGATTTTTAGCCGACACGACCTAAACGAGAATCGAAGGTCTCGTCATTAGTAGCACAACGGTAAAAAGTCTGACGAAAACGGACGTCGGATGAAGAAGTTATGAATTTTTAATGGATTTCCTGTCCCGGTCTGTTAAAAATAATAATATAAAAATTAAAGTGAAAATTAGCCGACGAAGTCTAAACGAAAGTTGTAGAGCGTAATTTTACCTACGCGTGCATATAAAGAACGTCAAAAACGGAGCTCGTATGCGAAAGTTATGGATTTTAGAAGTTTTGGCGCGAAAATCGAGAAAATTCGCATAGTCACGTTTTTGCCACGTCACCTTCGCTGAAAGAGTGCCACGTGTCCGAAATTGGTGAGTCATGCGAAGCCACGTGTCACCTTCCCTCGCATGAACAGTAGCTGCATGTCGGATTCTGATTCGACCGAAGGGAGGCCCAATCCGAAGCTCGCAGCTGGACCGAGCCTCGCACCACCTTAGCCTCCGAGCCTCGCAGATGGACCACTAGACCTCGGTCCAATCAGCAGCTGCCACCGAGGCCTTCGCACGTGCAGCTACCTGTGCACCCTCGCCTGCGGACCCCACCACTAGACCGACTTCAGACCCTATAAATAAAAGGGTCATGTGAACCCTCCCGGTTACTTTTGAGATTTTGCCATATTTAGCCCCTTTCTTCATATTTTCTTCATCTTAGAATCCCCCAAAGCCCCGGTATCAATTATAAGCCCCAGAATACGCCACGAAGAGCCCGTAAAGCCCGGAAAATTTATCTTTTCGGTTTCGAAGCCCGACCCTCGCAGAGCCCGAGTTCTGAATAAAACTCCCAGTTTTATTAGAAACGAACGTTTTAGGAAACGAATTGTTGCCCGATTTTCATCAAAACAAGTGAGTGTATAGTCACTTTCATTTTACACATAGATATAAAGTATTTACCTTATAATACGTGCTATGTGTAAATATATTAATTGTTTATTTGAGGTGACTGTTGAGTTGATGTTTTATACAAGTTTTAAGCTGTATATGTATTTTTATCTACAAATATGTTGGGTAGAACATGGGTAGATAGTTGGTGTGTGATGAAATAAAGTGATGAGAGGCCTCGTTGTGATTTGTGATTCAGTCATCTAGCGGAGTTTGGATGACGACCACGAACTTTCTAGACAGTCCAGTGGGAAGCACCAGCAGGCCCGCAACCTGTAGGTGTTAATGAACTTGGGTGTTTATTCGCTGTACTCCAATCCCCCTCATGGTTGCCTTTAGGACATGTATGGCTGAGGAAACCCCTTAGCAGTAGTGTCCATCCCGATGATATTCTTTAGGCTAGGTCCCTTGTGAAAAGTGTTTAGGGACATAAAGTGAGGATAACGGGAACGGGTAATCAGGGTTATTATTGATTGATGAACTTAATAAGTTTATTATTATTGTGGGTTAAAAACCCTATATGCTCACCAGGCTCCCAAGCCTGACCTACTCAGTTTTTTTTTTATGATTACAGGTAGTGGACCCCGAACATAGTCGGAGGATGACGTGAGATTTTTGGATTATAGGCCAGTAGTTGTAAATAACTGTAGTAAGGCTTATAATGTCTTGTTTATGCTTTTGATCTGTATCGGAACATGACATCCCGAGGTTTTAATATATATGGAAAATATATACCTTCTTAATGAAGGGTTTTGATAAACTTTTATCATATGTTGTTTGGGGACCAATTCCGCAACATCTTTTGAAAAGATTTCTCTGATTTTATTTTAAAAAGCATAAATTAAATCGGTCTTTTCCGGCCGAGAAATTAGGGGATGTCACAAAAATGGAGCAAGATCAAAATGAATCGAAGTCAAAAAGAGTTTGTATGAGAAAGCTACAAGACGAAAATTTCATGAAATGATGAAAGGCATCAACTTTGAAGACTTATATGTCAAATTGTAAATCGATTTAGAGGAACCACTATAAGATGACATATTTATTATATCCAATAAAGAAAACGTAGAAAACAAAAGAATCAGGTTTTTTGGAGTTAAGACACAAAGTTATGACCAAATGAAAATGGCTAAAAAACGGCAAGAATGGGTAAACACCTAAGTTCTCTAGCTAATAACTCGAAATGAAGACATATTTAGCATTATGGAGAAGTTGTAAAGCTCCTTCCCATGTTTCCACATATGTAAATTTTGTTGAAATCTAATATCGTATGAAAAAATTATTGTTGTCACAACATAGGTCGAAAATGGAAGGGAAAAACATGAAAAGTAGCCCAAGTGTTGGGCGGCAACACACATGGCCATTGTTTAGGCGAGTGACAGCGTGTGCAAGCTCCTTCAGGAGATGAATTTTTGACACATATTAAAAGACACATAAAAGTATATGTGGTAAAAAAAACTTAGGGCAATCAGAATTTGTTTGACCTATATGTTGACCACAATTACATCAGTAACATTAATTTTTACATCAAATGCTCTCAACTTCTCTTAAGCAACTAGAACACTCTCCCTACTTACCTTCATCATATTTGAAGAAATTTATGAAGAATTAGCAAGAATAAGTTGAGAATTTTCACATGCAATTGAGGATTTATGATCATTAAGCTTAAGGAAACAAGGTACTACTTATTTATGGATTCTTACAATTTTATGGAAATCCTTGTGAACCCTAAGTTCATCAAGGTTCATACATGTTGAAATTGACATGTGATAGTTACTTCATGATAATGATTAACATGTTACTAAGACATATTAACATGTTTTAAGTGAAGTATCATTGTTGCATGTTCATGGTATAAGTTTTCAATGCACAATCTTTGAAGTTTAACAAGGGTAGTCTTAAAATATCGAATCTTGAATTATAATCATGTGCTAACTAGCACGTTTTTTAAAATTACTAAATTAATGATAAGAGTAACATGTTATTGATGGAAATCAATAGGCTCTAAGTATAAAAATAAAGAAATTAACCGATAGTTTGTACAAAAAAAGGGGTAAAAATAGAAAAGGGTTGCATTGGATCATGCATTGCATACATGTTGCATAACTAATATTTGAATGATTTCGAAATCAAAGTAAAGAGTTATAAAAAGTTATTGAAAGTGTTTTTGTGTCCAAACCGTGATATGTTTTTTTCTTACATAGTTTTCTTTAATGTCATGTATATCATATATCTCATGTAACTAGGTATGAATACTACTTGAAATATTTTTTTTTTTGGAAAGGGAACTTCCCTAACGAGGGTTTCCGGGCCAGCTTTCGCGCACCGACTAATCCTCCGTTGCAAACATGAGGCTTTGCCTCATGCCCTGGAGTCACTGCAGGCGAACCTCCATGACCACAAGGGCTGAGTGGTGTCAGGATTTGAAGTATTTTTGAAGTTAGACGGATGGATCTTTTGTTTATCATTGGTATTAATGTTGTAACACCCAAATATGTATTGTAAACAAGGATTTTTGTGGGAACATATTCTGTAAAACTTGAGATTATGTCAAGAAATATGTTAAAAATCATAGCATTTTAGTGGGATGTTACACTAGACAACCTATTTAGTCGATGTTAAGACTATATTTAACGCATCACATCTAGCTTATAAAATAGTTTATTTTTGAACTTATTCAGGTGATCATATTTGACTAACAAAAATATAGCTTATAGGTTAGTTTTTTTTTTTTTTAATAAAACTACTCATACGAGTATTTCAAAAGCTTATTGATTTTTTTTATATTCTTCTAAATATAAACTTTGTTGATTATAAAAAGTCAATCTTCTACACGTTTTTTTATGTAATTTTATATATTTTAGTTAGCTTATAAGCTAGTTTTATCAAATGTTAATTTTTATCAACTAGCCAAACAAAATACTAAACGTATAAGGACCTATCTGGTCCATTTTCATTATTTATACAAATTAATAAAAATCTCTTTTTGTTCAATTTCATTATTATCTAAAAGGGTTAATGGCGTATTTAAGCAAAGAACTTACACGTCTTTTCCAAACTACGTACAAAAATGGTTTCCTAACAATTCAATTGATGCAATCATATATCATTTTGTTATCAAATAGTTTACAAATTGATAAATTTGTAAGAAATCAAAATATAGCTCCACAAATTAATAAGAAATCCATCTTTCTATATAAATTAATAAAAACGTATAAATAAATAATTGAGATAAACAAAAGAAATTATACTAGTTATATATAATAACAAATAGTTTCCAACACGAATCATTTCAGAAAAAACCCATTATTACTCAAAAACTCAAAAGTCCCCCAAGGGTTTTATACACATTTTTTGCACACAAAAGAAAGACACACACACACACCAAAATTACAAGAAAAATAATAATGTACAAAATCCTTTGAATTTGGGATTTTTTTTTTCTCTTCAAAGTCTTGTGAACATTAAGAATGCAATAGAAAAAAACAGAAAAAGAGCAATGTTAAAAGTTAAAACTCACTCATTCTTTCTTTGTTTCAAGCTCATTTTTCATCTTCTACAAGTTGCACATCGTATCAACTATCATCGTTTCATTTCTGCAATAAATCAATATTTCAAACAAATGAAATTATTGTATTATATGTTTAAATAAAATGTAATATACATTATTTGAATTATGATTAATAAAGTTTAATTTAGAATAAAAAATAAAAAGATAAAACATAATAAAAGCTCTTTCTTGCATTTAGCCCCTTAATTAAAATAATAAACTTTTAAAAAGAAAACATTTTTGTTGTTAAACTTTACATAAATGGAAGGAATCACATTCCTATCGGAATAGTCCATTCCATTCCATTGTTTCAAAACAAACACGTTTTTCTAATTCAAACAGAACGAACCATTCCATTCCTTCGCCAATTCCATCATACCAAACACTATTTCATTGGATGGAATGGAATCGACATAAACAAGGGAATGGAATCAGTCATTCCATTCCATCGAAATCCAAAAGAATCACATTCCTATAGGAATAGTCCATTCCATCGTTTCAAAACAAATACGTTTTTCCAAATCAAACAAAACAAACCATTCCATTCCTTCGCCAATTCCCTCATACCAAACACTATTTCATTGGATGGAATGGAATCGCCACAAACACGGGAATGGAATCAGCCATTCCATTCCATCGAAATCCAAAAGTGACAACATAACATAGTACATTATTAGTACATACCTCATCACTATTCATTACCACCGATCTCTTTCCTCCCACCATCACCAACATCACTTTCACTAGCAGTCTCCCACTCCGAATCATCACTCCCATACCCATCCCCACCACCACCACCACCGCCACCACCACCCTCCTCACAATCAATCCCGCCATGTTTCACCGCCGCCTCCCTAAACAACCACGCGGCCTTCATCTGCTTCTTCACCAACCGCTCCGCATAATCCGGGACCTTATTCTGCCTACAATTCAAATCCGGATCCATCGAATTCGAACACTCATTTATAAACAAAATCGCATCCAACAAACTCTCCTTCGCCAACCCAATCATATCATACGCCTGGGCCCGCCTCCACAAACTTTTCGCGTGTCTATTCACCGGATTATGCAAACAAAGGGCCCGCGTGGCATCACTAATGGCAGTCAAAGGTTGTTGCAACAAAAGGTAGCATTGGGCGCGATTACTGTATAAAACAACTCTTTCTTTTTTGGATCTTACGGGGCATAAGGAGAGGGCTTCTGAGTATTTTAAGGCGGCGGCTTGGATGTTTCCGGAAGAAAAGAGGGAGTTGCCTTCGAGTTTGACGACTAAGGCGGCGGCTTGTTTGATGTGGAGGTCTTCTTTTGGCATGGATTTTTCCCATTTGAAACGTTCGCGAGAATCGAGGAGGGATTCGATGTCTTCTTGGGTTCGGTTGCTGATGGAATTGCGGTTTCCGGTGGAATTGATGGATTCTTGGAGGACGTTGAGGATGGAATCGCCGAGTTTTTTGTGGTCCCCGAGGGTTTGGATTTCTGCTAGGTCCAGAACTGCTGGTGCTGCCTTTTCGATCACCTGTAAGGAATGGAATGTTGTGAGGTTTTGGATTGAGGATGGGATTGGAATTCATGATTCCATTCCAGGGTGTGTGTGTGTGTTTGGTTGTTGAATGGATGGAATTCAATTCTGTCATCATCATCTTTTAATGAAAAAGACCTTATATTTTTTCATTGTTTCCGAAAAGACCCTCAACTTTGTCTTCTTTCTTTTTTTTTTTTGGGGGGGGGACCCTCAACCTTCTAAATGTTTACAAAGAAATCCTCAACTTTTTTAGTTTTTTCTGAAAAACCCCCCTCACATTTTACAGCTTTTTTTAGAGAAAAAAGACTAAAGGGGCTAGATCGGAAAAAATGAAAAAATGCAAGGTCTTTTTTAATGAAAAAAATAAAGTTGAGGTTTGATCTGGAAAAAAACACAAAATATAAGGTCTTTTATGAGATTAAGCCTAAATATATTGAAATAAACAAAAATAAAAATCAGTTTTATATATATATATATATATATATATATATATATATATATATATATATATATATATATATAGTACTAAAACATGGTTAGAATATAAACAAAAGGGAAAATTACAGGTAACGAAAAAACTTTAAATTTTGGGCGATTTTGCGGTTTTATTGCTTATACATTATCTTTTTCCAATCAAACCATAAAAGTTTCAGAATTTTTTTCTTCCGAATTTACCATTTTGACCTGATATAACATTTCAAAATGGTTAATGTGGAAAACTAGCACCTGATATAACAAATTTAGCTATGAAAAACCTGATATGATATAACAGGTCAAAATGGTTAATTTGGAAAATGAATGAAACTTTTATCTTGTTAAGTTTATTAGATATTACCTTATGGAAGGTATTAGGATCTTGGAGCAACCATAAAAGACAATCAATCGCCATATATTGCCAGTCATCTGAAGAGCGTGCAATATTACATAATGACTCAATTACCCCTGGGCAGCTGCTAACAGGTCCTCTTCCAAATTTATGATGACAAATTGTTCTCAATAACCCAATACCTGCTGGTGAATTTTCATTCACAAGTCCACCCCACATTCCAGGAAGTTTCACAAGAAACTCAGGTTTGCATATTATAGAAAGAAACTCAGGCTTAAAAGCAAAACAATTTATAAGTTGAAGAGACCAACATTGTAATTGACTAGCCCATTCCTCAGCTTTCCTTGATTCCATCTCTACACCACCCATGCCACGTGTCAAAAGATCACAATGGTAACTAAGTCTTCTGTCAGCATACTGATAAAAGTGAGAGTAAACAATCTCAAGTGAACTCATTGCTAATTGTATACAAAGTTCAAGAATCTCTCCATGACTTGAAACAGCAGGGAAAGTGCTTGCATATGTAGCTAAATGTCCTAAAGCTCTTACAGCAACTCTTTGTTCAACCCAAGTTAATCTACCCCTTAAGAGTTCAACCAAAGGTGGGATTACCCCTGCATTGACTGCAGTTTCTGCAAAATCTTCCATGTTCATGGTGTATGATCCGATTATATGTGCAGCATAATAAGGGATGTAGATGTTTTGATCATGAGATAGCCATCTGCGATTCTTTAAGCCTTTCCAAATGAGAGCTGACATGCATTCAAAGATACCTAATTCTATGAACTCTGGATCATTAGGATGTGCCATGGCTGTGTTCCAAAGGCCACTTATGGGGAGAACTTGACCATCATCATCTTGTGAAGGAAGCTCTCTGAAAAATTTCATGATGCTGGCTCTTCGTTTGTTTGGGTTTCCTTCTTTCATGACACAGAAAAAGCATCCGGGGTATGGGCAATCTGGGATATGTTTTTCCATGCTTATTGACTTGAATTGATTACTCAGAATTCTATTACCATGAAGTTACTTTCTAGTTTCTCATAAACCACCAAATGTACACTGCATTACAAAGAGGTATAATCATATGAGCTTATGATCATATCATGAACTATAAGTAGGACACAACTTCTCTTCCATGGGTACTCATACAATAGAAAAGTGTCTTTTACTTCCATATGAACAGATAGGTAATAAACTGAAACCATACAGTGATACAGAACATGATAGATGGATATATTCTAAGCAGTATATCAAAGTAAAAGCAAACCATCTAAGCTTTGCAAATGCCATCAAAACACATCTGCATAGTTTCAGATCCAAATGATGAACTTTAGGGTTGAAAAGTTCAAAAAGAAGATAATTTAACAAATGGTGAACTTTCATGTTGATTTCCCCCAAAAACCGTGCTAAATCAACGTTTGCAATTAGAAAAAAATGTCACAAATCTAGAATGACAAAAGACAAGGAAAAATCAATCAACTAAGGAAAATCCATAATGACAATGGAACAATGAATTTTAACAGGCTTCAACACCTATTAAAAGCTAACCTAAACGCAGAGAAAAAGTGTTAGCTTTTAAATTATGCTTCAGCTAAACAACACAATTCAGTAAGTTCACATTGCAAAAGCAATTACTGAGTACGTGATGTTACCAAGAAATGTAAAAAGAGATCGAAGAGCATAGGAACCGACATCAGGATAGTAACATCAGTACCATCAGTAGACGTTCACTGCCTTGCCTGAGTTGTCACACGGCTGCAGAATTGACGGCGGTTAGTAGTCGCCGATCTCGGTGGAGCAAGAGCGCCTGATTCACTGAAAATGAGTAATGGAGAGAGAAGGTGCGATTTGGGGAATTGCAGACAACCCTGGGGTTTTTACCGATTGCGAGGGGTTCTTTCAAAAAGGCAACGAGCAAAAGAAATTTTAGGACCAAATAAGTACGTTTTTTTTTTCTCTATAAATATTTGAGAAGTTATTAGGTGGTTGTTGGAATAATGAATAATTCTTTAAATTTGGAAAGAAATAAACTATTAATTAATGTTATTAAATGACAATTTTGATATTTATATTTAAAGATGTGACTAATCATAGAAATGTCCATTTAATAAAATTGAATTGACTACCTTTGATCTTGTAATAAAAAAATCGGGTGATTCTCATTTTGCTTCTTCCCCTAACCGTATTTGATTATATTCTAATGATGTTTTGAAAATATTTTTTGAGGTTTGATTTTGGGTTTGGAGGATCGCTCATATCCAAAGCCATGGAATAGTTAACCTCCAGACTACTTGAAAGTACCCATTTTCTATACTTTCATATTTCTGAAAGATCCAAACTTTCATACTTGGCAATATAGTTACTCCAAAACATGCTACATGCATATTCATAAAACAATATTTTTACATTGATAAAGTCATTACAAAAGATTGGATACAAACCGACTATGTTTTGAGATTTTACATGACTACCCAGGATATTGTAAATCTATACAAACCTAAACCAAAATACAAAAATAATATTACAACTATTCTAAGTCTTCCAACTATACTAGGTGCTTATTGTCTGCATTATGTTAAAACATTAGGAGGGGTAAGCGATAACGCTTAGTGAGTTCAATAATAGATACAATATAACGTTATGCCATATATATACCAATATGGCAGAAGCAAATAGGAGCAAGGAAAAACAAAGGCATAATGTGATAAGCTTTCCATATCAATCAATGACTCGATTCAAAGATATACAATCAATGAGATATAACAATTTCCATACTTGGTAAACATCAATAACGCTTCGGCCCAAATGGCACTGAAGACAAACAATTTCTGATTAACATTAAGGTAGATTTCAGGTTTTCACGCCCTGTCTAACCATATGCCAATGCCATAGAATAGAGTCATTCACTTACTGGGGGACATGCTCTACATGGCCAGAGGCTACATACCAGTACCACTGTGAATCTGAGTTCTTAAACTGATCACATGGTCAAAGGTATAGCTTTGCTATCATAAATAGCAGAAATAAAAATAACACGGGAAAATATTCAGGAATAACATTCTACCGAAGCCAAAGTGATGCCTATGTCATACACTTCATGGTCAACGGTTAATACCAATACCCAAGTGATGCCTATGTCATACACTTCAAGTCAGAGGTACAGCCTTGCTATAAAAATAGCGGATACAACAACTCGAGATGATAACATGGAAAAGCACATAGCACATATAACACATAACATACAATTGTTTCTACATATTAAACTCACCGTGAATTAACCGGGGGTCAAAATAATAATTTGGGCAGCACTTCGGCTCTAAATATGACTTTCGTCGTTGAAAACCGGGCTCTGCGAAGGTAGAGCTTAGAAACCGAAAAAATAAATTTTTCGGGCTTCTCGGGAATCTCGGGGCACGTTTCGGGATTTGGAATAAGTACTGGGGCTTCGGGGGATGCCGGGATAGTAAAAATATTGAAAAAGGGTGAAAAAGTGTGAAATTTCCAAAGTTAGCCGGGAAGTCTCGCAGGTACTATTTATAGTAGCGAGGTCCGGAGCTTCGGCCGAAGGAAGAAGGACACGCGGCAGCTGGAGCGAGGCTCGGATCCGGAGGAGTCGTCTGCGAAGGCGAGTCAGCAGCCACGCGTCAGAAGGAGAAGCGAGAAGAGTGGCCGCCTCGGATGCGTATCGGACCAGGAGAGGACCGGACTTCGGTCCAATTAGGAGGCGCCTATGACGACTTCGGACCAATCATCGGGTGACACGCGTACTGCGGTCCAATCAGCAGCGAACACGTGTCCGACACGTGGAACCCTCGCATGCGAAGGGTGACGTGGCAGTACTATTCATGCGATTTTTCTCGAAAATTGTGTCATATCTTGTAAAATCCATAACTTTCTCATACGAGCTCCGTTTTTGTCGTTCTTTATATGCACGCGTAGAGAAAATTATGCTCTACAACTTTCGTTTAGACTTCGTGGGAAAATTTTGAATTTATTTTTATATTATTATTTTTAACAGACCGGGACTGGTAAATCCGTTAAAAATTCATAACTTCTTCATCCGACGTCCGTTTTCGTCAGATTTTTTACCGTTGTACTACTAATAACGAGACCTTCGATTCTCGTTTAGGTTGTGTCGGCTAAAAATCACTCGATCAAAAATTCGAGTTTTTAGCTGTCTACTGCTAAGCTGAAACTTGTAAAAATCATAACTTCCTCATACGAAGTCAGATTTTGGCGTTCTTTTTATCAAAATTCTCGGTTTAACGAATACTACGCCTTTCATTTAGATCACTAAGGCTAAAAAGTAGTTTATCAAAAACTCACTTTTTACGTCATTCGACACCGTGCCGGTTTTATTGCGGATCTTCGATTGATCATAACTTCTTCGTTATAACTCGGATTTCGACGAGGTTTTCGCCTACGTGTTTCTAACGAGATTATCTACAACTTTCAATAATAAAATTTTACTTATTTCAAATTTTATATTTTCGCTAAATTTCACTATTTGACTTTTAATTGGAATCTCATAAGACTTCCAATATTTTATGAGTGATTCTAAACATAGTTTTACTTCATTTCTAGTAAAAACTATCTGTTAGAACTTAACACTCAATTTCTCATAATATTTCATAATATTATTAACTTTTTAATTTACATAACACGATTTCAAAACGTGTATGTTACAAATACCTCCTCCTTTTGAGGATTTCGTCCCCGAAATCACAACGATTTGGACAAATGAGGATATTTCGCTCTTATCTCATTCTTATTTTCCCTAAGTATAAGTTTATTATCCCGTTCCACCTTGGATAATGGTACCGTTTCATCATATATGCTCAAGCATTTACGTAGATATCTTACATGAAATACATCATGAATACCTGCCAAATCTTCAGGCAATTCCAAGCGGTATGATTGTTAGATAATTTTGAAAAGTCCAATAAATCTTGGACTCAATCTCCTTTTCTTCTCAAATTTCATAATACCTTTCCACGGGGTTACCTTCAGTATCACCCACTTGGAATTCTATGGATCGTCTCCTCCATTTCTACACAGGTCTTTTGTCGATCCTGGGCTACTTTCATTCTTTCTCGTATAATTTGAATCTTATCAGTGGTGTCTTGAATCATTTCAGGACCACCAAGGATTTTATATCCTACATTATGCCAACATAATGGTGTTCACAGATACTACCGAACTCTAAGACATATGCACGAAGCATATCTTCTACTGCTTGGATTGTTCTCTCCGTCTAATCATCTGTCTGGGGATGATAAGTTGTGTTGGGAGTAACTCGAGATCCCAATTCACTCTTCATACTCGCCCAAAAGTGAGAAGTGAAGCGAGTATCACGATCGGAAATAATCTTTAGTGGCACACCATGTCTCGCCACAATTTCGTCTAAGTAAACTTGTGCGTATTTCTTCATTAGAACCGTTGTACGTATGGCGAGAAAATATGCACCCTTAATCAGCCGATCGATAATTATCCAAAGGCTATCATTCACAGTTTTCTTATCCTCTTTCAAGGTATTAACTGTATAAGCCGGATAAGTAGAATATCCCTTCGACATAAATTTACGAGTTTTTAAGAAAGAAATTTATTATTTTCACCATAAACCTAAATAGAATCTTCCCTTTCGATAGGGATGCATATCATCTCTTCGTAGCACAAGAGATCTGCGTAGTTCTTTAACAACCAATCCATGTCGAGAATAATATCAAAGATAGGAATTAGGTTAGCAGGAAGATTATAACTTTCAATTCCTATAACACTATCTCTATAGACTTTATCAGCAAGTAATAATATATTTCCTATGTTATCTATATGAAATGATTGGACAATTACGTAGCAAGCAATTTGAAAAGAATGTGCGAATTTATAATGCATGAAAGAATTTGAGGCATCATAATCAAATAAGATATGAGAAGATCTAAAGTTTACGAGAAAATTACTAGTCACAACATTCGAGTCCTATCTTACTTCCTCTGTGGTAATCTAAAATGTACGATATTTATCTTTTGGTTTGCCAAACGATTGTCAAACTTCTTAATTACTAGCGGTGCTCAAACCTGCACCCGCTCATCATTCTCTATTGGGCCTTCGATCCTAATCTTTGAGTTAAAACTCAATTATCATTGCAGACTCCTGCTCCTTCTTGGTTTATAACCTAAACCCAAGATAAGGCCTTTACTTTGGCTATAACAACAACTCGAATGGCCTTATTCTAATGACCTTTGATTTTATAACGCACAGGACACATAACGAACCAAACTCTTATATTAGAATCAGATCGAATAAACCGAGCTGATGGAATAAAGAAAACAAAAGAGTTTGATCAACACGTGGATGCTTTGGAATAGAAAGAATAGCACCACGTATCTCTAATTCGTGCTTTCGGACATACACATCTTTTAGCTTTTGGCACCTCCTCCTTTTTAGTTGGAGTACTCTTTGATCGTTGAACGGAAACTTGACTCCCTGTCATTTGACTAGTAAGAGTAGGGCGGAAACATTTCTTGTGGCCAGTAACACCACATAGCCAGTCACATCTCTGGCTAATGATTGCTCAATCCTTTAATGAAGATCGTTATATTTCTATCGACTAGCTCGACCATTTACTTCTTCAGTATTCCTACTGAAGTTTCGTCACTATATAAGACATGGTTCTCTGAACCAATCAACTCCTTTCGCGAATTTATACTAATCGGACTCGATTCTTTATGACATTAAGATTTGAACGATAATTATCTTCTTAGTCATTACCGAAACGAAGGTAACGACACACATGAATAAAACGGAATCATTTACTAGCTTCTTGGTAACCTTGTGACTTTGCCTGATCCAAGTGTGAGTCCTGTGCTTCCAGTAGTATAGGCCTCTACTACTATTCACACCTACTCATACTCATCCCAAGTATTGTCTCGCAGTTCCCAAGTCACCATTCAAAATTTTCACAAAGCAAAATTTTCACACCTGAGTGTGTTCGAACAAATACATACAACAATTTCTCCTAGACTCAACTAGGGTTTTCGCATTTCTATCAAACATATATTGGATTAATTATACTCGCCTTCTAAAATTCTTCTCATGCATATGCTCGATTTAATATATCCTAATACTTTTCCATAGGTCGATAGAAATTTTACTTCCATTTCTTCATATAAATTCTTTCTCGGGTAGTGTCTACTCTGTAAGACATACTACACCCAAAATTTCCTCTAGCAGTGTAAAGACAAATAGTTTCCAACTACTTACATCATCTTCTAACTCATGCAAACCATCATGCATATTTGTTGGTTTCATTATCCTTTCATGACATCGTCATTCCTGTATCTGAGTAAGTCTTCTTCTCATGGTTGTATCTTTTAAGTCTACTTCATAGGAGTCTATCCTAAGAAGTCTGCATTATAGCTGCATCTCAGCAAGCTCTACTAGCTTCAACTTGGTTCTCTGTCATTCCTAATTACAACATTTCTTCTCATATAATAATATGAGTGTATATCTTCTTCAACTAAGTACTCTACCTTACTCTAACAAGTAAGCCACTCAGCCTTTTCACAACCAAATAACCTATTTCACCATCCCAATATTGTATGTTAAAGTCGGCTTAACACACAATGGAACTTCCATAAGGATGTGATAGAAGTCAATCATTACTTAGTATTATTAAATACTAGGTCTGAGCATCTTGTATAGGGTTACTACTCGAACTACATACTTCATCACAAAGTCTTGGCCTAATAAGTCTAAAAACTTCATTAGCCTTTCCTTTGATCTTCATTTAATTCTTCTAAATCTTGGACTACATTAATTTCAATACTGTTGAAGTATTTATCACCATCCTCGGTTCTTCCGACTCTATAAACTGTCACTGCTTTAATCTGGACAGCGGTGGAACAACTTCATCGGTTATGCCAAAACATTTATCTCATCTAAATGTATTTTAAACGCAGATTTTTCTTCCAAAGATGTTATTATATTATCTTACATATTTTAAATGTATAATACCACTCTATTGGTATTAATACACTATTTACGATTTCACTTCATATTTATTATTTTACGATTTCCCGCAATCGTTTATTTATAAACTTATCAATATCAACTATCATAAGTATCTTTATTACTTCGAAAAGTTTCATGTAAATTCTATTATGGAAATTCTTAGAATTCTGAACATATACTTTTCTCATCTAAACCAAGGTCGGTAACAGACCTTAAACTTTATCAAGTAATAGCAATATAGCTAAGCAACTTAAGGCATGTTATATTTATTTATCATTTAGCACTTAATAGAATATAAGGCATATCTCTTCTTAATATTCTAGTGCTTACCCCATTAGGTATTCAACCTAAAGTATACTAGATACATATTGTATCATCACTTAACAATTCATGTCTAAATCTAGAAATTCTCAAAATTCCAGTTTACATAAACTAATTCTCTAAAATTCTTGAAATAACTTAATGTCTTAGAATGCTAGGGTTTATCACTACCCAATACCCCACTTAAGTGTTTCCTATGGTTTGTATCCATATATTTACAATGATTCAGTTCATATATTGAACTTCCAATAGTTTAAGTCTAAATATCAATCCATGGAATTTAGTTCACTTAAACCACTGCTCTGATACCATGATTGAAAGAACCCCTTTCTATACTTTCATATTTCTGAAAGACCCAAACTTTCATACTTGACAATATAGTTACTCCAAAACATGCTACATGCATATTCATAAAACAATATTTTTACATTGATAAAGTCATTACAAAAGATTGGATACAAACAGACTATGTTTTGAGATTTTACATGACTACCCAGGATATTGTAAATCTATACAAACCTAAACCAAAATACAAAAATAATATTACAACTATTCTAAGTCTTCCAACTATACTGGGTGCTTATTGCCTGCATTATGTTAAAACATTGGGAGGGGTAAGCGATAACGCTTAGTGAGTTCAATAATAGATACAATATAACGTTATGCCATATATATACCAATATGGCAGAAGCAAATAGGAGCAAGGAAAAACAAAGGCATAATGTGATAAGCTTTCCATATCAATCAATGACTCGATTCAAAGATATACAATCAATGAGATATAACAATTTCCATACTTGGTAAACATCAATAACGCTTCGGCCCAAATGGCACTGAAGACAAACAATTTCTGATTAACATTAAGGTAGATTTCAGGTTTTCACGCCCTGTCTAACCATATGCCAATGCCATAGAATAGAGTCATTCACTTACTGGGGGACATGCTCTACATGGCCAGAGGCTACATACCAGTACCACTGTGAATCTGAGTTCTTAAACTGATCACATGGTCAAAGGTATAGCTTTGCTATCATAAATAACAGAAATAAAAATAACATGGGAAAATATTCAGGAATAACATTCTACCGAAGCCAAAGTGATGCCTATGTCATACACTTCATGGTCAACGGTTCATACCAATACCCAAGTGATGCCTATGTCATACACTTCAAGTCAGAGGTACAGCCTTGCTATAAAAATAGCGGATACAACAACTCGAGATGATAACATGGAAAAGCACATAGCACATATAACACATAACATACAATTGTTTCTACATATTAAACTCACCGTGAATTAACCGGGGGTCAAAATAATAATTTGGGCAGCACTTCGGCTCTAAATATGACTTTCGTCGTTGAAAACCGGGCTCTGCGAAGGTAGAGCTTAGAAACCGAAAAAATAAATTTTTCGGGCTTCTCGGGAATCTCGGGGCACGTTTCGGGATTTGGAATAAGTACTGGGGCTTCGGGGGATGCCGGGATAGTAAAAATATTGAAAAAGGGTGAAAAAGTGTGAAATTTCCAAAGTTAGCCGGGAAGTCTCGCAGGTACTATTTATAGTAGCGAGGTCCGGAGCTTCGGCCGAAGGAAGAAGGACACGCGGCAGCTGGAGCGAGGCTCGGATCCGGAGGAGTCGTCTGCGAAGGCGAGTCAGCAGCCACGCGTCAGAAGGAGAAGCGAGAAGAGTGGCCGCCTCGGATGCGTATCGGACCAGGAGAGGACCGGACTTCGGTCCAATTAGGAGGCGCCTATGACGACTTCGGACCAATCATCGGGTGACACGCGTACTGCGGTCCAATCAGCAGCGAACACGTGTCCGACACGTGGAACCCTCGCATGCGAAGGGTGACGTGGCAGTACTATTCATGCGATTTTTCTCGAAAATTGTGTCATATCTTGTAAAATCCATAACTTTCTCATACGAGCTCCGTTTTTGTCGTTCTTTATATGCACGCGTAGAGAAAATTTTGCTCTACAACTTTCGTTTAGACTTCGTGGGAAAATTTTGAATTTATTTTTATATTATTATTTTTAACAGACCGGGACTGGTAAATCCGTTAAAAATTCATAACTTCTTCATCCGACGTCCGTTTTCGTCAGATTTTTTACCGTTGTACTACTAATAACGAGACCTTCGATTCTCGTTTAGGTTGTGTCGGCTAAAAATCACTCGATCAAAAATTCGAGTTTTTAGCTGTCTACTGCTAAGCTGAAACTTGTAAAAATCATAACTTCCTCATACGAAGTCAGATTTTGGCGTTCTTTTTATCAAAATTCTCGGTTTAACGAATACTACGCCTTTCATTTAGATCACTAAGGCTAAAAAGTAGTTTATCAAAAACTCACTTTTTACGTCATTCGACACCGTGTCGGTTTTATTGCGGATCTTCGATTGATCATAACTTCTTCGTTATAACTCGGATTTCGACGAGGTTTTCGCCTACGTGTTTCTAACGAGATTATCTACAACTTTCAATAATAAAATTTTACTTATTTCAAATTTTATATTTTCGCTAAATTTCACTATTTGACTTTTAATTGGAATCTCATAAGACTTCCAATATTTTATGAGTGATTCTAAACATAGTTTACTTCATTTCTAGTAAAAACTATCTGTTAGAACTTAACACTCAATTTCTCATAATATTTCATAATATTATTAACTTTTTAATTTACATAACACGATTTCAAAACGTGTATGTTACAAATACCTCCTCCTTTTGAGGATTTCGTCCCCGAAATCACAACGATTTGGACAAATGAGGATATTTCGCTCTTATCTCATTCTTATTTTCCCTAAGTATAAGTTTATTATCCCGTTCCACCTTGGATAATGGTACCGTTTCATCATATATGCTCAAGCATTTACGTAGATATCTTACATGAAATACATCATGAATACCTGCCAAATCTTCAGGCAATTCCAAGCGGTATGATTGTTAGATAATTTTGAAAAGTCCAATAAATCTTGGACTCAATCTCCTTTTCTTCTCAAATTTCATAATACCTTTCCACGGGGTTACCTTCAGTATCACCCACTTGGAATTCTATGGATCGTCTCCTCCATTTCTACACAGGTCTTTTGTCGATCCTGGGCTACTTTCATTCTTTCTCATATAATTTGAATCTTATCAGTGGTGTCTTGAATCATTTCAGGACCACCAAGGATTTTATATCCTACATTATGCCAACATAATGGTGTTCACAGATACTACCGAACTCTAAGACATATGCACGAAGCATATCTTCTACTGCTTGGATTGTTCTCTCCGTCTAATCATCTGTCTGGGGATGATAAGTTGTGTTGGGAGTAACTCGAGATCCCCCAAAAACCGTGCTAAATCAACGTTTGCAATTAGAAAAAAATGTCACAAATCTAGAATGACAAAAGACAAGGAAAAATCAATCAACTAAGGAAAATCCATAATGACAATGGAACAATGAATTTTAACAGGCTTCAACACCTATTAAAAGCTAACCTAAACGCAGAGAAAAAGTGTTAGCTTTTAAATTATGCTTCAGCTAAACAACACAATTCAGTAAGTTCACATTGCAAAAGCAATTACTGAGTACGTGATGTTACCAAGAAATGTAAAAAGAGATCGAAGAGCATAGGAACCGACATCAGGATAGTAACATCAGTACCATCAGTAGACGTTCACTGCCTTGCCTGAGTTGTCACACGGCTGCAGAATTGACGGCGGTTAGTAGTCGCCGATCTCGGTGGAGCAAGAGCGCCTGATTCACTGAAAATGAGTAATGGAGAGAGAAGGTGCGATTTGGGGAATTGCAGACAACCCTGGGGTTTTTACCGATTGCGAGGGGTTCTTTCAAAAAGGCAACGAGCAAAAGAAATTTTAGGACCAAATAAGTACGTTTTTTTTTCTCTATAAATATTTGAGAAGTTATTAGGTGGTTGTTGGAATAATGAATAATTCTTTAAATTTGGAAAGAAATAAACTATTAATTAATGTTATTAAATGACAATTTTGATATTTATATTTAAAGATGTGACTAATCATAGAAATGTCCATTTAATAAAATTGAATTGACTACCTTTGATCTTGTAATAAAAAAATCGGGTGATTCTCATTTTGCTTCTTCCCCTAACCGTATTTGATTATATTCTAATGATGTTTTGAAAATATTTTTTGAGGTTTGATTTTGGGTTTGGAGGATCGCTCATATCCAAAGCCATGGAATAGTTAACCTCCAGACTACTTGAAAGTACCCATTTTCTATACTTTCATATTTCTGAAAGATCCAAACTTTCATACTTGGCAATATAGTTACTCCAAAACATGCTACATGCATATTCATAAAACAATATTTTTACATTGATAAAGTCATTACAAAAGATTGGATACAAACCGACTATGTTTTGAGATTTTACATGACTACCCAGGATATTGTAAATCTATACAAACCTAAACCAAAATACAAAAATAATATTACAACTATTCTAAGTCTTCCAACTATACTAGGTGCTTATTGTCTGCATTATGTTAAAACATTAGGAGGGGTAAGCGATAACGCTTAGTGAGTTCAATAATAGATACAATATAACGTTATGCCATATATATACCAATATGGCAGAAGCAAATAGGAGCAAGGAAAAACAAAGGCATAATGTGATAAGCTTTCCATATCAATCAATGACTCGATTCAAAGATATACAATCAATGAGATATAACAATTTCCATACTTGATAAACATTAATAACGCTTTCGGCCCAAATGGCACTGAAGACAAACAATTTCTGATTAACATTAAGGTAGATTTCAGGTTTTCACGCCCTGTCTAACCATATGCCAATGCCATAGAATAGAGTCATTCACTTACTGGGGGACATGCTCTACATGGCCAGAGGCTACATACCAGTACCACTGTGAATCTGAGTTCTTAAACTGATCACATGGTCAAAGGTATAGCTTTGCTATCATAAATAGCAGAAATAAAAATAACACGGGAAAATATTCAGGAATAACATTCTACCGAAGCCAAAGTGATGCCTATGTCATACACTTCATGGTCAACGGTTAATACCAATACCCAAGTGATGCCTATGTCATACACTTCAAGTCAGAGGTACAGCCTTGCTATAAAAATAGCGGATACAACAACTCGAGATGATAACATGGAAAAGCACATAGCACATATAACACATAACATACAATTGTTTCTACATATTAAACTCACCGTGAATTAACCGGGGGTCAAAATAATAATTTGGGCAGCACTTCGGCTCTAAATATGACTTTCGTCGTTGAAAACCGGGCTCTGCGAAGGTAGAGCTTAGAAACCGAAAAAATAAATTTTTCGGGCTTCTCGGGAATCTCGGGGCACGTTTCGGGATTTGGAATAAGTACTGGGGCTTCGGGGGATGCCGGGATAGTAAAAATATTGAAAAAGGGTGAAAAAGTGTGAAATTTCCAAAGTTAGCCGGGAAGTCTCGCAGGTACTATTTATAGTAGCGAGGTCCGGAGCTTCGGCCGAAGGAAGAAGGACACGCGGCAGCTGGAGCGAGGCTCGGATCCGGAGGAGTCGTCTGCGAAGGCGAGTCAGCAGCCACGCGTCAGAAGGAGAAGCGAGAAGAGTGGCCGCCTCGGATGCGTATCGGACCAGGAGAGGACCGGACTTCGGTCCAATTAGGAGGCGCCTATGACGACTTCGGACCAATCATCGGGTGACACGCGTACTGCGGTCCAATCAGCAGCGAACACGTGTCCGACACGTGGAACCCTCGCATGCGAAGGGTGACGTGGCAGTACTATTCATGCGATTTTTCTCGAAAATTGTGTCATATCTTGTAAAATCCATAACTTTCTCATACGAGCTCCGTTTTTGTCGTTCTTTATATGCACGCGTAGAGAAAATTATGCTCTACAACTTTCGTTTAGACTTCGTGGGAAAATTTTGAATTTATTTTTATATTATTATTTTTAACAGACCGGGACTGGTAAATCCGTTAAAAATTCATAACTTCTTCATCCGACGTCCGTTTTCGTCAGATTTTTTACCGTTGTACTACTAATAACGAGACCTTCGATTCTCGTTTAGGTTGTGTCGGCTAAAAATCACTCGATCAAAAATTCGAGTTTTTAGCTGTCTACTGCTAAGCTGAAACTTGTAAAAATCATAACTTCCTCATACGAAGTCAGATTTTGGCGTTCTTTTTATCAAAATTCTCGGTTTAACGAATACTACGACTTTCATTTAGATCACTAAGGCTAAAAAATAGTTTATCAAAAACTCACTTTTTACGTCATTCAGCACCGTGCCGGTTTTATTGCGGATCTTCGATTGGTCATAACTTCTTCGTTATAACTCGGATTTCGACGAGGTTTTCGCCTACGTGTGTCTAACGAGATTATCTACAACTTTCAATAATAAAATTTTACTTATTTCAAATTTTATATTTTAGCTAAATTTCACTATTTGACTTTTAATTGGAATCTCATAAGACTTCCAATATTTTATGAGTGATTCTAAACATAGTTTTACTTCATTTCTAGTAAAAACTATCTGTTAGAACTTAACACTCAATTTCTCATAATATTTCATAATATTATTAACTTTTTAATTTACATAACACGATTTCAAAACGTGTATGTTACACTACTTTCTAGATTTTTCAAGTTTTACACTTTAATTTTGACATGTATTCATATTAGGTTAATTGATAAAGTTTGAAGAAGGAAGAGCTTGGACATTTTAGAGGACATGTAATGTTTATACTTATACTATTGCCTTTGAATTGATTAGTACTTTTACGCAATTTGAACAAACTACGTAAACTTGGACATTGGGACTAGTTTTTCGTATGTTTAAATTGTCTTTTTAGAATAAAAGCTGAACTTTGTTAAATTATTTTTGAATAGATCATGCGATGGATGTTTCATCATTCCTTCTATGTATAGTTTCAATTAACATGACAATCACTCCCTTACAAAAAACTTTCTCCGATCCATGAAAATGTATTGCTAATATTAATGTAGATCTTTTGGATGGGTGTACTATGTTTGCTCAATTTATTTAAAAGGAATATAGGAATCCGGGACAAAACATTTTTTGGAAAGATAAGTGGCTTGATAACATGATTCCAAAAGGCAAATACCCAAAACTTTACTTGATCAAAGCTTAAAAAACCATTTAATATCACGTAGAATTTTGGTCTCTAATGTATTCTACTGGGTGATTAATTTGAATCGGAAAAGAGGTCTTGGGGATGTTTTGGACGAAAAAATGGGAAAATTTATTGAGTTATTAGAATGTGACAAAATTTATGATTCTTTAGCCAGGTGGGAGTAAATCGATGATATTTGTTGTTTTTTTTAGTTAGGTCGTTTTATGATCTTATTGATGTTGCTTCTTTGTTCCCGATCCAAATGATGAATTGTGGTGTAACCAGACACTAATTAAACTTAAATGCTTCACTTGGGGGAGCTAAATAATCATATAGTCTTGTCACCCACTTTTTTTTAGAACATCAACTTTATTAACGAAAACTAACAAGACCCTAAAAAGAAAAACAGTTACATGGAAGTAATAGACAAAATAGGATCCTACAACCAGGCAACCCAATTGACACTTGTTTTACGACACCTACTACTAGCCCAAATGTAACTATGAGTCATCACCTTGTCAAATAACTGTTGGTGATTTTAGTGTCACAACGTCATTTTAAGTAACTGGAACTAACATGTGAGCTAAAGGGCTTCATAATTTGTACTCTAATATATGTACGGGGTTGTGTGGAGTGCACGCATGTATAAGATCAAATTAGAAGCCGGTTCGACGACTAGTCGGGGGTCCGGGGGCAGCGGCCCTGGGTCCGGGGTTCCAAACGGGCAGCGCCCCTAGCGGGGTCCAAGGGGCAAATCCCCTTGGCTGGGGTCCAGCTGCCAGGTCAACTGGCAGCGCCCCCGCGAGGTTTGGGGCAGCGCCCCTAAACCTCACTGAATTTTACATATGGGGACATAGTGGAAAATTCAATTTCTTGAGGGTGATTATGGTAAAACCAACAAAACTCTTTAGTTTTGATAACCCTAAATCCTCATTAAATATGGATTCTTCTGACTTGCTTCCAAAACAACTAACGACGGCCCAACCCTAATAAAACCCTAATCTCGTTTAATATATAAATGACTCTTCCTTCTCAGAAGAGGGTTACGAATTTTAGCTCTCGTTTTCATCAAGTTCTCACAGAATCTCTCTAGCAAATTGGCTTACGATTTCTGTGCCTAGAATCGTAAGTGTCCACTTGGATTATCCTAAGTTGAATTTCTTGTAACCCATACATATGGTAGAAATATCAATTCGAAAAGTGTTCTCACGATCCAAGTTGGTATCAAGATCTCCACCACAAACCCTATATTTTCTTACAATAACAAGCATTTTCTAGGTTGAACTTTACCAAAAAGTAAAGTGTTTATAAAACAACAAATCGACCACCAAAAAGTGAAACAAACCGCCTCCAGAAGTTCTTGACAAATTGAAGACAACCGCAAGGAACCAATCTAGACAGTCATACCAATCTTGGAAAGAAAACAAATCAGGTGTCTGAACATTCCACCATCTACAAACAAGATTCAATAAGTCTCTAGCCAAATCACACTCGAAGAACATTAATGCATCCTGACATATTTTCTCATCCCCCTATGCATTTTTTTGTAGTACCAAGGAATGAGAACACTGACCATGTGTTTCTGAAATGTCATTTCACTGAAGACATTTGAATTAGGCTTTGTCCTAGTTAGGTTTGGGCTATAGGCTTTGGGATCTATAATTTGATCCATCAACTCTTACCCTTTGTTGGTATTGATTTGTACATCGGTGATCCTAGACCGGTCTCGAGTTAGCCTGGTCGTTTTGAACCGGTCTCGGAACAGTTCAACCTTTTTTCGGTCTTGGTCATTTTCGGTCTGCTCTTAGAGTCTTTTCGTGCGCCTTTTTTGGTTCAATTTTGTGGTTTTTTAGTTTGGTTTCAATATTTTTCGATTTTTTGGTTTTTGGTTTTGGTTTCAAGGTTTTCCATAAACAAATGTGTGATTGACACTGAAATGATACATTAAGATTTTACTAAAAGTGATACACCAATATTTATTAAAAGAAAGAAAGAAAGTAGTTGGGTAATGTGTGATTAACAAATGTGTAACTAACATAAAAATGATATGTATATAAACTCTCGCTTACAATTTTTTTTAGAACGGTCTTGGGTCGGTCTACCTTAGGTCTAATCTCATTTTAGACTGGTTCATAATTTTTCAAGATTTGTTTGTGGGCCGCATTTTTGTTCTTGTCTAGGTGTTCTCTCATACAACACCAACAAATTCATGTTCCTCCAAGCAATGACATACTTGATTTTCTAGTTCATTTGGAAAGCTAGAAAAGCACTCATTTCTAAAAGAAAGTGTTTTCCTCGATGAAAGCGGGAGATAAAATTCAACTTAATTTGTTTGATTAAACATAGAGAAAAAAATGTCTTGCCTAGATTGGCACAATTGGTGTTATTCTATCATGTAAGCTTGTTCTTTGTAGTTTTTCCTTGTATGTGTAACATGTATGTTAGTTTATCCTATATCGGTATAACACGATCCTATAAGTAATTATATGCATTAGAGTCTTCCGTCTCTCCATAAGGGCTCTGTTGGAGAGTAAATCAAAGGCTTCACATATATCTTACATGGTATCAGACTCGGCTTACTGCACACCTTGTGGCTCAACACATCCCTTATGGAAGGAGAGTAAACCAATGACTATTCTCATCGAGCCTCTAACTTTGAAGGAGAGTGTTACTGTATTCTACATTGGTGTGTCAGCGACACAGTCCTATAAATGATTATATACTATGTAATTTCTTTCTCTCCATAAAGACTATTTGGAGAGTAAACCAATGACTTCACATATATTGCTAGTTTCTTTATTGTATTTTATTACATTCTTTATGATGTTCAAAAAAATATCAAAAATTTAAACAACTATTTATCTTATTTTTTATAAAATCAAAACACTTTATAGCAACTTTTATAAAAAATGAGTAAAATGAAACACCTTTTATGTTATTCAAGGTACTTGATTTCCAAGTAGTTTTTTCTTCAACAATGTAACACACATCTTATCTAATCCTACTTCTAATTCTATATATATTTTTTTACAACGGGGATTTAACCTTCAAACACTTGAGGAGAGATGTATTTTCTTATACACATTACCGTTAAAGGGTACAAAAACCTTACACCGCCAAATTAGAAGAAGAAGACATGGCATGATTGAGTTGAAGGCAATATGTATAGCAGCTTAGTCGATTTTGGTTAAAGTGATGGATAATTAGATCACTTGTTTTATTAAAAATGTAAATTTAATAATATTATTTTATTGCTGCATATAACATATTAGTTATTTTTAAAGGAAAACTATAAAAGATAGACAACAAATGTATTAGTGGGTCAAAACAACTCGACCCACCCATTTTAACATGAATCTGCTTGTAGCGTGTTATTCAATCTATGAATCTATCTATGCATTGTAAAATACACGAAAGAGAACAAGAAATATATAGTCATCCTGTCAATATATTTGACAGATAAGAGATAATACTCGTTAAATAGCGAAGGCATACCACAGTTGACAAAAACATCAAAGTAATTAAAACGCTGCAAAAATAAATATTGGTCTGGGTCAAAACTACAATTTCTTGTTGCTTATGCATTGTTTTTACAATAAGGTCACATGTTTCTGTTGATTATAAAATAGTAGCATGGAGTGGAAGAGGCTACATATTAATAAGGTAGGTCACTTGACATACCTTATTTCTTTTTTATTATTATTATTATAATAGATTATATATAATTAAAATCTTGTGACCTATAATCATTTTAAGTGAACTACACTAATTGTTTTGGTAAATAGAAAAAGTATAAATCATATTTTAAGGCCTATATTCTATATTTTAATAGCCCAAATTTTTTGAAGATGTAATACAATATGCATAGCCCAATACAAACTAAATTAAAAAAGAAAAAAGAAACAAACGTGAATCAACGTCACGTTTCACAGCACATGCTTGGCGCATCGATCCTTCACAATCGTTGGTCAAATTGCGCCTATTTGGTGTCATATTGAAAAAAAAAATTCTTAGAAAATATCAATAATTATACAATTGTGAAAAATATATCAAGATATAAGACATCGTCGGGTACAATTGTAAGAAATTAACTTTTTTTTTTCTTATACGATCCGATCCGATCCGAAACCACAAGTAGTATTTTTTGATATTTTTCATTTTCTACCGGTTTCATTAAATAGTGAATCATGTGGTTTTACGTTCTAAACTCACCAATACCATGTTATTTCACTTATGCCATTTACATCTTAAGTAATTACGATTTAAAAAAAGTTGTCTTATATAACTCACTTAATTTTTATGTTGACATGATGCCATGCAATTGTTATTCGTACGTATGTTGACATTGTTGGAACTTTGTTTTACAAAAATTACAATGTGGGACTTATCCCACATTGGTGAAAGAGAAAACCTTTTCTCACCTTATATATCTTATCTTACTCATTTAATCAAATGGATCAAGTAATGGGTTAAACATATTGGATTTGGGTTGTGGTGTTGGACTAGCCTAATTGGACTCAAAATAGGCTAATATCAAGAAAATATTTAATGGTCAAAAGATAGGTCTTGGACCTTGGGGCTCTTGGGGTCTTCCTGATTAATTAAATATTTTTTAATTACGAAATTAATTTTTATTTTTATTAAATTCGTAATTACTGAATGACATGTATTTTGGGAGTTATTTTCGGTTTTGACAGTTTCTAACTGTCATAATCAATACTTATAAATACATGTTTTCTGTCATTTGTGGAGGGTTACAGAAATCATCACCCCAAATTCTCTTACAATTTCGTTTTTCTCTGAAAATGAAGGGAACATAGAAATTTCGACAGATTCAAGATCACTTCTTCGATTGATTGTTGTATCATCTAGACAGATCCCTACCAGGGAAATTTTTGTCTTAGGACACTGCAATTAGCAGGCCTCAATCTACATATGTCACACCCCCAAACCGGAACGGCGGAAACGTTCGGGGGCGGAGGACGTCATACTCAGTATCATAACCATAGTGAAGAAAGTAAACACAACCATCATAAATATAATTTAAAAGGTTACATTGTTGCAAAAATACATGTTTCCAAATAAATTACATATGATGTCAAAATATTGCAAAAATCTGCGCCTTAGCGTCTTGCCTTCAAAAATCTTGTGGATACATGTATTACTGATTACCGGAGAATACAAGTTGTTTTTGAAAGAGTATCAGCATTAAAGCTGGTGAGTTCATAAGCAATTTATGAATGAAAAATGGATGTTGTTCCTTAAAGTTTGTTACAAGTTTATTTCCAGAAAATCCAATATTTTCTAAAGGTTTGTTGTAGTCTTAACTGAACCAAGACTTAGAATATGTAAGTAAATCGTCATACTTATGTGTGGTTTTATATTTAAATAAAACTCCTTTTTGTGGAATTCTTAAATCCCCGTGAACTGTGTGTTTTGTTAATTCCCCATGTGAGATGTTATAACCATGCTAAAACTCGAAGGTCTCGTACTCGACGTTCTTCAGGCGTCAGAATGTTATGACACTTGTCACCCCAGACCTGCCGGTCTAGCTGTTGCAAGCAGCTTAGGTGCGGGTTTGTCAGACCCAATATAGATCTATACACAAATATCACGCTCTCCCTCCAAGAGATTCTGATTATAACTACAGGACTTATTCTGTGGTACTTAAGAGTACCCCGAAGTTGAATGTCTCACAAATTTATTCATTAACAAGTTCACGTAGTTTGTAATGAAATACTCGTTTTGTAAATCGATTGTATTACCGTTTCTTTGATAAACGAGGTGTTCAAACTATACCTATTATAGTTTATCAGTAGTGTGTTATGATTTGATGAAACCTTGATGTGTGCATGACTTTGTATTTCAATAAAAATGACACTGAAAATACTAAGTGTAAATCTTACACACCTTGCTCCGCATGTTACAAGGTGTGAATAACCCTTAAACTTGTTTTGACAGTTTTACCCTTAACTGTCGCTGTTTTAGAGTATTTATAGAAAAATCATCGTAAGTCTAAAACTGAATCCGTAAACTCGGAGAGTTTGGAAAAAGAGTCTAATGTATTCATAAATTTTCCTATAATTTTTGGTGGTCTCAAATCAGTGTGAAAATATTCATCTTCACAACCTGGTCCGATTTTGTTGCTGTAGTGATAGGCAGTTTTGTAAAAATCACCATACATTGTAGAAAACTCGTATGGAGATGTGCAAGTAGTCATTTTAAAGGTATAAACCTGAACTATTTTCATATTAAACAGTTTTGAAAAATATTAAGTTTAAGTTGGGTAAAACAGTTCGTGAACAGGTCACAACTTTTCAGTTGTAAGCTGTGAAGTTAAGTTTCAAATATGTTTTGGTGTTTTAACTTGTATCCCCCCCTGAAAACTAAAGAAAACTGGAAAATGTAGGGGTATGAACGCACCTTGAGTGATTTATTGAAGAGTGGAAGGTCGAAGACGAGGAGTATCAAGTCAAGAACACTTGATGAACACGTGAAAGTTTGGATGATCCTAAGAACGATTTTTGGTGTTAAAATGTGGGTAGATGATTCAAGGATGTTATGAAAACATGGAATAACACTTGAGTTTAGATGAAATACTTACCAAAAAGTGAAGTAATAGCTCAAGAACTCCTTCAAAAAATGGCTGGAAGTAGAGAGAAAAAGAAGCTTTCTTGAGGGGTAAGAGAAGTGTAAGTGTTTGATGGTGAAGGAAATGATCAAGGCAAACCAAGAAATCCTCCAGGGATTTCTTTATATAGGAGGTTGTTGGAGCAATTTGCAAGATTGATAGGATGTTTGCTTTGGTTTGTGTGATGTGGATAGGGTTGGCTAATGAGGAGGTGACACATGGAAGGCAAGTAGGCACACTTGACCCACTTGATATTCTAAGCTATTTTCTTTATTGTAAAATAATGAATTATAATTAATAAATCCTTGAGATATGAATAAAATATGAGTTTAGGGAGTTTAAAATTATAAAAATATGAATTTTATGAAAAATCTCCGTCAAAAACGGGCTTAACAGGCGAAAGTAGTCGAAAACCGGACAATAGGAGCGGACCTGCGAGGGTTCGGTTCTTGGAGTTAAGGACCGAGGGTAGGGAGAAGAAGGAATCGGAGGAGGGGCTCAGGTCCGAAGGTGACAGAAGCGAAAGTGGGTCTCGGGTCCGAAGGGAAATGGAAGCGAAATGGACCGAGGGCTCGGTTCATTTCGGGTGTACTTGAGTTTCGGTCTCGGTGGTTGGCTTCGGTTCCGAAGAGGCTAAGTTCGGTTCTGAAAGGGGACCTTCGGTCCTGAGAGGATTTGGTCATAGAAGCTTCGGTCCAAAAGAGGTGTTTCGCTTCTTAGGGTTTCGCTTCCAAGAGGCTCGGTTCCATTAGGGTTTCGGTCCTATAGGGCTGTTTTTCAAGTAAACTTTCCGTTTCAAGCGGTTTTTGGCCAAGTTAAGGGTCGGGATGACCCGGATGACTATCAAAAGTTGAGAGAGATTTGGGAGAGATTTAGGAGAGATTTATTTTTAGTAAATATTATTGTATAGCCTCGCAATTCAAGGTTCGTGAACCCCGTTATGCATCGTTTATCATTATTTTAAGTCCCCAAAAGGGTCCATAGTCATGTTTTGATGCGTTTAACTCCCTTCTTAGGGTTTCACATTGATAAACACATAGATTCTCCGAGACACTTGAATTCTTGACATACAAATGCATATTTTTATACATAGAATAACTTTTATCATAGAAGTACTAGTTAAGTTTGATCGGTTTGACTTGTTGACTTTGACTTTGACTTTGACTTGAAATTGACGGTTGTCACATTATCCCCCCGTTAGAAGGAATTTCGTCCCGAAATTTGCATTTTGAGTGGGACCTCAAGGGTTGGGGAATAGATGTAGATACTTTTGCTTCATTTGGTCCTCACGTTCCCAAGTAAATTCGGGTCCTCTCTTGGCGTTCCAGCGGACCTTTACGATGGGAATACGGCTTTGTTTCTTCGATTTGACCTCTCGATCCATGATTTCAACAGGTTCCTCTATGAAGTGGAGGTTCTCATTGATCTCAATTTCTTCCAAAGGAATGACAAGGGTCTCATCAGACAAACATTTCTTCAAATTCGATACATGAAAGGTAGGATGAACGTGGTTGAGTTCCAGTGGTAATCGTAGCTTGTATGCCACCGGGCCAATCCTGGCAAGGATTTCGAATGGTCCGATATACCTTGGGTTTAGTTTCCCACGTTTTCCAAAATGTATTAATCCCTTCCAAGGTGATACTTTCAGTAGTACTCGATCCCCAACTTGGAACTCCTAAGGCTTCCGTCTCTTATCTGCGTAGCTCTTTTGTCGGTCTTGCGAAGCCTTCATTTGTTCTCGAATTTGGACGATCTTTTTGGTTGTTTCCCTTATGATCTTCGGGCCAGTGAGTGCGATGTTAGGAACTTGCCCTATTGCTAGTTGTGTATCGCCCACCTCAGCCCAGCACAGGGGTGATCTGCACTTACGACCATAGAGGGCTTCGAACGGAGCAACTTTGATGCTAGTGTGATAACTATTATTGTATGAGAATTCGACAAGGGGTAAATGAGCATCCCAAACTTTACCAAAGTCTATCACACAAGCTCTTAGCATGTCCTCTAACGTTTGAATGGTCCTTTCACTCTGCCCGTCGGTCTGTGGGTGGTAGGCTGTACTCATGTCCAGTCTAGTTCCCATAGCTTTCTGCAGTGACTGCCAGAACCATGACGTGAACCGACTATCTCTATCGGAGATAATGGATATCGGTACTCCGTGAAGTCGCACGACTTCTTTAATGTAGATCTTTGTCAGTTTCTCCATTTTGTCTGTTTCCTTTATTGGTAGGAAGTGTGCGGATTTGGTTAATCTGTCGACGATTACCCAAATGGTGTCAAGTCCACCCGTTGTCTTAGGTAACTTGGTAATGAAATCCATCGTAATCCGCTCCCACTTCCACTCAGGTATCTCTGGCTGTTGAAGTAGTCCTGAGGGCTTTTGATATTCCACCTTAACCTTGACGCAAGTCAGGCACTTGCCCACAAAGGTAGCTATTTCGGCTTTCATGTTCGGCCACCAATACAGCTTCTTGAGGTCTAAGTACATCTTGTTTGATCCAGGATGCACGGAATAAAGAGTTTTATAAGATTCATTCATGACAACGTCCCTGAATCCACCAAATTTTGGTGTCCAAATCCGGTTCATGAGACAACGAACCCCGTCATCCCTGACTTCAAGATTTTTATCCATTCCTCTCAACGCTTCACCTGCCACGTTCTCTAGCTTTAAGGCTTCTTCTTGTGCCTCTTTGATTTGTGCAGACAGGTGTGAATGGATGGTCATGGTTAACGCCTTTACTCGGCAGCCCGAGTATTCCTTCCTGCTCAAAGCGTCTGCAACCACGTTGGCTTTTCCGGGGTGATAACGAATCTCACATTTGTAATCATTTAGTAATTCCATCCATCGTATTTGCCTCATATTGAGTTCTTTTTAATTGAGGATATGCTGAAGACTTTTGTGATCGGTGAAGATAGTGCACTTAGTGTCGTAGAGGTAATGTCTCCAGATTTTTAGGGCGAAAACTACTGCTCCCAGTTCGAGATCGTGCGTCGTGTAGTTTACCTCGTGTGTCTTCAGTTGTCTTGAGGCGTAGACAATGACTTTTCCTCGTTGCATTAACACACATCCTAGACCTTGGTTTGACGCATCGCAATAAACCACAAAGTCCTCGGTTCCATCCGGCATGGACAAGATCGGAGCACTGCACAGAGTTCTTTTCAGTGTTTGGAACGCATCCTCTTGCTTATTCCCCCAGACGGAAGTCACTCCTTTTTGAGTCAGGGAGGTGAGTGGTTTTGCGATTTTGGAGAAGTTTTGAATGAATCTTCGATAGTAACCACGAGTCCTAAAAATTGTCGGATCTTTGTGGGTGTTCTTGGTGCTGCCCCAGCTTTCGATTGCCTTGATCTTTGAAGGGTCCACATGTATTCCTTCCTTGCTGACTACATGTCCGAGGAAATTCACTTCTCGAATCCAGAACTCGCACTTTGAGAATTTTGCATACAATTTCTCCGCCCTCAGTGTCTCCAGGACTTGACGTAAATGCTGGTTGTGTTCTTCCTTACTTCGGGAGTAGACTAGTATATCATCGATGAAAACAATCACAAACTTGTCTAAGTAAGGTCGACACACACGATTCATCAGGTCCATAAATTCCGCGGGTGCATTTGTTAAGCCGAAGGGCATCACTACAAATTCGTAGTGACCATAGCGCGTTCTAAAGGTTGTCTTGGGAATATCCTCCTCTTGAACTCGTAGTTGATGGTACCCTGATCTAAGGTCAATCTTTGAGAAGAAACTTGCTCCTTGTAGATGGTCGAAGAGGTCATCGATTCGAGGCAAAGGGTATCGGTTTTTAATGGTGAGTTTGTTTAATTCACGGTAGTCAATGCACATACGGAACGATCCATCCTTTTTCTTGACGAACAAGACCAGTGCTCCCCAAGACGAGAAGCTTGGCCTAATGAAACCTTTGCTTAGCAGTTCGTTCAATTGACTGGACAGTTCCTGCATTTCGGCTGGGGCTAAACGGTATGGTGATTTGGCTACAGGGGTAGCTCCAGGAATTAGGTCGATTCAGAATTCGACTTGTCGAGCAGGGGGCACTCCTGGAAGGTCTTCCGGGAATATGTCGGGGAAATTACAGACCTCCGGAATGTCTTTGAAGTTTTTCACTTCTTGTTTCTTGTCTACGACGTGGGCTAGGAAGGCGTGGTACTCCTTGCGGAGATACTTTTGAGCCTTGACACAAGAGATGATCTGAAAGTTTGAGCTGGGTTTGTCGCCGTAGACGACGAGGGTTTCACCATTTGGCAGATTAAGGCGAACAGCTTTTTCGTGACATAGGATTTCAGCATGGTGTAGGTGTTGGGTTTTGAGCATTCTAACACTCCTAAGTGTACATGCAACCCTAAATACCTTGGATCTATGTTTTCTCTATTATACATGCAAATATGAATATTCCAAGGTATTACCCTATCTAGGATACAATCTTTGATACTTGGGTAATAAAAACAAGTTAGAAGACATACCTTTTTATGTAGCTTGATTCCTTGATGCTCAAGAGCCGAGTGCCCCAAGTGTGACACCTCAAATGGTTCACACAACATCAAAGTACACTTGGAATAACTTGAGAGAAATGATACACTTCTATAAATCGGCTAGCCCTCACCATACATACATAGTGGCCGATTTTTGTCAAGAATAAGATGCTTATATAGTTTGTCACAATTAGGGTTACACCATGTAAACCCTACTTGTCATGGCCTTCCATTTCCATGATCCATGGGTACAAAAACACCATAGAGCATCCTATGGGTTTTAGCCCAACTTGATAATCCATGGAGCATTAGTCCACTATACAAGTATGGATGATTTACACAATCAACCCATATATTTAATTAGTTTCCTTTTGATCACTTAATTAATTCTAAATTAATTCATGATCAATACTAATTAAATAATCTTATTAATATATTAGAACTTATAATATATTAGTAAACCTTAAGTGTTATTTCTCTCATTTTAGTCTATCCAAATGCATGATGCCATGCAACCCAAATGGACCATCCCAATCGGGTCAAGTACATACCAAATATAGTTATGGACTTAGACACTAATCCAACAGTCTCCCACTTGGATAAGTCTAAAACTATTATTGAGTATGACTTCAAGAACCGAATGGCAATCGTAGCTCTTTAAGCCGCTGTCGAACTCTGACGTTGTAACTGAACTCTGATCTTGTCAATGACTTGTCCATTAGATAAGGGATCATATATTCCTCCATTCTAGATATCATATGGACTGAGACATGGATTATAAATCATTCTCTCTGTCCATTTGTTGTTTCCCGATTTCCGATTTATGACGACTGATTAATTGAACAAATCAAATCAGTCCAGGCCCGACCGAGCACTTACATTTGTCATCACTAAATCATCGAGGGGCCCACATATATCGCTTTTATCCCGAAGGTAAAAGGAATGGATAAAATTCGACTCATATGGCTTGTTCTACTACTTGTTGAATCATACACAAAAGCACGTTTTATAACATCGAGTTACCAATGCGTTTTCGCGCAATCAATGTACAACGAACTCATAGTAACAACTCATATCTCTAGGTTTGAAGAATATAAGATATTATCGTCTCATGATCACTCGTGATAAAATCCATAAAGTGATTCAAATGATCGCGGGTTGAATCCAATACTCAGAACTATGAGCACTCATGAGTGTTGTAGCACCGCTTTGTCCAACATCTTAGACCTCTACAAGCCAACCCATGACAGTCTTGATTCATATCTACTTCCAACATATGACCGACTGTGTATGGTTTGAATAACTTAGTCATTCGGGAAGAATAACCTAGTTTATTCTGGAAGTCAAAACATGCAAAATGAAATACAAGAATAATTGAATCTAGTATGGTATCAAAACCTATGAATATAAATAGAACACTTTTTATTTATCACCATACTGATTACTCATTATTCATTGTTTCGGTTTTATCAACTTTATACTTGAATTAAAAACACTAGTTGTCCCATGCTCCAAGCATGTACACTATGTTCTTCTAAACAATAAATTTTCCATACACCAAGTATGCACTCTATGTTTGTCTATGATCCTTTCTTTGTGACCAAGATCGATTGAACATAATTTTAATGATTCTCTTTTCACACTCCCAAATCCTTATCGAAAATGTAAGAATTCCAAATTCCTATCATTTACCGAAATCTGTTAGATTTTAAACTTATATGCATGATCCTCTTGTAATGATTATGCACAAAGTCACAAAGACTTGTCAACAGACATTATAGAGTATTCCAATGGAGATCAACTCCATGGAAACATCCTTCTTGCATTTAGTTTTTCTAATCTTACACAGATTGAATAACTTCCAACTATGAAACATTTCCATGTTCCCATTTTGACTGTCACTTCTGAACAAGAGTTGCCTCTTTTCAGAATATGTCAAAATGGTCCTCTCCAAAATTTAACACTATATTTCCAACTGTCTCTGAGCAACCAATCTTTGATAAACCTTAGATTGTTCTCGACAATTGCTTAATCAGTTTAGTCATATCCAATTCTAGACTTTTCCCCTCTTAATGCCCTGAGCATTTGGAAAATTTAGAAAGGATGAATATTATAGCACATGCAATCGATCCTATATTCGAAGCATATGGGACACGATTCATGATGTCTCACATAAAGACATGATACTAGACCAGTCCTTTTGCTATAATATTTCTATTTGCCAAGTTCTCATAATTCAGATTATGAAAAGGGATGTCGTAATCATAATCGAATTTTAGAACGCAAATAATGTTCCCATATATAGAATTTCCTTATGCTGAACCATTCCAACATAACATTCATATATATATATATATATATATATATATATATATATATATATATATATATACTTGACTAAATTTGATTAAAATCTCATGATCTAAAGCCTTTAGATTTGAAATGAAGTACAATTTCCTCTCCCTTAATTATAGCAAAACAATTTTTCAACCCCTGCAACTTCACGAATTAAAACTTTTTGTTTTCTATAATTAACATTGCTGTCTTGCAATACTAATCATAATTATCATGATCCCACTAACATTATGATTATTAGCATAACACTTATGCTCCCACTAGCTTTGACATGTATCAGAAAACAGCTGGACTTCTAGAAGTCAATACTTTATTGACTTTGTTACCAAAGTTCAGACTTCTGATACAAAATACGTTGACAAAACTTTATCAAAATCATACACCTTTCCTTAGATAGCACACATGTGTGTCTAAACAATTTCAGTATTATGAAAAGGGATGCCGTAATCATAGTCTCGATTGTTTAGACTTTTGCCATTTCTCATAAGTCCATATTAGTGTGTCGGTTAACCACGCATGCTCCACTAACGACTTTGAGATTGCAAAGATCACAATTGCTATCTTACTTAAAAACTACTTGGTGGAAGTGTTTCCTCACCATCATTTTCATGAATCGGAGAGAAACCTTATGACCCTTAGATTTTATGGTGTATGTGTTCTTATCCACGTGAATTTGTCAAAACCATAATCACAAGACTAGGTTAGTGACAAATCCAAACACATATGGATTGAACTTGTGCAATCTTAACTTCTCGCCACCTGGCAGTACAGGGCCTGCCATTGCTTCCAAGTAGTTATGCAAACAATTGTAGAACTCAAATGTATAGCCAACTTTAATGGAATGGGCACAGAAATTCAATATGTCAACATGATAGGTTATAAACCTCACGTCGTGTGCTAGTGTCAAACTACAGGTTTTTTTACTCTTGATTAGATATTGAAATCCTTTCAGGATCTTTAAGACTCCCAATGTCCTCTTGACATATAAGACTCACTTGCCAAATATTCAAGAGATAGTGCGGATTCTTTATCAAGACAAACACTTCACACAATTGGCCTTAGTTGGTCTTTGTTTTATCCAAAACATCACAACTTACCAATTTCAAATGTACAAGAGTGGGACACTTTTACTCTTACATTTGGCAAGTGTTATAAACCTTTCTTTAAGATATGTCACTCAACTTATAGTCTTGGAGTATGACTCTAAGACTTGTTTTGAAACAAAGTATGACTCATCTTCTTGATATAACCATTTCAACAATTCATGACTCCTCTTTTTAGCCATAAGAATGCACTAAGATTTCCTTAGAGGACTAATTGTGATATGATTTCTAAATCATTAAGATGATCATAATGTTGGGTTTTGAGCATTCTAACACTCCTAAGGTGTACATGCAACCCTAATAACCTTGGATCTATGTTTTCTCTAAAATACATGCAAATAAGAATTTCCAAGGTTTACATCCTAACTAGCATAGCATTGAAAACTAGAATCATAATACACTAGAAGAATGACATACCTTTTGATAGTGATTGATTGCTTGGAGTTTGAGAGCCTAGCACCAATGGTGTGAATACCTCAAATGGAATCACAAATCACCACAAACTTTAGAAAACTCTTGAGAGAATAATGCACACTTTTGAAATTGACCACCACTCTTGTTCACACACCACTAGTGTCATTTCAAGCATCATAAGCTCCTTTATATAGTGTGGAGGATTAGGGTTACATCCATGTAAACCCTAATACCCATGACTCTTCCTTTCCAAGGATCCATGGGTTAAAAGCTCCATGGACTATCCATGGACTCCCATGCATGCCAAGCCCATTCCAAATGAGTATTAGCCCACACTACATAAAATACAAGATCCCATATTTAATTAGTCACCTTTTTGATCACCAAATTAATTCTAAATTAATTTATGGTCAATACTAATTAAATAATATGATTTCATATTAATATATTATAACTTATAATATATTAATAAGTCATGAACATACTATTCTCAAAAGATTATCCATACAAATTGTTCGGGTGAAGTGCAACCCAAATGGACCATGCCGGGCCGGGTCAAGTACATATCAAATATTGTTATGGACTTAGACACCTTATCCAACAGTCTCCCACTTGGATGAGTCTAATAACATATTTGCAGATATGACTTCAGGAACCAACCGACAATCGTAGCTCTCAAAAATCTGTTGAACTATGAAGCGCCATTTTAGATAAATGATCATATAATCCTCTGCTCTCATGATATCAGCCGGACATATACATGGAACAATGTCTTACTTATTGTCCAACAGTTTGTTTCCCGATTTCCGATTTGTTTGACAAAGAACTTAATCGAACGCAACAATTTAGTTCTGACCGGGCCCGATACATAGGTCAAAACAAAATCATCGAGGGGCCCAGATATCGCTTCTAATCCTCCAAGGACTAGAAGGAAAAGATAAACTTCTACTCATATACTTGTTTCTACTACTTGTTGAATTATACACAAAGGCACGTTTTATAACATCAAGTTACTGATGCGTTTTCGTGCAATCAATGTACAACCAACTCATAGGTAACAACTCATATCTCTACGTTTGAAGACTTATATGATGTTACCGTCTCACGATCACTCGAGATAAATTCCATGAAGTGATACCAACGAGCGTGGGTTGAATCCAATACTCATAACTTATGAGCACTCTGTGAAATAGATCAATGGAACATAATTCTAATGATACTCATTTCACAATCCCAGATCCTTACCGCAAATGCAAGGATATTAAATTCTTGCCATTTACTGTAATCTGTTAGATTTTAAACTCATATGCATTGTTCCTCTTGCAATGACTATGCACAAATGTCACAGAGACCTGGCAACTGACATTACAAAGTATTCCAGTGAAGAACAATTCCATGGAAACGAAGTCTCACATTCAAAGTACATTCCTTTGAATATCCTTCTTGCATAAAAGTTTCTAACTTTCTCATTGATTCTTAAAATCCAACTCCCAATATGAAAAACATTTCCATATTCCCATTTTGACTATCACTTCTGAACAAGAGCTACCTCTTTTCAGAATATGTCAATATGGACCTTTCCAACATCATACTTCCAACTGTCCATGAGAGACCGATTTTAGGTAAACCTCATAGTGTTCTCGACAATTGCTTAATCATTTCAGTCATATCCGGTTCTATTCCTTTTCCCTCTTAATGCTCTAAGCATTTTTTGAAAAATTTAGAACGAATATATATTATAGCACATGTGATCGATCCTATACCCGAAGCATATGGGACACGATTCATGTTGTCTCACATAAAGACCTGATACTAGATCAGTCTTTTGCTACAATATTTTTTATTTGCCATGTTTTCAAAAAATCGACTACGAAGAGGGATGCTGTAATCATAATCGAATTTTGAGAACGCAATATATATAGAATTCCCTTATGTTGAACCATTCCAACATAAAATTCATATATATATTCTTGACTAAAGATGATTAAAATCTCAATCCAAACTTTTAGGATCGAAATGAAGTATAATCTCCTCTCCCTTAATTATAGCAAAACAACCTTTTCCAAGCAAAACTTTTGTTTTCTATAATTAACACTACTTATCATAATTGATTATGCTCCCACTAGCATAATAATTATTTAGCACAACAATTATGCTCCCACTAGCTTTGACATGTACTCAGAAATCGACTTCTAGAAATCAATACTTTATTGACTTTCATCACAAAGGTTCTGACTTCTGATACGAGGTGCTTCGACAAAACTCTATCTAAGCTTCTCAGACTCATACATCTTTCCTTAGATAGCTCACATGTGTGTCTAAACAATTATGAAGAGGGATGCCGTAATCATAATGTTTAGACCTATTTGCCATTTCTCACAAGTCCATGTTAGTGTGTCGGTTAACCACACACGCTCTACTAACGACTTTGAGAATGCAAATATCACAATTGCTATCTACTTAAAATCTACTTAGTGAAAGCGTTTCCTCACCATCATTTTCATGAATCAAAAAGAAACCTTATGACACTTAGATTTTTTATGGTGTATGTGTTCTTATCCATGTGAATTTGTCAAACTCAAAATCATATGGATTGAACTTGTTCAATCTTGATTTCTTGCCTCTTGGTAGCCCAAGGGCCCACCATTGCTTCCAAGTTGTTATGCACACAATTGAGAACTCACAGAACTCACATACATAGTCAACTTTATCGGAATAGGCACAAAAACAAGAATTATGTCAACACGATAGGTTACAAACCTCAAGTCGTGTGCTAGCGATAAACTATAGGTTTTATCCTTGATTAACTATTGAAACTTTAAAGACCTTTAAGAATCCACTGTCCTCTTGACATATAAGTTTCTCTTTGTCAAGAACCATTCCTTGACAAACAAACAAATATTCAAGAGTCAGTGCTAATTCTTATCAAGATAAACACTTCACACAATTGGTGTCAGTTGGTCTTTGTTTTATCCAAAACATTACAACTTACCAATTTCAAATGTTCAAGAGTAGAAAGCATTTTACTCTTACATTTGACAAGTGTTATAAACCTTCTTTAAGCTGTGTCACTCAAGTTACAATCTTGGAGTATGACTCTAAGACTTGTTTTTGGAACGAAGTATGACTCATCTTCTCAATTTTAACCATTCCAACAATTCATGAATCCTATTCTTAGCCATACAAATGCACTAAGATGTCCTTAGAGAATCAAATTGTGACATGGTTCCATAATCATTAAGATGATCATAAAACATGATACTAAAGTACTCTCCCATATTTTCAGATTTGAGAAACTTTTATCTTTCTGCCTAATTTGATTCTTCCCATTCGCCCTGCCATACATTGAAACTTTTCCAATGTTTCAGAATTATACTTAAACTTGTAGGTACAACCATATTTACTAAACTTTAGTAAATCATGATGCATAGTCTTATCGATCTTTGTGGTGGACTTTGACCTGCACACACCCAGTGTACCTGATCCTTTAGTCTTTCACCTGTCTCACATATACATGTGGTTAGGGAATTTAGTCTTAACTTTCCAAAAATGAAAATTCTCATTCATCATGTAATACAACCTGCATGATTCCAAGTTTCAATCCAATTGAAACCTTGGGTGATGAGAATCTTTCCTTATTTGATAAATTTAGACACTAGCACAAATGAAAGAATCAAATGCACATTTCCATTATTGCTAGAACCATACAAACATCAATTTTCCATAAAATGCCATTGCAAGGAGATATAATAAAATAAAACAAAATTTTATTTATTTATAAATGCGGAAAAACTTTTTTCCTTACAATGCAACTTTAAATGAAAACTATGCTATTACATACTTTCTAGCAATCTATCATAACTCTTAAGTAGTAGCTCAAGAATCCGATCTTCAAACCATGCGATTGAAATCCATCTTCGCGATCAGATTCAACATACTCTTTCTTTAAGTGTCCTTCCCTTGGCTTGATCCTGCCAAACACCAAAATGTAACCGAGTCACATTTTGTATTAAGAATCATCAATAAGGAACTTAACAGAGTTAGATAGTGGACTTACCTGAGGTAGAGTCAAACATTTTGTTTCTACTTGCTTTCAGATCTTTCAGGTATTCAGGGCAGCTTCACTTCCAATGTCCCTTCTCATGACAATAAAAACATATAGACTCTTTGGGAATGGTACACGAGATTATCACAGACTTAGCCTTTCCCCTTGCATTTTGGTCAACCGGGTTCACCAAGGCCGATCCCTTTCCATTGGGAAGAAAAGGCTTTTCTGGACTTCCAATGTTACCATTGTCCATGTCCATGGAAGTTTGAGAAATAGACCTTCCACCCATATTTGCTTGACCATTGCACCACATCATTTCTGACTCAACGGCAACAAGCAAATAAGATAGATCTATTAGGGTCATGTCGTGATCTATCACATAGTAGTTCTTAATGAACTCACTATATGACTCTGGAAGTGACTGAAGAACCCAGTCAATAGCCAACTTCCTTGGGATAACGACACCCAACATTCTCAACCTGTCAAAGTGTGACTTCATTCCTAAGACATGAGTGCACACAGGTCTTCCATCTTTATGTTTCATTGCAAGTAGGGCTTGAGTGACCTTGAATTTTTCAAGTCTTCGAGCTTGTGGGTCAGGGAGAATAAATGGAGGAGGTGGAGGTAGAGAAGTATGATTTCCATGAGATTTGGGAAGATCACAGTTGTCTAAACCAGACATCTACAATGGGAGATATTCAAGTTAGTTGATTTTAAGTCCTTAATATAACACCCAATATGAAATATTAAGGCTAGGACCCAACACAATATTTTATAACTTGGAAGAGGGATGTCGTAATCCAAGCTATAAAATATTTGAAGGTAGGTGAATGACGATTCACCAATTTCCACCATGAAAAACGAAATAAATTATTAGGTTTTAATTGGATTTAAAACTCCTAGATCTTTTGAGATTCATTGAACTTTCAATGGCATGTTTCAATCTCGATTGTGCCCTTCAGATTTTGTGACTGGGATGCCGATGATCACAAAACAAGGTGTGAATAACCATGCAAATTCACTTGGTACCCTTAATATTATCACCGAATCAATGTGCCGGTTAACCACACGCGCTCCACCGATCTATGATAAACATTAAGTCACCCTTTGTGATCCTTACTAGTCCAAGTTAGTGTGCCGGTTAACCACACACGCTCCACCAACGACTTGGTAAGGTACAAAGTGTTAATTTCATGGGTTAGCACCAAATTCACATTTTCCTAAAGTAACTAAGATTGGGAATAATAAAAAATATTTAGTTACTTTATAATAATCATTATACTTTTAATGAGAATTAAAGTCATTGTTTTACCCGTTCGGCTAACGACCCTCTAAGCTGCCATTTTATAGGCAACAACCTTATACCCCCTTATAGACCGGCTTCGTGAAGGAGGCCTACTAACGATAAAAACGACTTGATCTTATACATATATATATAAATATTAACCATTAATCTTATAATAGTATAAGGGTTGAATTTTAACTTTTAAAACTCTGGGGTATGGAATTAAAGTTTGTGTGAGACTTTACAAATTCCAAAACTTGAGGACAAGTTTTGAACAATTCAAAAACTTTTGGATATTCATAACTTATGAGTTTTAATTAAGGCTTAAAGAAACTTTTAATGAAGATACTCTTGGACATCCATAACTTGAGGACAAGTTATGGAGTCCATAAAACCATTTATGAGAAAAAACCCTTCAAAAGTGTAACTTATGACTTCTTAAAAGAACCTTAAAAGAAAAACTTTTGGAATTCCATAACTTGAGGACAAGTTATGGAGTCCATTCAATGTCATAAAGATCAAGAATTATACTATCAAACAATTTGCACATAATTCCTATGATCTACCAAAACTCATAAGTTCATGAACATTCATAATCAACAACATTCAAGAATCATATAAACATATATAAACTTGAAATTTTGGTTATAACTTTGAAATTGGTTCTCCATAATCATTACCACATCAAAAAACAGGTTTTACAAGATATGTTGTCTGGGGGTCCAACTCGTCGAGTGCATGAACCAACTCGACGAGTTGGATGATTTTTGTCTTGGACTCGTCGAGTCCCTTCATGGACTCGGCGAGTCTGCTGTGCAGACAGCACATAAACTTCGACTTTCAGCAATTTGCATCAAGTATTCAAGAAAACAAGCATAGTCTCTGATACCACTGTTGGGTTTTGAGCATTCTAACACTCCTAAGGTGTACATGCAACCCTAATAACCTTGGATCTATGTTTTCTCTAAAATACATGCAAATAAGAATTTCCAAGGTTTACATCGTAACTAGCATAGCATTGAAAACTAGAATCATAATACATTAGAAGAATGACATACCTTTTGATAGTGATTGATTGCTTGGAGTTTGGGAGCCTAGCACCAATGGTGTGAATACCTCAAATGGAATCACAAATTACCACAAACTTTGGAAAACTCTTGAGAGAATAATGCACACTTTTGAAATTGACCACCACTCTTGTTCACACACCACTAGTGTCATTTCAAGCATCATAAGCTCCTTTATATAGTGTGGAGGATTAGGGTTACATCCATGTAAACCCTAATACCCATGACTCTTCCTTTCCAAGGATCCATGGGTTAAAAGCTCCATGGACTATCCATGGACTCCCATGCATGCCAAGCCCATTCCAAATGAGTATTAGCCCACACTACATAAAATACAAGAGCCCATATTTAATTAGTCACCTTTTTGATCACCAAATTAATTCTAAATTAATTTATGATCAATACTAATTAAATAATATGATTTCATATTAATATATTATAACTTATAATATATTAATAAGTCATGAACATACTATTCTCAAAAGATTATCCATACAAATTGTTCGGGTGAAGTGCAACCCAAATGGACCATGCCGGGTCGGGTCAAGTACATCTCACATATTGTTATGGGCTTAGACACCTTATCCAACACATAAAACATGATAGTAAAGTACTCTCCCATCTTTTCAAATTTGAGAAACTTTTATCTTTCTGCCTAATTTGATTCTTCTCATTCGTTCTGCCATACATCGAAACTTTTCCAATGTTACAGAATTATACTTAAACTTGTAAGTATAACCATATTTACTAGGCTTTAGTAAATCATGACGAATAGTCTTATCGATCTTTTGTGGTGGACTTGATCAGTGCACCAGGATGTGTACTTGATACTTTAGTCCTTCACTTCACTCACATATACATGTGAACAAGGAATTAATCTTAATTTTCCAAAGATGAAAATTCTCATTCATCATACTATACAACTTGCATGATTTCCAAGTTTCTATCCAACTGAAACCTTGGGTGATGAGAATCTTTCCTTATTTGGTAAGTTAGACATTACCACAAATGAAAGAAACAAATCCATTTTCCAATATCGCTATCAAAGGAGTCATATAAGCAACAGTTTTTCACAAATGCCATTGTAAGGATACTTAGAATAAATGAAATCAAAAATTTCCTTTTATTTTAAAACTTTGCGGAAAAATTATCCTTACAGTGCAAAAACATATGAAAAACTTTGTTGTTATCTATTCCTAAGCAATATATCATAACTCCATAGCAACAACTCAAAATTCTGATCACCGAACCATGCGATCGAAATCCATCTTCGCGATCAGAATCAGCATATACTTCCTTTAAGTTACTCCATTTTTCTTTGATCCTTAAAACATCAACATGTGACCCAGTCACATCATGTAATAAGAATCTCATAATAGAAACTTAACAGAGTTAGATAGTGGACTTTACCTGAAATAGAGTCAAACTTCTTGACTTGATCAACCTTATGATCTTTCAGGTAAATAGGCAGCTTCGCAATCAATGCCCCTTCCTTTGGCAATAGACACATATGGACCCTCTGGTAGGACTATCTCAGACTTAGCCATTCTCTTTACCATTTGGTCAACCGAGTTGACTATGGCCGATCCCTTTCCATTGGGAAGAGAAAGCTTTTACTGGATATCTAATGTTACCATTTTCAAAATCCATGGAAGTTTGAGAAGTTGATCTTCTAATAAAATTTGCTCTATCAGTCCTCAAATCATTGCTGATTCAGCAACACCAAGCAAATAGATAAGATCATTAAGGGTCATGTCATAGTCTTTTACATAGTAGTCCCAAAGGAACTAACTATGTAACTTAGAAAGTGATTGAACATCTGACTTTCTTAAGACTTTGACACCCAACTCTCCCGGCTTGTCAATATGTGACTTCATCTCCAAGATGTGATCACACATAGACCTTGCTTGCTAATAGGGCTTGAGTGACCTTGAACTTTTTCAAGAACTTGTGAGTTAGGGAGAATAATTAGAGGAGGTGGAGGAAGATGGAGGAAGTGAAGTTCTAAGAGATTTGGGAAGATCATAGATGTCTGAACTAGACATCTTTTGGGAGATATTCAAGATAGTTGATCTAAAGTCCTTAATATAACACCCAATATGAAATATTAAGGCTAGGACCCAACACAATATTTTATAACTTGGAAGAGGGATGCCGTAATCCAGGCTATAAAATATTTGAAGGTAGGTGAATGACGATTCACCAATTTCCACCATGAAAACGAAATAATTTAATTAGGTTTTACTTGGATTTGAAACTCCTAGATCTTTTGAGATTCATTGAACTGTTCAATGGCATGTTTCAATTCAGGTTTTGTGACTGGGATGCCGAGGATCATAAAACAAGGTGTGAAGTAACCATGCAAATTACTTGGTACTCTTAAATGTCTATCACCCAACCGATGTGCCGGTTAACCACACACGCTCCACCGGCCTATGATAAACTTTAAGAAACCCTTTGCCTACCTTGTTAAATCAAGCTAGTGTGTCGGTTAACCACACGCGCTCCACTAACCGACTTAAGCAAAGTGCAAATTGTAATTTCATGGGTTAGCACCTTATTCACATTTTCCTAAGTAACTAAGATTGGGAATTTATAAGTGTTTAGTTACTTAGTATTTATCACTAATACTTTTAATGAAGGGAGAATTATAGTCCTTGTCCTACCCGTTCAGCTAACGACCCTCCACCAGTCAAGGAAGCGGTGGGTGAGAGTGGACACCCATTAAACTGCCATTTTATAGGCAGTAACCTTATACCCCCCTTATAGACCGACTTCGTGAATGAGGCCTACTAATGGTAAGACGACTTGCTCTTATACATATATATATATATATATTATTAACTTATAATACTATAAAGTATAAGGGTTGAATTTTAACTTTTAAAATCCTAAGGGCTTAATTTGGAATTAAAGTATTCATGAAAGAAAACTTTTCAAATTCCAAAACTTGAGGGCAAGTTTTGAACTATTCAAAAACTTTCCAATTCCATAACTTATGTGTTTAAAGTAGTTTTAATTCAAAAAAATCTTCAAGTTCCATAACTTGAGGACAAGTTATGGAAGACTTTAAACTATTAAAGAATGTGACTCTTCCTTATTCTTAACTTATGGAAATCTTTATGAGTTTTATGAATCTTAAATGTGACTTTTCACATAACTTGAGGACAAGTTACAAAAACACATTTTAGAATCAACTCTTAGATTAATTTGGATTGAAAACACATTTTTCACATAACTTTTTCTATTAATCTAAGCAACTCATAAGAACAAGATAATACAAATCAAACTTTTCATGTAATTAGCCTAATCCTTAAACTAATACAAAACATGAATCTATTGACAATTATCTTTGAAATTGGATTAGCGTGAACATTACCACATCAAAAACAGGTTTATAATTTGAAAAACAGCTTAGGGTAATGTTCCTAGTCCAATTCCAGCCAAAACAGTCGAAAATATGTTGTCAGGGGGTCCAACTCGTCGAATGCATGAACCAACTCGGCGAGTTGGATGATTTTTGCCTTGGACTCGTCGAGTCCCTTCATGGACTCGGCGAGTCTGCTGTTCAGACAGCAACAAATTTCGATTTTTCAGCCATTTTTGTAAGTATAACAAGAAAACAAGCCTAGGCTCTGATACCACTGTTGGGTTTTGAGCATTCTAACACTCCTAAGTGTACATGCAACCCTAAATACCTTTGATATATGTTTTCTCTATTATACATGCAAATATGAATATTCCAAGGTATTATCCTATCTAGCATACAATCTTTGATACTTGGGTAATAAAAACAAGTTAGAAGACATACCTTTTTATGTAGCTTGATTCCTTGATGCTCAAGAGCCGAGTGCCCCAAGTGTGACACCTCAAATGGTTCACACAACATCAAAGTATACTTGGAATAACTTGAGAGAAATGATACACTTCTATAAATCGGCTAGCCCTCACCATACATACATAGTGGCCGATTTTTGTCAAGAATAAGATGCTTATATAGTTTGTCACAATTAGGGTTACACCATGTAAACCCTAATTGTCATGGCCTTCCATTTCCATGATCCATGGGTACAAAAACACCATGGAGCATCCTATGGGTTTTAGCCCAACTTGATAATCCATGGAGCATTAGTCCACTATACAAGTATGGATGATTTACACAATCAACCCATATATTTAATTAGTTTCCTTTTGATCACTTAATTAATTCTAAATTAATTCATGATCAATACTAATTAAATAATCTTATTAATATATTAGAACTTATAATATATTAGTAAACCTTAAGTGTTATTGCTCTCATTTTAGTCTATCCAAATGCATGATGCCATGCAACCCAAATGGACCATGCCAATCGGGTCAAGTACATACCAAATATAGTTATGGAATTAGACACTAATCCAACAGTAGGCATAACCAATCCATGCCAATAATGACATCAAAACTTTTTATGGTGATCGGTATAAGGTCGATTTGGAAAGAGTGATTGTTTAAGGTGAGGGTACACCCGGTGTAAATGTCGTTAGTGTTCTCTGTTTTTCCGTTAGCCATTTCTACGGTGAATGTGTATTTTAGTGTTTGTGGTTTTTGTTTAAGCAAGCGTTTAAATTGATGGCTCACGAAGCTTTTCTCCGCGCCACTATCGAAAAGAATGCATGTGTATGTATTGTCGAGGAGAAACGTACCGGTGACCACAGTTGGATTTGCAACTGCTTCCTCATGACCTATCGCCAGAACTCTGCCCACTGCACCAGAGTTGGGGTTTCTTGCCTTCGGGCAGTTCCGCTTGAAGTGTCCTGCTTCTCCACAACCATAGCAGGTTCGACTTGCTCCGGCGTTGGCAGCTTGTGCGTTTTGTTGGACTGGAGCTTTACAAAATCGGGCGGTGTGCCCCTTCTTGTTGCAGTTGGTGCAATGCATTGCACGGCATGCGCCGTTGTGGTGAAAGATGCACTTGTTGCACTGGGGTAGGTTCCCGGCGTATTGCCTTAGTGGAGTTGGGGTGGCAGTGGTTGTGGCAGCATGCACATCAACCACTTGTTGCTTTTTGGCAGGGTCTTGAGCAGGTTGACCCTTATTCTTGTTCCAGAACTTCCTTTTGTTGTTTCCCCATTTTCGCTTGCTCGGGGGTGGTTGTTACAGTGCCATGGTTGGCTTTATGGTCGATGAGTTGCTGTGCCAGTTCTTTGGCACAGTCAAAGGTAGTTGGCTTTGAGGCCAATATGTGACAACCCGATATTTCAAGTCAATGTAATGTTCAAAAAGTCAAATATTATAATCTATTTTTTTAACAATAAAATTAGCGTCAAAAAAGAATTGTTCAAAAGTCTCGATTGTGTTACATAAAATGTTACATATCGTATCAAGGTTTTCAGAAATATAAAGAACACTCAAATCCGAGTTATAACAAAGAAGTTATGACTAATCAAAGATTCGCGACAAAACCGGTAAAACACTGTCAAGTGTAAAAAGTGAAATTTCAATAAAATACTTTTTAGCCTAAGTATCTAAATGAAAGTCGTAGATTATGTTAAACCGTAAACGTGTATAAAAAGAACGTCCAAATCTGACTTCGTATGAGGGAGTTATGATTTTTCTAAGTTTCGGATATAGCAGTAGAAAGCTAAAAACTCGAAATAGAGATCGGGCGATTTTTAGCCGACGCAACCTAAACGAGAATTGAAGGTCTCGACAATGGTAATACAACGGTAAAAAGACAGACGAAAACGGGCATCGGATGAAGAAGTTATGAAATTTTAATGGATTTTTCCTGTCCCGGCCTATTAAAAATATAATATTAAAAACTTAAATCAAAATTAGCCTACGGAGTCTAAACGAAAGTTGTAGAGCATAATCTCACCTACGCGTGGATATAAAGAACGTCGAAATCGGAACCCGTATGCGAGAGATATGAATTTCTTAAGTCGGGGCACGCAAACCAACCTTATCCGAAGACTCACGACGTGAGTCTATGACTGATGTGTGACAGAGCTAGACCACCAGGCGTCGCGTCTATGGACCAAACCCACGACGTGAGCCTTTCCATGCTCACGACATGAGTCCCGAAATCTCACCCTATAAATAAGATGCGAGGGTTCCGACTTCTCTTGCTCAATTCTCTCTTCTCTCTCACTTCTACTCTACGTTTAGCACCCCGAGACGACCCCGACACTCCGGTTACATATCCCAGTTCCAACGAAGCTCCGAAGCTCTGAAAATCCCGAAAAACTTACCACTTCCCGGTCGAAGTGCTACCCGAGTGAAGTCTCGTTTTCATCAAATCACCACACTTTCCAGGTGAGTTCATACCCCTACATTTTCACGTCTTTTTCATGTTTTAGGGGGGGGGGATACAAGTGAAACACGAGGAAAACTTATGTTAAAATACGCATCGTTACGTATGGTTTCAAATATTTTACCTACATTTTGTTTATAAATGTTAAACAACATTACTACCAACGTGACACTTTACATGCAAAGTTGGTATTACACCGAGTTTTATCACCAAACGGGACACACTTTCGAAAAACTATAATGGGTATAGTTTACAAGTTATTCATGACATCTTTACATAAACATTATAAAAAAAAGAAGGGAAATACTTTCATTTACAAGAAATGTGAAATTTTCATTTCGTAAATCTTTTGATACTAAGTTTTGTGAGACATCTGGCTTCACCGTAATCTCAAGTATGCATTTCAAGTTCTGTATTATAAACCATAATCTCTTGTAGGGAGAGCGTGATACATGTGTATAGATCTATACGGGATTGACAATCCCGCACCTAAACTGTTAGCTACAGTTAGACCGGTAGGTCTGGGGTGACAAATGTCATAACACTGCAACGCTTGAAGAACGTTGTTACAGGCAGTCTGGGTCAATAGCATGGTTATAAAACTCACATGGAGTATCAAAATATTTTTGATTTACGAGACTATTAAGTACATCCAGTAATTACATTATATATGTATAAATCCACTTACATCATTTATAGTACGAAAGATACTTATGCATTCCAGTCTTTGGAGCTTTTTCAACCTACCACACATACATGGAAAATATTGGATTTTCTAGAAACACGCTCAGTTATTTTTACCGAAAAACATACAATTTTAGCACAAAACGCTTATAAACTCACCAACTTAATTGTTGACACTTTTTCAAAACTACTTGTATTTCTCAGGGAATCAGTAATACAGGTAAAACATCAGCTTTTGTGTAACACCTCGTTTATTTATTAGATAAGTAAATAACTTAATGATCGAGTTGTAGCCCTAAAATCAATAATTATGTAGCGAGGTGTGAGTTTGAGGAGCTAATTGTCATAATTTTTAAGTTGGGGGTTAATAGTGTAAGTTCTGGGCTTAATTTGAGAAAGGTTTCATAAGTCAGGGTGCATTTGGTAATTAATGGATTTAAATTGAAAAGAATTGAAGGCTTAAGGGGGCTGATTGGTAATTTAAGGACTTATTATGAAAGAAATTTATGGATTCAGGGTCTAAATGGTAAGTATTGGCTTTGCTTTGAAAGAAATGTGAAGGGAGGGACTAATTGTGACATTATGGTAATGTGCTTAAGGGTGTCGGGTATTTAGCTGAACATAACCCTAACCCTAGGAATTTTGAGTCAGCCGCCAACCAACCTTATCTCTCCCGTTTGCGGCCACACCTCACGACTCCTCCATCGCCGATCATTGTTCCTCGTCTATGAAGTCGGAGGACCACCGAACCCTCTCCGTCCTTCTCCATCTCTTTCTCTCGCCGACGGTCGCACGTAGCTGGGAAGGAACCACCGTGTAGGCGATTGGGCACCGGATGGGGGAAACTGTCGTCAAGTTGGGACCGTAGCACCACCAGAAGCGCCGCTGCTGCATCCTTTCCGTGACCGTCGAAGGCTGCCCTCGATCGTCGCGGCAGTGGGCAGTCGTGGAGCGTGATCGTTACCGTTGTCGTTCTCCAGTCGGGGTCACGACTCCCCCCCCCCCCTTTCCTTCCGTTCACTGATGCCGCTAACTCCAGCTGTTGACGTTGTCGCGGCGCGTTTCCGGGAAGGTAGTGCCGCCGGTTCCTCGTGGATGGCTCAATCGAAGATGATGTTGTGCTCGTGGGTTGTTGTTATCCCACCGTGAACTGCTACCATCCTCAGCCGCCACCAGCCACCGTGGAAGGTGGCTGTGTGCATATCTTACTATGTGTAGGTGTGTGTGGTTGTATTTTATTAGCTGTATGTGGGTTTGGGTGTTTTGGGTAGCCGGAGTTCACAGAAGAGCCACCGCCACCACCGTGAGGTGGTGGCTGCCGCCAAGCGCCACCGCCGGCCACCATGATGTGGCTATGTGTGTGTGTTAGTTAGTGTGTGTGTGTTTATGTTTGGATTAAACATTGTAATTGTAATTAGCTTTGGTTAATAATAAAAATAATGATAACCACCACCGTAAGGTGGTGGCCGCCGCCGTGAGCCGTTGACCACCACTACCCGAGGTGGTAGTGGGTGGTGCCCCACAAGCAAAACCCTAATGGGCTTGAAGATTTATGTTGGGCCTATTGGGCCATGTTTGGGGTGGAAACCCTAATTAGGGTTTAGAAAACCCTAATTATGAGTAATTGGGCCTTAGACTTATTGGACCCACTCTTGGGCCATTGAGATTGGATTGTGTATTAAGCCCAATCACTTCATAGCACTTATCTAGTAGAGTAAACGACTTAATGGGTTAAGTAAGAAACACTTAACCCTAATCGTCATTTTATGTGAAACCCTAGTTTCACTTGGGCTTTGTGTTGGGCCATCCAAGAATAATCAAATGAACTAGAGTAATTAGTTGGGCTTTAGGGTAAGGCCCATATGAAGGATTGAGCCCAATTTGGAAAATTGGGCCATAGATGGGCCATAGTTTGAGCCTAGATGGTTGTATGATATTGGGCCCTTGGAATGAGACATGTTGGATTGGACTGAATAATTGGGCCTTAAGGGAAGTCCATGTAGAGGTTTGGGCCCAATTTGGAAAATTGGGCCATAGTTGGGCCTTGGTCCATTATGAGACTTTTGGGCCTTTGGTTTGGGCCTTGGGCTGGAATCAAGCTAAGATAGGGGTAAAGTAGTCTTTTACCCAAGTATGGACTTATGGTTATGAGTTGGAACCCAATTATTAATTGGGTGTTATTTTGGTATTGACAGTTCGGGAATCTGTCATCCAGCAACTGGGGTTGAGTCTGCGGGACTTCAGCAATGTGGGGTTATGTCTTCGGGACTTCAGCAGTGTGAGGTGAGTTTCCTTTCAGTAGGAACGGGTCTACTGCCACAATGTCGGCCCGTTTAAGTTAGCAGTAGTTCCGAACTTCAGTCCGATGCAGTAGTTCAGTATGCTTGGTGTCTTTGTGATACAGGCATGGTATGTGTTATGTGTTCCGGACTATGGTCCGATGCAGTATGCAGTATATGTGCTCATATTATATGTCATGATCATGTTATGCTATGTTCGGTCAGTTCCGGACTTCGGTCCGATGCAGTAAGTTCAGTGTGCTCGATGTGTTTGTGATTCAAGCATGACTTTGTGTTATGTGTTCCGGACTTCGGTCCGATGCAGTATGCAATATATGTGTTTATGCTAGTAGTTATGATTATGCTATGCTATGTTCAGTCAGTTTCCGGACTTCGGTCCAACGCAGAGGGCAAGGCCCTGGTTAGTTACGGACTTCGGTCCGATACAGTTTTCGGACTTCGGTCCGATGCAGAGGGCAAGGCCCTGGTTAGTTCCGGACTTTGGTCCGATGCAGTTTCCGGACTTCGGTCCGATGCAGAGGGCAAGGCCCTGGTTGGTTCCGGACTTCGGTCCGATGCAGTTTCCGGACTTCGGTCCGATGCAGTGGGCGAGTCCCAGTATGTGCTTTATATGTTATTGTATGGTATGTGGTAGTTGGGGAGACTCATTAAGCTTCGTGCTTACAGTTTTTAGTTTTGGTTTCAGGTACTCAGTTTTCAAAAGAGGAGCTCGGAAAGATTGCAGTGCACACACCATTTGTTCAGCCTGGGATGTTTATACTCTGATATACATGACAGTTGTTATATTATTCTGAGATATATTGTTGTGATTTTTCTACGACGTATGATGACTATGGTTTTATTACTGATTTAAAACGAAATTTTCAGACTGTATTTTTGGGATGTTACAAGTTGGTATCAGAGCCTTGGTTTGAGGGATCCGGGCACACTTTCGGGTGTGTCTGAACTCAAACTAAGGAAGTGGTATAAAGTTTTCAAGAGAAAAAAAAAACATGTTTACAAAAGGATTTTGACAAAAGAAAACAACTTTAGAAAAGTATAGAGAAAAGAGTTTTAGAAAAAGTGAAAAGAATTTTGAAAAGAGAAAAGGGTGTGGTGCATGCAATCAGCCGAGCTCAAGTAAGTACTCCCAAATTACCCATACAAGTTCATGTTATGATATGAGTATGAGCTTTATGAGAATTGCATGCTAGATTAGGACTAAGGATCTAGGAAGGATGCCTTATGTGCCTGTTGTATGTATGTGTGTCAGCTTTATGAGAACTGCATGCTAGTTTAGGGCTAAGGATCTAGGAAGGATGCCTTATGTGCCTGTTATATGTGTACCAGCTTATTGAGAACTGCATGCTAGTACAGATTAGTCAATATGATAGCCAGAGTAGTATATGCTTGAGTATGTGTACTCAACGCCCGAATGTTGCTTGCTTTGTGCTTCTAGGAGCTCTAGTTGTCTTTCACTAACTAGTAAACGAATATGTTAAGTTACATATTGCAAGGACTAAATAATTTCAGAAGGTTAGGTCTAGCCCTATTTCGCAGCTCTTGTCTGACTCTAACCGTTGTAGGGTAGTATCTCTCATTCGAAGAATTATCTAGTCTGAGTAATATGTAATGGTATTCGCGAGCTAGTTAGGGGAAGAAAGTAGGAACTTCTTATGCAGCTGATGGCGGAGAGTGGGTTGGTGATTACCCTAGGGCAAGCCTAGGATGAGATTAGCAGTAGTAGTAGAAGGGACTTGGTGGAGTCGAGGCAGTACTTGAGGAAAGTACGGATAGATGTGGAAGGTAGTATGGGCCCGTACTACTGAAAGCAGAGGATCCGTACTCAAATCAAGGAAGGCTGAGATGAACCCAGGGAAATTGTAGTGTGTGAGATCCCTCGAGTTTGGATGAGTATTGTGATGTTAGTGATGGTATGTTGCCGAGTATAGTGACGCTAAGAAGTAGACCAAATTGTAGTTCTGGTGTCGACGAGGTATCAGGCTCGGACTCTGGAGCCGGGCTAATTGATGATCAGATGAGGGAGTTCATTCCATCTGAGAATTTCGAGCAGTATCATTGACCAGACTCCTGTGATCCTCAGTGTGATCAAGGAGGGCATTATAGAGATTTGTGATAAGAGGCCGAGTGCATTCTGCAATGAGATAACAGTCATGATAGAGACCCGTACGTTGATGTTTCGGGAAATTCAGAGTTTGTGAGGCTTCAGATTGTCATGGGGGTTAGGGACCCCATTGTTAGCAGCAGATGGTTGGCAGATGTTACCAACGCTTTTCGTACCAGATGTTGTCTCGAAAGGAGACAAGATCTGACTTACTTCCTATCTCCTGAGGGATAGAGCACGAGATTGATAGGAAGAAGTTGGTAGTGGGTTGAGTGATGATGCGGTTAATGCTATGTCATGGGATGACTTTTAGACCAGATTCTGGGCAGAGTGTGCCCAGGCGATTGAGGCGCAACAGTTGGCGCAAGAGTTGTTAGATCTCCACTAGACGACTGAGACTGTGGCAGAGATCACTTCCAAGCCTCAGGGAAGGAGCTTATATGGTGCCACAGTATGCAGCAGATGAGGAAATGAAGAAGGTAAGTTATCAGAACATATTATAGAATGATAGCAGGGAGATTGTGAGTACCTCGGGGTGCAAGACCCTGAATGATATGACTTCTAGAGCTCGAGAGCGGGATATTGACTTAGAGCACACTAGGAAGAGGGAACCATATCAGTTGCTTATAGTGATGGGTCTCGGGAGGAGACCGTAGATGTCAGATCAGCTTCTGAGAGGCCAGCGGGGTCAGATTCGGTGCAGGACTTGCGGGAAATTGCACAAAGGAGCCTTCTGTTCCAAGGGTTGAGTAAGTGTAACCCTGAGTTATCCTCGGGTTGTGTCTAAATTATATTTTCAAGAGATTTCATATGCCAATTGCATACCGAGAAGCATTAGCGAATAGTTATAGAGCAATTCCCTAGATTATGGGATTGGGAAAGTACAGCGTCATCTTGGTTTATTCCGAGACTGAGGAACAACACGAGAAGCACCTGAGGGAGGTGCTAGAGACTTTGAGGAGGGAGAGAATTTTCGCCAGGTTCTCCTATTGTGAGTTCTGGTTGCGCGGGGTGCAATTTCTTGGGCACCTTGTCAATCAGAGGGATATTCTAGTCGATCCGGCCAAGATAGAGGCCGTGATGCAGTGGGAGATTCTGAGGTCTCCAACTAAGATTCGGAGCTTCCTGGGTTTAGCGGGTTATTACCGGAGATTTATTTTGGTTCTTGGAGGCGGTGTGATCTTTTGGGCTGGCTAGTATTGAAACACTAGCAATGTTAAGCATGGTTTCAGCAGATTGAGCATAGAATGGTAAGAAGCATTGAGAATCCTTCCAGAATTGTGTGCTGAAAGACGTTAGTTGAATCGAAGTGGGGGAGAATCGTCCAAGGATTCAGAAGTAGGAGCAGTTTTGAAACTGGGATAAGTTTCGCATCTTTGTTTGGAAGGAAGACAGCTTAAGCGGCTGTATGGTTTGATGATAGTGGGAGATGGAAGTTCGGAAAAACTTGCCAATAAGGAGATCGCATTCCCGTAATGTTTGCTAGCAAGCCTTAGGAAATCAGGTTGGGGATTCCAGACAGGACATGAGTTCAGCTGAGTGCGGGTGTAGCCGTAGCATTCACTAGTAGCCAGATCGTGTTAGAGTGTTGTAAGTCTGCGGGTGTAGCCGTAGCATTCACTAGCAGCCAGATAGTGTTAGAGTGTTGTAAGTCTGCGGGTGTAGCCGTAGCATTCACTAGCAGTCAGATAGTGTTAGAGTGTTGTAAGTCTGCGGGTGTAGCCGTAGCATTCACTAGCAGCCAGATAGTATTAGAGTGTTGTAAGTCTGCGAGAGTAGCCGTAGCATTCACTAGCAGCAGATAGTGATAGATTGTTGTAAGTCTGCGGGTGTAGCCGTAGCATTCACTAGGTTGATAGATAGCGTGAGTGCGTTGTTAGGACGCGGGAAGGACAGTAGTACCCACCGGTTCGGCTGTAGCAGTGAAGATATGGAAATCCACGGATTGGATTTTAGAATTACCTAGACGGATTAGATCAGGTTGAGCCAGTGATACGACTGTAGGAGTGCCACTACAGTTAAGGGATCAGGGAAGCAATGGATTGTATGAGATTGCTTGTGGTATTGAGTTACCATTGGTTAGGTAGAAATCACTTTTAGTCTTGGATTTGGTAACGTCAAGATTCGACGCGTGGGCCCGATCGATTGGACCGGGAGGTCGTTAGAACCGCAGTGACATGTTAACTAGTGACAACTAGTTCCAGAGAAGGATTTTGATCAGAAGTCGTGCGAGGCGACTAAGTAGGGAGTCCTTTAGCTCCGCAGCCGGGCCGGAACCCAGTATTTCAGATGATTGGCGAACGAGTTGAGGCCAGGCAGGCCTCAGGAGATTTTGGGAAGCAACTATGTAGCAGCATACTGTTTCAGGCAGTTTAGTGTTCGAGCAGTTTCAGCGTTTGGGCAACATTAGTAATTGTGCCCTAAGTTGCAAGTACAGACAGGATAGCTGGTTATTTGGGAAGTGACAAGTCACTCACAGTGGAAATAGTTGAGCATTGGCCACGTATAAGTGAATCACAGGGATAATGGAGTTGTGATTATGTTTTTCTAGTGGGAGCCTTGAATTATCAGAAGATGAGTAGGCAGCTGAGAGACAAGTGGATTGGATTCAGCAATAATGAGTCAGTAAGAGTGGTCGGTCAGGGATCCAGACCATATCGAGACAACATATTTCATACCAAATAGATGTGATCTTGTTGCGAGAGATTCGTTCATCTACGGATTCTAGGGCTTTGCGAAGATTTCTCCCAACTCCCTGGGAAGGGCTAGGGTGTGCCCAGGATGGTGACCATGTTACTAGAGTGGTTGGGCGTGTAAGGAATGATTTCGAGGACGAAATCTAGTTTAAGTGGGGGAGAGTTGTAACACCTCGTTTATTTATTAGATAAGTAAATAAATTAATGATCGAGTTGTAGCCCTAAAATCAATAATTATGCAGCGAGGTGTGAGTTCGAGGAGCTAATTGTCATAAATTTTAAGTTGGGGGTTAATAGTGTAAGTTCTGGACTTAATTTGAGAAAGGTTTCATAAGTCAGGGTGCATTTGGTAATTAATGGATTTAAATTGAAAAGAATTGAAGGCTTAAGGGGGCTGATTGGTAATTTAAGGACTTATTATGAAAGAAATTTATGGATTCAGGGTCTAAATGGTAAGTATTGGCTTTGCTTTGAAAGAAATGTGAAGGGAGGGACTAATTGTGACATTATGGTAATGTGCTTAAGGGTGTCGGGTATTTACCTGAACATAACCCTAACCCTAGGAACTTTGAGTCAACCGCCAACCAACCTTATCTCTCCCGTTTGCGGCCACACCTCACGACTCCTCCATCGTCGATCATTGTTCCTCGTCTATGAAGTCGGAGGACCACCGAACCCACTCCGTCCTTCTCCATCTCCTTCTCTCGCCGACGGTCGCACGTAGCTGGGAAGGAACCACCGTGTAGGCGATTGGGCACCGGATGGGGGAAGCTGTCGTCAAGTTGGGACCGTAGCACCACCAGAAGCGCCGCTGCTGCATCCTTTCCGTGACCGTCGAAGGCTGCCCTCGATCGTCGGGGCAGTGGGCAGTCGTGGAGCGTGATCGTTACCGTTGTCGTTCTCCAGTCGGGGTCACGACTCCCCCCCCTTTCCTTCCGTTCACTGATGCCGCTAACTCCAGCTGTTGACGCTGTCGCGGCGCGTTTCCGGGAAGGTAGTGCTGCCGGTTCCTCGTGGATGGCTCAGTCGAAGATGATGTTGTGCTCGTGGGTTGTTGTTGTCCCACCGTGAACTACTACCATCCTCAGCCGCCACCAGCCACCGTGGAAGGTGGCTGTGTGCATATCTTACTATGTGTAGGTGTGTGTGGTTGTATTTTATTAGCTGTATGTGGGTTTGGGTGTTTTGGGTAGCCGGAGTTCACAGAAGAGCCACCGCCACCACCGTGAGGTGGTGGCTGCCGCCAAGCGCCACCGCCGGCCACCATGGTATGGCTATGTGTGTGTGTTAGTTAGTGTGTGTGTGTTTATGTTTGGATTAAACATTGTAATTGTAATTAGCTTTGGTTAATAATAAAAATAATGATAACCACCACCGTAAGGTGGTGGCCGCCGCCGTGAGCCGCCATTGACCACCACTACCCGAGGTGGTAGTGGGTGGTGCCCCACAAGCAAAACCCTAATGGGCTTGAAGATTTATGTTGGGCCTATTGGGCCATGTTTGGGGTGGAAACCCTAATTAGGGTTTAGAAAACCCTAATTATGAGTAATTGGGCCTTAGACTTATTGGACCCACTCTTGGGCCATTGAGATTGGATTGTGTATTAAGCCCAATCACTTCATAGCACTTATCTAGTAGAGTAAACGACTTAATGGGTTAAGTAAGAAACACTTAACCCTAATCGTCATTTTATGTGAAACCCTAGTTTCACTTGGGCTTTGTGTTGGGCCATCCAAGAATAATCAAATGAACTAGAGTAATTAGTTGGGCTTTAGGGTAAGGCCCATATGAAGGATTGGGCCCAATTTGGAAAATTGGGCCATAGATGGGCCATAGTTTGAGCCTAGATGGTTGTATGATATTGGGCCCTTGGAATGAGACATGTTGGATTGGACTGAATAATTGGGCCTTAAGGGAAGTCCATGTAAAGGTTTGGGCCCAATTTGGAAAATTGGGCCATAGTTGGGCCTTGGTCCATTATGAGACTTTTGGGCCTTTGGTTTGGGCCTTGGGCTGGAATCAAGCTAAGATAGGGGTAAAGTAGTCTTTTACCCAAGTATGGACTTATGGTTATGAGTTGGAACCCAATTATTAATTGGGTGTTATTTTGGTATTGACAGTTCGGGAATCTGTCATCCAGCAACTGGGGTTGAGTCTGCGGGACTTCAGCAATGTGGGGTTATGTCTTCGGGACTTCAGCAGTGTGAGGTGAGTTTCCTTTCAGTAGGAACGGGTCTACTGCCACAATGTCGGCCCGTTTAAGTTAGCAGTAGTTTCGGACTTCAGTCCGATGCAGTAGTTCAGTATGCTTGGTGTCTTTGTGATACAGGCATGGTATGTGTTATGTGTTCCGGACTATGGTCCGATGCAGTATGCAGTATATGTGTTCATATTATATGTCATGATCATGTTATGCTATGTTCGGTCAGTTCCGGACTTCGGTCCGATGCAGTAAGTTCCGTGTGCTCGATGTCTTTGTGATTCAAGCATGACTTTGTGTTATGTGTTTCGGACTTCGGTCCGATGCAGTATGCAATATATGTGTTTATGCTAGTAGTTATGATTATGCTATGCTATGTTCAGTCAGTTTCCGGACTTCGGTCCGACGCAGAGGGCAAGGCCCTTGTTAGTTCCGGACTTCGGTCCGATACAGTTTTCGGACTTCGGTCTGATGCAGAGGGCAAGGCCCTGGTTAGTTCCGGACTTTGGTCCGATGCAGTTTCCGTACTTCGGTCCGATGCAGAGGGCAATGCCCTGGTTAGTTCCGGACTTCGGTCCGATGCAGTTTCCGGACTTCGGTCCGATGCAGTGGGCGAGGCCCAATATGTGCTTTATATGTTATTGTATGGTATGTGGTAGTTGGGGAGACTCATTAAGCTTCGTGCTTACAGTTTTTAGTTTTGGTTTCAGGTACTCAGTTTTCAAAAGAGGAGCTCGGAAAGATTGCAGTGCACACACCATTTGTTCAGCCTGGGATGTTTATACTCTGATATACATGAGAGTTGTTATATTATTCTGAGATACATTGTTGTGATTTTTCTACGACGTATGATGACTATGGTTTTATTACTGATTTAAAACGGAATTTTCAGACTGTATTTTTGGGATGTTACATTTTGGAGAAGGGACGCTAAGGCATCAGTTTGAAAAACTTATTAAATCATCATATTGTAATATTCTTTTGAGACATGTATCACATGCAACAATGTAACTTTTAAATTATAATTATGATGGTTGTGTTTACTTTCTTTACAAATATTCAACTGTTATGATACTACGTGAAGTCACCCACCCCCGAATGTTTCCGCCATTCTGGTTTGGGGGTGTGACACAATACGTTTCCTTGAAGTTGGGGAGATAGTCCCCATATGTATCTTTCCACCTTTTTGCTTTCCGGAGTAACCATCCCGGGACACATCATGGCTAGATCGCTAAACCTTGAGGTATAAGACAGGATGTCAGAGCCTGTCATTTTGAGACCCCAAAGTTCTTCTTCCAACTTCTGTATCTCGCCCCTTGGGCAGTATTCCTTCGTCAACATGGTTTTCAGGTCTTCCCGTGTTATCGAATTAGCCACCGGAAGTGTCAATGCTTTGACGTGGCCATTCCACCAGGTGAGGGCCCTTTCAGAGAATGTGCATGCTGCAAATTTGACCTTGCTTACTTCAGGGCATGCACATATTTCGAAGATGGATTCGGTTTTCTCGAACCATTGCAACAACGCTATGACACCTCCGCTTCCATTGAAGGTTTTGGGTTTGGCACTTGTAAAGTCTTTGTAGGTACACTCTCTCGAGCGTCCCTGGCTGTCCCCGTGGTTAGAATTTGTGGCACCATTACCCGCACCACCCATATTATTGGTGCTGATTTGGGACATTGCGTCTGCTACTGCAGCTGTTACAGCAGCCTGGAACATTACTGGGTCCAACTGAGGGGGTGGTGGCGGTGGTGGCGCTGCAGCTCCTGCGACGCTGGCACGTCTAGGATTTCTACGAGGTGGCATTTTCTGCCATATCAAGAATGAAAAGACAATAAGTCTTTGATAACGCTCACAAGTCGAGAGTTAGAACTAAACATTATTAGTTCTTAATATGCATCATGATTCCTACTTGTAAAGATGTTGTAAGAATCCATTCATACTAGAGGTCTATAGATAATGAAATATAGACTTTATGAATTTTGATAGTTTTGATTCACATGAAATGTCTGTGATAGAATCCATACCGGGCCCATACGACAATCGTTTGATGTATAATATTTACATATCATTAAGATTAAATAAACTTTCGAATCTAATGGGTCTGCCATGGGTCCACAACCAAACAAGGAACAGGATCCAAGGCGGAACCACCATTTCCAGGTTGACATGGTCTTAAGTATATATAACTTTGATTTATACATAAAAAAAATCATGAATTGGCCACCAGTAAATTTAATCTGAAAATAATCTTTGTAATGTTCCCAATAAAACAAATAGCGCGTCAATTTCATTGATATAACTTAGTATACAATATTTGAGAAAATTTGCCCCTACAAGGGGTCTATGCTACATCAATGTATGGGAAAATTTTGACCGCCTAACAGATCCCGAAAGTGTAAACACTTAAATCACGAGATCGGACATAAAATACTAGAAAACAATAGTAGTACTTATCCGCAAAACTAGATTAAACTGAAGCGAGCAGTGCAAACACTACTTACGACGGTTGAAGCTCTGAGGATCACGAAGTGAAGACACGAAGTTCCTTGTTTCCCTCATTTCAGCTCTGGATTCTGCCGCTTGGCGCTCTGCTTCTGCCAGACGTCCTTCTAAAGTGGCTTGGTGTTCCCGGAGCTCTTGTACTTCTGCTCGGGTCGCGGCCATTTCCTGTCGAAGAACCTCGGTACGGTCTCGAGTCCGATCGTGGTCATCATCCAACCGGCGAAGGCGAACGGAGTTGACTTGGCTGGTGGCACCAATTTCCAAGAGGTAGCGGGTGTTTATCCTTGTTTGCTCCTCGTGGCGTGCGACACGGTGAACCATGATAGGAAGGGATTTGTCGGCTGACCCTCCTCGGCTGAGGTCGTAAAAACCTTGTTCCATGCCATAGGGAGGTCGTTGACCTTGCTCTCGGCTCCATCTATGTATAGTTTCGGCCCATTGGGGCGTCGTTCCTTGGAAGTGTTGCAGAGGGATAGGGGCAGGGTGTGGATTGTAAACTTCGGGTTCGGAGTCGGTTCCATCTAAGTCTTCTTCCTCTTCACCGTCTACTGATTCTTCCTCCTCCATGGGTTCCTCATCCTCCATGGGTTCTTCTTCTTCCATGGGTTCCTCTTCGGAATCTTCCTCTGGGTCTTCCACAATCCAACCGACATTCCCTTGGTTGGGGAAGTAGGGGTCACCCGGCAAGTGAAATCCCGCCATTGCGCCTGTACGAGAATAGGGATAAGAAGGATATCGCGAGAAATTTTGGGAGTAAGAAGTTAGTTATCGCAATTTATAATGTGATTATTACGGTTTTTGTGTTAAAATACTCCTATAGTATTTTCATGTTTGATTCTCGAGGTTTTTGGTAGGTTGAAGACTTGTTGCTCATCATGATTCTTCTTCGACATACGTTGGTCATACCTTGGCTAAATATAGTTGATCAGGCTATATTCATCCAAGATCTGACTACATACCCCGAAGCTGGATCATGGTGTCCAACTTGTCTCAATGCTATTGCCATTATGATACTGAATTAATGAGTGCGATTGTGCGTGTACTTTTATAAAAATACAATTTTTTATTTTTAAAGTACTTTTGAAAAAGCTACGTCAGAGAATTTTTGTCCCGTTGTATTTATAGTTTGTATATCTTACGTGGTTCGATATACTTAGTTCACTATAAACAAAGCTCTGATACCAATCTGTCACACCCCCAAACCGGAACGGCGGAAACGTTCGGGGGCGGAGGACGTCATGCTCAGTATCATAACCATAGTGAAGAAAGTAAACACAACCATCATAAATATAATTTAAAAGGTTACATTGTTGCAAAAATACATGTTTCCAAATAAATTACATATGATGTCAAAATATTGCAAAAATCTGCGCCTTAGCGTCTTGCCTTCAAAAATCTTGTGGATACATGTATTACTGATTACCGGAGAATACAAGTTGTTTTTGAAAGAGTATGAGCATTAAAGCTGGTGAGTTCATAAACAATTTATGAATGAAAATGGATGTTGTTCCTTAAAGTTTGTTACAAGTTTGTTTCCAGAAAATCCAATATTTTCTAAAGGTTTGTTGTAGTCTTAACTGAACCAAGGCTTAGTATATATAAGTAAATCGTCATACTTATGTGTGGTTTTATATTTAAATAAAACTCCTTTTTGTGGAATTCTTAAATCCCCGTGAACTGTGTGTTTTGTTCATTCCCCATGTGAGATGTTATAACCATGCTAAAACTCGAAGGTCTCGTACTCGACGTTCTTCAGGCGTCGGAATGTTATGACACTTGTCACCCCAGACCTGTCGGTCTAGCTGTTTCAAGCAGCTTAGGTGCGGGTTTGTCAGACCCAATATAGATCTATACACAAATATCACGCTCTCCCTCCAAGAGATTCTGATTATAACTACAGGACTTTTTCTGTGGTACTTAAGAGTACCCCGAAGTTGAATGTCTCACAAATTTATTCATTAACAAGTTCACGTAGTTTGTAATGAAATACTCGTTTTGTAAATCGATTGTATTACCGTTTCTTTGATAAACGAGGTGTTCAAACTATACCTATTATAGTTTATCAGTAGTGTGTTATGATTTGATGAAACCTTGATGTGTGCATGACTTTGTATTTCAATAAAAATGACATTGAAAATACTAAGTGTAAATCTTACACACCTTGCTCAGCATGTTACAAGGTGTGAATAACCCTTAAACTTGTTTTGACAGTTTTACCCTTAATTGTCGCTGTTTTAGAGTATTTATAGAAAAATCATCGTAAGTCTAAAACTGAATCCGTAAACTCTGAGAGTTTGGAAAAAGAGTCTAATGTATTCATAAATTTTCCTATAATTTTTGGTGGTCTCAAACCAGTGTGAAAATGTTCATCTTCACAACCTGGTCCGATTTTGTTGCTGCAGTGATAGGCAGTTTTGTAAAAATCACCATAAATTGTAGAAAACTCGTATGGAGATATGCAAGTAGTCATTTTAAAGGTATAAACCTGAAATATTTTCATATTAAACAGTTTTGAAAAATATTAAGTTTAAGTTGGGTAAAACAGTTCGTGAACAGGTCACAACTTTTCTGTTGTAAGCTGTCAAGTTAAGTTTCAAATATGTTTTGGTGTTTTAACTTGTATCCCCCCCCCCCCTGAAAACTAAAGAAAACTGGAAAATGTAGGGGTATGAACTCACCTTGAGTGATTTCTTGAAGAGTGGAAGGTCGAAGACGAGGAGTATCAAGTCAAGAACACTTGATGAACACGTGAAAGTTTGGATGATCCTAAGAACGATTTTTGGTGTTAAAATGTGGGTAGATGATTCAAGGATGTTATGAAAACATGGAATAACACTTGAGTTTAGATGAAATACTTACCAAAAAGTGAAGTAATAGCTCAAGAACTCCTTCAAAAAGTGGCTGGAAGTAGAGAGAAAAAGAAGCTTTCTTGAGGGGTAAGAGAAGTGTAAGTGTGTTTGATGGTGAAGGAAATGATCAAGGCAAACCAAGAAATCCTCTAGGGATTTCTTTATATAGGAGGTTGTTGGAGCAATTTGCAAGATTTATAGGATGTTTGCTTTGGTTTGTGTGATGTGGATAGGGTTGGCTAATGAGGAGGTGACACATGGAAGGCACGTGGGCACACTTGACCCACTTGATATTCTAAGCTATTTTCTTTATTGTAAAATAATGATTTATAATTAATAAATCCTTGAGATATGAATAAAATATGAGTTTAGGGAGTTTAAAATTATAAAAATATGAATTTGGTGAAAAATCCCCGTCAAAATCGTCAAAAACGGGCTTAACAGGCGAAAGTAGTCGAAAACCGGACAATAGGAGCGAACCTGCGAGGGTTCGGTTCTTGGAGTTAAGGACCGAGGGTAGGGAGAAGAAGGAACCGGAGGAGGGGATCGGGTCCGAAGGTGACAGAAGCGAAAGTGGCTCTCGGGTTCGAAGGGAAATGGAAGCGAAATGGACCGAGGGCTCGGTTCATTTCGGGTGTACTTGAGTTTCGGTCTCGGTGGTTGGCTTCAGTTCCGAAGAGGCTAAGTTCGGTTCTGAAAGGGGACATTCGGTCGTGAGAGGGTTCGGACATAGAAGCTTCGGTCCAAAAGAGGTGTTTCGCTTCTTAGGGTTTCGCTTCCAAGAGGCTCGGTTCCATTAGGGTTTCGGTCCTATAGGGCTGTTTTTCAAGTAAACTTCCCGTTTCAAGCGGTTTTTGGCCAAGTTAAGGGTCGGGATGACCCGTATAACTATAGAAAGTTGAGAGAGATTTTGAGAGAGATTTGGGAGAGATTTATTTTTAGTCAATATTATTGTATAGCCTCACAATGCAAGGTTCGTGAACCCCGTTATGCGTCGTTTATGATTATTTTAAGTCCCCAAAAGGGTCCATAGTCGTGTTTTGATGCGTTTAACTCCCTTCTTAGGGTTTCACATTGATAAACACATAGATTCTCCGAGACACTTGAATTCTTGACATACAAATGCACATTTTTATACATAGAATAACTTTTATCATAGAAGTACTAGTTAAGTTTGACCGGTTTGACTTGTTGACTTTGACTTGTTGACTTTGACTTTGACTTGAAATTGACGGTTGTCACAACATAATTTCGTATTTGTGTTTCTGTTGTAAACATCAACATTCAAGTATGTTTTCTGTAAACTGATTCTTGTATATTACATATATTTGAATTTCGTTTGTTTTATTTATATTGGTTTTGTTGATTGTATACTTCTGTCATAACATTCATTTTGCTTACATGTGTTTTTAATTACAAATAACATAATTTTTAAATGTTATTCTCTTAATTTGTTTTTGTTTATAACGTGTGTGTATATATATATATATATATATATATATATATATATATATATATATATATATATATATATTATTCTTCAATTGCATGAGTCTCATCACAATTCACATGCATTTCCCCTCCTTAGTTTCGACAACTTAGGTGCTTTTGTTTTTTGGAAAAAACATCTTCAAACCGCTTATTGTTGTGCGACGCAGTACACGCACATCACTTTTCATCTCGCAGCTGTTTGTTTTTTAGAAGTCTTCGGAGTCAAAAACCTCTGCGCGTGCTCTGTTTGGCGCAGCACTTGTACTGCCTCTTCCAACCTCTTCCAACCTCTTCTTCTTCTTTTTTTCTTGCTCTAATTTTGATTATATGTTGTTGAAATTTTATTTCACCTTTTTTTTCGTTTTTTTTTGTTTATTCTTGTTGAATTTTTTTTTTGGTTTTTTTATATTCAATAATGATAATTTCTTAATGAAATATCATTATTTTTTACTAAAATATCTTTATTTTTTTTGTTGAAATATCATTATTTTTTACTGAGATATCATTAATTTTTGCCGAAATGTTATACATTATTAAATTTTACGTATTAAAAAACTATTTTCGGTTTATGAAATTAGTTTATTTTAATTTTTTAATATCTGCAGCAGTATGCAGATGTTAAAAAAACAAACACGCTTCTTATTACACTCTGCAGCCGTTTGGTCCACATCTTCTACTGCAGAGGGTTGCAGAGGTGGTCCGCAGACTTCATTAATTTTTGCTTCAGAAAATCAAACAGCACCTTAGTAACTCATCATGGTGGAAGTACAAATATATAATTGTATAAAGGAAACGATAAAGACCATTATTAATAATTTAATATTGTATATCTATACTGTATTTATTTTTATATCATCTAGTATTAATAATATCTATGTTGTTCCAAAAAAAATCTTTAAGGGAAATCTCCAATAAAGTCCTAATATTTTAGGTCAGTTTACGATTTAGTCCTAAGTTAAATTTTGTTTACAAAAAATGATAGATTACCGGCTAAAACTTCGGAATAACCCCGGGTTTCACAGGTTTAGCCGGTACTCGTCTCTTTTTGTTAATTGATCCAAATTTTGGGGCTTTCATTAATTAATCAAAATTTTAGGGTTTTTTCATTATTTTTTACCAATAAACCAAAATATTTGGACTTTTCTGAATATTACCTTTAAACTAATATATATTATATGATCTAAGTTAATATGTACAATTCCACGTCTTTTTTTCTTGCGCTCTTTCTAGGTTCACCGTGTGTTTTTATCGTCATCGTCAAACCCAACAACAAAAATCTCACTCACAAGCATTGTTAATTCCATTAATTTTCCAAAATCGTCCATTCACAACTCTACGATCATCTTTCAATCTCCAAATGAAGAAAGGAGAAAAACCTTGTTGAATACGTGAATGTCCCCATTACCTAACTATGGCTTAAACCATGGTTCCAACACTCGGATGTTCCTATTACCTAACCATGACTTAAAGCATTGTTTGAACCCATACACTAATAGTGTTAGCCATAGTGCTGTTAACAACAGAAGACGAATCCTACATGGTTCAACCACTGCTACCTTGGCTCAAGTCTTACTTGACCCTCGTTTCCTTACAAAAGGGCTTGAAAACCATGAAGAATAAACCATCGAGCTTAAAATACTCAACATGGGTAAAAAAACTCAACTCGGTATTTTGTATTGAAAAGCATTAAGAATAGGTTCATTTGAGTGTAATAGGAACATTCGAGTGTTGGAACCTTGGTTTAAGTCATGGGTAGGTAATAGGGACATCTACGTAATCAACACGGATTTTCTCCTTTCTTAATTTAGAGATTGAAAGATGATCATAGAGTTGTGAGTTGATGATTTTGGAAAATCAATGGAGTTAATGATGCTTGTGAGTGAGATTTTTGTTGTTGGGCTTGACGACGACGATGAAAACACACAGTAAGCGCAAGAAAGAAGACGGGGAATGATACATCTTAACTTAGTTTAAAGGTAATCTTCACAAAAGTCCAAATATTTTGGTTTATTGGTAAAAAAATAATGAAAAAACCCTAAAATTTGATTAATTAATGAAAATGCCCCCAAATTTGGATCAATTAACGAAAAAAGACGAGATACCGGCTAAATCTGTGAAACTGGCCACGAAGGGTTATTCCGAAGTTTTAGCTAGTAATCTATCCTTTTTTGTAAACAAAAATTAATTTGGGACTAAATCGTAAACTGGCCTAAAATATTAGGACTTTATTGGAGATTTCTCAATCTTTAACTACATATTCAACGCCCCAAATGGGTTTCTTTTGCTTCAATTTTAAAACGAAAATAATACAAACTTGCCAAATGTTAACATCCAAATGATTTTGATATAAAAATGTAAATGAGTGAAGAAGACGACGACTGCCAAATAATTCAACAAGTTGACAAGTAACTTAATATATGTTGTCAGCTCTATAATTTAACACGTATGAATTGATTTATTTTTCTAAATTTAGAGGTGACAAATGAAAAAGTATCTTGCCATTTTTATGACCTTAATCATTTAATGATGTGTTAGATACATATCATCTCAACATCATTTAAGCAAAACTTACAGGTTAATGTGAGCCAAAAATTGGTGGTATCCATTTTTTTTGTCACAAGATCAACTTCAACTTACCATTTTAGATAAGATTTTCGACCTTTTCTATAATTGTTAATAATTACAAGATATTGATAATATAGATTTTGAATATTTGTTCATCTTGATTTTTATTAATGGTATTTTGGATACTTATGGTAATTATATTATCCATCCTTTTATACAATATTATAATAGATTTGGCTCAAAACTCTTAATTCTTATCCTTAAAAAGAGATGCTATAAAACAATAATACAACCTATTATGCAAAAGCCTATCTTATCAAAGAAATGGATCATTTTCATTTTAAAATTTAAACTTTTATATTAACCAAAAATGGATAATGTTATTCCTTGGTAAGTGGATATTAATTGAAGAATTAACAATAAAAAGGGGTTAAAACTTAAAACTGTATAATTTGAATTTCAATCAAGACATAATACTTTTTTATTTTTCCTGTTTAAGCCAAAACTTTTTGTTTTACCAAATTAAGCCCAACATTTTCTATTTTTTTGTTATTTTCTTTAGAGAACCGGTTTCAAAATTACCAACTACTAACTCATTGCTAACGTGAATCATTAAATAAAAAACATATATATGTATGTATATAAGGTAGAATTCAACAGTCAAAAGCTAAACACTCCCAATATATATATATATATATATATATATATATATATATATATATAGAATTCAACAGTCAAAAGCTAAACAGTCTCTCTCTCTCTCTCTCTCTCTCTATATATATATATATATATATATATATATATATATATATATATATATATATATATATATATAGAGAGAGAGAGAGAGAGAGAGAGAGAGAAAGAGAGAGAGGTTCATATGTTTTAACTAAGTATTGTGTTATTCTATGCATTATTGTGGACCAATAAAAAATTAATAGAAAAAACAATAATTAAATAAATCAATAAGGATAACTAGGTAATTTGAGAAATAACTTCCACAAATACTCCCTATAATTTTGCTAGTTATCGTTGATTTTAACCTAATTCCCCCCTCTTATATACGGCCTGCGAATCTTCATCACCAAATCGGTAGCAGTAGTAGCAGCGACGGTGAGCAACGGTGCGCTCTTCTCGGTCGGCTGGTAGGTGTCAAGGAATGAAGATGAAAAGGTTCTGAAGAAGAGACGCGAACATCAATGGCCGGAGCAACGAAGGTTCGTCGGTCGGCTTCGCAAGTCGATGTGGTCGATGGGAACATCAGAGAAGGTGTGGATGGCTTTGTGGTCGATGGTAACAGTAGGTACGACTATGGCAGTACCTTAGAGTATGACACTGTGGATGACGCTGAGTGGTTGGGTTATATCGTGCTTGGCTGTAGCTGATGAGATCGCAATTTGCTATCGTTTTCGACTGCGCTGGTGAGTAATTCTTCCATTATCATGTAATAATTTGAATCAATTCTTGATTGGCGGGGTTTCTGGTTATTTTGCCCTAAGTAATATGCCATTTAGGTATGCATAATTTGTAATCAAATCCTATGATAATGACGATGGTATGGTTAGGTTTTTTCTTCAATTAATTCACATTCAACAGTTGGATTATGTTTGCTTCATAGTATTTTGAATTACCCCTTTCGTTGTATGAAGCTATCTTCTGATGAGTACGTACTGTTTTGAAGTGCGAAATTGTCATGGGATCAAAGTTGATATCAAAATCATATAACTGGATATAGTTTTGTATTTTTTATACTTGAATGCTTAGATTTCTAGGATGAACACCCATGGAAAATTTCTCTAGATACACACACATGTTGGTTAAAATGCTTGGGATTTGTAGTTATGGCCACTTTTTGGGTGCATTTTTATCATTCCATCAGTGTTATTATAATTATACAAATGAAATATAACTAATACCAAGTTGCATTTTCTTGCAGGTTTTATTGACTTAGTTTCTGTTGATGTAGATATTATATGCAAAAGTATCAATCACAATTTACAATGGTTCCTCCTACCAAATGTTAGTCTTTTTAGGTAGTAAAAATTATGGAAGAAGGCTCTAAAAATTCGATAAAGTAAAGTTGTGTAGTTAAAAGATGGCACTGAATGGAATTCCGATTCTGTTGGAATGGAATAATGAATTCCAATTCTGTTGGAATGGAGTATGGATATTTTCTCACTGATTTATGCATGTTCTACAATTCTTGTTTGTTGGTTTTGGTGCAATTCACAAGTTCACATCTTTTTCCAAAAGAATTTAGTTTTTTATTTTTCATTTGCTAATGCATTATTGAAATCTAAACTACAATTTTGTTTTGTTTTCACAGAAGTTGATGCTTGAAAAACGGGCAACAAAATTAAAAGTGTTTCTTAGCAACATTATTCTTTTAGAATAAATTAGTGTATTTGTTAGATTTTGATTTTTTTTTCCCGATTTGAAAGTTTTTTAGTTTTACTCTTTAACAATAAATGTAATTCTTGACAATTGTTACATGTATTCTATAAGAATTAATGTAATTTTTGTTTTAATTCTTCAATTGCTGGTTCGAGAATTTGTTATTCTACAAGAAAATTTTAAAGTCATGATCAAGAAAATTTGTTATTCTAGAATATTATTATTTTTGAACATACTCAAACATATTCTGTCAGAATGTCCGAATTAAAAACCTTAAATTAGTAAAAAGCGGATTTTTAAAATTAATAAAATCTATGATCCCTTAAAATATGCAAATTTCCTTTATTAAATATATATTAATTGACTAAAATGCCCTTCTAGTTAAATTGGATGGTATTTTTCAATTATTTTTAATTCAATAATATGTATTAATCACTTTCTTAAAATAAGTAAAATGATTGGCCCACATTTATGCATACAATAACACAATAATTAGTTTGAATAGAATAACCTACGCCTATATATATATATATATATATATATATATATATATATATATATATATATATATATATATATATATATATATATATATATATTCAGGTAAGGATGAAAGTATAGAGCAAAGCTAAACTCTCTCAAACCATAAGCATGTTTAGGATTTTGAAATCGAAGAAGAAAATGTCATCATAAAACAAGGTAATTAAGGAAGAATGGTAAGAAATTGAATAGCGATGATCCTGATTATGAAGTCAAGTTTGGTGATGAGATGCTTTTGATAAGTATATCCATGGATTATGAAAAGGGAGAATTCATAGGCACAACTTTCCATCTTGTAGGGATCCAGTCTTACAACCCTTTGCGAGGATCAATCTGAGTTTTTGGATGATATATATGGAAATCTTTATGATGATGAGAACATAGCCCATCTTGATGATGATGAGAATGACACTAGTGGTGAAGTTATTATTCATGATCACATCATAAATTATAATCTCATGAAACCATAGGTTGGTGAGAAGTATGAGAGTTTTTAGCAATTGAAACTATGTCTTATTAACTATGTATAGATAAAATGTAATTCATATTGAATACGCAAGGTCAGTTGCTAGATGTGTTAGATATTCAAATAAGAGAAAATGTGTTTTTCGTTTGTATGCATCATGGATGAATACATAAAGATCGGTCCATTGAAAAAGCTTTTATGTTCAATAACCTTCACTTTCAGACACCTTATATCCCCTAAATGAATTATCTTTTATCTTGTGAAGGAGGTTATTTTGAATCCATACGTTAAACTTAGGAGAATAAAAGAATTCATTAGGGAAAAAAAATATAAGTGTATAGTATGTAACAACCCAACAAATTTGAATATTTTGGTTACATATGTAAAATTTTAAACTAAGGGGCATTTTACAAGTTTACACGAAGCGTTTAAAGTACGTTGCTATGGTAAAAGGAGAACACGATGCGCTTGTTGCTCTATGCGACACAACTTAAGTTCAATGTGTCGCGTCCAAGTTAAACACGTGATGCATAACCTGCGACAGATGACACATTTATCTGGCCTTAAGTCGGTCATTTGCATCACTTTCTCCTCATATCAATTGCAGAACTATCAAATGATGATTTTAGGGTTTTGAGGTCGATCTTATCGAGAAATTAAGAAGAGATACAATGTTTAATCCATATAAGGGGATTAAGGTGTTCTCTCTTTCTTCTAGTTAAGCTCCATAGTTTATCCATGATGATTCATGGTAGATGTTATAGAACTTTCTTGAAACTTGAATACATGATATGAATCTTTGTTATGATGTAGTAGCAAGAATCCGTTTGTCTAAAAACCATTTGGTAATAATATCTCATTAAATAACCAACCAAGTGTGTATACTATGCTTCCAATGTCAAACCACCCCGACTAAATATCATTCAATATCAATTTTGTTAAGTATTAACTATTACCCGCAAAATTAGATTATTTTAATTTATAGAAATATCCAAACATTAAGAACAAAATTAACCTTTTTAAAACACCTAAGAAATAATTAATATAATTTCATATTAAAATATAGAATAATAAAAATAACTTATATTTCTAAGATTTTAACAAAGAACTATTCAAAATATAATGAAATTTCACCGATAACCACCTATCTTACAATCATGCACTACGAAACGGGAAAGAACACTATAAAATGAACATAATGCTCAAAATGTCACCGCTTTCTATTTTTTGCATTTAGTCATACCGAAATCGTCACCGCTTTCTATTTTTTGCATTTAGCCATGCTGAAATCGTCCTTACTTACGAAAGCATTCTACTATATGAAATTCTACTTCCCTGCTAAATACCAAAACAACATTGTTTTTTTTAGTACATATCATCATAAAATAAATGGTTATTGGTGAAACTTTCTTTATTTTTTATTTTTTATAAAATTGCTATTTTTGTCATTTCATCTTATAAATATTCAAATTCAAATCACATCCAAATATTGTTTTTTGTTTCTTTATGACCATATATTCAATAATTTTCGAAGCAGATTCGTAATTAGTAATCGAATCTTAGATGAGAAAAAATTGTGAAATTGTATACGTAGCGTGATGGGTGAAAAGGGTGTTGACACTTGAGACTTGACGGATAACAAAGAGATTGTCTAGAGACTGAGAATCCCACCCGGTCTTGAAAAACGCACCCACAGACTTTCAAAAAGAGGAAACTACTTGCGCTGCAACAGCCCCCACCCACCCCCACTTGTCCTCGCAAATTCACTGAATCCGACCACCTCACGCCACCCCTATTCCTATTCCCATGGATTTTAATCTCAAATTCATTCAATCCTCAATCACAATTCACAATTCACATCTCCCTTTTCCTCATTCCGATCTTCATCTTCACAACCAAATTCCATCAGGTAATTAATCTTCTATAATTTCAAATCATCTCTCGTACAATTAGTAAATCACAACGTATTTGCGTTTTTCTCTCATCAATTCACCTTCAAATATGTTTGTTTTAGATTTTTAGTTTTTTAGATTCAGGATTTATGATCTAACTTCCTTGTGTGTATGGATTTCAGGTCGAAAATTTGTAGATCGAAAAGCAAATACTGTACATGTTCCTGAAGAGTTATAAATTATAAATTATAAATTATAGCCCTTTCCTATAGAGAAGATCGATCGATCACATCGGGATAAAGTCAAGTGTTGTTATGGAAGTGAGAAGAATGAACATGAAGATGAGCGCTCATGAAAGCGGTAGTGCGACAATGGTGGTACAACAGCAAGGGGGAAAGAAGGCGGTGCCGGCGCCGGCGGTGTATGATGACCGATCATTGTCAAATAATAATTTTGGAGGAAGAAGGATGACGATGATGTCAAAATCGAAAACCAGGAGCAGCTATTTCAGTTTGGAATCAATGGTGGTGCTGGTAGGTTTAACGGCGTCGTTGCTGATACTTCCTTTGATACTTCCGCCGCTACCGCCGCCGCCGTTCATGCTGTTGCTGCTTCCGATCTTCATATTGGGTGGCCTCATTGTATTCGCCTTCATGCCTTCGTCGTCGTCGTCCACCTCTCGTCATAAAAACGTAGCATAATCGCTATTTTTTTCTGGTTAAATTCTTTGTTATTTTGTTTTCGAAATATTGAATATTATGATTTCTGCTAGTTTTAACTTTTAAGAGATGTAAAGAAGGGCTTATGAATTTAGTTAATTACTCAAAATGTTCATCAGATGCATTTGTTTGTTTTATATTCTATAACGACGATTTTTAATTTAGTATATTTTTTTTCTTAATACTAAACGCGTTATAAAAACGATTCAATATATAAACTATTTGGATGTGATTATAATTAGCTTATTACTTTATTTTGCTTTCCATGTGGTTTCTGAAATAAAAAGTCTCAAGTTGAGTAAACTTTGGTTGCAGTTTCAAAATCAAGTAGGCTAATTTTTTTTTGGACGACTCCGTTTGTTTCTAGACGACAGGCTACATGCCCCTCGCAAGAGGTTAATATAGTCTTTTTATTCATCTAACTACGGATGAGCATGTGTCGGTTTTTGGTTAAAACCAAATCAAACGTAGAAAATCGGTTTTTTGGTTTTAAAACCCATATGGGTTTGGTTTTTGCATGGGCCTGTTTCTCGGTTTGAGTTTATGGGTTTTTGGTTTGAAACCGTGAGTTTATGGGTTTTTGGTTTGAAACCGTGAGTTTGTGGGTCCACGGTTATCTAGTTTTTGTGTTCATACCTACGGTTTTTGCATATGTTGGTTTTTCGGTTTGAAACTGTGAGTTTATGGGTCCACGGTTTTCTAGTTTTTGTGTTCATACCCACGGTTTATGCATAGGTTGGTTTTTCGGTTTGAGTTTATGAGTTTTTGTGTTCATACTCATAGTTTTTGCATATGTTGGTTTTTCGGTTTGAAACTGTGAGTTTATGGGTCCACGGTTTTCTAGTTTTGTGTTCATATCCACAGTTTATGCATAGGTTGGTTTTTCAGTTTGAGTTTATGAGTTTTTTTCGTTTTGAAATCGTGAGTTTGTGGGTCCATGGTTTTCTAGTTTTTATGTTCATACCCACGGTTTTTGCATAGGTTGGTTTTTCGGTTTGAGTTTATGGGTTTTTTTTTCGGTTTGAAACCGTGAGTTTGTGGGTTACGGTTTCTAGTTTTTGTGTTCATACCCACGGTTTTTGCATAGGTTGGTTTTTCGGTTTGAGATTATGGATTTTTTTCGATTTGAAACCGAGAGTTTGTGAGTCCACGGTTTTCCAGTTTTTGTGTTCATTCCCACGGTTTTTGCACAAGTTGGTTTTTCGGTTTGAGTTTATGGGTGTAACATCCCAAAAAATACAGATAAAATTGTTTTTAAATTCACTCAATTCATAAGAAATTGATATCAAAATATTCGAAAGAGTCATATTGTAACATGTTATCAGAGTACAAATCCCAAAATCACTAAGTGCGGAAAAACATAGAGTGATGCAGTGCGATCAGGACGGACCCTTCCCCTTCGAACTGGAAGTACTTGAAACAGAAACTGAAAACTGTAAGCACAAAGCTTAGCGAGTTCCCCCAAAATACCACATACTAAACAAACATACTGCCAAGCATATATGGGTGCCGGCCTACCCCTTCGGTATATTTCAACTGGATACTGCCAAACATATGTAGGTGCTTGCCTACCCATTCGGTCTATCTCATCCGGATACTATCAAACATATATGGGTGCTTGCAATCCCCTTCGGTCTATTTCAACCGGATACCAGATCTATTTCACCCCTACTACTACCACATAATATCATAACATAAATCACAGAGTCATCGAACAAATACATGCATAACTGACAATTATCACAAAGACAATATTCACACTATAACATAAACTAGTGGGTCGGCCTTGGTGCCTTCGACCCACAACTACTGCGAAGGAAGACTCACCTCATACTGTGGGTATCAAATCGCACTCATCGGATGACTCGTGAACTACTCCCCTTATCGTACAAGCATAAAACCCTAATTAGAAATTAGGTCACATTCTAACCCGAAGGTCCAAAACCCTCATTCTTGACTTAAGGCAAAATGACTCCTTTACCTTCGCCTTATTGGGTCTCCTTTCCTCCAAGGCCCAAATCCACAAAAACCATAATAGGCATCCAAGCCCACTATAGGGCCTCTAAGGCCCAATATGGCCCAATAACCCCAAACATAGCCTTAGGCCCAAAAATGACTTGCTACAATCAGGTGGGCCCGAGGCCCAACTTACTTAAGTCTAAAGCACAACACCAAACGAGCCCAAAAATCTTCTAGGCCCATTGACTGTGTACGCGTGGCATACTTGGCTTGTACACCCAGCGTACGCTAGTGTTGACCAGGGGTCGAGGCGCTAACCCAGTACAATCAACCAGTGGCGGAACCAGGAATTTTGATATGGGGGTACAAACATTGTCAATATATATTATATGTAGTTATCCAATATCGGGCATTAAAAACATGTTATAATCTCTTTAGTTGGGGGTACAATAACATGAAACATGTTTACAAATAATATTTTATATATATTTAAAACAATTCTTTGGGAGTACTACAGTACCCCCAACGCCCCATCTAGCTCCGTCACTGCACTCAACGTACTCTGGAGTACGCATGTCATTCTGGTCTTCCATCCCAAACTCACTTCCATGTCTTAATCCTTTAAGACCTAACGTTCAAAACTTAGATCTAGGCCCCTAAAAACGTCCTAAGCCATCAAGTTGCAAACTTTATGCTTTTGCATGCAAGGATGGGGCTCAAAACATGAATCAAGTCCATAAGCACAATTTGATGGTTCCTAACTATTGCATGGTTGAGGCTTAACCATCAAGATCCGATTTTTATGACTCAAAACACCTCCAAGAGCTCAAAAGGATAACTCATATGGTCTGAAGTTGCTCAACTCCAAGAATCCAAACTATGGGACAAAAAGATATCATTTTCTACCGTAAACCTAGAACTAAGCATGCAATGATCAAGGTTTAAACTTTATACCTTCAATGGGTCAGAAATGGTGCCAAACTTCTGGATCTACAAGCTCTTCCCACGTCCTTGCTTCTTCCCAAGCTTCCTTCTTCTTCAAAGATTCCAAAGAACACCAAAATCACTCAAGAAAGCTCACAAGTGCACTTAAGGTTTGAGATTTTCACTTCAAGGTCAATGGAGGCTGTAAAGGCGAGGGACTTTGGGGACTTAAGGTCCTTAAATAGAGTACAAACCCTAAAAAATAGGGTTTGTCTCAGACTCACATACGCCATCCATACTCCACGTACGCCCCACTTACGTGGTTAAGTCCCACGACCAGATATATGGTTAGTACGCTAAGTGTACCTATTGAGTACACCCCGCGTACTAACCAAGGGACAAATTTTGAAAGAATATTGCATTAGGGCTAAAAGAGGAACTTACCAAAACTTGAATGTTACAATGGGTTTTTTTCGGTTTGAAATCTTGAGTTTGTGGGTCCACGGTTTTCTAGTTTTTGTGTTCAAACCCACAGTTTTTGCATAGGTTGCTTTTTCAATTTGAATTTATGGGGTTTTTTTGGTTTGAAACGGTGAGTTTGTGGGTCCACGGTTTTCTAGTTTTTTGTGTTCAAACCCACGGTTTTTGCACAGGTTGGTTTTTCGGTTTGAATTTATGGGTTTTTTTCGGTTTGAAACGGTGAGTTTGTGGGTCCACGGTTTTCCAGTTTTTGTGTTCAAACCCACTGTTTTTGCATAGGTTGGTTTTTAGGTTTGAGTTTATGGGTCCACGGTTTTCTAGTTTTTGTGTTCATACCCACAGTTTTTGCATAGGTTGGTTTTTCGGTTTGAGTTTATGGGTTTTTTCGGTTTGAAACCGTGAGTTTGTGGGTCCACGGTTTTCTAGTTTTTGTGTTCATACCCATGGTTTTTGCATAGGTTGGTTTTTCAGTTTAAGTTTATGGTTTTTTTTTCGTTTTGAAATCGTGAGTTTGTGGGTCCATGGTTTTCTAGTTTTTGTGTTCATACCCATGGTTTTTGCATAGGTTGGTTTTTTGGTTTGAGTTTATGGGTTTTTTTTTTTCGGTTTGAAACCGTGAGTTTGTGGGTCACGGTTTCTAGTTTTTGTGTTCATACCCACGGTTTTTGCATAGGTTGGTTTTTCGGTTTGAGTTTATGGGTTTTTTTCGGTTTGAAACTGTGAGTTTTTGGGTTCACAATTTTCTAGTTTTTGTGTTCATACCCACAGTTTTTGCATAGGTTGGTTTTTCGGTTTGAGTTTATGGGTTTTTTTCGGTTTGAAACCATGAGTTTATGGGTCCACGGTTTTATATTTTTTGTGTTCAAAAACATGGTTTTTGCATAGGTTGGTTTTTCGGTTTGAATTTATAGGTTTTTTTTCGGTTTGAATTTATGGGTTTTTTTTCGGTTTGAAACCGTGAGTTTGTGGGTCCACGGTTTTCTAGTTTTTGTGTTCAAACCCACGGTTTTTGCATAAGTTGGTTTTTCGGTTTGAGTTTATGGGTTTTCGGTTTGAAACTGCGAGTTTTTGGGTCCACAGTTTTCTAGTTTTTTTGGTTCAAACCCACGGTTTTTGCATATGTTGGTTTTTTGGTTTGAGTTTATAGGTTTTCTCCAATGATCATAAGCGTGGAGGATGCTCATCTCATCGTAATCTCTCCCCTGCTCTAACCCCCTAACTTGTCACACCCCCAAACCAGACGGCGGAAACGTCCGGGGGTGGAGGACTTCATTTGTAGTATCACAACACATGCATTATAGTAATCTGAGTACAAACAACCACTGTATTTAAAAAGTATAAGTATTTATATGTGTTTCATCATAGTATACTGAAACCAAATAGTTATACAAAAGAAGAAGACAAGACATAAATAGCTCCATCTTCTCAAAAGCTCGGGGAGTACCTGTCTACTGGTTCCCTGATAATACAAGTAATTTGAAAAGAGAGTATCAACATAAAGTTGAGTGAGTGCATAAGTATTTATGTTTGATTGAATGTTTTCTGTTTCCTGAATATGTAAACTGTTCCAGAAAAATCCTATATTTTCTGTTGTATATGAAAAGTAGTTTTAGTTACATAAAACTGTTCTATTTGTAAACCAATGTTGTGACAACCTGAAATTTGCATTTGTATAAACTCCGCAGTCAAGCACATAAAAAAAAATAGTCAAATTCACCCCAGTACATTTTTGGCCGGTTTTAAGTCCGTTTGGGTGTTTTTATTTTAATTTTCGTCAAACGATCAAATAAATGGAAGTACCCGTTAGGAGTGTTGTGAAACAAATAAACGATTAACACCTTGACTAGGTGTTTACGGCCAAACAAGGGAGTTTGGGCCGTAAACTCCCTTTGACCGTGGACTCATGCATATAGCATGAGTTTACCCTTCATTCTTTCACTTTTCACTTCCTAGTTCAAGAACACCCAAGTTTTTCTCTCAACTATCATAAGATCATCTCTTCAAATCCGCCAAAATGTAAGTGTTTCTTTCCTAGATTCGAACATGCAACACTTAATCTAGTGTTTTTACATCATTTCATCCATGGATTCTTCATTTTTTTCTTAGATCTTCAAGTGTTCTTCAAAACACCAAGAACACACACTAGTGTTCTTGGCCCTTAAACACTCTTACAAGCCTCATATAAGTAAGTATACTCCTCCTAACTAGTTATTTGCATAGTATACTTGTTAACCCATGGGAAAATCATCAAGATCCCCAAGAACATATGTGTTTACGGTTTGGGGATCTCCCAAAACCGTAAACACCCCCAAATGGGGTTTAGGTGCCCCTAACACCTTCTATGGCTTGTATAAAGGACTAGAACCCTGCATGCATGAGCTAGAAACACCAAAACACGGAATGGTTGGGTAACCATGAGTTTACGGCCGTAAACTCATGGGTTTACGACCGTAAACACATGTGTTTACGACCGTAAACTCCCAAGGAGTGGTCCAAGGACCGTAAACTCCAACAAAGGGGCATTTCGAGCCCTAGTCACTTCCTAAGCCTTGGATTCGAGTCTAGCTTACTTCCTTGTGTGGTGTAGGACCTTAAAACACCCAATGACACCATTTCCATGAGTTTACGGCCGTAAACTCATGGGGGAAATGGTCCCAGAACCGTAAACCCATATGGTGCTACCATATGGGGAGTAAACTCCAATGTGAGGCCATACTCTCTTAAGATGCAACCCTTAGCACTCCTAGCACTTGAAACAAAGTGTTTTCATGTAATTGAGTGTCTTTACTTGCTTAATTAGTTATTTAATGACTAATTAGATACATAAATGTATCATTGCATGCTCAATAGGATCTGCGTGTATGTTCAAGTCCTCACTTGACACTTAGCATCCTATACCACCCGTTCATCCGAATCACCCACTTCAGGTGAGTTCATACCCCTTAATCAACCTTTTTAAATGATTTTAAATGCTTTTATGGGGGGGGGATACAAGTTGAACTATAAAGTTATTATATCAATCACAGGTGATTAATAACTGTATAGCAAAAAGATTTCTGCATGTTAAACTGTTTTATCCAGCTAAAGGTTTCAAAATTTTGTTTTTAAATCTCTTTTAATGTACCAAACTCTCTTTTAAATTACCAAGCTTTTATCAAAGTCTTTTGAACTTATATTCTTGATAGAATCATGTCTATATAGATATAGTTATATAAGTAGGGTTTGAAGGACTTAGGACTGATAACCCGCTTTATTTCCTGTTCCTTGTCTGGTTGTGGACTTAGAGCATCCGGTTATTTGTCCGAGTGTCGTTGAAGTCCTAGTTATATATTATGTATATCTGGTTAGATATTAATACTCTTATTCCAGTTCAACACCTTTGGGTAGCAAAGGCATCTAGATAACCTCTCGAGTAAACTATAATAGGTATAGTTTAGAAACCAACCATGACTTTCATGAAGGAGAACTTAGTTATATCTATATTCTAAGAACTTGTACTTATAGTAACAAGAAAGGCATAAAGAAATCAAAACACGAGATACATCCTCATGACGCGGATTTCACCGTTGTCGAGTGGTAACCAGAGTCTCCTGGAGGGAGAGCGGGCATTGTGTGTATAGATCTTTACGGGACAGACCATACCACACCCTGACTGCTAGCTACAGTCCCGGCCGACCAAGCCAAGGGGTGAAAAATGTCACATTTATTCCGACGCCAGCAGGTCGTCATGTTTACATCTGTCAATCAGTATGGTTACGAGTATCTTTACAATTACCTTATAATTCATGGCTTTAAGGTAATAAGTATTATCACGGTATTTTCTACATATGAAATCATTATAATATATTTTCCTAGTTATACACTAGGCCTCATATTAATCCTTTAAACTGACCTACTTAGGATTACAGGTTAACTTAGACTCTCCGAGGCGTATTGTTCGCTTAATACCGCCTGGAGTCTGTATTTCATTCACTTAGACTCTCCGAGGCGTATTGTTCACTTAATACCGCCTGGAGTCTGTATTTCATTCACTTAGACTCTCCGAGGCGTATTGTTCACTTAATACCGCTTGGAGTCTATACTTCATTCCTTTAAGACTCTCCGAGGCGTATGGTTTATTCGATACCACCTGGAGTCTATGTTTTATCCACTTTTAGTCAGCAGCGTTACTGCTGAGGTAAAATAGTATTTTCCCTATTACTTTTGCTTGTGATCTTCTCACATATTCCTTAAAGTATAAACTATATTTTGATAATAATAGTTACCTTTGGGGGAAATTACTCCTTAAACATAAAACAATTGGGTCTTGGTAGAAGACTACTTTTATTAGAAAATATAGGATTTTCTGGAAAGAATTCTAATACTCTGTAAACTCAAATCACCATTATCTAGTGAGATTATTTTGAAGAAAAACATGTATTCATATCAATGTCATTAAATACTTATGAACTCACCAGCATTAAAATGCTGATACTCGCTTTCAAAATAACTTGTATTCTCAGGTCATCAGTAGACAGGTACACTCCGGGAGCTCTTGCGAAGTCAGCCTAGTACCAAGCTGCAGCTTATGTTATTTCATACATCTACTTTTGATGTTGTTGTTAAATGTAACCTATGTAAAATTATTACTATTAATGCAATGGTCGTTGTACTTTGATTACTATACTGCATATGTTGTGATACTTGACATGACGTCCTCCACCCCATAACGTTTCCGCCGTTCCGGTTTTGGGGTGTGACAAATGTTCTGTATTTGTAATCCTTTTGTAAACTTGTATATGAGAGTGTGCCTGATTTCATCAACTGTTATTGTAAACTGTAATGTAATACTGTAAACTGTATCTTGTAAACTAGTCCTTTGAAAATGTACTTAAGTTTAGTTAATTATATACTAACGTATTGTTAATATCTTTTATATGAGTTATTATAACCATACTGACTAGATGGCCTGATCCAACGCTATGAATGCGCTGAAAACTGTTGATAACAATTGTCACTCACAGGCGTGTATGCCTGACTGTAGCCAGCAGTCTGAGTGCGGGGTTGTCAATCCCAATATAGATCTATACACACATTGTTTCGATCCCCGACTGGAGATTCTAGTTATAATGTCAGGAATTTACTATATTTTTTAAATGAATTAAACAACCTGTATCACTTGACTCATAAAAATCATATAAACGTTACATGTATAATAGTAATGAAAACCCAATCACTCTGAAATAAATGATTGACAGTATGTTCTTGAATTAGTATTCTTAACATGTATCTGAAAGATGTATATCCTTGATTAGTTTTGAATCAAACCTTTGTTCTTGCAAAAAAATGTACTTTAGTATACTTGAATCTTGAATTAATGTTCTGTGTATCATAAATTATACCTATTATAATTATATGTACTTTCTGAATTGATACTGGGTATTCATGAATGCAACCCCTTGCTCAACATGTTACAAAGGGTAATTGAACTTAATGAACTAACTTTTATACTTATATACATATACAAATATATATAAGTAAAATTTAAATGACACTCGGACAAATAACTGATACTTGTAATCCCACATCCAAACAAGGAAAATGAACCAAAGTGGGTTATCTGTCCTAAGCCTTTTAAATCTTATATATATACATATATATATATATATATATATATATATATATATATATATATATATATATATATACTAGTATGATTTTTGGGAGAAATATAAGTTTATAAAAACATTTAAAGAAGTTTGATATTTTGAAATTCATTTTGGTGACTTGATGTCATTTTGATACAATAATTGAAAACCATTTGATTTGATGATAACTGAAATCCCTTTTGATAAGATATTTGAAACCATCTGTTTATAACACAAAATCTTTGTGTTAGACTTGTATCCCCCCCCCCCCCTAAAAAAGTAAAAACTATAAAAATACGGGGGTATGAACTCACCTGTAGTGAGTGATTCGAGAGAAAGGTTGATGTAGGATGCTAAGTGTCAAGTGAAGTCTTGAGCACAATGGATCCTATTAAGCATATAATGATATATATACAGATATAATTAGTGTATATAACAACTAATTATGATAGGAAACCACTTTAGGGACTAGGAAACACTTGAATTGAAGTGTTACAATCACATGTGATTGCACTAAAGGGGTTTATGGTCACTTAAGGGAGTGTACGACCATTATGTGTACGGCTCATTTAGTGTACGGTCATGATGTGTACGGCCATGGAGTGTACGACCATACACTCATTGAAGAAGCATGCAAAAATGAGTGTTTATGGCCCTATCTAGCATCCATTAAGTGTTCATGATCTTATGTTGGAAAATAGGGTGAGTTTGAGGCCAATACATGCCCTAAACAAGGGTTTACTGCCATATGAAGTGTGTACGGCCGTACACCCTTGGTGTTCATGCATTAGATGATGAATCAAGGCTAGGAATCAAGTGTTTCTCAAGCTTAACAAGCAGATAGAAGAGATACTCACACTTTTGAAGGAATCTAAGGAGTTCAAGGATCAATAACAAGTAGGTGTTCTTGGTGTTCTTGGGGAAAGTGAAGAAGATTTGAAGATCTAACCAAAAGAGAAGATTTCATGGATAAAAACATGGATCTTTACTAGATAAAGCCATGTATAGACAATTCAATGGAAGGCATACTTACATCTTTGAAGATTAAGGTGTAAAACTTGATGATAGTTGAGAGAGAATCAGATTTCTTGAGGTGAAAGTGTGAGAAAATGAAAAAGAATGAAGGAGAAGTATATATATATATATGTTTGGGTTCACGGCCACTTTGGGTGTACGAGCATACACCCATGTGTACGGCCGTACACTCCTCTTGATGGAGTGTTTGGCCCGAATGTAATACGATGAACTTAAGTTAACTCATCCCTAAACCCAAACCTTGAATGTATTAGGCTTAGAACACTCAAACAGACCTTAAACAATGCTAAAAGATAGCAGAAACAAGTCTGATTGTGATTGAATTTAAAAGACTGTACAAGATAGAAATTTCGGGTTGTCACATAACTCTGCCAGCTAACATCCTGACCTCCCTCCTTAGCGAGTAACGATCCTCCTCCACCCGATGTATGCGATCCGCGTGGCGTGCAATACACGGGACTAACACTGAGATCGCTTGATCTGTGGGATCCTCTGGGATGAAATTGCGCCTCGGGGCCTGGGACAACTCTCCGATCTCATAAAACCCAATGTTATCCTCCCGGATTCACTCGTCCACCTGGGGTGTCCATCTGTGGGTGGGGCAGGGTTTCTTTGATGGATTCGGGGATTATGGTGATGAGACTGCCCTCTTGCGGGATGGGATAAGAATGGATTTTCTGGGAGTAGTGATAATCCTGTGTCCTGGGGCATGAATATTGAGAGAGGATGGGGGAAGTGGGGCAATAGTATTTGGGGAGGACTCCGACTCAGTAGGGTCCTCCTCCTGAGTCTCCTCACGATCATGGTGGCAAGACGAATCTGGGTAGGGTGAACTGTCTGCAGGTACTCCACCGATCTCATCATCGGGTTGCTCCTCCTCACTGGGTTCCTCATCATCTTCAAATGGCTCCTCGCCAGCTGATACTGGGGTGGGTGGTAGGGGCATCGTCGGATCATAATCGATCTCAGTCTCATTGATATGTCATAGATTTGTGGTTTGGGCTAGGCAATTATCTGTATATGTCTTGGTAGGGTATTGGTCATGTTAGAGGTGTTTTGTAGCTGATTGTTTTGTGTTTACGGTCAGGGTTGTGTGTACGGCCATACACGGGTTTACGGCCGTAAAGCCGTGTACGGCCAGCTATCCCCTATATATAGGGCTTGTCTGTGTCTGTCAGCAGTTAACGTATGTATGTGTAATCAAGGTGTACCAGACGGTTTACGGCCCTGCTATAAAATCGTGTGCATTGCTTGAGTTAATTCTTCTCCTACTTCATTTTCATTGTGTTTGATTTCTATTTGTTTGATCACTGGTTTGGATCCTCAGATTTAAGGGACCTACAATTGGTATCAGATCCATTCCGGTGTCAAACTTAATTCTAGTGTTTACGACTACAAGATCTTCATCAATTTTGTGGTTAATTCGAGTTTACTTGTTGGATATCTGCTTTTGATCGACATACAAGGCTTTTGGATCAGAATTTGCTTGGAAAACTGCTGATTTTCGTGTGTACGGTTGAACATTGTTGAAGCTTGTATGGCCGTAATCAAGTGTACGACCGTAAACCATTCAAATATTATTGATTGTACTCTACATTTCGACTGTGTACGGTTGTAAATTGCTTTGTACGGTCGTAATCCCTTCATTGACCGTGAAAACTTCAACTTTGACTGTGTACGGTTGTAGATTGTTGTGTACGGCCGTAATCCCCTTGTACGGTCGTAATCCCTTGTGCGGCCATCAACCCACTCAGTTGTTGTTTGAGCAATTTAAATTTTAGGACTTTTCATGTTAGATTGTCTGTTTGATCAATTCAGAAAAACCAAAAACAAAAAAATGGATTCACAAAACTCAACAATTCATCATGAACTGGACTCCATTATGGGAACAACTACACGTATTCCTCGTCTGCTATCTGCCGAAGGTTTCCCGGAATGGAAGTATCGAATGGAAAAATATATCAAGATGAAAGACTTCAAAATTTGGAGATGCATTTTGAAGGGTCCCATCCTAATTACCACAACACTTCCAGATGAAACGATTTTTGACAAGTCTGTCGAAGAATATACGGATGATGAATTCGATAAGGTTAAGTAGCAAGAGAGGGCACTTGCTACCCTTACTATGGCTCTTTCTCCTGAAATTGCCCAGGGTTTTTGGGAATATAAATCAGCAAAAGCTCTGTGGGAAGCTTTGATTGAAGTGTATGAAGGAAATGAGGATATGAAACAAAGCCGTCAAGACATGTTGAGACAGAAATTTAAGAATTTTAATCACATTCTTGGAGAAACTTTGGAAGTTCAACTGCAACGCTTTATCACACTCACCACTGAGATGAGTTCAGCTGAGGTTTCAGTGCCAAGATCAGAAGTTAACAATAAGTTGCTTAACTCTCTCCCAAAGACATGGGATATGAATGTTGCTGTCATCAAGAAAACAAAGGATCTTAATCGACTTAGTTTAGCTGAACTCATGGCCATCATTAAAGCATGTGATCTGGATGACAAACAAAGAGAGATCAACCATGTTAACTCATATTCTTCTGCTAATCTCGGAATTCAATCAAACAATGCTTTCTCATCCTTCACCAATCCTCAAGTTCAACCACTTGCTGCTCCTCAATCATCATCATATGTCGCACCATTCATGCAAAGTGTTCAGTCTCCAGTATTTCATCCACAAGTTGCTTCTTCTTCAAAGACACCTGCTCCAGTTCTTGCTCCAGCTCCTGCTCCAACCCTTGCTCCCAAAGAGAATGACTAAAATTTGGCTCTTGCAACCGGTCTTGTAAATTGTTATAATGCTTTTGTAGTTGGTGAGCTGTCCCCTCAATTGTCATTTGCTGATTTGGACCAAATTCATCCCGAAGATGTTGAAGAAATGGACATAACATGGAAAATTTCTATGGCGGTGTTCAGAGCCAAACAGTTCTCCAAAAAGACAGGCAAAAATAACTGGGGAATGAATGCAAAGAAGAAGGTTGGGTTCAATAAAGGCAAACTCTGATGCTTTAATTGCCATGAACCTGGTCATTTTGCCAGAGATTGTCCTAAGCCTTATAGGAGAGAGAACAATGAAAGAACAATGGTGCCAGTAGGTAGCAGCAGGGGAGCCACCATCAACAATCAGACCGCAAATCTTGCGGTGGTGGCTCAGTCATTTGATTGGGATGATCAAATTCAGGCCCGGAACATCTCAGGACCTGAAAATGCGCATCTGGCTCAAGTCAACGATATTGCGGAAGGAAAAGCTGAGATGGATCCGGAGGAGGAGATGATGAATCTACAATTTGCATTCATGGTTCAAACTACACCAGAGTCTGAAAAGTCAATGGCCAGTGAAATCACTTGTTCTCCATCTTGTATTAAAACTATCAATTTTTTACGTGAACAGGTCGATTTAATGCGTAGAGAGATTGAGGAACTCAAGTATGAGGGATATCAATTGATAAAAGGACAAAAACCGTTAAAAGATCAATTAGAGGCCAAGTCAAATGACTATAAGAACTTACAAGCAGACTATAGTGACAAGTGTGTTCACTATAGATATCTTAGAAAAGATTTTGATGCTGTAACTGCGGAACTTGATACATTGAAGACCCGTTTTGCAAATGCTGACTTTAACTTCAAAAAATTCGATGTGTCAAGTGAAAGAGTTGCAACAATAATTGAAAATCAAATGAAATGGAAGGATTAGAAACAAGTAGGCATAGGCTATGAGAGTGTCCCTCCCCCATTCAATCACACTTATACTAACACTCAATTAACTCAAGCTGAAATAGACCGAGAACCATTTATGGTTTATGGTAAACCTGCTGCTGAACAGGCAACCGTATGTAGTGCTAGGAATTTAGATACTAACGTTTCTACTTCCGATGCAGATTCATCAGTAAGCCAGGACAAGCAGGAGAATGGAAGAATTGAGTCTGAAAATAAGTTTGTGTCAAAATTTGGTGTTCCTATTTCAAAAGTTGATGAGTCTGTTTTTAATGTTAAGACTGATGTTTTAATTTGTGATGATTTGATGTCGAACTCAAATGTTTTTGATGATTGTGATGTTGTTTTTGTAAAATCCACGGAATCTGATGCTAACACATCCACACCTTCTACATCTGTCACACATTCCAACTCCTGCAATTGCACGTGTGGGAAGGTTAAAAAGGTCCATAAGAGCATGAAATCTGATAATGGCGGTACCAGGTCTAAAGATAATAAGCAAATTTGTTTCAACGGTGGTACTACCGACCACATTGCTCGAAATTGTTCCAACAGAGCATTTGTGCATTTTTCAACACCGAGGAAAGAAAACGAGTCTCGAGGAAGGTCTCTAACGAGAATGTCCTCGAGATCTCGTCTTCGTGAAAATTATCGGAAAATTCATAATAATAAGAAAAGGGCCGATGTTAAACCGAACAAACATGTTTTCTCTAAACCAGCTACATGTTCTTTGCCGAAATCGACTACGGTTGAGCCAAAGTCAATTTCGTCAAAAGGTGCGTCTGGATCTTCGACTAATTATAGCCGAAAAACTAAATGCTCGAAGAAAAGGAAAAATGTTTATAAATCACCTGTGAATATTTTAAAACCTAACTACCAATGGGTGCCCAAATCGACAATTGTCCGATCATCTTCATCCTCTGAAAGTGTTTCTGATATCAATGCAATTTTGAAAAATCAAAAAGGTAAATCTGTCAAAGCCCAGGGTAAACCCAGGGGTGTAATGACCTGGGTCCCCAAATCTAAATAATCTCGCTCATTGTGCAGGAATAGCTGCGGAGGAATGTCGCCAGACCTTGGTATGTCAACAACGGTTGTTCCAGGCACATGACAGGAGACATCTCCCAACTGCATGACATATAAACATTTAATGGGGGATACGTTTCCTTTGCGGGAGGTGAAGGTGGAAAGATCACTCAAAGGGGAACAGTTTCAAATGGAGTGCTAAGTTTCGAGAATGTCAACTACGCGCCCAAGTTGAAGCACAGTTTGTTAAGCGTTTCTCAAATTTGTGACAAGGGCTATTCGATGCATTTCACAGATAAAGAATGTCTAATTTTGAAGCCAGACATTGTCATTCTAGATGAATGGATTCTTGTAAAATCAAAACAGGATGGCAATGCATATATCATTGACATGAACAACAATCCTCCTGAACAAGTAACTTGCCTCTTCTCAAAAGTTTCTGAGCACAATTCTATGTTGTGGCATCGTCGGCTCGGTTATGCTAATGCAAAGAACTTGAATCGACTTGTAAAGAATGATCTAGTGCACGGGCTTCCTGTCAAAGACTTCATCACGTTTGAAAAATGTGTGGCTTGCGCTCAAGGAAAACATCACAGAAAACCACATTTGCCAAAACAGGTTAATTCAATCAACCAGGTGCTGCAATTGTTACATATGGACTTATTTGGTCCAGTTAACGTCCTCAGCATCAACAGAAATTCATATTGTTTGGTTGTGATTGATGATTTCTCGTGGTTCACGTGGGTCTTCTTTCTGTCCAACAAAGCTAGGGTTGCTGACTTGATTAAGAAGTTTATTGTGATGATAGAGAACCAGACCAACCACCGGGTAAAGGCGCTCAGAACTGACAATGGAACAGAATTCAAGAATGCTGTTCTCGATCACTTTTGTGCAGAAAAAGGGATAGTGCGTCAATATAGTGTCGTTCGCACACCGTAACAAAATGGTGTTGCTGAGCGGCAAAACCGAACTCTAAAAGACGCCGCAAGGGCGATGTTATGTGACTCCAAACTTCCAGTTTTCTTCTGGGATGAGGCGATCAACACAGCATGTTATGTTCAAAATCGTGTTCTGATCAACAAAGCTCAGATGAAGACTCCATACGAAATTCTCTACGGTTACAAGCCATCTGTCAGTAATTTCCGTATTTTTGGCTGTCCTTGCACCCTCCTTCATCTGGAATCCAAAACCAAATTCAATTCCAAAGCCGATGATTGTTACTTTGTGGGGTATGCTGCTCGCACGGCGTACATGGTCTACAATAAGAAGACAAAGAAAATCGTAAAATCCTTTGACGTGCGCTGGTTGGAGGAGAACGAGACGGATGCTAGAGTCGGTCCAGGTTGGTTATTTGACTACACATCTCTTTTCAAATCATTCAATGGGTTTTCAAATGATTTATCTGGTTCCAGTTCTGGTTCGAAGGCTTTGATTGAAGATGAAGACGAAGACGTTGTTTACAGACCACCGGTGGTGTTCTCTACGACTCCTCCAGTGGATGAACCTGTTCCAAGTGTTTCTTCAGAGTCTCCATGTCAACAAAATATTCCAGATGTTGATGCTACTCCTCTTACTCCTGATGAAAGAGAGTTCATGTCCAAATATGCTTCCGCTGCTACTCAAACATTTATGGAATTGCTCTTTCCTGAACCAATCGCTAACGAGTTTATGGAAAGCCCCTCTCACGATTCTAGTTTGTCCGAGGTGGTTCATTCAGCAGATGATGGATTTGTTAATATTCATAATATTCCCGTAACGCTCAATGACATCAGCCAGGAGATACCTTCCAGAATTCAACACGATCACCCAATCGAAAACGTCATTGGTCAGCTGGGTGACGATGTTCAAACGAGGAGTCAGAGTGGATATGTAAATACATGTCTCTATTCTTGCTTCATATCTCAAATGGAGCCAAAGAATGTTCAAATGGCTTTGAATGAGCCCGGCTGGGTGGATGCTATGCATGAGGAATTGAATCAATTTGAAAAGCTTGGGGTCTGGAAGCTAGTTGAACTACCTAAGGGCAAGAAGTCACTCGACACGCGCTAGGTCTATCGAAACAAGCAAGATGATTCAGGGGTCATTGTGCGAAATAAGGCTCGATTAGTTGTACGTGGATTTCGCCAAATTGAGGGTCCTGACTACACCGAAGTTTATGCTCCGGTAGCTCGCTTGGAGGCCATTCACATCTTCCTTGCGTACGCTTCCTACATGAATTTCACAGTTTACCAGATGGATGTCAAGACTGCCTTCCTGTATGGCGCTATGAAGGAAGAAATCTATGTTGATCAACCTCCTGGGTTTATCAGTTCAAAGTTTCTGAATCACGTCTACAAGTTAGACAAGGATTTATACGGGTTACATCAAGCTCCAAGAGCGTGGTATGCAACTCTTACAAAGCACTTGCTTAAGCACGACTATTCACGAGGAATAATTGATCAAACCCTATTCATCAAGCATGTTGGTGCCGATCAAATTCTGGTTCAGATCTACGTTGATGACATCATTTTGGGGTCCACGTGTCCACAACTGTGCAAAGAGTTCGAAAGCGTTATGAAGAAGAGGTTCGAGATGAGTTCTCTGGGAGAAATGACCATGTTTCTGGGGCTTCAGGTCAAACAAGACTCAACCAGAATCCTGATACATCAAGCCAAGTATGTTGAAGATATGCTAGAGAAGTTCGGGTTTCGAGACGCAAAACCTGCACTAACGCCAATGGCCGAGAGACCTCTGTTGACTCCAGATATTGAAGGCGAATCCGTAGATCAGACTGACTACAGATCGATGATCGGATCGCTGATGTATCTAACTGCAAGAAGGCTAGACATCATGTTTGCGGTTTGTCAATGCGCACGATAACAGGCCAATCCTAAACTTTCACATCTTATTGCTGTCAAAAGAATTTTTCGGTATCTCAAAGGAAGCCCAAAATTGGGTCTTTGGTATCCGAAAAATTCTGAATTTGATTTATATGCTTTTGCTGACGGTAATTACGAAGGCTGTGAGCTTGACAAGAAATCAACATCTGGAGGATGTCAATTTCTTGGTGATCGGCTGGTGTCATGGCAGTGCAAGAAACAACATAGTCTCAACCTCAACAACAGAGGCGGAATACGTAGCCGCTTCTGCTTGTTGTTCTCAAGTTATCTGGATACAACATCAACTTATGGATTAGGGTTTGAATTTTCTAGAAACCCCTATTTTTTGCGATAATGAGGCTGCAATTCAAATTGCTAATAATCCTATCCAACACTCGAAAACCAAGCACATCGATATCAAAGTGCATTTTATCAGATATTGTTATGAGCGTTCGCTCATTCGGTTAGAATAGGTTCCCACTACTAATAATGTGGTGGACCTGTTCACAAAACCGTTTAACAAAGCTCGATTCGATGTGCTTGTGGGATTTTTGAAAATGATACGCTTTGAGGACTAATTTTTGTTTTAGGTTAGTTTAAATTTGCGCATATTATTTTCATTCTCACCCATGCACAAATTTATGGGGAGAAATAAAAACAAAACAAAAAAATTAATTAGAAAATTAAAAAAAAACATTAGAAAATCAGAAAATCCAAAAATATGTTGTTAATGGAATGTGCTTGCTGGTGATGTGTTGGGAAGTGATATCAACACGTGTGATAACAGGCAATTAAAATCTGTGTAAAGTACCAAAGCTGAATTGTCTAGGCTCTGTGTTCGATGCGCTGGTAGGCACGAGAGATTTAAATGGACTTGACTAGGCTCAGATGAACTTAAGGAATCTAAAGACTTGAAATTTTTTGACCTAGATAGATCCGTTTAGCCTAACAATACGACGCTCGGATAGGTTGAGCAGGAAGATATACATGGGAATCTGCGGATACACTAAATGATATATATCTAGAACTGTGGATTAACTTCTCCTCGATGTGCGGACTCTGTCCTTAATTCCGGTATTGACGGGGTGACCGGGGAATTCCGATAAATTAGGTCTGTAGAAGGTTATTTTCTTGCTTTCTTTCTGTCAGTCATATGTTGCCTCCTTTTTGTGATCGAAAGATCCGACCTGGACTGCAACATATGCAATTCTATCTCTCTGCATCTCCTTCTATGCAATTCTTTCTACATGTTAGCCATATGATGTCTCCTTTGCATGATTAACAATTCGACCTGGTACACAACATATGCACCATTCTACTTCTTAATCCATCTAAACTCTAGTTAGTCATATATTTCACCCTTTGTTGTATTGGAAGAGATCCGACCTGGGTGTATCGCATATGCATTCTAAATCTGTCTTCTCCCTTAATAATTGTCTGCTCACCTGAAGTAAGGAGTATATCGAAAGTCCTTGATTATTGGGGCATGTTAGGAAAAGGGAAACATGTTCTAGTACATCTAAAACTGAACAATTAATAGGTTGTCTGTAGATCTCGCTGCTCAATTTAGGTGGACAACAATATCATTGGTCGTCGTCATATGAATGGTCCTTAGGAATTTTATCTAGGAACATAAGGTCTAAATGTCTTGTCACTTGCAGTATGTCCTAACTTTGTCACAATCTCTCGTGTTTAAGTGGACCACAATACCGATGATTGACCAGATCTATTCATGAAGAGAGAGGTACCGACAAATGGATAAAGGTTGTCTAATAACTTTGATCTCAAACACACAAAATTATTATATGCTCTGGTGAAAAATGGAAATTAGAATTAATTCATTTTTATTTTTATTTTATTTTATTTTTATTTTTATTTTTATTTTTATTTTTATTATTTTTTAGTCCTTGAAATGTATTTTTTTTTTAAATTAGTTGTGTCATTGGGCTTGGATTTAAAACTATTTGGGTTGCAGCCCATTAAAGATGGATCGGGTATGGGTCATGGGTCATGGTATATAAGCTAGAGTGTCCGGCCGAAAAACACTTCTTCCCTCTCAATCTGAGTACGGCCGTACACACCTCTAAGAACTCTCTCTCTAATTAGCTCTTCGAATCATCATTTATTCCTGAAATTGTTTGTTGCTCCGTGTAGGTATCATCAAATCGACCTCAACGATGCTAATCTTGAACAAAACCGACCATAAATCGAGGGTTTATTGAAGACGATCGTCATTTCGGCACTGATGAAGGGTGTACATCCCTTGAAGGGTGTACGACCTTTGAAGGGTGTACGGTCATAGACCCGTGTACGGTCGAAGACCCGTGTACGGCCGTAGACCCGTGTACGGCCGTAGACCCCCAACTATGCCCTAAAATGCAATTTTTTTAACAACCCAAAATCAAAAGCTTAATCAATTGTTAAACGGGAAAAACTTGATGTTTATTGATTAAAATTTGTGTTTTTCTCACTTAGCTTGGTTTGTGCAGAACAAAATGGCTGGACTTAAGTTTGCTGTTGCTCATAACTTGGCCATCTTCTTGGTTGATCCTCCAGAAGCTCACTCTGATTTCAAATCCATGATCCATGGATTGAGAAAATGTTGTCTGTCTACTGCTCTTACTACCGGTCCGGTTATTTATCAGCAATTGATGAAAGAATTCTGGAGCAATGCAGTTGTACTTAAAGATGAGAAGAAAACAAAGTCCCTTGAAGCAACTATCAAAGGAAAGAATATCTTGGTGACTGAGCAGATCCTCTGTGAGGCATTGCAGATTAATGATGAGCTAGAATTTCCAACAGAGATTGATATGGATCAGACTCAAGAAATAATAGATCAAATGGGATATGAAGGGGTGTTTCCTCCAACTCTTAAGAAACTGTTGCCTCCGTATTGGAGATTTTTAGCTCACGTATTTGTGAGTTGTATTTCTGGTCGAAAATCAGGAGCTGATGAAATTTCCTTACTCAACACTGGTGCAATCGCAGCTCTTGCTTCGGGCATGGATTTCAACTACTCAAGGTTCATATTGAATGAGATGATTGGAAACATTGAAGGAAAGACAAGGGATAAGTTTCTTATGTATCCAAGGTTTCTTCAATTAATCTTCAACTTCAAACACCCAGAGATTGAGAGAAGAGGAGAAACTTTGGACCTCAAGTCCATCGGTTCTAGCGCTTTTGGTCTTATGAAACAGGACCGGAAGGGAAAATTTGTGTTTGAAGGAAAGTATCCATTGGTGAAGTTTGGTAATTTTGCTAAATTAATTGATGGCTCCGGTTCTGACGATTTCTCAAGCCCTACAGAAACTGAGGATATTGTCATCTCAGCCTCAGAGCATGAACATGAGGAAGAACGTGCTCCTCCTATCGCATTCGTGGCCGAGGAACATGATTTGACATCTGTGCAAGTTCAAAGCGATTTCAGTGAAAGAATGATGGAAGATGTTGATGATGAAGGAGATGAGGATGATTCTTTTCATGATATTGATCTCTCAGGCTATGATAAGGACGACATTCCTTTAAATCTTAGAAATGAGGGTTTCCTGTCAAATGCTGACCTTGACATTTTCTTTGACAATATCAATGATGTTGTTCATCAAGCAACGGAGATAAGGGAAGCTGAAGATATTCAAGAAACGATGCGTCCTACCTCAAAACAGATGGCTGATACTTTAAGTCATACGGATGCAACATTAAGGAGCCCTCCCCTAAATGTTGATGTTCCAACCTCCACACCACTTGTGAGTGATCCGCCTGTGACACATACCTCCCAGCCTCCATTAAAGCGAAGAAGACATGATCCAAGGTCGGGGGTACTTATTCAGGAACAGACTTCACCCATTCAGCCAACAATCACAACATCAGCTACTACTCCAACCGCTTCAACTGCTCCCGATCATGAAGGACCAAGAACTACCTTTGAAGCAGGAAGTCCTTCAGCTCCTGGAGTTTCCTCTCCTCCAAGGCCTGCTCATGACATTGCTTCTGAGAGACTTGCACAGGCCCTGGCAGCTCAAGAAGAAACTGGCCTTCCTCCTCGTGGAAAAGGCATATCTATTGATGAAGGTAGATCTGGGGGAGTTGAGCCTTCCAACACAGAGCTAAGGGTTGAGATTGGGGTGTTGAAACAGACAATCATCGAAAAAGATGTGCTGATAGGTAATATCGGTGTTCGTCTTTCAGATGTTGAAGCTGACAACAGGGCCAAATCAAAGCAAATATCTGATCTCCAAAATCACCTTGGAGCCTTGACTGCATGCTACTACGACTTGAAAAATAAGCTTTATGAAAAATTTGGTGATAAGTTCAAGACATCTGTCGTTCCATCAGAAGCAACTGAAGGTCTTTCTAGAGCCCCTGTCCAGCCTCCTTTAAATGACAATCTTGTAGATCCTCCACCTCCCAGAACCACACGATTTGTCAATCGATTCGAATCTGAGCCTGTCAATGCAAATCGTCGAATCACTATCAAGCACGGTAAGAGAAAAGTCATTGTTAACAAGAAACAAGGATTACTCTTCATGAGGAGCTCTGATGAGAACCGCAGTGGAGACCAACCTCAGCTCACATTGACTGATCTTAAAAAACGAAAGTTTGGTGATGAGTTTGGAAATCAATCGGGAATTAGGATGTGGGGATATCATGCTGATTTAAATATGTGGCTGGTGAAAAGGAAATTTGGCGCTCTTGAATACTACAAAAATGCACAAGATTTTTGTTCGTGGACAAAAATCGATCTTACAGAGCTTTCAAATGCTCCATTCCACAATCCCTCCAAGGATCCTCAGGCTTCTAACTTCAAACTCTTTCTGGAGAAACAAGTGAAAGAGATTTTTTTGGGATGAAGACTGCAGAATCTCTAGTTAGAAGAGACAAGGATGTGCTAGATCCTCGAACCAACGAGCCAATGAAGATAGTGTTGTGGCCTACTACTAAACAGACAAAAGAAATCCCAATTCCTCAACATTTTCAAGATGGATATCTGGATCGAATAGAATTCTAGGCCTTTGATGAGGTCACAACCACTGCAGTTATCAAGTTCTCCGACAGTGACACTGTTCTTCGACTTGCTGAAGCTAAGGATCTTCTGAGGTTCAGGGAAAGAGACATTCACACCTTGGCAAGTCATCAAATCATTTGCAAATTAGACATCTTGGAGTCAGCTGCTAAAGAATACATAGGAATGGTTGCAAAGATCATTTCCAACAAGCTTTAGATGGGGGCTATTGAAAGAACGGATGTGAGGCTGTTCGAGAACCCATGATAACAGAAGACCGAGCTGATGCTAGCCTCGAACCAAGGGGGATATTGATAGGTCATAGATTTGTGGTTTAGGCTAGGCAGTTATCTGTATATGTCTTGGTATGGTATTGGTCATGTTAGAGGTGTTTTGTAGCTAATTGTTTTGTGTTTACGGTCAGGGTTGTGTGTACGGCCGCACACGGGTTTACGGCCGTAAACCTGTGTAAGGCCAGCTATCCCCTATATATAGGGCTTATCTGTGTCTGTCAGCAGTTGACGTATGTGTGTGTAATCAAGGTGTACCAGACGGTTTACGGCCCTGCTATAAAATCATGTGCATTGCTTGAGTTAATTCTTCTCCTACTTCATTCTCATTGTGTTTGATTGCTATTTGTTTGATCACTGGTTTGGATCCTCATATTTAAGGGACTTAAAGGCGTGTGTAGCACCACTTGGTCTTCTTCCGGATATGGATGTGACACCCAGTCCCATATGTTCTCCATATCGCTCTGATTTCCTGCATAAAATATCAAACATGTAGATGTTTATGAGAAATAATGTATAGTACATATAATTTCCTATTATAGTGTGTGTGTGTGTGTATATATATATATATATATATATATATATATATGTAGATAGAGAGAGAGAGAGAGTAGATATTACCATATCTTAGGTAACTTTCTATATGGGTGGTATGTCGCATGCCTGTCTCTATTCCGAATATCCTCAAGGTGTACCCATCCTCTTGCATTAGGTCTTGATATAAGGCTCTAGTCTTCAGGGAGTCGATCTATGCTACTGATCCGAAGATCCTCTAGTCGTAGGCCTCGTCCTAATCTCTTAACTAGGCGTACTAAACTACTGATCTATAAATCCTCAAGCGTTTAGATTGTCAACTACGACATCCAGGGTTTGGCGTGCGTCGTCAGACGATAATAAAACTTAGTTGCGAATTCTATGTCTAGTTGTGGTACGACCGCAGTACTTGACTAGCCTTAGGATTCGTTTTTGACCTAAAATCTGAAGTTGTGATTTGAATTGATAGTTTTTATGATACATGAGTGTATTTATAAGAGTTCATATAACTTTTTATCTGATTAGTATTTGATTAGGGTATTTTATTAATTCTATGTTTGTGTACCTCAAGACCACAAGGATTGGCCAGGTAAGAAAAGTTGGAGGGCAGGACCATTTTAGCATATAGTCGTTCTGAAATCCAGCAACCCAAACGACAAATTTTTCCAGCCTAGGCACCTCTCCCGTAACTAGTCTATCTGTACAATAATTAATAGTAATACTTTTATTAGGTTTAACTAATTTAGAGTTTTATGCCCTAGGTTATAGTCATAGTTCCTAAGGAATTACTATTTCTCTATAACATGTTGCTCTGATACCAATCTGTCACACCCCCCGCCGACGGTGGAAACGCCAGGCGGTGCGAACGAGGAAAGATTGGACTAAGGCATATATATATATATATATATATATATATATATATATATATATATATATATATATATATATATATATATATATATATATATATATATATATATATAGAACATAACACAAAAGGATATCACAAACATTTATTTTATTTGTTATAAATTATTTTTGGATTACATTGTTTTAAAAGACAAGCACGCAATCTAAACATCACTAGAAACGATAAACAGATGGAACTAAACTCCAACAGCTTCCTTGAAGACTTCATACTCTTTGACATGACTATCGTCCACACTCATCTCCCTGAGAATACATGTATTTTTGGAAACGTCAACATATTGTTGGTGAGTGCACATGCTTTTATAGTTTTTTGGCTTTTATTGGGTTGTATTAATTTAAGAATCCTTTTTCTTTTAGAAATTTTTTTCCTAAAGTATTTTATCAGCCCTAACTTACTATCTTTTAGGATATCTAATGATCCTATCTTATTATCCTTTTAGGATATATTTATTAATCCTTATTTACTGTCTTTATAGGATATCTAATGATCCTAATGTATTTTATCTACTACACTAAGGCGTCACTAATGGTAGTCTGATCTCTAAGGTGATCTAATGTATTACCATGAGCCCCCATAATCGACATTGTTTGACTAATAATTTTCCCCGCCACGACACTTCATCGGGCATCGAATAGTGAATAATACGAAAGTTATCATGTCGGGATTGTAGCCAGAAATCGTAGGTGTGGTTGTTAGTGTTGGGTTATGAGCAAAACATCAATCCTATGGTGCACATGCATATGCTAAAGCTTTGGATCTAGGTTTTTCTAATTGTACATGCAATAATCATCCAAACCTTGCAAACCCTAATCTAGCATACAACAAAAATCGAAATCTACATCTAATGAAGAGTTAGGATATTACCTTTGATTATAGCTTGATGATCTTGAGCCTTTGAGAACTTAGCACCTCAAATGTGATGTCTTTGATAGATCACAAACACCATAGCAATTGGAGAATACAAGAGAGAGAGAGGAGGAGGAGGAGTGCAAAAATCGGCTCTAGTAATCCTTAGGATTAAGTCTAGCCGAAAATATGAAGCCAAGGGGTCTTTATATAGGTGAGTTGCTAGGGTTTCAGTCAAAACCCTAATTAGATTGCTTAGGCCTTAAGCAGTCCACATGATCCTTCCAGAAGGCCCCTATGGACGATTTCTATGTGGGCTTCCCCATAGAATTCGTCCATCCCTTCTTTAGGGTTCCTCAGCCCATATTGCAATTATCACATAATTACAATATCAGTCCCCTTAATTCAATTAACCTCTTTTTGATCACAAAATTAATTCTAAATTAATTCTTGACCAATGTTAATTAAATAACATGATTACTCTTTTAATATATTATTCATATAATATATTAATAAATCACTTTTATCCTCTTTCTCAATTATTCATCCAGTCAAGTTGCTTTGGTGAAGGCAACCCAAAAGGACCATGCTACTACCGGGTCAAGTACATAGCAAATATAGTTATGGGCTTAGACACCTAATCCAATAGTCTCCCACTTGGATAAGTCTAATAACTATAAATGCAAGTACGACTTCAAAATCCGATTAGCAATCGTAGCTCTCAAAAGTCACTGTCAAACTCTGACACGTCTTTTAGATAGGGGATCGTATAGTCCTCCATTCTCAAGATATTGTGTGGACAATCACATGGAACATAGTCATACTTATTGTCCAGCAGTATGTTTCTCGATCTCTGATTTGTCTGACATAGAACTTAATTGAACACATCAATTCAGTTTTGACCGAGCCTGACACATAAGTCAAAACAAAATCATCGAGGGGCCCAAGATATCGCTTTTTGCCTCGTAGGATAAAAGGAAAAGATAAACTTCGACTTATATGCTTGTACTATTTACTCATCAAATCGTACACATAATGCGTTTTATAACATCAAGTTACTGATGCGTTTACGCATTATCAATGCACAACCGACTCGTAAACAACAACTCATATATCTAGGTTTAAAGACTATATGATATTATCGTCTCACAATCACTCGTGATTAATTCCATGAAGTGATTCATGTGAGCGCGGGTTTAATCCAATACTCAAATCTTATTTCAGAAGCACTCATGAACGTTGCAGCAAACCTTTGCTATGTCTAAACGCTTAGACAATCTACAAGCCAATTCATGTCAGTCTTCTTTCATATTTAATTCCAACATATGATATACTGTGGATAGTTTAAATAATCTTATTATTTAGGAAGTCAAAACATGCAAAGTGAAACAATAGAAAATAATCAACATAAGACAGTAACATTACTTATAAATAATACTCCTTTATTTAATCATCAAATGTTAATTACAATTCATCTATTACAAGTTTCTAAAAGCTATCTAATCACTAAAACTAATATCGTCCTTCAGCCCAATGCTCCTAGCGTACTGCAAGTGCTTAACCCTACTCAGTCCCTTTGTAAGCGGATCTGCTGGGTTATCCTCTGACGATACCCTCTTCACTATGAGGAGTACCTCTTCTACCCGATGTCTAATGAAATGATATTTTATGTCGATATGCCTGGATCCGCCATGATCCCTCGGTTCCTTGGTTAAGGCAACCACACCTTCGTTATCGCAGAAAATCTCCATAGGCTCCTTTATGGCAGGTACAACTCCAAGGTCTCTGATGAAGTTCTTTAGCCATATTGCCTCCTTCGACGCTTCACTCACTACTATGTACTCTGATTCGCACGTTGTATCAGCTACGGTCTCCTATTTGGAACTTTTCCATGTCACTGCTCCTCCATTTAGGGTAAAGAACCAGCCCGAATGAGAGCGGAAATTATCTCGGTCGGTTTGAAAACTGGCGTCACTATACCCTCGTACTCTCAAGTCATCACTCCCACCGAGGATAAGAAACCAGTCCTTAGTCCTCTGCAGGTACTTAAGAATGTTCTTTACCGCAGTCCAATGAGCTCTACCAGGATTCCCTTGATATCTGCTGACCATGCTCAAAGCGAAGGCCACATCAGGTCGAGTACATATCATAGCAACCATGATTGAGCCAACTGCGGAAGCATAATGTAATCTGCTCATCTCTGCTATCTCGACATCAATACTCGAACTTTGAGTCTTACTCAACTTGGTATTGCTTTGGATCAGTAAATCCCCTTTCTTGGAATTTTCCATGCTAAAACGTTTTAACACTTTATCCAAGTAAGTACTTTGACTAAGTCCTATTAGTCTCTTACTCCTATTTCTCAATATCCTTATCCCTAGAATATAAGCAGCTTCTCTGAGGTCCTTCATAGCGAAGCACTTCCCAAGCCAGGACTTAACCTCCTGCAAGGTTGGGACGTCGTTTCCTATGAGCAGTGTGTCATCCACATACAAAACGAGAAAGCTAACTATACTCCCACTGGCTTTGACATATACACAGGACTCATCATCGCTTCTCGAGAAACCAAACTCTTTGACTTTCTCATCAAAACAAAGATTCCATCTGCTAGATGCTTGTTTCAATCCATAGATGGATTTCTCAAGCTTACACACTCTATTAGGGTGCTCTGCATTGACAAAACCCTCTGGCTGACTCATGTAAACATATTCAGCCAACTTCCCATTAAGGAAGGCGGTTTTGACATCCATCTGCCATATTTCATAATCATGAAACGCAACTATGGCTAGCATAACCCTTATAGACTTAATCTTTGCTACTGGTGATAAGGTCTCGTCATAGTCAACTCCGGGAGTTTGAGTAAATCCCTTCACAACCAATCGCGCCTTATACGTGTGTACTTTCCCATCCATGTTAGTATTCTTCTTGAATATCCATTTGCACTCGACCGTCTTACGACCTGGCACATTGTCAACCAAGTTCCAAACTTGATTGTCATACATGGACTGAATCTCGGTGTACATAGCCTCTTTCCATTTCGCAGACTCCGGGCCCGCCATGGCTTCTTTGTAGTTGTTAGGTTCATCCAAATTTATTAGTGTACTATCACTAATAAACGTATCACCTCCACTTGTTATATGGAAACCATACAACACAGGTGGAACACTAACTCTACTGGAACGTCTAAAAGGTAAGGATTCGTCAATCGGTTCAACAGGAGTTTCCTCCTCGGGTTGAGCGTCGGTGTTATAGGTTCCTTCATCGTTTGATTCTTGAAGCTCTTCAAGATCAATTTGCCTCCCACTGTCCTTTTGGCATATGACTTCTCTTTCTCGAAAAACCCCTCTCCTTGCAATGAAGACAATATTGTCACTCGTTCTATAGAAGAGATATCCAAAGGACTTCTGCAAATAGCCGATGAAAATACATCTCTCACTTTGAGGTTTGAGCTTGTTGTGAGTCTCTCGTCTTACGAAAGCCTCGCAACGCCAAACCTTAATATGTGCCAATGAGGGAATCTTCCCTGTCCACATCTCATGAGGTGTTTTGGCAACCTTCTTAGTTGGGACTAGATTAAGGATATGAGCGGCAGTCTCTAAGGCATACCCCCAGAATGAGATAGGTAACGAAGCTCGAATCATCATGGAACGAACCATGTCCAACAGGGTTCGATTGCGCCTCTCAGCCACACTATTCAACTGCGGCGTCCTAGGTGGCGTCAATTGCGAAACAATTCCACATTCCTTGAGGTAGTCGTGGAATTCAATACTAAGGTACTCATCTCCTCGATCGGATCGGAGCATATTAATTTTCCTGCCCAGCTGATTCTCCACTTCTTGCTTAAACTCTTTGAACTTTTCAAAGGTTTCTGACTTGTGCTTGATTAAGTAGATATACCCATATCTGCTATAATCATCGGTAAAAGTCACATAGAAGCGGTTTGCATCCCTTGTGGTGGATCTAAAGGGTCCACATATATCCGTATGTATGAGATCCAATAAAACCCTCACCCCTTTCACAAGTACCAGTGAAGGGTGACTTGGTCATCTTTCCAAGTAAACAAGATTTGCATGTGTCATCCGACTTGAGGTCGAATGAATCCAACACTCCATCCTTTTGGAGTTGGGCTATGCGCTTCTTGTTGACATGTCCAAGACGATAATGCCACAAGCATGCTTTGTCCAAACCATTGGACGAATCAATATGAAACACATTATTTCCTAAGTTATCTACAACATTCACAGTTTCATATACTCCATTACAAGGAAATGCTTCAAAATAGAAAATACCATTCAAGAAAGTATTAATAAAACCAATTTCATTATTAAACAAAAATTTAAAGCCTTATCTGTACAAACCATGAAAAGAAATAATGTTTCTCGCCATTTCTAACGAGTAGCAACAATCATTTAAATCTAAACCTAACCCACTTCTAAGCACTAAAGAGTAAACTCCAATCTTGGTGACAGGCGACACTTTCCTATTCCCCATGATCAAGTTCATCTTCCCATGCTCCACATCCCTACTTCTTCTTAGACCCTGCAAATCAGAACAAATGTGAAAACCACATCCTGTATCAAGGACCCAAGAAATAGCATGTGATGAGTTGTTAGATTGAATAGTATAAATACCTGTGAAGGGGGGCTTTATCTTCCTATCCTTGATGTCCTGCAGATATTTCGGGCAACTTCGTTTCCAATGCCTTTTGTCGTGACAGTAGAAACACTCTGCTTCCTTTGGGTTGGAAGAGGGGGTAGCAGAACCAACTTTGGTCCCACTAGAATAAGATCCATCATGGGGTTTACCCTTGTGGCTCTTAGAAGGATCATTCCTCTTCTTTCATTTCCCTTGCCCAATAGCCAAGACAGGGGAAACAGTTGTAGAAGCAGATGCAACAGATTTTCCTTTTAGACTACTCTCAGCAGTCCTTAGCAGGACTTGAAGCTTGCTCAGAGTGACCTCCTCCTTGTTCATATGATAGGTCATACGAAACTGGTCATAACAAGGAGGCAAGGAGTGTAGAATGATATCTATGGCCAGCTCCTCGTCGAAGTTCACATTCAACTTTAGCAAGCGGTCCAAAAACCTTTGCATTTTCTGCAAGTGCGATGTGATGGACTCTCCATCCTTCATTTTGGTAGTGATCATCGAGGCGATGATCTCGTACCTTTCCTGCCTAGCACTTTGATGGCACCTTTCCATCAAATCTTGGTGCATCTCGTATGGATAGTAGTCCTCGTAGGACTTTTGGAGTTCAGCAGTCATGGTTGCGAGCATGATGCAGTGAACCTTCGTAGCATCTCGCTCATGAGTTTCGTACGCCGTAAATTCCTGGGGAGTAGCAGTGTTCGCGTTAACCTCCTTCAGCTCCTTGTCGAGAACATACTATTTATCCTCATAGCGGGTGACCATGTGAATGTTGCGGATCCAATCATTAAAATTGGTTCCATCAAATATCACCCTCCCACACAAGTTCATGAGTGAGAATGAGCCAGAAGGGGTCGAGCCGGAAGCGTTGTTGTTTTGAGTAGACATCTGAAATAGAAAAGGAACAAAGTTTAGATTAGATAATAATCCCCAATTAAACACCCAAATGAGAAATTAGGGCTAGGACCCAACATGATTATTTACAATTCAGAAGAGGGATGCCGTAATCTAATTGCAAATAATATGAAGGTAGGTAAATGACGATTTACCAATTTCCACCATGAAAAAAGAAAAGGATTTAAGTTTTAAATGAATTGAAATTCCTAGATTCTTTTGAGATTCATTGAACTTTTCAATGGCATGTTTAAATCTCGATTATGCCATTCAAATTTGTGACTGGGATACCGAGGATCATAAACAAGGTGTGAATAACCATGCAAATGTACTTGGTACTCTCGATGTCATTTACCACCTAACCAATGTGCCGGTTAACCACACACGCTCCATTGATCTATGATAAACTTCGAGCTACCCTTTGCCACCATTGCTAGTCCCAAATTAGTGTGTCGGTTAACCACACACGCTCCACTAACGACTTGGCAAGGTGCAAAGTGTAATTTCATGAAATAGCATACATTTTCACATTTTTCCTAAAGTAACTAAGATTGAGAATTTATAAAAACATTTAGTTACTTTATATAATCATTATACTTATTAATGAGGAATTAGTTGTCATATCCTACCCGTTCGGCTAACGACCCTCCACCAATCAAGGAAGCGGTGGGTGAGAGTGGACACCCATTAAACCACCATTTTATAGGCAGGGACCTTATACCCCCCTTATAGATCGGCTTCGTGAATGAGACCTACTAACGGTAAGACTGACTTATCTTATACATATATATAATTATTAATCTTTTAATATTATAATAGTATAAGGGTTGAATTTTAAACTTTTAAAACTCTAGGGTTTAGAATTTAAATATTTCGAAATTAAAACTATTAATCAAAATTTTAAATTCCCAAACTTGATGGAAAGTTTTGAAACTTTTCAAAACCTTCTAGATCAAATTTCAAATAATTTGTGATTATCTAAATTTGACCTAATTCAATTTATAACAAGATAATTCATATTAAATAATACAAATAATTTATTTAATCATATAAACAAGTAATTATCTTATTATTTAACAATTATCTTCTAATTGAATGAGGATAATCAATACCATATTGAAAAAATCGGATTTTATCAACTAAAAACGTTTATGGTAATTATCCCAACCCAATTAAAGTCAAAATCCTGAAAAATATGCTAACAGACGAGCCGAATTGCCGAGTCACTGACTGGACTCGTCGAGTAGCCCTGACTCGTCGAGTTCATCAGGCAGAAGCAGAATTTTCGATTTTTCAAGCTTTGAACAAATTAGCTATGTATCAAATATAATAGAAAAACGACGTAGGCTCTGATACCACTGTTGGGTTATGAGCAAAACATCAATCCTATGGTGCACATGCAAACCCTAAAAGTCCACATGATCCTTCCAGAAGGCCCCTATGGACGATTTCTATGTGGGCTTCCCTATAGAATTTGTCCATCCCTTCTTTAGGATTCCTCAGCCCATATTGCAATTATCACATAATTACAATATCAGTCCACTTAATTCATTTAACCTCTTTTTGATCACAAAATTAATTCTATATTAATTCTTGACCAATGTTAACTAAATAATATGATTACTCTTTTAATATATTATTCATATAATATATTAATAAATCACTTTTATCCTCTTTCTCAATTATTCATCGAGTCAAGTTGCTTTGGTGAAGGCAACCCAAAAGGACCATGCTACTACCAAGTCAAGTACATACCAAATATAGTTATGGGCTTAGACACCTAATCCAACAGTTAGACCCCGTATATAGATCTATACATATCTTTCTAGCTCTCGTAAGATTAACAATTATATGTATCGGGGAATGTCGAATTTAATCAAGGTCTTTGGATGAATATTAACAGCTCACTAACGCATTGACCTTAGGTATTTATCTTTTTTTAATCCTTCCTAGGGATTTCCTATAACTATCACAATATAAATCTTTTATCTTATATTTGATAATTATAACTATTGATCTCATAATTATTTTGTATATATAAGTATTCATATATACACCCTAATTATGGTTATTTGAAAACATGATATTTAGGCAGAGTAACAACTAGGTACGGTGCATATCCCTATATTTGACCAACATAACTTCTAGATACTACGTTATCCTAGGGATTTGGCCATTATAACATCTAGGTATTATCTCTTCCTAACTATCAGGTATTATATCTCTTAGACATAACATCATTGCTTACAACTAGGCATAATATCTATAGCTATATTATCCCAAGGCTTTAAGTTTTATAAAATAATTTTATATTTACAGATACAAATATCTTTTGATAAAACTATTTGATAAGCATGTATCCCCCCACCCCCCGCGTAAAACATCTAAAATAGTAAAATAAGGGTCGTGAACTCACCCTAGTCGCGTGAAACCTTTGATGTAGGGTTGAATCGGGCTCGGGACTCCGGTGACCGCTCCAAAAGGTGGCAGCTTTGAGATAGAGCGTGAGAGAAAAGATTGAAGGTGTGCAGAAATGGAATGGCACTGCCTTCTATTTATAGTCAAGTTTTGGAGTTGTGCGTCGGGCGAATATCTGCGCGTCGCGCGTGATCATCATGGCTCCACAAGAAGTTGCCACGCGTCACTCCTCCACTCGGCCACGTCTCTCGTAGTTTACTCGAATCTTGTGTCAGCTGCACAACGTGCTGAGACGCGTGCAGATTTTTTTTTGAAAAAATCATAACTTCTTCGTGCGAGCTCCGATCTAAGCCTTCTTTATATTTATGTGATGATCTCAAAGGGTACTACAACTCTCCTTTAGGTTGTTTATGCTAGTTTTGACTTACATTTTTGTGCCTAACGGGAATAAAAATAAACGATTTTACAAAATTCATCTCTCTCTCTCTCTCTCTCTCTCTCTCTCTCTCTCTTACGGATCCCGTTTTCGGCAAACTCTTTCCTAAAGTTTATATCTTGAGGAGTACTACGAAACTCCTTTTTGCACTTTTAGTCAAAACTCAACCAACCTCTAAGTACCGTTTTGACGTAATTAATTTTAATTACGTTGTTGATTTCTATCTTTATAAAATCTATAACTCTTTCCTTTGGATTCGGATTTTTACGAATCTTATATCCTTGAGTTCACGTTAACGAGTACTATCCAAGTGCGTTAACCAACTTAGAAAACGTTACAACTTTTCGGACGCTAATTTTTTAGCCTATTGGACGTTTTAATAAATAAATGTAATGACACATCTGATTCTTATTATCTAAAAAATCAAATATTACAACTTTAAGCTATTACATCTGTTTCCCTACTCTTTCCTGATGGTGATCAGTGACGGAAACCTCTCGGTTGTCACATGTTACACTATCACGGGTCATCTTGGTACGCCATCTTGATTAATTTGATGTGTCATTATGACTCTATTGACCCGCGTATGCTATGTAGTCCTCTTTGATGCTCAGAAGTTACTGATGCTCAAGAAATACATCATGTTGTGCCATCATGATGGATGTTGGGCCACTAATGTTCATGTTGTACCACTATGACACAAGGTGCTCCATCATGTGTGTTGTTGATATACATGTGTTGTATGACATGGAAGAATGTTCTAGAAGATGTTGTATGACGAAATATGATTAGTTGTTACCTTTCATGGGCCTATGGGCCAATAGGCTTGACCCATTATGGTTTTAGATCTAATCCTTCAAGTATAAATATGGATGCATGCTAGATCATTTTGTATCTTGAATTCTAGAGTGTTAAACGAATCTCTGTGAAAATTGTACTTGTAATTTCTGATTGAGAGCTCTGAAATAAAGAACACTCCCCTCCTGCCCGTGCACATAGGTCACCTTGACCGAACCACATAAATATTGTGTCTTGTGTACTTTTAGTTTTACTTGTTATCCGCTTTATTTCCTAACACTTTTTAATTGTAAAATCTTGAGCCTCCAAAAAATTAACTATGTAGAACAATGTGGAAATCCCAATAAATGATTCGTAATTCAAAAATATAAATAAACCTCATAAGGGTATTAAACTCATCGACTTAGAATGATCCATGTTACTCCTTTTTTTAAAGGTAAACAACTTTAAATAAATGACATCGTTACTATTTGTGTGTCTTTACTCTTTGTTTGACACACATTATGCTTGAAGGCCTATTAAGTTACCATTCTACTTTTATTAAACAAACTTTAGAACCTCGCACACAAATTTCATTTAATCAATATATTTGATTATGATTATACTTAAATATTTTAAACCTACGAAAAAGCTCATGCAAATTCCAAACACCACAATACCAAAGTGAATTTCTTAAAGATTGGAATAATGCCACTTAAGCTTTCACAAATCTCTAACTGTTAAAAACATATGAGTAAACGAACTTTGGTAGGCACGAAATAAAGAATGTCACATGCACTGCATTGAAAATCTTTAACTATTAAAAACTAATTATAAGATATCCATGCTCAAGACCCACTAGCCAAATTACTCAACATGTGAGTAAAAGGAACATGTGAAACTAATTATCAGTAAAAGAATGTTTTCAAATGTAATAAAAAAAAACTATATAACAACCAAATAATTGTCAAATTATAGAAATTATTTAATTCTGAAAAATAATGTGCATGTGATGAACTCAAGATACCTTCAAATGAAAATCATAAAAGAAAAACTATTGGGCATCACATATATATGCTAGCACAATTTCTGTGGGTTTCTCTATGGGAATCTAATTCTCATGTAGCTTACAAAATATATTGAATATCTTAAATTACTGCTTCCAAAAACCTTGGTCCCATGATTAATCCTAATTAATCTCAATCACAGACATTCTTTTTCAGATCCTTGATTGCCACAAACCACATATCACAGGTCAATGAAAGAAAATATTGAATCGATATGGTACACTTTCAGTTTGATTTATATACTAACATAAGTAGTTGCTCATGCATCGTAGATCAAAATATATACACAAGATTCATGTATCAAACAAAAATAGACAATACACGAGACTGAGGACTAGATAAGGATAAACAACACATATATCAACTAGATTAGACAAAAAAATTCAACTAAATACCCAAAAAAGATGAGGTTCAAAGAAATACAAGGCCTAGATCCAATTAGGGTTCAAACAAATGCTAAGGATTACATGTTATGCCCTAAGTGAGATGTGAACCACAAACTCATACACAACACACAAGGGTTTACAAGGCCCAAGTAGCCAAGTGAAATAATTGAATGCTTTCTATAATAATAATACCAATCACTCCATATTGGATTTTTAGATTTAAACTTTTCAACCAAGTGTTTGGACCAAACTATGAACTCTCCCAATCTCCCCCTTCCCCTTGAGTTAACATGCAACATATACGTAAATTATGCTTCAACCTCAACTAGTCTTTAAAACACATGCAATTTAAAGATGTTGATTATATTTCGACAATCAATTTGTATGAACAGTTAAGTACATATAGATATCAACAGATAGTATTTACTAATGAGTATAACATAATGGAAATACAACATTTGAGAGGACATGTGTTTAGAAAATACAATGTACTTGCGTCCATAGATTTATTCTGGAACTATCATTAAACACTATGGGGTCCCCTTTTCTTTTTACAGTTGCTATGGAGTGGTTGTAAAAAATGCAATCCACTCATGTCTCTCTCTCTCTCTCTCTCTTACCTGGGATAAATAATGGAACACGTGATTTGTGTATTTCACATTTTTTTATGCCGATGATGCCATTTTTTAGGAAGAATGGTATGAGGATAATGCTTGGAATATTGTGTGGTGGCTTCAATGTTTTTTCATCGCACCTGAAAAATTAATTTACATAAAAGTAAGTTAAATGGGATTGGAGTGTCGTGTCATGATGTACAAAATTTGCTGATTTTATAGGTTGTGACATCTCTATACTTCCATTTGTTTATCTTCGGATTCTAGTCGGAGCTAATATTGCTCGAGTTAATGAGTGGAAAGTTGTCGATAAATTCAATGCTAGTCTTTCAAACTAGAAAGTTAAAACTTTATCTGTTGGAGAAAGATTGACGTTGACGAAATATGTAGTTGGGAGTATCACCATTTATTACATGAGTATTTTTAAAGTGTCTGCGGCTTTCATTAACCACCTCTTGTTTATAAGAAACATATTCTTTGTGGGTGTGATATGGGTGAAAAGAATCTAACGTGGATAAAATGGAAGAAAGTTATAGTTAGAAAGTAAGATGGCGGGTTAGGAGTTAAAAGTTTATACACTTTTAATAGAGCCTAATGTACATATGGAAGTGGTGGCTCCTAAGTACTACTAAGGCGCTATGGGGGGATGCTATTAAAGAGATTTTTTGTGATAATGGTTGGTTGGGTTCTTTTATTCCTTGAGCCTGCGTTCGATTTGGACCGATATGTTTAGATCAAACAAAAGTCTCCAAGATAAAGAGGTTGATTTCGATGATTTTTTATCCAGAAAAGTGAGCAATGGATGTAATACTAGATTTTTGGAACGGTTAAACCAAAGAGCATGCTTTTTGACTGCAATCTTTCTTTTGGATGTCGAATAGGAACATACAATTAAAATCCAATTGGGTTGATTTCTTGCAAGACCCTATGCTTCACACAAATGATTTAGTACAACGAAATGCCTTAAAGAATATGGTTCGTGAAGCATCTGGCTTACTGATACTCTCATTCCCATTGAGAGAGTCGGCAAGCTAGCTTGCTCGCATTTTAGAAACGTTAGCGATCTTGCCCTTCCTTGAAATAGAGGTGAATAAACGTAATTGTTCTTGTCAGCCACTCTTTTTAATTTTCTAACATCTTGCTAGTTTCTTTTAACTTAATTATAAAATATTGTCGTTTCAAAAAAATCAACTTTTTAGAATAATGTGGAAATCCAAATAAATGACTTGTAATTCCAAAAATATAAATGGAACTCGTAAGGTTATTAAACTCATCAACAAAGAATGATCCATGTTATTCCCAATTTAAAGGTAAACAACTTCAAATGGCATCCTTACTATTTGTGTCTTTACTCTTTGTTTGACACACCTTATGCTTAAAGGCCTATTGAGTATTTAGTTACCATTCTACTTTTAATAAACAAACTTTAGAACCCTCGTACACAAATTTCATTTAATCCACATTTGATCATATCATTATAGTTAAATCTTTTAAAACTATGAAAAAACTCATGCAAAATCCAAACACCACATTACCAAAGTGAAATTCTTAAAAGATTGGAATAATGCCACTTAAGCTTTCACAAATCTCTATTGTCATATCACTTCTACAAAGATCATTTGACACAAGATTCATTCATTCATTCAACAGGACCCACAAAGATCCAAAATTTCTTCATCACTTCTTAAAACACAACACATTTCATCACATCATATCATTACCATCATCATCATCATTATCATCCCTTCAACAAAAATGGAGGAAGGTGTTGCTCCAAGACCCCCAACAGCTCCCGCCCCTGTCCCGCCTCCTCCATCACCACCCCACTCAACCGCTTCACCGCCTCCACCAACCGCCCCCTCAGCTGCTGCGACAACAAACAACCGCCCGCCTTCACACACTCCCTATACAGCGGTAAATACGCAATCGCCACCCTCAAAGGCCCCGGTAAATCCATCAAACTAATCGGAGATTCACCCCACTTTGAAATACTAACAAAATTAAAGTAATGAACCTCGCCGGAGCTCACTCCGGCGAAAAACGCCGCCTCCGACCACTCCTCCTGTAAAAACTTCCGGAGCTCCGGCGCCACCGAGTCGTCATCCGACCGCGAAATCGAATCCGCCACCGCGTACGTGGCGGCAGGGTCGCCGAGGAAATTGGATTGGAGGAGGAAGGCGACACCTTCTAGGGAGCCGCCGGAGCGTTCTCCGGCGGCTTTGAGGATTTCGATACTGAGTGCCGCTAGGACGTGTTGGGGGACGTGAGGGAGGAGATAGGCGGCGATGTCGACTTGGCTGGAGGAGGTGGCGGCGGTTAGGGCTAGACAAAGTTCCATGTCCCGGCAGCCTCGTTTCACGAACCACTGGACCACCTGCATGCAACCGCGTTCGGCAGCTCTCATTAGTGGGCCCAGGAAAGCCATCGCGTTTCCTTCTTCCACTAGACATTCCATGGTGGAGATTTTTGAGTAGTGGGAGGCAAATCCTAGGGCTAAATCAACGTCTACATCCAAGCTGTTTCTTTGAGCAATCTGGAATGGAATGGAATCAGAGAAGAGTGGAATGGAATCAGAGAAGAGTGGAATGGAATCAGTGATTCCATTCCATCCAAAAAAAAAAAAAAACTTACTTGCAATAAGATGCGAACAAGCTCTGTGCTTCCGAATCTTGAAGCTTCAAGAAAGCATTGATTGACATTATCGGCGCCTCCTTCTACTAACATGGCCAGCAAACCTTGAATTGCAGTTGCTGACATACCTGATGCCCAACCAGGATCAAAAGAACTAGAAAATAAAGTAAGAGGAAAACAAGCTGCATCGAATGCTTCTGTGAAATCCTTCCCTGTTAAATGATTCCCAGCAAGATCCAAGAAAGTCTTGAAAGCTGACAACTGTAATTGAACCTGAGCAGCGGAATTCTGATTCACTCTGTCTTTATTCCCTTGACAACGGGAATGGAATCCTATACATTTCAATGCCCATTCCGTGAACTTCTGGACTTTAGCACCAGCTTCGGCTTTTAACACTTCATCCCCATTACACTCCTGTAATCGTTCATGTAACCTAAAAGGAAAAAAAATCAGGGTGCTATCGATTAAATAACAGAAAAGGTGAAGAGGAAGAGGAAGAGGAAGGGGAAGGGGAAAAGAAAATTACCGTTTTGCCATTACGGATACGGTATCTGCAAGGCTCATAGTGCGGCTTTGACAGGCGGAAACACATGAAGCTAAGAAGGAAGTTCTTAATGCTGCTCTTGTGAAATCAGAAGCACCATTGGAGATTATGGTTTTGATTAAAGCAGTGATTCCATCGAGTTCATGATGGGTGCTCAAAAACCAAATTGAATCGAGTGAAATGCAGAGAGCATCGTTAAGTGTTTGTGGATCTGCTAAAGAGATCAAACTTTCTGCGAGTTCCCAATCATGGGAACTCACTGCACCTTGAAACAATCGCCCCAATTCAATCCTATCTTGTCTACTAAGTTTCTTCTCTTGTGAACATTTTTCAAATTTTATAGCTCCAGAATCTGTTGAGAGCAAGGTGGATTTACTTACAAGAGGTGATGATTCTTTTGAGAACACCACGTTTTCATCATCCCTGTCGTCTGATTTGCAGGTTACAGTATCGTTATTTTGAGTCTCTATTCTAGTTTCATCGGTTTCCATCTCATCAGATTCATGGTTTGTATGATTTCCTAACAAAAATAAGGCTTCCTCATCTCCCACGGCTGCCACAACTTTCTTTTTATCCATTTTTCTAAAAGCTCTTGATCAATTAACAGCTTGAAGATGATAAAATCAATCCCTTGAAGCAGCAGCAGGATGCATCCCAAACGTTGATTGTTTTTCTCTCCGATAAAAAATCGCAGATGTAACAGATTTGATTTTGATTTATTTCCCTCGAGCTTATCTCAATAAACAGTTTGCAACAACTAAAGAGATCCGGATATCGATCTTACGTTCAGCGAAAACGAAACCCAAATCGGTTCGAGATTCCTGTTTGTTCACGGAACGATCTAGGTTAAACGCATCGTGAAATTTGTAGAAAAAAGAGATGCTTGTAAGTTGTACCCCATACGCAGAAACAATTTCCCTAAATTTAGAACGTATCACACAAGGGGCTTCAAGAGTACAAGCAAAGAAATCCAAAAGATCATAAAATCCAGAAAACCCGGTCAAGTCCCAACCTTATCTTACCAATTACCGACAATCATCGTCCGTAAAAATGGAATCCAAGAACACCCGAACTACCACAAGAATCTGGGTTCCGTTATCTGAATGAATAGACACCAAAAACGAAAAGTTCTCAAAAGGGAAGTTGAGAAGATGGATGAAAAAAACAAATGGGCATAGATGATTAGATTAGCGATAAAAATTAACAACAAACCTGATAGATCGATCGACCGATTGATTGATTAGGGTCGAAGGAGAGTGCGTGTGTGTGAGAGAGAGTCACCTTGGCTGGATGGTATTTCTGCAAATGAGTTTCTCGCCTCACCTTTACCTTTCCCCACTGCTCTCTCTCTCTCTCTCTCTCTCTCTCTTTCCCCCCTCTCTCTTTCTTTCTCTCTCTACGTTAATACATCTTTTTAGGTTTTTTTGGTTTCTTGAAAGAATATATGTGGTGAATTTGAGAAGTCTGTAAATTTGTTGTTTGGTTTGAAAAAATTTAAACCACAGGGTTTGTTTGGTCCATTCGTTTGTATTGGAAGATCATTCATTTTGATTGAATAAAACTTAAAAAAGTTTTTGATAAAATTAGTTGGTAGTTACAGATTTAAAGATAAAAGTTGTAATTTTTATTTATATATTAATGTTTAATAAAATTAGTTAAAAGTTTTTGAAATATTATGATATTTTTTTAAAATTCTAAACAGAACATAATTTAAAGAAAAAAGATATATATGTCCATTTACAAAAATATAAAAAAGTTTTTTTGTTTAAGTTAAACATATCGAAGCTTTTCAAGTTTTTTTTTTTTAAAACTAAAACTAAAATCTTAAAAACTGTATGGCTGTGTGTACCCTAAAACTAAATTTTTTAATAATGTGGTCCTATAAATAGTTTACGGGGGATATAAATCCTTTTGTTCTTTTTGCTTCTTTTAAACGATTTTCTTGTTGTTTACGTTATTTGTTTTCTCATGTTTGATATGAATTTTACTATTTATGTGACATTTATTTTATTTGATGATCATTTTAATCAACCATATATTTCATATATTTATAAAAGGAAAACGATAGTGATTAGGTTTGACTTTAGTTGCGTATTCATGAAATTTTGTAGTTTACATGTACATGAAATGAAGTCATGTTAAATAATTTAATATTAAAGTGATATTAATAACTATAAATCTAATAAAATAAAAGTTTTAATTGTATTATTTATTACTTTGGGTTTTAAATAATTGAAGATGACATTGACATCAGAAACGACCATATTACATGTTATTAATTTAAAATAATAATTTAACATATAAAAATTTATCTGATCAATAATAGCTTTGATATTTTCATAAATAATTAAATTTCTAAATGTATCGACACAAGAACATGGATAAAAACTTTTATGTTGTATTTCATGCATTAAAATCGATATAATACATAGATATTATTTTATTAATACATGTTTACGGAAGGAGTAAAAGAGAATGGACCAAGGGTTTGATTCGAAATAATACATCGATATTATTTTTAAGTATTAAAATATTATATTGGTCACTTGATAAACTTTAAAATGTTATATTTATCATCATCTTGTCTTTTTAAACATTTCTTAATGATTTTAAATTATTATTTTAATGATTTGATTAGTATACCCTTTTAATTGTTATCATTAAAAAACTTATATTATACCCTTTGATATCAGATTGAGTTTAGGCAGTGGTGGATAGACCAAGCCTTTATTATATGCTTAAAGTTTTGAACAAACGATTAGGGACAATGACTCAATTTGATTCACTTGCGACTTGATATAGACGTGTGTTGACGGCAATATCAAACCTTAAACTTTTACGAGTCACGTAGTCGTGACTTAAGGCGACAATTTTATATATAATTAATAATTTATATCTATTTTCTTATATATATATATATATATATATATGTGTGTGTGTGTGTGTGTGTGTGTGACTTAAGACAATATTTTGTTAAAGTTCGGCGTCCAGTACAAGCCTCAGAGCCATGGCATGTCATGACGAGCTTTTAGAACCTTGACCATATTTGTAAATTGTAGATGATTGATCATTGAACCCAATAGAAGGTTAAGGGATTTGAAGACCATGGGAAGATTATTGTAGACGCAAGCTGTTAGGAGCAGGATCCCAAAACCATATTCAGGATCCTTGATATTAACAAAGCCTTAAGATCCTTAAACATACCTCAAGATCCTAGTCATTATCGTTATAATTTCCTAACACTTTGAACGGTTATATTTCTATGGGCTAATTACTAATCTAGCCAAATTAAGAAAGCAATTAACCATTTTTAGCCAAAAATTAGGAATTGTCCAAAAATAGCCCGCAAAACCGTAGGTTTTTTGTCACACCCCCGAACCGAAGTGTACGGCGGAAACATCCAGGGGTTGAGGTGACTTCATCTTGTAATATCATCACAGTGAATATAATGGAAACAAAGCATGCATCATCATCACACGAGAAATAATACAACGATACTAAGTTTACATCATTGTAATTGTTTACAAGAGTTACATCCCAAAATATCAATGTTTATAATAGCAACGAAATGCAACAAATTTCCACATGACCTTGATGTCCACCTGTTTAACGGTTTCATGAGAATACAAGTTATTTGGAAAACGGTCAATATATATAATGTTGGTGAGTTCATAAGTGTATTTGTATGAAAAATTTGTATCACTTTGTAGACCTCAGAAAATCCGATATTTTCTGTAAAAGAAGTAAATGGTTTGAAAGCTTTGTATCAAATCTTGTATTAATGCATGTGTGTTTTGAAAATGTATAAGGAAAATATTCTAGAAAATCTCATGTTTTCTGTGTTAGTAGAAGGTGATGTATGGTATAAGTTTTTCCCAAAAAATCCGATATTTTCTGCTTGCAAAAGTGTTGTAGAATTTATACCCATAGACCGTAAGTTGGTGTTTGTATAAAATTGTAATTGTAGAATTGTTTATGTATTCCGTAAATTTACAGTGGAGTTAATTTCTTTGTAAGTCGTTATAACCATACTTGATAATAACTGATCCGTCCGTCATGACGTTTTTCAAACGCCGACTTGTTTAAGGTAATGTTTGTCACCCTAGACTGGCCTAGTCTAACTGTAGCGAACAGCTCAGATGTGGGGTGTCAACCCCATACAGATCTATACACAAAATCTCGCTCTCCCTCCAGGAGACTCTGGTTATAACTACAAGCTAAAGGTTGTACACTAGGTAAGTACGAATGAATGAACGTGTCTCACAAGAACCTTAACTATATTTACGCGAATATTGTATCACACCGTTTAATGTAGTAATTAATGCTTTCGGGTATGTTTTAAGGTTGCAAAGCCCAACGAGTATATAAATGGACCACAGAGGCCCAATAAACATGTAAGTGTATATTTCAGGCCCAATAGGCATGTATATGGGCTACAAAAGCCCAATAAACATGTAAGTGTATATTCCAGGCCCAACAAGCATTTATATGGGCTACAAAGGCCCAATAAATATGTAATGTATATTTCAGGCCCAACAAGCATGTATATGGGCTACAAAAAGCCCAATAAACATGTAATGTATATTCCAGGCCCAATAAGCATGTAAATGGACCACTAAGGCCCAATAGAAGTGAGTTTGACGTAATTAACTCGTTTGTTATTGTATTGTTCGTTCTTGTTCAATTATTTACCAAAATGATACAAAATGCCCACTTTTTGTAAAAAAAATACATTTTTGGTCCTTAAAACCGAAAATTTACAATTAAGGCACATTTTGGGTAAAAATGACACTTTAGGTCCCTTAAGACCAAAAGTTTATATTTTAGGGCTTGTTTTAAACGAAATAGCATTTCTAGCCCTCTTTTATTAGAATTTACACTTTTGGCCTAATTTTTATGAAAATTGACATTTTCGGCCCAATTGTGTATAAATTTATCTTTTTGGCCCAAGTTTAAATAAATTTACATTTTCATCCCTTTTAACCGAAAATTTACATTTTTGGCTCAAATTTGTCTAAAATGACAATTTAAATCATAAAAGCCAAAAATTTACAAGTTTAGCCCATAAAACCGTGAAGGCACACTTTGAGGCCCATTTTGTGATAATCTACACTTTTGGCCCTTTTAAAAACATGAATATCATAAAGACCCCTTTTTGTTTAAAAATGACTCTTTTAGTCCTCTTAAAACCGTGAGTTGACAAAAGATCCTCACTTCTTGTTTACTTTGTCAATTTTTTGGCCCTTTACATGATTTTTCTTAGTTTCAAACATCCTTGAAATGATTTAATCCTTTCATTTTCATATTATGTTGCATCTAGTAGTTTGTTTCACAATACCATCATGTGTTAGCATATTTTTCGAGTTTATGAAGATTTCAACACATAATCACAACACAAATCATGAAAAACACACATATACATGCATATACACATAGATCTACACAAAGCAACTTGTATTCTCCCCCAAAACAAAGTAAAAACCGAAAATAAGGGGTATGAACTCACATTGGGTTGATGGATTCGGTTTTTGAAGAATATTGTAGAAAATTTCGGTCCTAGCAAGCTCCTTGAAGGGATTTTCGAGTTCTAGGAAGTTTTAAGAAACAAGAGTCATAAAATGGTGTGATTAAGAGTAATAAGTTTAACATAAACATGAAGTCAAACTTCTTGAGTGGAAGTAGCTTACCAAAATGAATGGATTTTGATGGATTATCCTTGGACTCACACAAGTACACACGAAAATTTGGAAGAATGGATGGATTTTGTTTGAAGTTCTAGAGAGGAATTTAGTGACTTGGAAGTGAAAATGGAGGTGGTGGTGGGGGTTCCCTTGGCCGAAATTAATGAAGAGAAGAGAAGAAGTGATTGGGTGGTTAATACATGGTGGGTTAACTCCTAATTGTATAGATATTTGTTGGGTAAAATACATGGATATACAAAATGTAATATTGAGGTGTCAAGTGTTTGAATTAGTTAAGGTTTTTTTTATATACATGGGCCGAGAATGAGAAGGAGGAGAAGATTGGGTATTGGGCTTGAATACAAACTGAGAATATGATAGCCCAATTTAAAAAATTTCAGCTCATTGGGCCCACATATGTGTTTACGGCCCAAAATGACAAAGGAAATGAGTTTTCGGCCTATTAAGGTCAATGAAAGCAAAGTGAGACATTTTAGGCCCAATAAGGCCCATAAAAGTCCTATGGCCTAAAATGCTATAGTTAAATGAATGTGGGTCCATTTAGGGCCCAAATGAGGTTCCTTAACCCAAATAATCAAGTTGTGGGTTTATTGGCCCATTAGGCCCAGTATTATGTTTGAACCGGGAAGTTAAGGTTACGACTCAAAGTCGAGTGTATGAAATGTATTGAATTAGGTTTAGGGATTTACGAATGAGTTTTGATTCGAATAGTTATTTTTGAATGAGTATTATGTATAACATCGCCTTAGGTGCTGTTTGTTTTTTGTCTGCAGATCTTCTTATCCTCTTCTGTCTGCGACACACAGACCACACGCAGACATCAGCATTCACAGACTGTTTGTTTTTTCGAAGTCTGCAGACCTAAAAATGTCTGCGTGTCCTCTTCTTGGCGCAGATGTGGACCATAGTCTTCTAACATCTTCAGACATCTTCTAGAATAAAAAAAAACACATATATCTTTGTTTTTTTAGTTTTTTTTTAAACTTAGATTTATTCCAACTTTATTAATGATAAACACATATATCTTTGTTTTTTTTAAACTTATATTTATTCCAATTTTATTAATGATAAACACATATATCTTTGTTTTTTTTAAACTTATATTTATTCCAATTTTATTAATGATAAACACATATATCTTTGTTTTTTTTAACTTTTATTTATTCCAACTTTATTAATGATAAACAATTTGGAAAAAAAATTACAATACTTTAAGAAAAATGATCCATGATACAAACATGACCTTTTTGACAAATCTATAAATATAGATTTATTATCGTTCGTTGAAGCTGTTTATATAAATATGAAAAAAAAATCTTAATATTGTTTTATATTTTTTGTGCCAAATTTTATAAAACATTATTTAATACAGTATCATCAATTTCTTGGAAAAATATTTATGATACGTTTTTAATTGGTTTAATTGAAATAGTAAAATGAAAATTTTCATTTTAAAATCAAAGTTTATTTCCATCAATTTTATGTATTAAAATCTTTGATCCCTAATTAAAATGTTTAGGTATAACTTTACGACCAAAATTGTTGTTTTTATCAAATATATACGTTAATTCGTACCATTTTATTTTCACTTTTTATACAATAATATATAAAAGTTGATCTAGATTTGTTAATTATTTATAATAAAGTCATTAAATATTAAAAAACCACTTTGAAGTTAAAAAAAATCAGTTTATTTAGATTTTAGTTTATTTTAGTAGTCTGCAGATGTTAAAAAACAACAGTCTTCTTAATTCAGACTGCAGACGTTTGGTCCACCTCTTCTACTGCAGATGTCTACAGATGTGGTCCGCAGACTGCAGACATTTTGCCCCAGAAAAAACAAACAGCACCATAGTGTTACAAGCTACAACAAGAGTTGGTTACATATAGACATAATTTCCTAGCCGAAATGCTAGTTGTGACATCATCACCCCGTTAGAGGGAATTTCGTCCCGAAATTCTTCTGAATGATAATACTAAGAACTAGAGAATAGGTTAGGGTTCTTCTGCTTCATCTGGTCTTCGCGTTCCCATGTGAATTCCGGACCACGCTTAGCGTTCCATCGAACCTTCACAATCGGAATGCGGCTTTGTTTTTGTACGCTTCACTTCTCTGTCCATAATCTCAACCGGCTCTTCGACGAACAGTAGATTCTCTTTCGCCTCGATCTCATCAAAGGGTACAACGAGAGTTTCATCTAATAAGCACTTTCTCAGATTCGACACGGGGTGTACGTTGATGAGCTCCGCAGGTAGCTGCAGCCTATACGCCACCGGACCAATCCGGGCAAGAATCACGAATGCCCCGAGGTAGCGCGAATTTAGTTTTCCCCGCTTCCCAAAACGGATCATCCTTTTCCAGGGAAAGGCCTTCAATAGCACCCGATCTCTGACTTGAAATTCCAGAGGTTTTCGCCGTTTATCAGCATAGCTCTTTTGTCGGTCTCGCGATGCTTGGAGTCGTGCCTTGATTTGAATTATTTTCTCCATCGTTTCCTGAATGATCTCGGGTCCTGTAAGAGTGCTATTTGATGTTTGTCCCCTTGCTAACTGGGTGTCTCTCACCTCAGCTCAGCAAAGAGGCGATCTGCATTTGCGACCATACAAAGCCTCAAAAGGAGCAACCTTAATGGTCATGTGATAGCTGTTATTATACGAGAACTCAATTAAGGGCAAGTGGGTATCCCATGCCCTGTCGAAATCAATCACACAGGATCGGAGCATATCTTCAAGCGTTTAGATGGTTCGCTCGCTTTGGTCATCGGTTTGAGGGTGGTAAGCAGTGCTCATGTCTAGTTGTGTTCCCATTTCCTTCTGGAGCGACTGTCAGAATCGTGAAGTAAATCTACTATCTCGATCTGAGATAATAGATATCGGTTTCCCATGGAGCCTCACGTTCTCTCTTATGTAGATTCATGTTAGCCTCTCCATTTTGTATGTCTCCTTGATTGGTAGAAAATTGGCGGATTTTGTTAACCTATCGACAATCACCCAGATGTCATCCAATCTGTCTGCCGTCTTAGGTAACTTGGTTATGAAATCTATCGTAATCCTTTCCCATTTCCCCACAGTGCTTCCTTCGTGGCATTCTCCGGCTTTGATGCCTCCCAAGCCTGTCGTAGGTGTTGACCGTGTTCGTTCTTGTTCCGTGAGCAGACGAGTACGTTATCGATGAAAACAATTACAATGTTGACTAGGAATGGGCGGCAAACTTGGTTCATGAGGTCCATGAATGCTGCAGGGGCATTCGTCAGACCGTAGGGCATAACAACGAATTCAAAATAACCATATCAAGTTTGGAAAGCAGCTTTCTGGAATATCTTCTTCCCGGACTCGGAGCTGATGATAACCGGATCCTAGATCTATTTTAGAGAAATAACTAGCTCCTTGAAGCTGGTCGAATAGCTCATCAATTCGTGGGAGTGGGTATCGGTTCTTGATGGTAAGTTTGTTCAACTCCCTATAGTCGACGCACATTCTGAAGGATCTGTCTTTCTTCTTTGACGAACAAGACCGGAGTTCTCTAGGGTGAGAAACTCGGCCTGTTGAATCCTTTATCCGTGAGTTTGCTTAATTGGCTCGATAACTCTTGCATTTTGGAAGGAGCTAACCTGTAGGGTGATTTGGCAATTGGCATTGCCCCGGGTACAAGGTCAATTCAGAGTTTCGACCTGTCGCTCGGGAGGTACTCCTGGGAGATCTTCAGGGAATATATAGGGAAAGTCCCGCACTTCTGGGATATCATTGAGGTTCGTCTCTTCTTTTCGCTTACCCACCACGTGAGCGAGAAATGCATGATTCTTTTGTGCAGGCACTTTTGTGCCTTGATGCACAAGATAAGACAAAGATTGACGCCAGGCATATCGCCGTAAACTGTTAAGGTTTCTTGATTAGGGAGGTGAAGGCTAATGGCCTTCTCGTGGAACATAATGTCAGCATGGTGGGGGCTTAACCAATCCATGTCTATAATCACATTGTAACGTCCGTGTTTCGGGGCTAAGCATTAGTAGATGATGTAATAGTTGATGGGTTTTAGGTGAAACAAATAAACTAGAAAACAATTCCTAAGTTCACATGCAACCTACTTTGGATCTATGTTTTAACTATTGAACATATAACTTTGAATTGCAAAACAAGAACCCTAGAGGGGAGAGGCTATTTTTGAAATTAACAAACTAGGGTTTTAGAATTACATACCTTACAATTGTTATAGCAAACAATTGTTAATCCTCTTGAACTTGATCTTCTTGGAAGCCTAGCACCACAAATGTAATGCCTCTAATGGAGTCACACCCAAAAGCTAGAAAGAAGGAAACTTGAAGCAGAGAGTAGGGTATGCAAAAATCGGCCCTAGGGTTTCACAAGGGAAGGAGTGGCCAAATTTAGGAGCTGGGAGGCTCCTTATATAGCTGAGGGATCTAGGGTTTAGGGAAAACCCTAATACTCCTTTGCTTGGGGCCTAAGCTAATCCAAAGGCCTTATCCAAGCCCCTTGGACGAAATCCTTAGGGTTTCCCCTATAGATTTTGTCCACCCCCTTCCAAGAGGGTTGTGGAACCTTCCACTCAACTATTTGATAATTGCAAACTAGTCCCTGCACTTTATAATTAATACAATTAACCCCAAAATTAATTCTAATTAATTTCTGGCTAACTATTAATTAAACCTTATGATTTCTAATTAATATATTAATCTTTTAACATATTAATAAATCATTTATATTAATTTATTAATCTTATAATAAATCAATATCTCTCCTTTCATAATTTCCTTGTCCAGTTGCTAGGTTTGAGGGCAACCCAAAAGGACTGTGCTGCTATCAATTCAAGTACATACCAATTATAGTTATGAGCTTAGACACCTAATCCAAAAGTCTCCCACTTGGATAAGACTGTAACTATGATTGCTAGTATGACTTCTAAATTTGACCAGCAAATTGTAGCTTCCAAAAGCTGTTGTTGAACTTTGACCCAGTCAGTTACGTGTCCTTAGATAAGTGATCATATAATCCTTCGTTCTACAAGATATCCCCAGACATAAGACATGGAATGTAATCAATCTCTTTATCCAGAATCTCTGTTTCCCGATTTCTGATTTGTGATGATGTAGGACTTCTAATTGAACACATCAATTTAGTCCTAGCTGGGCCCAACACATAAGTCAACACCAAATCATCGAGGGGCCCACAAATATCGCTTTTCCGGTTAGGGAAAAAGGAACGAATAAACGTTGACTCATATGCTTGTATCTTTTACTCATCAAATTATACATGACAATACGTTTTATAACACCAAGTTACTGATGCTTTTTCGTATCACCAATGTATAACCGACTTTGTAAATTACAACTCATATATCTTCGTTTCAAGATTATAAGATATCATCGTCTCAGTATTACTCGTGATGAATTCCATGAAGTGATACTCTGAGCGAGGGTTTATCCAATACTCAAATCTCAATTTCTGAGTACTCATGAACATTGCAGCAATTCTATTGTCATGTCTATCCTTAGACAATTTGCAATCCAATTCACGACAGTCTTGATTCACTACTTACTTCCAAAAGTACGAGCGACTGTGGAGTTTGAATGATCATATTATTCGGGAAGTAAAAACATGCAAAATATGAAACACAATAATAAACAATTGACAAAAGGCAGTAAACAAACTCATAAATAATACTTCATTATTTAATCACCAAAAGTCAATGACATTTACTTTGTAACAAGTTTCTGAACTAGACTAATCTAACTACTAAAACTAATATCATCTTTCAGTCCTATGCTCCGAGCATGCTGAATATGCTTAGCCCTACTCAGACCCTTTATGAGGGGGTCTGCTGGGTTATCTTCAGATGACACCCTCTTTACTACAAGATGGCCATCTTCTACTCTATGCCTGATGAAATGGTACTTTCTGTCGATATGCCTGGTTTTACCATGATCTCTGGGTTACTTAGTTAAGGCAACCGCTCCCTCATTATCGCAGAACAGTTCCATAGGCTCCTGGATGGTTGGAACAACTCCGAGATCTCCGATGAAGTTCCTCAACCAAGTTGCTTCTTTCGACGCTTCACTCACTGCTATGTACTATGATTCACAAGTAGAATCAGCCACCATATCTTGCTTGGAACTTTTCCAAGTAACTGCTCCTCCATTCAGTAAAAATACCCAACCTGATTGAGAACCGAAGTTATCTCTATCCGTTTGAAAGCTGGCATCACTGTAACCATCTACTCTCAAACTATCATTGCCACCAAGCACAAGGACCCAGTCCTTTGTCCTTCGCAAATACTTGAGTATATTCTTAACCGCTATCTAATGAGCTCTACCCGGGTTTCCCTGATAGTGACTGACCATGCTCAAAGTAAATGCCACATCAGGACGAGTACATGTCATAGCGTACATGATCGATCCGACAGAGGAAGCATAAGGTACGCGACTCATGTCAGCTATTTCCTCATCTGTACTCGGGCATTGAGTCTTACTCAATTTGGTATTGCTTTGGATAGGTAGCTCTCCCTTCTTGGAATTTTCCATACTAAACCTCTTTAGTACCTTATCCAAGTATGTGCTCTGACTAAGTCCAATCAGTCTCTTCTTTCTATCTCTCAATATTCTAATCCCAAGAATATAGGCAGCTTTTCCAAGGTCTTTCATGGCAAAACACTTTCCAAGCCAAGACTTAACATCTTTCAAGGTTGGAACGTCGTTACCAATGAGTAATATGTCATCGACATATAACACCAGAAAAGTTACTATACTCCCACTAGCCTTCATATACACACAAAACTCATCTTCACTTCTAGAGAAACCAAACTCTTTGACTTTCTCATGGAAGCAAAGATTCCAGCTGCGAGATGCTTGTTTCAATCCATAAATGGATTTCTCAAGCTTGCACACTCTATTGGGAAACTTTGCATCAACAAAACCCTCTGGTTGATTCATGTAAACATCCTCAGCCAACTTCCCGTTAAGGAAAGCAGTCTTGACATCCATCTGTCAGATTTCATAGTCATGAAAGGCAGCTATGGCGAGCAATATCCTAATAGATTTAATCTTAGCTACTGGCGAGAAGGTCTCATCATAGTCAACCCCTGGGGTTTGAGTGAAACCTTTTGCAACCAGTCGAGCCTTGAATGTGTGCACATTTCCATCCATGTCTGTCTTCTTCTTGAAGATCCATTTGCACCCAACTATCTTACGACCTGGTGCACTATCAACCAAATTCCAAACTTGGTTGTCATACATGGACTTAATCTCGCTGTCCATTGCTTCTTTCCACTTGGAAGCCTCTGGGCCTGCCATTGCTTCCTTATAAGTAACTGGTTCATCTAAGTTTACCAGTGTCCTATCACTGATGAATGTGTCACCATCTGAAGTAATATGAAAACCATACAACTCAGGTGGCACTCTCACCCTAGTGGATCTTCGAAGAGGTAATGAGTTATCAACTGGTTCAACAGGAACTGTTTCCTCTTGTTGAGTGCTAGTGTCATCTAAGGTTCCTTCATTGGCTAACTCTTAAATTTCTTCAAGCTCTATGGTGCTCCCACTGTCCTCTTTGAATATGAGCTCTCTTTCTAGAAAGACTCCTCTTCGTGCTACAAAGACCACGCTTTCACTAGGTCTGTAGAACAAATATCCAAAAGACTGTTTTGGGTAACTAATGAAAACACATTTCTCACTCCTAGCTGCTAGCTTGTCATGAGTCTCTCGTCTTACGAAAGCTTCACAACCCCAGACTTTAATATGTGCTAACGAGGGAACTTTCCATGTCCACATTTCGTGAGGTGTTTTGGCAACCTTCTTTGTAGGGACAAAATTGAGGATGTGGGCGGCTGTCTCTAAGGCATACCCCCAGAAGTGAATAGGAAGCGAAGCACGACTCATCATAGAATGAACCATGTCTAACAAGGTTCGATTACGCCTCTCAGCTACACCATTTAACTGTGGTGTCTTGGGAGGAGTTAATTGTGATACTATCCCACATTCTTTTAGATAGTCGTTGAACTCGATACTAAGATACTCCCCGCCTATATCGGATCTAAGTACCTTTATCTTCCTGCCCAATTGATTTTCGACCTCATTCTTAAACTCTTTGAACTTTTCAAAGGTTTCTGACTTATGTTTGATTAAGTAGATATAACCATATCTGTTATAATTATCAGTGAAAGTCACATAGAATCGATTAGCATCCCTTGTAGTTGATGTGAAGGGCCCACACACATCTGTATGTATGAGATCCAACAGACCTTCACCTCTTTCACAAGACCCTATGAATGGTGATTTCGTCATCTTTCCCAAAAGACAAGATTCACACATATCATCTGATTTTAGGTCAAATGATTCCAACACTCCATCCTTTTGGAGTTGGGCTATGCGTTTCTTGTTAATGTGTCCAAGACGACAATGCCACAAGCATGCCTTGTCTATACTATTAGACAAGTCAATATTAAACACACTATTTCCTAAGCTATCAACACAAGTCACTGTTTCATACACACCATCACAAGGTAAAGCTTCAAACACGAAAACACCATTCTTATAAACATAAATTGAACCATTCAAATCATTAAAAGAATATTTAAAACCTTGTCTGAACAATGCATGAAATGAAATAATGTTTCTCGTCATCTCAGACGAATAGCAACAATTCAATAAATCTAATCTAACATCATTACTAAGCAAAAGTTGATAAACTCCGATCTTGGTCACTGGTGAAGACTTCTTGTTTCCCATGATCAAGTTTATCCTTCCTCGCTCTATCTCCTCACTTTCTTTTAGCCCCTGCAAATAAGATCATATGTGAAAACCACATCTTGTATCAAGGACCCATGAACGAGAAGATAATGAGTTATTAGAAGAAATAGTGTAAATATCTGCTGAAGATGGCTTCACTTTGCCATCTTTGATATCCTGCAGATATTTTGGGCAGCTTCTCTTCCAGTGCCCTTTGTCATTGCAATAAAAGTAATCAGCATCCTTTGGATCAGAAACATGGGGAATGGTAGCATTGGTCTTAGCCTTTGGGCAATTTATAGATGACCCAGCTTGAGCCTTGCTCTTCCTATTTTGCTTAGGAGGACCTTTCCTCTTTTTCCCCTTTCCCTGTCCAATAGCCAAGACAGGGGCACTTGCAGGAGTGGAGGCTATACGTTTACCCTTCATCCCTGCTTCAGCTGTCTGCAACAAGTTGTGCAATTGGGCCAGTGTCTGCTCAGTGTTGTTCAAATGGTAAGTTTGGATAAACTGACCATAACAATCAGGTAATGAGTTCAAGACCATGTCAATGGCCAATTCCTCATCAAAGTGAATGTTGATCTTGACCAAACGCTCTATCTAGCGTTGCATTCTTTGCACATGAGATACAACCGACTCCCCTTCTTTCATCTTGCAAGCCATGAGTGACTTGACTAATTCAAACTTTTCTTGACGAGCTCGCTTATGGTACTTTTCCATAAGGTCCTTGTTTGTGACATCCCCATTATCACGGCCAGAAAAGACCGATTTTGTTTATGCTTTATAAAAATCAGAGTACCTCTTTTAATAAAAATGTTGCGGAATTTGTTCCCAGTAAAACATGATAAATACGTTATCAAGGCATTTCTGAAGAAAAGTATTTTTATTCAGTTTAAAACATTTGGGATGTCATCGTCAATACAGAAACATAAGCATAAACAGAACTTACATTCATTATCACTAGTGATTTATATCTCCTTAATCTCTCAGTGTAATGTGACTTCATATCAGCACCTGTGATATAAATAAACTGAGTGGGTCAGGTTGGGAAACCTGGTGAGTACATAGGGTTTTCAACCCACAATAATATAATTATTATGTTTAATCATCAAACAGTTAACCCAATTACCCATCCCCATTATCTTCTTTACTCTTAAGGATCTACCCTAAGAATCAGCTATTTGTCGTTCATTCATTCCTAAGGAATAGGTATGAAGTCCATCATTGTCAATGACACAGCTGTCAAGCACAGCTGCTAGTTCTATCACTTAGGCGCAGCTGCCAGAATTGTGACATTCTATGTGAGGCACAGTTGCCAGTATTGTCCTTCGAGCACAGCTGCTAGGGTTATCTCGTTTATTGACAGTATCATTTTCGAGAGTCCACTCGCAATACATGTCAATGGGTTTTTAGAGTACACCGGTGAACACATCGTTCACAATACCTACAGGTTGCGAGCCTGCTAGTGTTCCACTGGACTGTCTAGAATAGTCTGTGGTTGTCATCCATAATCTGCTAGATGACGGGGCCAGCATTTGGGAACAAGGCTTCTCACATCGTCCACCTCTCACCCTTACCTCATGGTCTATATCACATCTCAACTCATCATCCAACTCATATTTCATCTACCCATGTTTTACCCAACATATTACGTAGATATAAATACATATACAGTTTAAATCATATAAAACTTGTATAAAATCGTTCATCCAGCATAGATAGCAAGTATACAGATTATATGCACACATAACACGTAGTTTATATAAAATACTTCATATCTATGTGTAAGATGAAAGGGACCATGCACTCACTTGAAAAGGTGGTGATTCCGAACTCAGACAGCGCTTCGCTTCTTAAAAATAATTTCCTTCGACGAAACCTAGTATTATTACCACTAGAGTTTAGTCTATTATTTGCCGAGACTAATTAATAGTCTAGCTATTATTACTATTATATAAGCGTAATACTTATATAACCCATAATAATAGCCCAAGTACTTATTATAAGTTCCTAATAACGTTACTATAATTAAATAAAAGCTATATTAAAAATAGTGTAGGCGTAGCTCACTTACAACGGGTTTTATAGAAAACCGGGCTTTGCTTGGAGCAGCGTTCCCGAGCCGAAAAGCTCTTCTTCTCGGAGCCGTCGAGCACTCCGGGGCTTCCGCCTCGTGCTAGGGAGGTTCCCTAGGCTTTTCGGGGGGTTTCGGGGCTAGAGAGAGGTTCTAGAGAGAGAGAGAGAGTAAAGAGAAGAAAGAATGGGAAATGTGTGAAGAAAATGAGGGTGGGAGAGGTTCTATTTATAGGGTGAAAATGGCTGAACTTGGTGCCACATGTCACCATCTAGTGGCAAGACTTGGGGAGAAAGCAATGGCCAAGATTGTGCCACATCACCCATTTTCGCACAGCACACTTCCGACTTCTAAAATCCGTAACTTTCACATACGACCTCCGTTTTTGACGTTATTTATATCCACGCGTAGGTAAAAATAAGATCTATAACTTTCATTTTGACTTCGTCGGCCAATTCTCGACCGATCTTAAATTTAACAGTACGAGGAGATTATACTGTTAAATGTCCGCGTAAAATTCATAACTTCTACATACGGACTCTGTTTTCGTCCGTCTTTTTACCGTTGAGTTCCTATTAATGAGTTCTTCAACTCTCATTTAGGTCGCATAGGCCAAAAACCGCTCGATCTAAAATTCAAGTTTCGGGCTGTGCACTGCTAAGCCAAATCTTAGAAAATTCATAACTTCCTCATACGAAGTCAGATTTGGGCGTTTTTTTTTGTATGTTCTCGGTTTAACGTATACTACAATTTTTGTTTATATTTCTAAGGCTAAAAAGTCGTCCATCGTAAATTCACTATTTACGTCTCCCGGTGTCGTGCCGGTTTTTCCGTAAAACTTCGACGGACCATAAGTTCTTCGTTATAACTCGGATTTCAACGTTATTTATATGTACGGAACCCTTGAGACATATTCTACAACTTGGTTAAGATTATTTATTCTAAATAATCATTTGTCAAAAAGTCGTTTTCGACCCCTATCTCTAAATTGACTAGCCCGGATCTACGGGCGTTACATTGTTCATCTCAAAGGGCCAGTAGTCCTCATAGTACCTTTGCAGTTTTGGGGACATGGTTGCGACCATGATGCGTGCCACTTTGGTAGCATCATCATAGTGTTTCTTGTAGGCAGCATATTCTTCAGGAGTAGCTTTAGACTCATGAAGCTCTTTGAGCTCCTTTTCAAGGACATATTCTTTGTCCTCAAATCGAAGCACCATCTTGATGTTACACATCCAATCGTTATAGTTAGAGCCATCCATAATGACTTTGGAGCAAATGTTGAGCAAAGAGAAGTTGTGGTTGGAGGATGATGAAGCAGAAGTGTTTCCAGGAGTAGACATCTGAAAAGAAAGAAAGTTTTAGTTAGATTTCAAGATACCTCAATATAATAACCCAAAGATATAATATCAAGGTTAGGATCCAACTATGAAGATTCACAACTTAGAAATGGGATGCCAAGATCCAAGTGTAAATTTCATAAAGGTAGGTGAATGACGATTCACCAATTTCCACCATTAGACAAAATAAACGAAGTGAAATTCCTAATTCCTTTTCAGATACATTGAAACTATTCAATGGCATGTTTTAATCTCGAATTATGCTCTTCTATTTGTGACTGGGATACCGAGGATCACAAACAAGATGTGAATAATCATGCAAATGTGCTTGGTAACCTCATTGTCTTTATCATTAGCTATTGATGTGCCGGTAA